>NW_026712207.1:6638967-7276510 GCF_030504385.1 Musca domestica | reverse complement strand
CAACAATAAACGTGGATTTTTAAAGTATATTTTTTCAAGGACCTCAACAACAATAAACGTGGATTTTTAAAGTATATTTTTTCAAGGACCTCTACAACAATAAACGTGGATTTTTAAAGAATATTTTTTCAAGGACCTCAACAACAATAAACGTGGATTTTTAAAGAATATTTTTTCAAGGACCTCAACAACAATAAACGTGGATTTTTAAAGAATATTTTTTCAAGGACCTCAACAACAATAAACGTGGATTTTTAAAGAATATTTTTTCAAGGACCTCAACAACAATAAACGTGGATTTTTAAAGAATATTATTTCGAGGACCTCCACAGCAATAAACGTGGATTTTTAAAGAATATTTTTTCAATGACCTCCGCAACAATAAACGCTGATTTTTTAATAATATTTGTTCAAGTTCCTCCACAATAATAAACTAGGATTTTTTAATAATATTTGTTCAAGTTCCTCCACAATAATAAACTAGGATTTTTAAAGAATATTGCTTCAAAGATATCCACAACAATAAACGTGGATTTTTAAGGAATATTTTTTCAAGGACTTCATGATTTTTAAAGAATGATTTTTAAGGACCTTCACCACAATAAAAGTGGATTTTTCAAGGACCTTCACAACAATAAACGCGTATTTTTAAAGAATATTTTTTTAAGCACCCATAGACCAACAAACGTGAATTTTTAAAGAATATTTTTTCAAGGACCCGTAGACCAACAAACGTGTATTTTTAAAGAATATTTTTTCAAGGACCTCCACAACAATAAACGTGCATTTAAAAAAAAAATATTTTTTCAAGGACCTCCACAAGAATAAACTTGGATTTTTAAGGAATATTTTTGTAAGGACCTTTAACCAAATAAACGTGGATTTTTAAAGAATATTCTTTCAAGGACCTTTAACCCAATAAACGTGGATTTTTAAAGAATATTTCTTGAAGGACCTCCACGACAATAAACGTGGATTTTTAAAGAATATTTCTTGAAGGACTTCCACAACAATAAACGTGGATTTTTAAAGAATATTTTTTGAAGGACCTTTAACCTAATGAAAGTGGATTTTTAAAGAATATTGTTTCAAGTATCTCCTGAGGAAAAAAGTGGATTTTTAAAGAATGTTTTTTCAAGGATCTCCACAACAATAAAGTTGGTTTTAAGAATATTTTTTCAAGGATCTCCACAACAATAAAGTTGGTTTTTAAAGAATATTTTTTGAAGGATCTTTAACCTAATGAAAGTGGATTTTTAAAGAATATTATTTTCAAGAACCTCCACAACAATAAACGTGGATTTTTAAAAAATATTTTTCAATGACCTCCACAACAATTAACGTGGACCAAAGAATATTTTTTCAAGGACCTTTAACCCAATAGACGTGTATTTTTTAAGAATATTTTTTCAAAGACCAACAGACCAAAGAATATTTTTTTAGGAGCCAAAAGACGTGGATTTTGAAAGAATATTTTTTCAAGGACCAACAGTAACCGTAACCGTAACGAGACCCCTAATTAAGGCACCGTCTGTCGTCTTTCATGACGAATGCTTATTTAATTGTTTAGCATGGCTATGTGCCAGACAGTGTGATGAGATTTCTTTAGACAAAATGCAAAGATATTCCCTTAAAAAATTCAATTTTTATTTGTTCAACAATTTGTGATGCAAAAAAGTGTCGTTGTTTTCAGATTGTTTTTGTGTCTCCATCTTTCATTGTTGTTTGTTGAGCTTAGGGTTTTTTTGCAGGTTTTTTATTTCTCCATTCATTCTTTTGGTACCTCTTAATGGTGGCAGTTTTATTGTTTTTAATTTTTACACAGCAGCTCAAGTCTTTGCACTTCACTCTCCCTCTCTTGTTACTCTTTTTTTTGGGTAATAGAAAAGTGGAGCATCGAAAAAACACGGCATTGTTTGAGAACAGGAAAACCGATTACATTTAAGAGTTTAGTATCCATTCACAGCGAGAAAGAGTGATAGAGAGAGAGAGAGAGAGGAGGTGTTGTGTGTGTGCGATAAGTGAACCGTTTTCATATATGAAAGTTCCCGGCTAAAGGACTATAACAAACGATGTCTTATCTTCAATTACAGTTTTCTGCAGCTGTAGGGACGACAGAGAAAAAAAAAAACGAACAGCAGCAGCAACAACAACAACACTTGCAGGAAAATGAAAATTGTGAATAGCATCAACTAACTAAACCATACCAACCAATTGTAAAAACGACCAAAGGACCAAACCAAACATAAACTTCAGGAGAGGAGAGTGGGAGAAAGAGAGAAAGAGAGGGAGGAAGTGTTGGTGAGCATTGGAGGATCTTCATGTGTGGTAAATGTGGGCTGTTGGGTTGCAGTGCTTTGAATGCAACACTTGAGATTGCAATTTTTCATAGAAATTAATTTTCACACTTGCTCACACACACACACACACACACGCACCACACCAACACCAGCACATACTCACTCATAAAGTACAAAAAATGGTAAATCATTCCTTTTTTCCTTGGCGTCGTTCATTTTTTTTCGAAAATAACATGTTTCATGGAAAGATGTATGAATGCCATGGCATAATGACAACGATTCTGGCAAAAGAAAGGAAGTCTTTGCTCAATGCTCAGAGTTAAATTGAAAAATGAACGAAGTACTCTAGCAGTGTTATGTGCTGTTCCGAACAAAAACAAATTACAACAGAAGTGCAGTGTTAATAACGGTGAGTTTTTTCGCAGCGGCGAGTATTGCCACCACCGTTTTTTTCGTGGGAGTTCACATTTCGAGTATGGTTTTGATTGAAGTTAAATCTGTCAAGGAAAAAGGGCACATTTAAGAAATTAAATGAAAAGTAATAAATAATTTACTGTGGAAGAAAATGGAGCGGATTTTTTTGTTGGAATTTTGAACAACTCAAAACAATAACACTGTGCGACAAAATCTATTTATACCCTACACCACATAGTGATAAGGGTATTATGTATTTGTTTGTTACATGGAGAAGGAAGCGAGATAGACCCATAGTTACTTTTGAGGATCTTCATAGCATCACTATCTGAGTCGATTTATGCATGTCAGCCCAGCAAGCAAAATCTATCCCCAAATCACTTAGAAGACACGCCTAAGCGATTGAAATCATCGCGTCTGATATCGCTTTCTCACCCCGGAAGGATCATCCTTCGGGAAGAGATGAACCACGCCCGCGATAGTTTTCTAAAAATCGTGGAAGTCACTTCCTCGATAGTTATTGGAAGGGAAAAAACAAAAAACAAAAAAAAAAAATGTTAATTTACATAGAACTCTTACTTATTAGATGAAATATTCAAACATTTTTTTTTCGTTTTAAAAATGTGATGTCTGGATTGGGAATCGAACAGAGGTGTTCAGAGAAAAAGCTGGCATGCATGTAACTACTTGACGATAGAAAGTAGATAACAGTAGATTTGTTATTGTAAATGTACATACTATCGCATTTATTACGATTAGAAGCGTCGCAGAAGTGGCATCTTAAAATGGAAGTGAGTCACTCACTTCCAAATGCTTGCTGGGAGTCTGTCTATCCATCGGTTCGTCCATGTATTCCTGTGAACAAAATACAGATCGCATTTATTATCCGATTGAGATAGAAATCAGATTTAGATATAGATATTCAGATTGTACACGATCTAGGAGTCGATCTAGAGGCTGACTGGTGTGCACGTTTATAGTTGTGGAGGTCCTTGAAAAAATTTTCTTTAAAAATCCACGATTATAGTTGTGGAGGTCCTTGAATTTTTTTTTTTAAAAATCCAAGTTTATAGTTGTGGAGGTCCTTGAAAATTTTTTCTTTAAAAATCCACGATTATAGTTGTGGAGGTCCTTGAAAAAATTTTTTTTTTAAAATCCACGTTTATAGTTTTGGAGGTCCTTGAAAAATTTTTCTTTAAAAATCCACGATTATAGTTGTGGAGGTCCTTGAAAATTTTTTTTTGAAAATCCACGTTTATAGTTGTGGAGGTCCTTGAAAAATTTTTCTTTAAAAATCCACGTTTATAGTTGTGGAGGTCCTTGAAAAAATTTTCTTTAAAAATCCACGATTATAGTTGTGGAGGTCCTTGAAATTTTTTTTTTTTAAATCCAAGTTTATAGTTGTGGAGGTCCTTGAAAATTTTTTCTTTAAAAATCCACGATTATAGTTGTGGAGGTCCTTGAAAAATTTTTTTTTTAAAATCCACGTTTATAGTTTTGGAGGTCCTTGAAAAATTTTTCTTTAAAAATCCACGATTATAGTTGTGGAGGTCCTTGAATTTTTTTTTTTGAAAATCCACGTTTATAGTTGTGGAGGTCCTTGAAAAATTTTTCTTTAAAAATCCACGATTATAGTTGTGGAGGTCCTTGAAAAATTTTTTTTAAAAATCCACGTTTATTGGTCATTGAAAAAATATTCTTTAAAAATCCACGTTTATTATTGTGGAGGTCCTTGAAAAAATATTCTTTAAAAATCCACGTTTATTGTTGTGGAGGTTCTTGAAAAATATTCTTTAAAAATCCACGTTTATTATTGTGGAGGTTCTTGAAAAATATTCTTTAAAAATCCACGTTTATTATTGTGGAGGTCCTTGAAAAATATTCTTTAAAAATCCACGTTTATTGGTCCTTGAAAAAAATATTCTTTAAAAATCCACGTTTATTGGTCCTTGAAAAAATATTCTTTAAAAATCCACGTTTATTGGTCCTTGAAAAAATATTCTTTAAAAATCCACGTTTATTGGTCCTTGAAAAAATATTCCTTAAAAATCCACGTTTATTGGTCCTTGAAAAAACTTTATTTAAAATTTAGTACCTTTTTCCTTCTATCAGTCAACATATTACCAAATGTTACCAACTGTACGCTTCCATTTCTTCCTGTAGGGATAACTTCTCTCGCACCTAATTTTTAACAAAATGTCTGAACAAGTCTCTACATTGTTCCTTCACATTTCTTGAAATTTAAATTTAATGAAACATTTCCTTTTCATGCTTTCAATAAATTGTTTGCATTTTCATCTTTCATTCATGACTCCATTTCCCTTCTTGCTTCTTTCTTCCTCACTTCCTATCGATGTCATCTTAAAAAATCTCCAACAATCTACAGCGTATATAAGCTTACACATTTCATTTCAATGGGAGGGATTATTGATGAAAAGTTTCAATGCATTTTTCATAGGCTATGCTTGGGGGATTACGCAAAAATATGACGAGCTTCAGATGAAACAGTGTGTAAGAGAGTGGGAGAGAGAGAAAGGGGGTGGTGACTGCATCGAGTGGTAAAGGTGCCACCGAATTCACACAATTCATTCTTTCGATTGGTGCTACACTACATGTGATGATGATTTATATTCATATTTCCGCATTCGCTTCTTCAAGTTGCAATTTTCTATGACTCCGAAGCAGAACTGTGATGCAAATATTCTGGATTTTCCGTAGATTTTCCATGGCAACATGGCATAAATCTCATGAATATCTTTGAGCAGAGTCAGAAGTAGAAGGAAAACGAAAACGAAACGAAGAAAACACAAGTTGTGAACTTTAGTTTTGCATTTCATATGGAGAGAACTCTAGCCCTCCCTACCCCACAGCCCTTTGATTTGTCATTTTCTTGTAGAAATCGTTGTTAAACCGTGACACTTGCTGGAAGATTACATCCAGAAAATCAATAAGCTCCAAAGTATTAAAAAGAGTGCAAGCAAGGGACTTAATGAAAAAGAAATTGGTTATGGGAATACGAATTCAAGTTATCTCTTCTATTTTTTATAGAAGTCAATTGCAAAATAATATTGCCAAGGATTAGCTAAGATGGGGATTAGATGAAAACTAGAAAATGTCAAATCATTTGACTTTTATTATTTGCAGAGGATAATTTTTGAAAGGATGTTTTTTCTTTAAAACCTAAGTTTTTTTCTGTTAGTCCTTGAAAAAATATTCTGTAAAAATCCACGTTTACTGGATTGAAACATATTCTTTAAAAATCCACGTTTACTGGATTGAAACATATTCTTTAAAAATCCACGTTTACTGGATTGAAACATATTCTTTAAAAATCCACGTTTACTGGATTAAAACATATTCTTTAAAAATCCACGTTTACTGGATTGAAACATATTCTTTAAAAATCCACGTTTACTGGATTGAAACATATTCTTTAAAAATCCACGTTTACTGGATTAAAACATATTCTTTAAAAATCCACGTTTACTGGATTGAAACATATTCTTTAAAAATCCACGTTTACTGGATTGAAACATATTCTTTAAAAATCCACGTTTACTGGATTAAAACATATTCTTTAAAAATCCACGTTTACTGGATTGAAACATATTCTTTAAAAATCCACGTTTACTGGATTGAAACATATTCTTTAAAAATCCACGTTTACTGGATTGAAACATATTCTTTAAAAATCCACGTTTACTGGATTGAAACATATTCTTTAAAATCCACGTTTACTGGATTGAAACATATTCTTTAAAAATCCACGTTTACTGGATTGAAACATATTCTTTAAAAATCCACGTTTACTGGATTAAAACATATTCTTTAAAAATCCACGTTTACTGGATTGAAACATATTCTTTAAAAATCCACGTTTACTGGATTGAAACATATTCTTTAAAAATCCACGTTTACTGGATTAAAACATATTCTTTAAAATCCACGTTTACTGGATTGAAACATATTCTTTAAAAATCCACGTTTACTGGATTGAAACATATTCTTTAAAAATCCACGTTTACTGGATTAAAACATATTCTTTAAAATCACGTTTACTGGATTAAAACATATTCTTTAAAAATCCACGTTTACTGGATTGAAACATATTCTTTAAAAATCCACGTTTACTGGATTAAAACATATTCTTTAAAAATCCACGTTTACTGGATTAAAACATATTCTTTAAAAATCCACGTTTACTGGATTGAAACATATTCTTTAAAAATCCACGTTTACTGGATTAAAACATATTCTTTAAAAATCCACGTTTACTGGATTAAAACATATTCTTTAAAAATCCACGTTTACTGGATTGAAACATATTCTTTAAAAATCCACGTTTACTGGATTAAAACATATTCTTTAAAAATCCACGTTTACTGGATTGAAACATATTCTTTAAAATCCACGTTTACTGGATTGAAACATATTCTTTAAAAATCCACGTTTACTGGATTGAAACATATTCTTTAAAAATCCACGTTTACTGGATTAAAACATATTCTTTAAAAATCCACGTTTACTGGATTAAAACATATTCTTTAAAAATCCACGTTTACTGGATTGAAACATATTCTTTAAAAATCCACGTTTACTGGATTAAAACATATTCTTTAAAAATCCACGTTTACTGGATTAAAACATATTCTTTAAAAATCCACGTTTACTGGATTGAAACATATTCTTTAAAAATCCACGTTTACTGGATTAAAACATATTCTTTAAAAATCCACGTTTACTGGATTAAAACATATTCTTTAAAAATCCACGTTTACTGGATTGAAACATATTCTTTAAAAATCCACGTTTACTGGATTAAAACATATTCTTTAAAAATCCACGTTTACTGGATTGAAACATATTCTTTAAAAATCCACGTTTACTGGATTAAAACATATTCTTTAAAAATCCACGTTTACTGGATTGAAACATATTCTTTAAAAATCCACGTTTACTGGATTAAAACATATTCTTTAAAAATCCACGTTTACTGGATTGAAACATATTCTTTAAAAATCCACGTTTACTGGATTAAAACATATTCTTTAAAAATCCACGTTTACTGGATTGAAACATATTCTTTAAAAATCCACGTTTACTGGATTAAAACATATTCTTTAAAAATCCACGTTTACTGGATTAAAACATATTCTTTAAAAATCCACGTTTACTGGATTAAACATATTCTTTAAAAATCCACGTTTACTGGATTGAAACATATTCTTTAAAAATCCACGTTTACTGGATTAAAACATATTCTTTAAAAATCCACGTTTACTGGATTGAAACATATTCTTTAAAAATCCACGTTACTGGATTAAAACATATTCTTTAAAAATCCACGTTTACTGGATTGAAACATATTCTTTAAAAATCCACGTTTACTGGATTAAAACATATTCTTTAAAAATCCACGTTTACTGGATTGAAACATATTCTTTAAAAATCCACGTTTACTGGATTAAAACATATTCTTTAAAAATCCACGTTTACTGGATTGAAACATATTCTTTAAAAATCCACGTTTACTGGATTGAAACATATTCTTTAAAAATCCACGTTTACTGGATTAAAACATATTCTTTAAAATCCACGTTTACTGGATTGAAACATATTCTTTAAAAATCCACGTTTACTGGATTGAAACATATTCTTTAAAAATCCACGTTTACTGGATTGAAACATATTCTTTAAAAATCCACGTTTACTGGATTAAACATATTCTTTAAAATCCACGTTTACTGGATTGAAACATATTCTTTAAAAATCCACGTTTACTGGATTGAAACATATTCTTTAAAAATCCACGTTTACTGGATTGAAACATATTCTTTAAAAATCCACGTTTACTGGATTAAACATATTCTTTAAAAATCCACGTTTACTGGATTGAAACATATTCTTTAAAAATCCACGTTTACTGGATTGAAACATATTCTTTAAAAATCCACGTTTACTGGATTGAAACATATTCTTTAAAAATCCACGTTTACTGGATTAAAACATATTCTTTAAAAATCCACGTTTACTGGATTGAAACATATTCTTTAAAAATCCACGTTTACTGGATTAAAACATATTCTTTAAAAATCCACGTTTACTGGATTAAAACATATTCTTTAAAAATCCACGTTTACTGGATTGAAACATATTCTTTAAAAATCCACGTTTACTGGATTAAAACATATTCTTTAAAAATCCACGTTTACTGGATTAAAACATATTCTTTAAAAATCCACGTTTACTGGATTGAAACATATTCTTTAAAAATCCACGTTTACTGGATTAAAACATATTCTTTAAAAATCCACGTTTACTGGATTAAAACATATTCTTTAAAAATCCACGTTTACTGGATTGAAACATATTCTTTAAAAATCCACGTTTACTGGATTAAAACATATTCTTTAAAAATCCACGTTTACTGGATTAAAACATATTCTTTAAAAATCCACGTTTACTGGATTGAAACATATTCTTTAAAAATCCACGTTTACTGGATTAAAACATATTCTTTAAAAATCCACGTTTACTGGATTAAAACATATTCTTTAAAAATCCACGTTTACTGGATTGAAACATATTCTTTAAAATCCACGTTTACTGGATTAAAACATATTCTTTAAAAATCCACGTTTACTGGATTGAAACATATTCTTTAAAAATCCACGTTTACTGGATTGAAACATATTCTTTAAAAATCCACGTTTACTGGATTAAAACATATTCTTTAAAAATCCACGTTTACTGGATTGAAACATATTCTTTAAAAATCCACGTTTACTGGATTGAAACATATTCTTTAAAATCCACGTTTACTGGATTGAAACATATTCTTTAAAAATCCACGTTTACTGGATTAAAACATATTCTTTAAAAATCCACGTTTACTGGATTAAAACATATTCTTTAAAAATCCACGTTTACTGGATTGAAACATATTCTTTAAAAATCCACGTTTACTGGATTGAAACATATTCTTTAAAAATCCACGTTTACTGGATTGAAACATATTCTTTAAAAATCCACGTTTACTGGATTAAAACATATTCTTTAAAAATCCACGTTTACTGGATTGAAACATATTCTTTAAAAATCCACGTTTACTGGATTGAAACATATTCTTTAAAAATCCACGTTTACTGGATTGAAACATATTCTTTAAAAATCCACGTTTACTGGATTGAAACATATCTTTAAAAATCCACGTTTACTGGATTAAAACATATTCTTTAAAATCCACGTTTACTGGATTGAAACATATTCTTTAAAAATCCACGTTTACTGGATTAAAACATATTCTTTAAAAATCCACGTTTACTGGATTAAACATATTCTTTAAAAATCCACGTTTACTGGATTGAAACATATTCTTTAAAAATCCACGTTTACTGGATTAAAACATATTCTTTAAAAATCCACGTTTACTGGATTGAAACATATTCTTTAAAATCCACGTTTACTGGATTGAAACATATTCTTTAAAAATCCACGTTTACTGGATTGAAACATATTCTTTAAAAATCCACGTTTACTGGATTGAAACATATTCTTTAAAAATCCACGTTTACTGGATTAAAACATATTCTTTAAAAATCCACGTTTACTGGATTAAAACATATTCTTTAAAAATCCACGTTTACTGGATTGAAACATATTCTTTAAAAATCCACGTTTACTGGATTAAAACATATTCTTTAAAAATCCACGTTTACTGGATTAAAACATATTCTTTAAAAATCCACGTTTACTGGATTGAAACATATTCTTTAAAAATCCACGTTTACTGGATTAAAACATATTCTTTAAAAATCCACGTTTACTGGATTAAAACATATTCTTTAAAAATCCACGTTTACTGGATTGAAACATATTCTTTAAAAATCCACGTTTACTGGATTAAAACATATTCTTTAAAAATCCACGTTTACTGGATTAAAACATATTCTTTAAAAATCCACGTTTACTGGATTGAAACATATTCTTTAAAAATCCACGTTTACTGGATTAAAACATATTCTTTAAAATCCACGTTTACTGGATTAAAACATATTCTTTAAAAATCCACGTTTACTGGATTGAAACATATTCTTTAAAAATCCACGTTTACTGGATTAAACATATTCTTTAAAAATCCACGTTTACTGGATTAAAACATATTCTTTAAAAATCCACGTTTACTGGATTGAAACATATTCTTTAAAAATCCACGTTTACTGGATTAAAACATATTCTTTAAAATCCACGTTTACTGGATTGAAACATATTCTTTAAAAATCCACGTTTACTGGATTGAAACATATTCTTTAAAAATCCACGTTTACTGGATTAAAACATATTCTTTAAAAATCCACGTTTACTGGATTGAAAACATATTCTTTAAAAATCCACGTTTACTGGATTGAAACATATTCTTTAAAAATCCACGTTTACTGGATTGAAACATATTCTTTAAAAATCCACGTTTACTGGATTAAAACATATTCTTTAAAAATCCACGTTTACTGGATTAAACATATTCTTTAAAAATCCACGTTTACTGGATTGAAACATATTCTTTAAAAATCCACGTTTACTGGATTGAAACATATTCTTTAAAAATCCACGTTTACTGGATTGAAACATATTCTTTAAAAATCCACGTTTACTGGATTGAAAACATATTCTTTAAAAATCCACGTTTACTGGATTGAAACATATTCTTTAAAAATCCACGTTTACTGGATTGAAACATATTCTTTAAAAATCCACGTTTACTGGATTGAAACATATTCTTTAAAAATCCACGTTTACTGGATTAAAACATATTCTTTAAAAATCCACGTTTACTGGATTGAAACATATTCTTTAAAAATCCACGTTTACTGGATTGAAACATATTCTTTAAAAATCCACGTTTACTGGATTAAAACATATTCTTTAAAAATCCACGTTTACTGGATTTAAAACATATTCTTTAAAAATCCACGTTTACTGGATTAAAACATATTCTTTAAAATCCACGTTTACTGGATTAAAACATATTCTTTAAAAATCCACGTTTACTGGATTAAAACATATTCTTTAAAAATCCACGTTTACTGGATTGAAACATATTCTTTAAAAATCCACGTTTACTGGATTAAACATATTCTTTAAAAATCCACGTTTACTGGATTGAAACATATTCTTTAAAAATCCACGTTTACTGGATTGAAACATATTCTTTAAAAATCCACGTTTACTGGATTAAAACATATTCTTTAAAATCCACGTTTACTGGATTGAAACATATTCTTTAAAAATCCACGTTTACTGGATTGAAACATATTCTTTAAAATCCACGTTTACTGGATTGAAACATATTCTTTAAAAATCCACGTTTACTGGATTAAAACATATTCTTTAAAAATCCACGTTTACTGGATTAAAACATATTCTTTAAAAATCCACGTTACTGGATTGAAACATATTCTTTAAAATCCACGTTTACTGGATTGAAACATATTCTTTAAAAATCCACGTTTACTGGATTGAAACATATCTTTAAAATCCACGTTTACTGGATTAAAACATATTCTTTAAAAATCCACGTTTACTGGATTGAAACATATTCTTTAAAAATCCACGTTTACTGGATTGAAACATATTCTTTAAAAATCCACGTTTACTGGATTGAAACATATTCTTTAAAAATCCACGTTTACTGGATTGAAACATATTCTTTAAAAATCCACGTTTACTGGATTAAACATATTCTTTAAAAATCCACGTTTACTGGATTGAAACATATTCTTTAAAAATCCACGTTTACTGGATTGAAACATATTCTTTAAAAATCCACGTTTACTGGATTAAAACATATTCTTTAAAAAATCCACGTTTACTGGATTGAAACATATTCTTTAAAAATCCACGTTTACTGGATTGAAACATATTCTTTAAAAATCCACGTTTACTGGATTGAAACATATTCTTTAAAAATCCACGTTTACTGGATTGAAACATATTCTTTAAAAATCCACGTTTACTGGATTAAAACATATTCTTTAAAAATCCACGTTTACTGGATTGAAACATATTCTTTAAAAATCCACGTTTACTGGATTAAAACATATTCTTTAAAAATCCACGTTTACTGGATTGAAACATATTCTTTAAAAATCCACGTTTACTGGATTAAAACATATTCTTTAAAAATCCACGTTTACTGGATTGAAACATATTCTTTAAAAATCCACGTTTACTGGATTGAAACATATTCTTTAAAAATCCACGTTTACTGGATTAAAACATATTCTTTAAAAATCCACGTTTACTGGATTGAAACATATTCTTTAAAAATCCACGTTTACTGGATTGAAACATATTCTTTAAAAATCCACGTTTACTGGATTAAAACATATTCTTTAAAAATCCACGTTTACTGGATTGAAACATATTCTTTAAAATCCACGTTTACTGGATTGAAACATATTCTTTAAAAATCCACGTTTACTGGATTAAAACATATTCTTTAAAAATCCACGTTTACTGGATTAAAACATATTCTTTAAAAATCCACGTTTACTGGATTGAAACATATTCTTTAAAAATCCACGTTTACTGGATTGAAACATATTCTTTAAAAATCCACGTTTACTGGATTAAAACATATTCTTTAAAAATCCACGTTTACTGGATTGAAACATATTCTTTAAAAATCCACTTTTATTGGTCTATGGGTCCTTGAAAAAAATATGCTTTAAAAATGTACGTTTGTTGTTGTGGAGGTCCTTGAAAAAATTTTTCTTTAAAAATCCACGTTTATTGGTCTATGGGTCCTTAAAAAAATATTCTTTAAAAATCCTCGTTTATTGGTCTATGGGTCCTTGAAAAAATATTCTTCAAAAACCCACGTTTATTGTTGTGGAGGTCCTTGAAAAAATATGCTTTAAAAATGTACGATTGTTGTTGTGGAGGTCCTTGAAAAAAATATTCTTTAAAAATCCACGTTCATTGTTGTGGAGGTCCTTGAAAAAATTTTTCTTTAAAAATCCACGTTTATTGGTGTGGAGGTCCTTGAAATAATATTCTTTAAAAATCCACGTTTATTGGTCTATGGGTCCTTGAAAAATATTCTTCAAAAACCCACGTTTATTGTTGTGGAGGTCCTTGAAAAAATATTCTTTAGAAATGTACGTTTATTGGTGTGGAGGTCCTTAAAAACACATTCTTTAAAAGTCCAAATTCATTGGTGTGTTGGTCTTTGAAAAATATTCCCTAAAGAAGGTCCTTGAAAAAATATTCTTTAAAAATCAATGTTTATTGGTCTGTTGGTCCTTGAAAATATACCCTAAAGGAGGTCCTTGAAAAAATATTCTTTAAAAATCCACGTTTATTGTTATGGAGGTCCTTAAAAAAACTTCTTTATAAAAGTTCTTGAAAAAATTTATTTAAAAATCCACATTTATTGTTGTGGAGGTCCTTGAAAAAATATTCTTTAAAAATTCAAGTTTATAGGTCTCCGGGTCCTTGAAGAAATATTTTTTAAAAATCCACGTTTATTGGTGTGGAGGTGCTTGAAAATATATTCTTTAAAAATCCACGTTTATTGTTGTGGAGGTCCTTGAAAAACATTCTTTAAAAATTCACGTTTATTGTTGTGGATGTCCTTGAAAAAAATATTCTTTAAAAATCCAGGTTTAGTGTTGTGGAGGTCCTTCAAAAAAATATTCTTTAAAAATCCACGTTTATTGTTGTGGAGGTCCTTGAAAAAATATTCTTTGAAAATCCATGTTTATTTTTGTGGAGGTCCTTGATATCCACATTTAGATTTACATTTCGGTTCATTTCAATATTATGGCTAATTTAAATCCTGATCCTATTTGAATTTAAAAAATATATTTTCCGTTCTTGACTTTTCCTTCGTCCTTTTTCAAATATTCTTCTGTGTGACGATAATAAGTGTTGGCAGCTCCCCCAGTCTTTGCCATGGAAATCAAAACGCCAAAAATGCAATGCTGGCAATTTGTCAAATCAAAGCA
This sequence comes from Musca domestica, assembly GCF_030504385.1. Classification (NCBI taxonomy): domain Eukaryota; kingdom Metazoa; phylum Arthropoda; class Insecta; order Diptera; family Muscidae; genus Musca; species Musca domestica. The sequence continues at coordinate 7,261,788 of NW_026712207.1, read as the reverse complement.
GGAAAAAGGTGACTTCGGGCCATACGTGAGTTATTTGGGAAAAAAAAGTCATTGGCAAGAAAAGTTCGTAAACACCGGATATAATAACGTTGCCGGAGAATGCTTTTTGATTTTTCCTTCTTACCATTTTCTACTCGCTTTTAAAACTTGTTTTGTGGTCTAATCTTCGCCCTCTTTCCCCTCTAACTTCTCTTTTTTTTCGGAAAGTTTCTTAAAAGGGTTATTTAATGTAGACTTTGCATTGATAAATGTTGACATTTTTGGCAAGCTCCAATCTTCTGGCGAGGAACAAGAAGGAATATCAAAAATTTATGGGGCTGAGCGGAAAGTTTATTGGGCCAAAAATGCATTTGCTCAGACAATGGGACAAGAAACGAAAACAACAACTACATCAACATGGAAGTCAATAGAGTTTTGTTTTTTCCAACTTGTGGAATCTTCGGAGCACGCACGCAATGTGGACAACTTTCTCCGAGGCAAGATTAAGTTAAGAGGAACACATACACACATACATATACATCCATAAATATACAACAACAATGTGTGTGCAGTTATTGTTCCACAGCTCATTGTTTGGCAAACAGTTTATGTCAGTTTTGTTATGACCTTTAAACGCGTAACGCCTGATACATGTCGGGTGTACAACTAAATAGAAACATTTAATAGTTGTTGGTATTTGTTGCTGTTGTTGTCAAAAAGATAATATAACATTATTTGGAAGTAAAATATACGAGGGTGACATGGGAATTTCGAAAACAATTTATAGGACTAACAAATGTTTTTTAAAATGTTTTTCGATTTTTAAAAATGTTTTTTCAAGGACCATTAGACCAAAAAGTGTAGATTTTTAAAGAATATTTTTTGAACGTTCAGTAAACGTGGATTTTAAATAATATTTTCTCAAGGACCACTAAACGTGGATTTTCAAATAATGTTTTCTCAAGGACCAATAAATGTGAATTTTTAAAGAATATTTTTTCAAGAACCAATAAAAGTGGATTTTAAAAGAATATTTTTTCAAGAACCAATAAACGTAAATTTTTAAAGAATATTTTTTCAAGGATCAATAAACTTTTATTTTTAAGGAATATTTTTTCAAGGATCAATAAACGTGGATTTTTAAAGAATATTTTTTCAAGGACCAATAAACGTCGATTTTTAAGGAATATTTTTTCAAGGACCAATGAACGTGGATTTTTAAAGAATATTTTTTTCAAGGAGCAATAAACGTGAATTTTTAAAGAATATTTTTTTTAAAGAATATTTTTTCATGGACCAATAAACGTGGATTTTTAAAGAATATTTTTTCAAGGAGCAATAAACGTGAATTTTTAAAGAATATTTTTTCAAGGATCAATAAACGTGGATTTTTAAAGAATATTGTTTTTCAAGGACCAATAAACGTGGATTTTTAAAGAATATTTTTTCAAGGACCAACAAACGTGGATTTTTAAAGAATATTTTTTTAAAGAACAAATAAAAGTGGATTTTAAAGAATTTTTTTAAGGACAAATAAAAGTGGATTTTAAAGAATATTTTCTCAAGGACCTCCACAACAATAAACGTGGATTTTTAAAGAATATTTTGTCAAGGACCTCCACAACATAGACGTGGATTTTTAAAGAATATTTTCTTAAGGACCTCTTCAGCAATAAACGTGGATTTTTAAAGAATATTTTTCCAAGGACGCCACATCAATAAACTTGGATTTTTAAAGAAGATTTTTTCAAGGACGCCACATCAATAAACGTGGATTTTTAAAGAAGATTTTTCAAGGAACTCGACAACAATAAACGTGTTTTTTTAAAGAATATATTTTTCCGTAAAAAAAAACGTGGCCCTTGAAAAAATATTTTTCTAAAATCCAAGTTAATTGGTCCTTAAATTTTTTTCCAAAATCCACGTTAATTTGTCCTTAAATTTTTTTTCCAAAATCCACGTTAATTTGTCCTTAAATTTTTTTTCCAAAATCCACGTTAATTGGACTTCGAAAAAATATTCTATAAAAATCCACGTTGATTGTTTTGGAGGTCCTTTAAAAATATATGCTTTAAAATGAGGAGATCCTTGATGAAATATTCTTTAAAATGAGGAGATCCGTGAGGAAATTTTCTTTAAATATCCACGTTTATTGTTTTGGAGGTCGTTTAAAAAATATGCTTTAAAATGAGGAGGTCCTTGAGGAAATATTTTTTTAAATATCCACGTTTATTGTTTTGGAGCTCCTTTAAAAAAATGTTCTTTAAAATGAGGAGATCCTTGAGGAAATATTCCTTAAATATCCACGTTTATTCCCATAGAGGTCGTTGAAAAATTATTATTCCTTAAAAATCCACGTTTATTCCCATAGAGTTCCTTGAATAATTATTCCTTAAAAATCCACGTTTGTTCCCGTAGAGGTCCTTGAAAAATTATTCTTTAAAAATGTACGTTTATTCCCGCAGATGTCCCTAAAAATCGTTCTTCACAAATCCACGTTTATTCATGTAGAGGTCTTGGAAAAAATATTCTTTAAAAATCCACGTTTATTGTGGTGGAGTTCCTGGAGAAATATTCTTTAAAAATCCCTGTTTATTCTTGAAAAACCTATTTTCCATAGAGATTAGACATTCTGTAGGCCTTCAGGGCAGGAATAATTTATACAGGTATTTCATGTATAAAGGATTTTCTACTGGTTTCGAAGATAAAGAAGACTTTATACAGGTCTTCTAGAAGTTTAAGTCCTTCTACAGACCTTTTGTAAATAGAATTCCCTCTAAGTGATCTTTGTTTAGATACCTTTAATTATCAGACTCTCACATCATCTACTTTCAATCTCCTCCCCCCTTTCCTCATTTTGTACACATTTTTGGCCTTCAATTTTTGCGTCCCATTGCTTCTATTCCATGTATGCTTACGCTGCAAAAAATAGAAGTAATATTGTTAAAAATCGTTGTTTTACAACGACGATATGTTGTTCGAACAACACCATAAAACAACATTTCAATGGCACAGCAATTCGCCATAGAAAAGCTGTCAAAAACATCGACCAATCAATGATTTATACGCACAAATGTTACTCATTTGACATTAAACTTCGTCGATTTCTATGGCTGGCAGGCAGGGTTCGATATTTTTTTGGGGTTATTTCTACATGGTTTGTTTTGTTTGTGGGTGGATGGGGATATTGGTGTGCAATGTGGTTCAAAGCCAAAAAAAAAAAAAAAAATCTGAGAAAAAATCTATTGAAAAATAAAGTTTGATATTTAAATTTTTTCCAAAGGTATCATTTCCAAAAAAGGAAGAAACACAATTTTAAGTTAAATAATATTTTCAAGTTTTTTTGGTCTTGCGGTAATGCAGTTTTCTTCGAAAAAGGGGCGGTTTTGGATAGATATTAAAAAAAAACGTCAACGAACTGCGACTTTGAAATAGGAAATTTTTTTAATTATACCGACCGACTAAGTGGAAACTTCAGGCTCCCCAAATATTTCCAAGTTGTCATTAATTTTCATTTCTATTCTTTTCAAATTCCAAATTCGGTTTAATTTTAAAGCCACTGTCCACCCGCCACATGTGCCACTTCAGCACTTGTTATGCTCGCCTATTTTTATTTGAAGTGTTCTTCTTTTGTATTTTTTGCTTAGCTTGTTTGGTAATACAACAGTTAGGTTATTGTTGGTGGCAGCGACAAGAAGAACACTAAAAAAAGAATCCAAAAAACAACATTTTTATATCGACTAACCCACTTTGATTTATTGCCACCGAAAAGTGTTGCGCCTTCGTTTCGTAAAATATCCATTGGGGGAGGGGATGCCAAACGTGTGAAATTATTGATTGATGTTGTTGTTGTTGTTATTTTTATTTTATTTTTTTCTCATTTTTATTGATATTGGAATGATTGGTTGCAATTTTCTTCCAGATTTTGTTGAAGGAATTTGAACTTTGAGTTTGTTTAAAATTAATTATTTTTTGCTTCTCTTAATGCTTTTATTGTTGTAGTTGTTGTTGTTTTATTTTGTGATGCATCGTTTTTCTTTCAATTTCAACGCTCGTGCTTCTTGGCAACTCACACTCGCACACACACACGCTCAATCATTCCCATGTAACTAATGGCATACCCGGTGATGTATGAGCAATATTTGTGCTGATGATTGAATTCATCACTCATACGCTCAATGGGTAAATAATGAAGAAATTACGGCGATACGTATAGGAAATATTAAATTATTGATTATGCCATAGGCCAGTGGGGCCAGCAGAGTGGATAAAAGAATGATAATATTGGCCAGGGATAAATATTTAATTTGTTTAAAAACAGTATTGGGATGGAAAGAATAGAAAAGGGATAATAGATAAGGGATAATAGAAGATACAAGAGTAAGTGAGAGTGAAATCAAAATTATTTTTTTTTAATCCATGCTTCTTAAATAAAATTTTAAAAATCCACGCCTCTAAAAAATAATTTTAAACATCCACGCCTTTAAAAAATAATTTTAAAAATCCACGCCTCTAAAAAATAATTTTAAACATCCACGCCTTTAAAAAATAATTTTAAAAATCCACGCCTCTAAAAAATAATTTCAAACATCCACGCCTTTAAAAAATAATTTTAAAAAATCCACACATTAAGAACCTCTAAACAATAATTTTAAAAATCCACAACCGAAAAATCTCCAAAAAATAGTTTAAAAAATCCACTACACTAAAAAAATTTTAAAAAATCCACGCCTGAAGGACCTTATAAAAATAATTTTAAAAATTCACGCCTAAAGGACCTTAAAAAATAATTTTAAAAACCCACGCCTGAATGATCTTAAAAATATAATTTTTAAAATCCACGCATGAAGGACCTTCAAAAAATAATAAAAAAAATAATCCACGTCTGAAGGACTTTCAAAAAATAATAAAAAAAAAAAATAATCCACGCCTGAAAGATCTTAAAAAAATAATTTTAAAAACCCACGCCTGAAAGATCTTAAAAATATAATTTTTAAAATCCACGCATGAAAGACCTTCAAAAATAATAATAAAAAAAAATAATCCACGCCTGAAGGACCCTAAAAAATAATTTTAAAAATCCACGCCTGGAGGACCTTCAAAAAATAATTTTAAAAATCCACGCCTGGAGGACCTTCAAAAAATAATTTTAAAAATCCACGCCTGAAGGACCCTAAAAAATAATTTTAAAAATCCACGCCTGGAGGACCTTCAAAAAATAATTTTAAAAATCCACGCCTGAAGGACCCTAAAAAATAATTTTAAAAATCCACGCCTGGAGGACCTTCAAAAAATAATTTTAAAAATCCACGCCTGAAGGACCCTAAAAAATAATTTTAAAAATCCACGCCTGGAGGACCTTCAAAAAATAATTTTAAAAATCCACGCCTGAAGGACCCTAAAAAATAATTTTAAAAATCCACGCCTGAAGGACCCTAAAAAATAATTTTAATAATCCACGCCTGGAGGACCCTAAAAAATAATTTTAAAAATCCACGCCTGGAGGACCTTCAAAAAATAATTTTAAAAATCCACGCCTGAAGGACTTAAAAAAAATAATTTTAAAAATCCAAGCATGACGGACCTCTAAAAAGTAATTTAAAAAATCAACGCTTGGTGTTTGGACATTAAAAAAAAAAATAAATAAAAATCCGCGTTTGAAGGACCTCGAAAAAATAATTTTAAAAATCAACGCCTGGTGTTTGGAACTCAAAAAAAAAAAAAAATAAATAAATAAAATCCGCGCTTGAAGGACCTCCAAAAAATAATTGGAAAATATCCATGCTTGAAGGACATCAAATAAATTCTTTTAGAAATCCACGCTTAAAGACCTCAAATAAATTCTTTTAAAAATCCACACTTGAAGGAGCTTCAAAAAATCATTTTTAAAAAATCCACGCCTGATGCCCTTAAAATAGTTATTTTAAAAGTCCAAGCCTGATGCCTAGAAAAACCTTAAAAAAGCTATTTTAAAAATTCACGCCTGATGCTTAGAAGGACCTCCATATATTTAAAAAAACCACGCCTAATGCTTAGAAAGACCTCCACAATTTTTTTTTATGATATACATGATGAATTTTTCTTGAAAAAGGGAGGAAGAGGAAAATATAAACCATATAATATTCTCTAACTCGAACTCTAGTCAAGAAGGATCATCAGAAAGTGGAACCATCTAAAAAATTTCTAATCAAAGAAAAAGTAGAGCATCGGCTATTTCGGACGAATAGTGATCTTGAAAAAGGCTGATGCTAACGTTTATCTAATCGAAAATAAATTTATAGGACTGTAGTAATCGGTGAAAATCGCTTTCCTTGCGGGAGGTAACAGAAATTGCGTTTCCCGAATAACTTTACAAAAAAAAAAAAAAAAAAAAAAACACCAATACTGTCTTCAACCAGGGTTTCTTAGGGATCCTAGAAACATGTTTGAGACGGGTTTACTTTTTTACCAGGACTACCTTGAAATGAAAACTTCAATATATAAGAGAAAGCCCCTAATTAACCAATACCATTTTAGAGTCATATACTGACTGCAGATCTTTATAAGTCCTTCTAGGAATATAAGGCCTCTAGGTGGCTTTGTTGAGATAGAGGGCCTACGAGAAGACTTCTAGGATAAAATGTCTTTGAGCTTACTGTACGGTTTGGGGTGTTTGGAAGTTATTCTGGAAACAAAACGGACGTCGAAGGTCTTCTAGGGAGAAACGGTATTAAGGAGATATCCTAGAGGCATAAGCCCATAAAAGGTCTACTAAAGACATAATCGTTTTGGGAGGCCTTCCAGATACACAACACATTTGACATGTTTTTCGTGGACCTTCTAGAGACCTTCTAGAGAGCTGAACCTGGAATTTGACGAGTAGTCCTTGGTAGAAATCTTTTAAGAGGTTTTTTTATAGATTAAGACCATTGGTGAATGTCTTTGGATAGAAGAACTTTAAGAGGACTTTTATGGAGACGTGTCTTTTAATCGTTATTGTATGGACAAAGCCTTTAGAAAGCTTTTCTAGACCTTGTGGAGATAAAGTTCGAAAAAAATGTTTTACTGCACAGAAGATAATCCGATTTTTCCCCAACTCTGCAAGTCCTAATATTTGCATCAGTGCTAGGTCAGGTGTGAAAATGAACAATATCGGATCACACCATCAAGTATTTTAAAATTTTGAATAATTATAACTCTTAGAAAAGGTTATGTAAGAGTCCGATTATCTCAAAATTACACACATCACAATATTATTATTAACCTAAGGTCTGGTGTGAAAATGGCCCACTCCTTCTGGTGCCTCCCCCACAAAGGGTCGAAATTTTGAATATCCATAAAGGGTAAAGCCATTGAAATTCGAAAACGTGCAAGAACTTACACCGACCACAACAGAAAGAAAATAGACTCAAAAGAGCTAAAGAGTTGCTTCGCTTGACCGAAAGTGGTGAACTGCCGAATTTGGGTTTCTCCGTTTCCGGTGAGAAAACATTCGTTGTCCAGCAGTTTGTAAACAAACAAAATTATAGTGTTTACTTGACAAAGAGGTCAGCTGAAAATGTGCACCTTCGGTTGGCCACCAGAACTCAGCATCAGAATAAATGCCGAATATTATCGCGAAAATATTCTGGAGGGTGTATTAAAGCCTTGAGCACGCAAATATTTTGGCCGCAGACCTTGGACATTCCAACAGGACTCAGCACACGCCATCCAAGAATGGTTACAAAATGATTTTCCTCGCTTCATTTCCAGCGCACAATGGCAACCAAAATCTTCGGATACCAATCCGTCGGTCTTTCGTGTCTGGAGTATTTTGGAAAGCATGGTTGGCATTAAAAAATACCAAAATGTCGATCACATCAAGCAAGCGCTTCGCCGGGAATGAGCCAAAATGCAACAATGCAACCTTCGGGCAGCGTGAATATTCGGTCGACTATATCTGGTACCTCTCTGACATTTTAATATTTTCTGAAAATTATCACATATCTCATATAAAGTGATGGAAGTAACCAATACAGTCCTGGACCTGGTTCATCTCAATATTTATATCATATTTATTTAAGTCCGATGTGAAATGAACAATATTGGTTTATTCCTTCAGAGCCTACTCCAAAGAGGGTCAAACATTTGAATAATCATAACAGAAGTCAAAGTATATTTAAATAATTGAACAATGGCTGAGGATATACATCTGTCGGCAAACCCGACTGATACTTTTTAACTTCTTTCATAAAATTTTATATCCGGAGTTCGCGAAGGATACCACCTCCTATGCCCCATATCATTTAATATAATTGTTGCAAATTTTAACTTATATTAAAATTTAAGTAGAACTACCATCCTCTTTGGTAACGAATTTCCATATAAATCCAGGTTTTCTTTTACACTTTCCGAGGCTTTAATGGAAACTCAACCTAAAATTTTTTGTTTTTTGTTGACATTGTCGACAAGGAGCCATTAAATCGAGAAAAAATCCAAAATTACCTAACATGTTCCTTTTCATTGTTCTTCAGATGCCATTTGAGTATTTACTTTTACAAACCACAATTGTCATAGGTCGAAGCACCATGCAGCGTATGCATAATTATAATTTAATATAAAATCAACATTACGTATACGCTTGGGGTTTTAAATTAAATTTCTCTCCCTCCCCTGGGTTCAAAAGACAAAGCTCAAGACTTGTGTCATTACACAAAAAATGAAAAAAAAAAACAGCAATGACTTGTTCCATAACTGTCCAGCAGTCTTGCACATTTTTTATTTAACATTATCACGATAAACAATGAAACAACGAAACGAAGCGAACGAATGAACGAACTTTCAAACGAATTACTTTGGCATATCAACCCTGTGGCGATTTGGAGACAACAAAACAAACGAAAGAAGAAAAAAACCACAGCCAAACGAAACGACACGAAACAGCAACAAACTTCAAGAATGAAGACAAACAATGAAACTGATTACACTCTTCCTTTGTGGGTATGGAAGAGAGAGTGTGTCGGTGTGTGTGTGTGTGCCCTCAACTAAAATGTTTTAACATACGACACGACAGCAAAGCAATTTGACTGACACAGACCCACACACATATGCACAACAGCGAGCGAGCGTAACGTATGGTAAACTGAATATTCGGACAAAAGCAAGACATGATGGGATAGCATGAATCTCGACATTTCTAAAGATGGTTAAGGATATTTATCATTGTTTCCATTTTTCGTTTTATTTTACAAACAAAAAAAAAAAAAAAAGGAACAAAAAATGACAAAATGAATATGCATGAACATTATTACATAACAAATTCAACGACAATTTTTGCAGCGAAGGGTAAAAAATTACAAAAAATAGGGTGGATCCGCCAAAAATATGAGAAGAAGAGCTTACACGGATATTCTAAAAATTGGAGGCTTCGATAAAGAGAAGATATTCACCAGCCCCTCAATAAATAGCAGACAGTCCACACTTTTCATTGAAAAAAAAAAAATCCTATAGTCTTCTATGGGTAGTTCTACTATGAAGATCTTCCCTAAGATCTTCTATGAAGAGAAGACCTCCTTGAGCTCTCCTGTGAAGAGCATATCTCTTTGAGCTCTTCTGTGAAGAGAAGACCTCCTTGAGCTCTCCTGTGAAGAGCATATCTCTTCTATAAATAGAAGACCTCTACACGAGCTCTTCTATAAATAGAAGACCTCTACACGAGCTCTTCTATGAAGAGAAGACCTCTACACGAGCTCTTCTATGAAGAGAAGACCTGTACACGAGCTCTTCTATAAATAGAAGACCTCTACACGAGCTCTTCTATAAATAGAAGACCTCTACACGAGCTCTTCTATAAATAGAAGACCTCTACACGAGCTCTTCTATAAATAGAAGACCTCTACACGAGCTCTTCTATAAATAGAAGACCTCTACACGAGTTCTTCTATAAATAGAAGACCTCTACACGAGCTCTTCTATAAATAGAAGACCTCTACACGAGCTCTTCCATGTATAGAAGACCTCTACACGAGCTCTTCTATGTATAGAAGACCTCTACACGAGCTCTTCCATGTATAGAAGACCTCTACACGAGCTCTTCTATGTATAGAAGACCTCTACACGAGCTCTTCTATGTATAGAAGACCTCTCCACGAGCTCTTCTATGTATAGAAGACCTCTCCACGAGCTCTTCTATGTATAGAAGACCTCTCCACGAGCTCTTCTATGTATAGAAGACCTCTCCACGAGCTCTTCTATGTATAGAAGACCTCTCCACGAGCTCTTCTATGTATAGAAGACCTCTCCACGAGCTCTTCTATGTATGGAAGACCTCTCCACGAGCTCTTCCTTGAATAGAAGACCTCTGCACGAGCTCTTCTATGAGTAGAAGACCTCTGCACGATCTCTTCTATGTACAGAAGACCTCTGCACGATCTCTTCTATGTATAGAAGACCTCTCCACGAGCTCTTCTATGAGTAGAAGACCTCTCCACGAGCTCTTCTATGAGTAGAAGACCTCTCCACGAGCTCTTCTATGTATAGAAGACCTCTCCACGAGCTCTTCTATGTATGGAAGACCTCTCCACGAGCTCTTCCTTGAATAGAAGACCTCTCCACGAGCTCTTCTATGTATGGAAGACCTCTCCACGAGCTCTTCCTTGAATAGAAGACCTCTGCACGAGCTCTTCTATGAGTAGAAGACCTCTGCACGATCTCTTCTATGTATAGAAGACCTCTCCACGAGCTCTTCTATGAGTAGAAGACCTCTCCACGAGCTCTTCTATGTATAGAAGACCTCTCCACGAGCTCTTCTATGTATAGAAGACCTCTCCACGAGCTCTTCTATGTATAGAAGACCTCTCCACGAGCTCTTCTATGTATAGAAGACCTCTCCACGAGCTCTTCTATGTATGGAAGACCTCTCCACGAGCTCTTCCTTGAATAGAAGACCTCTGCACGAGCTCTTCTATGAATAGAAGACCTCTCCACGAGCTCTTCTATGTATGGAAGACCTCTCCACGAGCTCTTCCTTGAATAGAAGACCTCTGCACGAGCTCTTCTATGAGTAGAAGACCTCTGCACGATCTCTTCTATGTATAGAAGACCTCTCCACGAGCTCTTCTATGAGTAGAAGACCTCTCCACGAGCTCTTCTATGAGTAGAAGACCTCTCCACGAGCTCTTCTATGTATAGAAGACCTCTCCACGAGCTCTTCTATGTATAGAAGACCTCTCCACGAGCTCTTCTATGTATAGAAGACCTCTCCACGAGCTCTTCTATGTATGGAAGACCTCTCCACGAGCTCTTCCTTGAATAGAAGACCTCTGCACGAGCTCTTCTATGAATAGAAGACCTCTGCACGAGCTCTTCTATGAATAGAAGACCTCTCCACGAGCTCTTCTATGTATGGAAGACCTCTCCACGAGCTCTTCCTTGAATAGAAGACCTCTGCACGAGCTCTTCTATGAGTAGAAGACCTCTGCACGATCTCTTCTATGTATAGAAGACCTCTCCACGAGCTCTTCTATGAGTAGAAGACCTCTCCACGAGCTCTTCTATGAGTAGAAGACCTCTCCACGAGCTCTTCTATGAGTAGAAGACCTCTCCGCGAGCTCTTCTATGAGTAGAAGACCTCTCCGCGAGCTCTTCTATGAGTAGAAGACCTCTCCACGAGCTCTTCTATGTATAGAAGACCTCTTCACGAGCTCTTCTATGTATAGAAGACCTCTCCACGAGCTCTTCTATGAATAGAAGACCTCTCCACGGGCTCTTCTTTGAATAAAAAACCTCTCCACGGGTTCTTCTATGAGCAGAAGACCTCTCCACGAGCTCTTCTATGAGTAGAAGACCTCTCCACGAGCTCTTCTATGAAAAAGGGCCTCTCCACGTGGTCTTCTATGAATAGAAGGCATCATAAGTCAAAGGAAGGAAAGGAAGTCAAGTCAAATTATGCCTGCAGATCTTCATCTCCACTCCGCCCTAATAAATGTCACATAAAATAAAATCAAATTCCAAGCCACAAATAAATTTACCCAAAAAAGGACAGTTTAAACAATAATAACAACAACAACAAAAACCGTTCCGGCTCAGAAAAAGAGCAAACGAACAATAACAATTTATGCTTAAGGGCCACTCCACTGAGACTGGGTATGGCTCGCTCTCCTTTCGTCCGCACAATGACACCAGAGAACGCATCAGCGGGAAAAGTCGCGAGCCATGAGGAAAAGAACAGAAATTTCCACCAAAAAAATGAAAAAAAGTGAGTAAACAGAGATAAGAACAGCAACAACAACAACAACAGTAGCAATGCAAAGAAACGCCACGTTGTTGTCGTTGTCCTCTGTCGACAGCCAGAGAATGGTGCGAATGACAGCGAATAGTTAAATAAAGAAATGTAAAAGGCGGCATAATGTGGTGGATATTTAAAATTCAAGCAATTCAAATCTGCAGAAAGCCAGATACAGAAGCAACAGAACCGTAAAGATGGGTAATTTCTGCTGCTGCTTCTTCTTCTTTATTTTTTGTTGTTGTTGCTGGCCCAGTCACGATTCATTTTCAGTTCTGTTTGTCGCTTCAAGTGGTTGTTGTTGTTGGTGGTGGTGTTTAACTTGTGTTTCATTCTTTGGGTCTCATTCAGTTGTTGCCTGCCGTGTACCAACAACAGTTGAAATGTCAACTTGCCAGGACAATTTGTTACAATTGAACTTTTCGACTTGCTTTACTACCCTTCTCACTGTCTCTCCCTTCCTCGTTCTCCCGCTCTGCCTCCCCTCTTTGCCTGTGGCTTCATCTTCATCTTGCATTATGCGAATACTTTTTTTTTTGACTCTCAAAGTCGATGTCGACAATTGCCTTTGGATGATGGCTCGCACACATACACACACACATATATTGTGATATGCCTGCCTGCCTTTTGCAAATCTCCATAAGGTGTGCGGGTGTTTGTGTGTCTCCTTCTTTTTTTGCCAGAGTTCGGTTGGTGTGCGAATGAAAGCATATTTGCACATGAATTACAATTTAGTAACAGTTGAAATTCAAATGTCTTCGAATGGATTCGGTGTTGACAAAAAAGAAAAGAAGAGATGCAGAAAGTTCCGCATCTAAGCCACTGCATTGTTGCAGCCATGCAAACCTCAACGCACACAGGGATAGATATGGAGTCCATAAACCCGTATGCACATTTTGTGAATGATATATAGAGAGTGAGTGTATGTGTGAGGGAGGGAGTGTGTGAGTGTTTGTAGCACACATTTTATGCGAGTGGCTTTCTATGACAAGTGTCATAAAAGGCTTTGAAATAACCTAATGGCAATTCATGGCTGGCAAGTCAAAAAATATGACATCTTGATTTTTTGCTCTGAGGGCATTTTTGCTGGAAATATTTTATAGAGGGTGTTAGCAGGATATATTTAAATATATCCCCATCCATATGGATACGGGGGGTATATATCATGAATACTACCAAAACGAGTTTCAACGAAATAATGGTTTTAGACATTATCTTTGGTCGAAATTCGTGTCATGACATTTAGAGTTGATATAGACTGGTGCACACGATAACTCTAAAGGGGTTTTCTATATTGTCCAATCTTTTAGATATAGCTCACATACCAATATTCGTCCGATGTGTGTCGTATTGTGCACCAAATAAGTCAAAACTTTGCACTTGCGACCAAATTGAATCCTAGAGCGAGTACGTCAAGTTTGGTGAAAATCTGCTCAGATATAGCCATAGCTCCCACACATACAGGGTGAGATAAAAAAAAACTGCAACAAATTCAAACGCCATAATTTTTACATTTTCTTTTAAATTTCCTTGAGCGAAAGTCGTGAAAATGTCGGAAATAGCATCAAAATTTAGAATAAGTTAAGATTAGTTCGAATTGGTCACCTTTGGCACGAATTATGGCCGTCAAACGGCTAATGAAACCGTCACACGTTGCTCGAATTTTGCTCAGCGGTATTTTGGTCCAATTCCGGCAAAGGGCTTGCTTGAGGTGATCGACACCTTGGAACTTTTTTAGTGTCAACCTTGCTTTCTAAAATACTCCAGGCACAATAGTCCAACCTATTGGTATCCGGAGAACCATTGTAGGGTGGGATGTGCTGAGTCCTGTTTGAATTTCCAAGGTCTGCGGCGAAATTGTTTGCTTGCCCAAGCATTTAATACACCCTCCAGAATACTTTCGCTATAATATTCAACATTTATTCCGATGCCACGGTTCATGAATACGAGCTGTTCTGGAGGCCATCCGAAGGTGCACATTTTCAGCTGATTTTTTGGCAAGTAAACACGATCATTTTGTTTGTTTACAAATTACTGGGCAACAAATGTTTTTTTTTTTTATCGGAGAAAACCAAACTCGTCAGTTCACCACTTTCGGCCAAGCGAAGCAACTCTTAAGCTCTTTTGAGTCTATTTTCTTTCTGTTGCGGTGTAAGTTCTTGCACTTTTTGGAATTTTAATGGCTTTACCCCGAGCTCATTTTTCAATATTTGGCGAATGGAATATTGCCATATGTTCAGCTCTCGAGCCGATAGCCACTTGTGGCTTTTCAGCCAAGTATAAAGAATCACATAACTTTTTTTCTGGAAAATTCTCGCCAAAATTGAATAAATTTAACAGCTGTCAGATGAGTGGCTTAGAAATGGCAGCAGTCTGAAGTTGGTTGCAGTTTTTTCATCTCACCTTGCATTAGCTCTAATTAGTTGGTTAAGAGCTTCAAAGGTTTATTTTGAGAATTTATGTGAGGTAGATCATACCGAATATGAACCAAATAACATTGTTGTAGATATACCGGACCAAGTTTCACCAAAATGTAAAATTCGATTGAATATGAAACAAGTAAAAAGTAAGAAAGCTGTAAGTTAGGTCGGGCCGAACTTTTAATACCCTCCACCTTTTTGAGCGAATTTGGCAATTTTCAAAAAAATAAAATCCGTTAAAAATTCCATTATATTAGGGTCTATACGACAACGTGACCCTGCATAGGCAACTATTGTCATAAGCCATTACAATTTTCAAATGCGAAAAAAAAAACATTATATGGGGGCTATATCAAAACGTGGACCTACATGTCCCATTTTCAAGACCAAAAGTCTAAAATGTATATTTCGAGGTGTTGTGTGTGTCCATACTATAATGGAGGGTATAAAAATCTATTCAATTTGGACTGATATTACATATATGGTAAGCAATAATCGTAAAATCGGATGAAGATATATATCGAACCTATATAAGAATCTTAACCGATCTCGATAAAAAAAGTATCTGATGCATGTGAGGGACTTCAACACCAAATCGTATAAAACATATATTTGGGAGCTATAGTTGTATCTGAAACGATTTCACCAAATTTAAAGTACTTGTTTCTAGTATGAATTCAGTCGGAATTGCCAAAATTCCGTATATTTGGGCTGATACCAGCCATTTGGTGCACAATTAACCCGAAATCGGTTGACGATATATATGGGAGCTATATCCAAATCTGAACCGATCTTGATACAATTTAGCAGAGGTATTTTTGGTCTATATCTCATATCTGATACCAAACATCACTCTTGTGGGGTGCATATTACAAATGTGGCGGACTTAAACAACAATTCGGATGAAACCTATACATGCGAGCTATAGCTATATCTGAACCGATTTTCGATTTTTATGTACTTGCTTCTAGATTTATTTCGGTCGGATGTACCAAAATTCAGGACTTATGGACATATATTAACCATTTGGCGCACAATTAACTCGAAATCGGTTGAAGACATATATAAGAGCTATATCCAAATCTGAACCGATCTTGATAAAATGTTAAACTCTTATTTCTGAGTTTTATCTGATATCTGGTACTAAATATCATTCTTGCGGATGGCATATTACGCATGTGAGGGATTCAAACCCCCAAAATCGTATGAAACATTTATAAGAACCGATTTGATGAACCGATTTTTTCCAGATTTGAGGTGCTTTCTTCTAGACTGAATTCGGTTGCATTCGCCGAAATTCAGGTCACTTGGACTGATATTGTTCGCTTGGTGAACAGTTAACCCGATATATGGGAGTTATATGTAAATTTAAACGGATTCTCACCAATTTCAATAGGATTCGTTCTTGGACCAATCAAATATAGCTTGGAGAATTTCATCCTAATCGGATA
Organism: Musca domestica; assembly: GCF_030504385.1. NCBI lineage: Eukaryota > Metazoa > Arthropoda > Insecta > Diptera > Muscidae > Musca > Musca domestica. The sequence continues at coordinate 7,245,697 of NW_026712207.1, read as the reverse complement.
ATAATAATTTTGTTCACAAAAATACATGTACAGACGGACTGACATGCATAAATCGACTCAGAAAGCGATTCTGTGAAGATCCTCAAAAGTAACTGTGGATCTATCTCGCTTCCTTCTCCATGTTACAAACAAATGCATAAAGACATACATAATGAACTTACCACCAGGCTATAAAAATCAATGATAACAAGTAAAAAAGTTGTAAGTTCGGCCGGGCCGGGCCGAACTTTGAATACCCTCCACCATTTGGAGCGAATTTGGCAATTCTCAAAAACAATAAAATCCGTTAAAAATTATGTTAAAATCTTAGAAATACCGAATGTAGCTGTTATATTAGGATCAATACGACGACATGGATAGGTAACTTTTGTCATAAGCCATTACAATATGCAAATGCGAAACTTAGAAAAAAATCGGTGAATAATTTAGCTTAAGTCATCAAAATATTGAATATCGGGAGGTACCCTTATATGGGGGCTATACGAAGACGTGGACCTGTACAGACAATTTTCTCTCGTAGGCTGTGGTATTCATTGTGAACTTCAAATACCAAATTTGAAACAATTCCGGTGAATAATGTCGCTAAAATCATCAAAATATTGAATATCGGGAGGTACCCTTATATGGGGGCTATACGAAGACGTGGACCTGTACAGACAATTTTCTCTCGTAGGCTGTAGTATTCATTACGAATTTCAAATGCGAAATATGAAACAATTCCGGTAAATAATGTCGCTAAAATCATCAAAATACCGAATATCGGAAGGTATCGTTATACGGAAGCCATACGAAGACGTGAGCCTGCACGAAAAATCTCCTGTCATAGATTGCAGCACCCATTACGAACATCAAATACCAAATTTGAAAGAATTCAGATGAATATTGTCGCTAAAATCATCAAAATATCGAATATCGGGAGGTACCGTTATATGGGGGCTATACCAAAACGTGGACCTACATGGCCCATTTTCAATACCAAAATTCCTGCAGACATAATATACATTTGAGTAATATTTTATGAATCTACTTCAATTCGTTCGGAAGCTAAAGTGATTTCCACAGACGGATAAACGAACAGACGGACTGACATCGCTAAATCGACATAGAATATTATGCTGATCAAGAATATATATACTTTGTGGGGTCTAAAATGTATATTTCGAGATTTTACAAAGGAATTACAAGCTCATTATACCCTCCATACTATGGTGGAGGGTATAAAATGGCTAGATGGACTCCAAATGTACAGTAACGGATTTCATACAAAGGTACATGAGGTATAAACCAGTTATTTTGATATAACCCATTTTGGCGATATCACACGATATGTACCCCTTCAGCCCCAGGACAGATGACACACAAATCACAGATTATATTTAATTTTAAATATTTGCCAAAATTTTTATACCCTACCACACTATGTGTTGGGGGTATTATAAGTTTGATTGGGCCAAAAATTATGTAACACCTCGAAATATTGGTTTCCCATATAGGAAAGTATATATGGATCTTCCTAGCTCGCCGAGCTGAGTCGATCTAGCTATGTATGTCCGTCCGTCCGTCTGTCCGTCTGTCCATGTTAATTTGTAATCACTCTACAGGTCGCAATTATGGCCCGATCTTCACGAAATTTAGAATGGAGGTGGGGCTAGGGTCAGAATAGAACCCTATTTCTTTTGGAGATGATCGCCAAATGTTTAGGGGTTGAAATGGACCAAATACTGAAAAAATGTCGGATTTTGCAGTAGCTATACAGGTCGCAATTATAGACCAATCGACACGGAATTTCGCATGTAGCTAGAGTTTAGGGCGGGGAAGAAGCCTACCAATTTAGGTGGTCATCGGATAATATTTAGCGGGTAAAATAGACCATATCTTTTTTGTTGAAAAAAATCAAATTTTTTCATTAAACCGCGAATATTTTAAATCCCGGCGAAATCACAAAGCCATGACAATGTTACTTCTGATCTTTACATTGATGTTAACATCCAACAGATCGGATATATAGCAAAATATGTGCGATATATATGTTTATCAAAGAAGATATGCTTGAAAGATCTCTTATATGTCGAGAACGGCTGAACTGATTTCGACAGTTCTCATTAATTCAGAATGGCCTCTTGGTAGGAAAGAAACAACGTCTAAAAAATCGCATAAAAATATCTCTCTAAAGATGAAAATATTGATTTTCTAACATTTTCTCATATTTTTTCAATTTTGTCATATTTTTGGCATATTTTCATTTTGAATTCAACATTTGGTAATATTTCTACAGCTAACAAAACTAAGTAGTTAGGATATCAGGATATCATATACAGATCGCATTTATGGCCCGATCCTAACGAAAATTTGCATGTGGATCAAATGAGGGTCAGAACAGAAGCGTACTCTTTTTGGAGATGATCGCCATATATTTAGGGGTTGAAATGGACCAAAGAAACTGCAAAATTGTCAGCAGGTCTTAATTATTGTCCGATCCTCACGCACATTTGAATGGGGGTTACCGGACATTGCAAAAGCCAAGCAGTTTTGGATGGCCATTCAAAAATATTCAATGTGTGAAATAGTTTGCCAACTTTTGTAGACAAAATACGAAAATGTCCATTCCAGCGACTTTTTGGAGAATTCACAAATACAGGAAAGACGCACTTCTGACTATTTCGTTAACGCTGATTTAGTTGAAGAATATAGTCAAATGTCTGTATCTCATATAGATGCGTTTCAGTCAAAAACAAATAATAAATGTTAATCTTTTGCCACTTCTGAGAGATTATAGGTCTTTGGGAAATATTGGTTCCAGATCTAGGAAGACCATTCACGTGCAACATCTACCAATAAATTGGAAATGAGAAAATTAGTTTAAGTTGCTATTATTCGAAAATTAGAGAACGAAACCTGATGGTTTTCTTTTATTATTTGTCACAATATCTTGTGGAATTCTTTCGACTACCTCGCCTACATAAACTGTATCATTTATTATAGTGTTGTAGGGTATTCAACGGTCGGCCCCGCTCGTCTGTAGCCTTTGCTTACTTGTTTTTATTAAAAAATAAAATATTTATGCATATAAATTAATTCCCCTTCCTCCTTTTCTTTTCAATTATTTTCCATATTTTTATTAAAATATTTGCCTTTTTGCAATTGTTTTAAAACGTAGAAAGAAAAAAAGAGAAATTAAAAATTAACATATTAATTTTGGACATTTTAAAATGAAGATTCGTTTCATCGTCAAGTCAGGCATTGTCTGACAGATGTCCTGTAGTTCGTTTGTCGTAGCAGAGAAGAGATTCCAGCCCAGTTCAAAAAAAAAAAAAAAAGGACGACGACGAGGACAACGTCAACTTATCAAGAGAGAACACAAAAAAAAAAAAACAACAAAATGTGATATCAAGTGACATTAAAGAGGTTTCCGCCTTCTTGTTTTTCCCGTTCATCATCTTGCTGTTGTTGTTGTTGTAGTAGTTTTTGTTGCTGCCTTTCGTTAAATATCAAACAAATATTTGACCATTCCACAGCATTTCAGTTTAATTCGTCTGTTGATGTTTTCATTTCGTTTCGGTTGATATTTGGCTGTCCGCCCCTCTAGAAATCTCTTTTGTTTTTGTTTCACCCGACTACGCTGTCAGTCAGTCAGTGTGTTCGTTTGTCCATCTGTCCGTCCGTCTGGCTGTCTGTCGCTCAACTCATTGTGGGGCATTATGTAAATGATTTTGTTTGCAAATAAATATCCCATTATTTTGTACGCAAACTGTGGACACAGTGAAGCATCTGTGAAGTGAAATGGAGGACGACACTACAATCAGCCGAAAAAAATACGAAAAACGAAAGCAGGAAGAAAGGGAGATGCCGAGAGTTTAAAAGCAGATCCCCAGAACACCAACGACAAATGAAAAACAAAACAAAAAAAGACGAGGAATTAATGGAAAATGGAAAATGAATGAACGGACAAACCATTTATCCTGACACTGGAGTGGAGTACTTTCAGCTATTGTATTGTTGGCATTGTTGCTGTTGTTGTTGAATTTCAGCTACTACTACTATCCCTGGCATCTGTTAACAGAATATGAACGACAATGTAAAAGCAATTGCAAAAATGAATGCAAACTATTTCCCTTGTGCTATGGCTATTGTGCAAAAAAAAAACTATATACTTAAAGACAGGATAATGAACAGGGGGTTGGAAGGATAAATTGGAAAATTTTTTAAGGATCAAAAGACAAAAAAGGTGTTTTCTTAAAAAATATTTCTTAAGGATCAAGAGACCAACAGACGGGGATTTTTAAAGAATATTTTTTCAAGGACCAAGAGACGTGAATTTTTAAAGAATATTTATTCAAGGACCAACAGACGTAGATTTAAAAAAAATTCAAGGACCAACTGGCGTGGATTTTTTAAAAAATATTTTTTTAAGGTCCAAGAAACGTGAATTTAAAAAAAAAATCAAAGATCAATAGACGTGGATTTAAAAAAAAAATCAAGGACCAGTAGACTTGGATTTTTTAAAGAATAATTTTTTAAGGACCAACAGACGTGGATTTTTAAAAAAAATAAAGGATCAATAGACGTGGATTTTTTTAAAAAAAATCAAGGATCAATAGACGTGGATTTTTAAAAAAAAAATCAAGGAACAATAGACGTGGATTTTTTTTAAAAAATCAAGGATCAACAGACGTGGATTTTTTTTTAAAAAATCAAGGATCAATAGACGTGGATTTTTTTAAGAAAAATCAAGGATCAATAGATGTGGATTTTTTTAAAGAATATTTTTTCAAGGACCAAAGAATATTTTTTCAAGGACCTCGACAACGGTAAACGTGGATTTTTAAAGAATATTTTTCAAGGACCTCCACAACGGTAAATGTGGATTTTTAAAGAATATTTTTTCAAGGACCTCCACAACGGTAAACGTGGATTTTTAAAGAATATTTTTTCAAGGACCTACACAACGGTAAACGTGGATTTTAAAGAATATTTTTTCGAGGACATTCACAACAATAATCGTGGATTTTTAAAGAATATTTTTTCAAGGACCTCCACAACGGTAAACGTGGATTTTTAAAGAATATTTTTTCAAGGACCTCCACAACGGTAAACGTAAATTTTTAAAGAATATTTTTTCAAGGACCTCCACAACGGTAAACGTGGATTTTTAAAAAATATTTTTTCCAGGACCTCCACATCGGTAAACTTGAATTTTTAAAGAATATTTTTCAAGGACCTCCACAACGGTAAACGTAGATTTTTAAAGAATATTTTTTCAAGGACTTCCACAACGGTAAACGTGGATTTTTAAAGAATATTTTTCAAGGACCTCCACAACGGTAAACGTGGATTTTTAAAGAATATTTTTCAAGGACCTCCACAACGGTAAACGTAGATTTTTAAAGAATATATTTTCAAGGACCTCCACAACGGTAAACGTGGATTTTTAAAGAATATTTTTTCAAGGACCTCCACAACGGTAAACGTGGATTTTTAAAGAATATTTTTTCAAGGACCTCCACAACGGTAAACGTGGATTTGTAAAAAATATTTTTTCAAGGACCTCCACAACGGTAAACGTGGATTTTTAAAGAATATTTTTTCAAGGACCTCCACAACGGTAAACGTGGATTTGTAAAAAATATTTTTTCAAGGACCTCCACAACGGTAAACGTGGATTTTTAAAGAATATTTTTTCAAGGACCTCCACAACGGTAAACGTGGATTTTTAAAGAATATTTTTTTTAAGGACCTCGACAACGGTAAACGTTGATTTTTAAAGAATATTTTTTCAAGGACCTCCACAACGGTAAATGTGGATTTTTAAAGAATATTTTTATTAAGGACCTCCACAACGGTAAACGTGGATTTTTAAAGAATATTTTTAAAGAATATTTTTTCAAGGACCTCCACAACGGTAAACGTGGATTTTTAAAGAATATTTTTAAAGAATATTTTTTCAAGGACCTCCACAACGGTAAACGTGGATTTTTAAAGAATATTTTTTCAAGGACCTCCACAACGGTAAACGTGGATTTTTAAAGAATATTTTTTTTAAGGACCTCGACAACGGTAAACGTTGATTTTTAAAGAATATTTTTTCAAGGACCTCCACAACGGTAAATGTGGATTTTTAAAGAATATTTTTATTAAGGACCTCCACAACGGTAAACGTGGATTTTTAAAGAATATTTTTAAAGAATATTTTTTCAAGGACCTCCACAACGGTAAACGTGGATTTTTAAAGAATATTTTTAAAGAATATTTTTTCAAGGACCTCCACAACGGTAAACGTGGATTTTTAAAGAATATTTTTTCAAGGACCTCCACAACGGTAAACGTGGATTTTTAAAGAATATTTTTAAAGAATATTTTTTCAAGGACCTCCACAACGGTAAACGTGGATTTTTAAAGAATATTTTTAAAGAATATTTTTTCAAGGACCTCCACAACGGTAAACGTGGGTTTTTAAAGAATATTTTAAAGAATATTTTTTCAAGGACCTCCACAACGGTAAACGTGGATTTTTAAAGAATATTTTTAAAGAATATTTTTTCAAGGACCTCCACAACGGTAAACGTGGATTTTTAAAGAATATTTTTAAAGAATATTTTTTCAAGGACCTCCACAACGGTAAACGTGGATTTTTAAAGAATATTTTTTCAAGGACCTCCACAACGGTAAACTTGAATTTTTAAAGAATATTTTTCAAGGACCTCCACAACGGTAAACGTAGATTTTTAAAGAATATTTTCTCAAGGACCTCCACAACGGTAAACGTGGATTTTTAAAGAATATTTGTATCATAGTCCATTACTCTCCAATCCACTGTGCCTCATCCTCGCAAGCAACAAAGGAATAAGTATGACAATAACAATAACAACAACTTCAATTTAAATCTTTCAAGAGACCTACAGACAACAGCAAAAAACAATCTCCAGATTGGTACTAAAGGGGAATAAATGCGAAATCTGAATGAAATAAAGAAAGAAAAAAAAAAAAAAAAAACAAAAACTGGGGAAAAAAGAATCACCCAAACCTCGGCACAACATCAGAAATTAAAGCAAATGACAATGAGACACTTGCCTTCAAGTGCTTAACCTGCGGACGTACTTTTGGCCAGCGAAAAACGAGTAAGCCAGAATGGTAGACAGCAAAAAAATATCGAGAAAAACGATAACCAAATTGTTTGTCTCTCTCTCCGTTGGCCGGTGGTGGTTGGGAACGGAAGTCGAGTCAAATTGAAATGAAATGCGATTACTCGTATAATGGAAGTTCTTAAAGGAAACTTTTAAGATTTTCATTTCCAGGGATAAGCATGTATTTTGTTTCTGGTCATCGTTTCCCTTTATTTATGCATCTTCCATGTTTCGTTTTCGTTTAAATTGTTCGCATTGCAATATCTTTTCACAGACATCACGTTTGCTTTTAATGAGAAATTCTGCAAAAAAAAGACATTAATCCTTCAGCATCTTTAAACGATGAAGTGAATGATGGAATTATTCAATTGTTTTGTAAAGCTGCCATCAGTCAGGGAGGTCTTTAGAGGGTGAAAAGCAAAGTGGTGTAAGTGGAGAATGTAATAAAGTGTTTAACGACCAATAATCGGGAATTTTTAAGAAAACTATTTCAAGGACCAAGAGACCAATAAACGTGAATTTTTTTTAGGAATATTTTTTCAAGGACTAAAGGGATTTTAAAAGAATATTTTTTCAAGGACAAAAATATATTTTTGAGAATTTGTTTTTAAAGAACCAAAGGCTCATTAAACCTGGATTTTTAAAGAATATTTTTTCAAGGACCAAAGGCTTATTAAATGTCGTTTTTTAAAGAATATTTTTTCAAGGACCAACGGCTTGTTAAACCTGGATTTTTTAAGAATATTTTTCAAGGACCAAATGCTGGTCATCGTGGATTTTTAAAGAATATTTTTTCAAGGAACAAAGGCTTAATAAACGTGGATTTTTAAAGAATATTTTTTCAAGGACCAAAGGCTTAATAAATGTGGATTTTTTAAGAATATTTATTCAAGGACCAAAGGCTTAATAAATGTGGATTTTTAAAGAATATTTTTTCAAGGATCTATGGTTCATTTAACGTGCATTTTTAAAGAATATTTTTCAAGGACGAAGGGCTCAATAAATGTGGATTTTTAAAGAATATTTTTTCATGGATCAAAGGCCCATTTAACGTGGATTTTTAAAGAATATTTTTTCAAGGACAAAGGGCTCAATAAACGTGGATTTTAAAAGAATATTTTTTCAAGGATCAAGGGCTCAATAAACGTGGATTTTTAAAGAATATTTTTTTCAAGGATCAAGGGCTCATTAAACGTGGATTTTTAAAGAATATGTTTTCAAGGACCAAGGGCTCAATAAACGTGGATTTTTAAAGATTATTTTTTCAATGACCAAGGGCTCAATAAACGTGGATTTTTAAAGATTATTTTTTCAATGACCAAGGGCTCAATAAACGTGGATTTTTAAAGAATATTTTTTCAAGGACCAAGTGCTCAATAAACGTGGATTTTTAAAGAATATTTTTTTCAAGGAACAAGGGCTCATTAAACGTGGATTTTAAAAGAATATTTTTTCAAGGATCAAGGGCTCAATAAACGTGGATTTTAAAAGAATATTTTTTTCAAGGACCTAGGGCTCAATAAACGTGGATTTTTAAAGATTATTTTTTCAAGGACCAAGGGCTCAATAAACGAGAATTTTTAAAGATTATTTTTTCAAGGACCAAGGGCTCAATAAACGAGAATTTTTAAAGATTATTTTTTCAATGACCATGGGCTCATTAAAAAATAATTTTTCTGGGTATAATTAAGTTCCTTTAATTTCTATCCACTCATTACCCTTGAGGCATTTAACAGAAGACAGAAGCAATGCAAAAATTGTTTTTTTCTCTTTTCCATTTTCCCCCTCTGTTCCTTTATTTGCTTCTTCATATCCTTCTTGCTGCTCTTCTTCAACTCAATGTCCAATGATATAATTGAACAGACTCCAAGACATTAACCCCAACACCATCTGTCTTATTAGCCTTTGGCATTGTTATGGAATGCAGTGTAAACTCACACTCCTTCGCTCTCTCTCCCACCCCTATCACTTCGTTTCCCCACTGCCAGAGGCCATTTGCCTGTAATGCATTTTTCTATTCTCCTTTAGGTCTTTCGCCGGAGTACAAAACGTTTAAAATGCTTAAATCTTGTTTAAGCTTAATTCAGCAATTTAATAATGCCATTTTATGCATTTACTTGTGAACTGAACAATTATGGTTTATGGTCTTAAGGTAACTTGGTCAGCACAGGCGAATGAATGAAAGACAAAAGGGGAAGGGCGAAAAGAAAACCACAATGAAAAGACCTATATCTACCTCTCTCTTGCCCCTTTATGCAGTTGTAACAATGCGGGCCACTCTTGACTTCGGCTTACTGATAACTAAACTGGTAGTCGTTTGGTCGCAGTAGTGCAGCTGCATAGTAAATAGGATAGTGTTTTCATTTTGTCTGGGCATTTTTGCATTCTTCATGTGTGTGTGAGTGAGCGTGTGTGGCATGTGTAACATACATACACATATCCCATTAACAATGCTGTGGATTGTGGTCTATACGGAAAAGCCACAATATGTATCCTTTGTTGTCTGTACTTGTGGTCAAAAACGTTCTTGTGTTTGGCTTTAGGTGGTAACTTGTCTTACATGCTACAAACTGCCATAATCTAACGATTTACACTTGGCCCGAAGCAGAGGCGTGGTATGAGGACCTTATAGACACTGGCTAAAAAGGGAATTAATTAAAGCACCCGATAACTAGCATATTGGTCCTTGAAAAAAATCCACGTTTATTTTTTGGGAGATCCTTGAAAAAACAATCTTTAAAAATTCAGGTTTATTGGTCTTGAAAAAATATTCTTTAAAAATTCAGGTTTATTGGTCTTGAAAAAATATTCTTTAAAAATCCTTGTGGAGGTCCTTAAACAAATATTCTTTAAAAATCCACGTTTATTGTTGCGGAGATCCTTGAAAAAATATTCTTTAAAAATCCAAGTTTATTGTTGTGTAGGTCCTTGGAAAAATATTCTTTAAAAATCCACGTTTATTGTTGTGAAGGTCCTTGAAAAAATAATCTTTAAAAATCAACGTTTACCGTTGTGGAGGTCCTTGAAAAAATATTCTTTAAAAATCTACGTTTACCGTTGTGGAGGTCCTTGAAAAAATATTATTTAAAAATCCACGTTTACAGTTGTTGAGGTCCTTGAAAAAATATTCTTTAAAAATCCACGTTTATTGTTAAGGAGGTCCTTGAAAAAATATTCTTTAAAAATCCACGTTTATTGTTGAGGAGGTCCTTGAAAAAATATTCTTTAAAAATCCACGTTTACCGTTGTGGAGGTCCTTGAAAAAATATTCTTTAAAAATCCACGTTAATTGTTGTGGAGGTCCTTGAAAAAATATTCTTTAAAAATCCACGTTTATTGAATAAAAGAATAAAAAATATTCTTTAAAAATCCACGTTTATTGTTGTGGAGGTCCTTAAAAAATATTTTTTAAAAATCCACGTTTATTGTTGTGGAGGTCCTTGAAACAATATTTTTTAAATATCCACGTTTTTTGTTGTGGAGGTCCTTGAAAAAATATTATTTAAAAATCCACGTTTACCGTTGTGGAGGTCCTTGAAAAAATATTATTTAAAAATCCAAGTTTACAGTTATTGAGGTCCTTGAAAAAATATTCTTTAAAAATCCACGTTTATTGTTGAGGAGGTCCTTGAAAAAATATTCTTTAAAAATCCACGTTTATTGCTGTGGAGGTCCTTGAAAAAATATTCTTTAAAAAATCCATGTTAATTGTTTTGGAGGTCCTTGAAGGCATTCTTAAAAAATCCACGTTTATTGTTGAAAAGATATTCCTTGAAAAGATATTCCTTAAAAATACAAGTTTATTTTGTGGAGGTCCTTGAAAAAATATTCTTTAAAAATCCACGTTTATTGTTGTGAAGGTCCTTGAAAAAATATTCCTCAAAAACCCAAGTTTATTGTTGTGGAGGTCTTTGAAAAAATATTTTTTAAAAACCCATGTTTACTGTTGTGGAGGTCCCTGAAATATTTTCTTTATAAAACCACGTTTATTGTTGTGGAGGTCCTTGAAAAAATATTTCTATTTTTAATTCACTTTCCCTTCCCTCAATTCCATTCGTCGACGCCCATATTTTGTTGTGTGTCCCACCAAAACCGACTGAATAGAGCATCCCACATATCTGCAGTAAAAGCTTGACTTTGTTGCCACTGGCCCATAGTGGAGTTACCTATTAATGCTGTAATCCATGGCAATAACTTACTTTAGCCAATGGTTGTTTTCAACTTCCAGCCAGCAATTGTCTTCCTTTTGTGGGGATAATGAAAAATTATTATCATTTTAAATGGTTACATATTGCCGAGCCAGGACTTTGTGTTTTAATATTCACTAGAAGTTCTGCGTTTTTTTTTTGTTGGGAGGGATGGCAAATTAAATTGAAATGATGCTTTGCCTACTCGTTTTTTTTTGGGGGGAGATTTTAAGCTATGAAAAAAATTGGGTTATTGAAATTAGTGAGAGTTTATAGAGAGAGCTTTTGCAGGTCGAAAAATTTAAGTTTTGGAAATTTGTGTAGAATTGGTATTTCAAATAAAATGTGTATTTTAGAATATAATTTTCAAAATTTATTTTTCTCTCTTTTTATTACATCACTAATACAGTGTCGTTAATAATACTTCCACTCTCACATATGTAGTTCATGGAGTTACGTAATTTCAGCTGATAATGCTTTCTGTTCGTTACGCCTGCTGAGAGAGTATTCGTTTACATTTTATCGAGTATCTCCTTAAAATCTAAGCCACTACACAGTGAGGATGAAGATGATGCATCCTCAAATACTTATATTTCATGTGCGACATTAATATTCAACACCTATGCGGGTGCTGGGGGAGAACTTTACCTAAATATGTTGGAGTACATATTACATGTGTGTAGATAAGGGTGGAGTGATTTTTCTTTTATAAAAATATTATAAATATCCTACAATGTTATGAATTTTCACTTTTGGTACATAAATTTTGAATGTAATTTTCATAAAAACCATTGTGCCTAGATATGTCATTTATTCTGAAATTTATAGTGAAATTTTGTGTAAAATATTTAATCTTTTGACAACTGTCGCCTAAAACGAAATTTTATGTTACTTTCAGGCGTCAACTCGAAAAGAGTCAGAGGGAAATTTGTCAAAAAATAATGGAATATTTTCGGGTTTTTTTTTATTGGCAACCTTGGTGTAAATATTTTCCTGATATATAATGAATATAGAGATTTCATGTCTTCGGTGGTTTGTAGTGAAATTCGATGGAGAATATTTTTGTCTTTGACGTCATCCTTCTTAAATGATGCTTTTTTGGAGAATTTTTCACAAATTCATTCAAAGTATAGTTTTAACTCTAAAATGTGTTTTTTTAAATATATATGTATTTCTGGCGTTTAGATATGACTCTTCGTGTCTTCTAGGACCTTTAGTAGAATTTTATGTCAAATAATTCTGTATAATATTTTGACTTGACGTTTGAAAGGAGTTCTTAAGCATATTTTGGGATGTGACCTAAAAGACTCCTTTCTTAAATCGCTTGAGAGTTAAGATAATCAAAATATTCCTGAACATTTTATGTGCAATATTACCGAAGATCGTATATAGATTTTAAGGAATTTAAATTTTAAGGAATTTAAAGCCGAAAATTTTCCAAAAGCGTGGAAGAGGGAGGAATTCGTCCTTTCAAGTTAGATTGCTTTGCGATATTAGTTTGCTTTGCGAAACACGTGTCTTTTTTTAACTCTCATTTCATAGTCTTCCTGGATTTCCCCTTTGACAATTTTTACAACATCAGCCATATGGCTAGAGAGGGTATACAGGGTGAGATAAAAAAATGCAACAAAGTCAACCACCATAAATTTTACATTTTTTTTTAATTTTATTGAATTGAAGCAAAAATGTCGGAAATATCATCAAATGTTAAAATAGGTTTAGATTTGTTCGAATTGGTCAGCTTTGGCACGAATTATGGACTTCAAGCGGCCAACGAATGTAGCTCTTCCCGAATGTTGGTCTGCGGTATTTTGGTCCATTCCCTGCGAAGCGCTTGCTTGGTTTGATCGACACTTCGGTATTTTTAGTGCCAACCCTGATTTCCAAAATAATCCAGACACAATAGTCCAACGGATCGGCATCCGGAGATTTTGGTGGTCATTGTGCGCTAGAATTGAAGCGAGGAACCTCATTTTGTAACCACTCTTGGGTGGCGCGGGCTGAGTGCGATGGTGCTGAGTCCTGTTGGAATGCCATAATGTTTGCGTGCCCAAGACTCCAATACACCCTCCAGAATATTTTCGCAATAATATTCGGCATTTATTCTGATGCCTATGTCGATTAATACGAGCGGAGAGCGACTATCGGCTGTTATGGCGGCCCACATTATCACCATGGCCGGCGTTTGAGTTCTGATGGCCAACCGAAGGTGCACATTTTCAGTTGACCTCTTTGGCAAGTAAACACGATCATTTTGTTTGTTTACAAACTTCCGGACAACGAATGTTTTCTTATCGGAGACCAAATTCGGCAGTTCACCACTTTCGGCCAAGTGAAGCAACTCTTGAGCTCTTTTGAGTCTATTTTCTTTTTGTTGCGGTGCCCATTTTGGAATTTCAAAGGCTTTATCCCTTTATTCAGCTCACGAGCCATTTTTCGGCAACTGGCCACTGCGACGCAGGTTTTGATCAAGTCGCTTCATTACTTTTCGAACCATTTCTGCTGATATTGCTGTTTTCTTCCGCCCACTTCCTTGACGTCGGGCTACGCTACCAGTATCACGTTAACGAGCGGTGGTTCGAGACACAAAAGATTTATTCACATTTAAATGTTGGAGTGCTCTAACCATAGCCATTTGAGATTTTCCAGCCAAAAATAAAGAAATCATGTTTGAATTCCATCACGAATAACATATTTTCTGGAAAATTCTCACCAAAATGCTTTTGTACGCTTGTAAACAATATAATGAGCTCTCACTGGAATAATTTTAACAGCTGTCGGATGAGTGGCTTAGAAATGACAGCAGTCTGAAATTGGTTGCCTTTTTTCATCTTACCCTATGGAGTCCAAACCTGGCACGTAGCAATATTTATATCATATATATTTAGATCCGATACGAATTGGACAATATGGGCCCACTACTTTGGAACCTTCTCCTTGGAGGGTCAACAATTTGAATAACATATCATAAGTCATAACAGAAGTCAAAATATATTAAAATTATCGAACATTGGCGTCGAACTGTCGGCGAAACAGGCTAATACTTTTTTACTTGTTTTCAGGTATTTTTAGTTCTACTCTCATAATTTGCTGGATTCTTCCTGTAATTGGCTGCCACAGATTCGAGATTTTTTAAAGGTTTTAAGATTTGTATCTTGGTTAAAAAAGGCTCTGTTTTCCTCTTTATTGTCAAGTGACAGCATTTTTCTCATTCCACCCCCATAAATGCATCTACACTCGGTTCGCATTGAAAGATTTCTCCGGAATAGAAATCTGAAACCTGAAATAGACACAAAGAAAAATGGCAATAACGCTTAGACAGTTATGATTGTTGTTTATGATCTCGCATTACTAATGTATTCCGGCCATGAATTAATATTTTGTGACAATATTGCGGAGATATTGTGGATTATGTGGAAACAACTGCTCATAGGTTCGGTGGGAATCACATTTTATCTTGATGATAGGAAATAAATATTAAATATTTAAAAATTCTGTAAAAATACATTTTTTTATCAGGACATCACGAGTACATCTAATTGCTAACATTTTAAAAATCCATCCCTAAAGCCAAATTCAATCGCCGATATGTTGCTGATTACATCTGACGAATTTGTCGAAATTATGTTAAAAATGACGGTCTTAAGTCTCAGTTGTTTGATCGAAATCTGTGTCTGACGATTTCCATCGCAAGGAAATCAATAATGTTTCTGGATCCTAGTTCCCATTATCACAGAAATCTTTGATGAAACTTGGAACCTCTTAACTCAGGAGATGACATTTAACAGGGACTCTAATGGACATTAAGCCACTATGATCCTATTTGAATACTCATATTGTAGATTTAATACAAATATCTTTATTTAATCTGAAATATAAATCTTTAATAGTCCGAAGCCAATGAGAAAATACTGAGGTCACTTTGAAAACCAAATGGATCGAAAACTTCTCCATTTTTTAAATTGGCTTTAATTGCCATGGGCTTGTGGAATAATAATAACTCTTCTAAAATGCAAAATGTCTCGAATTTTGTGGTTTTAATTTTGACCCACCATTTCTAGACTATAGAAAGAGTAGGGTCGCACGCTTTAGCTGAAACTTCTGAAATCGGATGGAAGCTTTATTTGAATCTAAATCGATTTTTATTAAATTTTCCTCATATTAAATGTCGTTCCTGTACAGCCCAAGTTATGAATGGTGAAAGACAATATTAAAATCGGGAGAAGCGTATATATCGAAGCTATTGCTATATCTGAACCTATTTTCACCAAATTTTATGGTTGTGCAAAAATCCATCCAATTTTTGCTGATATTACACATTTGGTGCGCAATGAACTTAAAATCGGGAGCTATATCCAAATCTGAATCGATCTCGATGAGATCGAGGGCAGCTCATTCCAAATTACAGAATTATTTTCTTTCCATATGCATTGGTTTTAATTTTTGATACATTTTTTACACTGATACTGATTTGAATTCGAAAAATCCGACCTTACCTCACCTCCAACACCAACACCAACATTGTCAGTCATTGTCAGTATATGTATGTATGAAGGGGCATTATGTAGTGCCTCATCGAAATAACCGTTTTAGACCCTAGGTCTCTTTGGACGTTTCAGGACATTTGAAGTCGACCTAGCGATGTCCGTCCGTCTGTCTGGCTGGTGCGTACGACAACTCTCGTACCTCCCGTTACTCCATCTTGTACCTCCCCCACAAAATTACTGCAGAGAAAGAGAAAGGATAATCTGATTTTGCTTACACTTTGCGAATCCTACTATTTGCATCAGTGCTAGGTCAGGTGGGAAATTCGACAATATCGGTCCACTTCATCGAGTACCTCCTCCACAAAGGCTTGAATAATTATAACTCTTGCAAAATGTTATGTAAGTGTCCGATTGTCTTCAGATTACATACATTACAATATTTATTAATCCAAGGTCTTGTGTGATGATGGAATATATCGGTCCACTCCTTCTGGTATCTCACCCACAAAGGGACATCATTTTGAATATTCATGAAGCTCATAAAACACAAAATTCATATCCGATTCCATTCAGTCTTGGCACATCTCAATATTTCTATTGACAAAAGATCAATTATAAAGATAGCAGAGATCGGACCATTCCTTCTGGTACAACCCCCACAAAGGGTCAAAGTTTTGAATGTACACGAAGCTCATAAAACGCGAAATTAACATCCGGTTCTCCGATTGATTTTCTAAAAATGTGCACATCTCTCATATAAAGTGAAGGAAGTAGGTATAGTCAAAACATGGTACGTCGCAATATTTATATCGTATTTATTAAGGTCAGATACGAATTGGTGAATATTGGACAATTGCTTCGGAACCTCCCCCAACAGCTAGAATAATCATAACTCAAGGCTGGAGGTATACATCTGTCGGCAGAACCGACAGCATTCTCGAAGTCATATCATATACCCCATAGCAATGTTATTTGGTCCGAAGGTTCAAAATTATAACGCAATAAAGAAGGTTACGGGCAGCTCTACTAAATTTGTATAGCGGTGTGGGGTATCATATAGTCGGCCCCGCCCGACCTTTGACCTTTTTATACCCTACAACACTATGTGTTGGGGGTATCATAAGTTTGTTGGCCCAAAAATTATGTAACACCTCGAAACAATGGTATCCCACATAAGAAAGTATATATGGATCTTCGTATCTCGCCGATCTGAGTCGATCTATCTATGTATGTCCATCCGTCTGTTCGTCGGTCCATGTTAATTTGTAATTACTCTAGAGGTCGCAATTATGACTCACAAAATTGCCTTTGCTTATTTTTTATCAATTGGAGATATTTTATAGCATCTGAGGTAGCAACAAATTTGGATTGTTTTCCCCTTTGGAAAAAAAAACATTTCTGTATAATTTACATTTCGTATTTCAAATAAAAGTACAAGCAACGCAAATTCTAAAATTCTAGAAAATCAAAATTAAGATATTCCATCCCAATTTCGATACTTTACGGTTTCCCTATATTTAGATTATTGTAACTTAACAACAGCTATTTTGTGTTTTTTTTTTTTCTAAATCTTCCTTTTCTAATGTATTTCCGTATTTCCTTACGGTATCTAAACACCACAAAAAAGAAAATAGTTAAACAATAGCTAAGATGAGGATAAAATTAAGGCTAAGTATAAAACGTTTTGCTATCTTTTATTTCCGGTGGATTTTTTGTTTGTTGCCTTTTGTTACGACTTTCTAATGGCTTTGTTTCGTTTGCTTGTTTTACAATTCACCAATGGTTTTACGACCATGATTAGGAGGTGATGGGACATGGCGATGAAGCTGACAAAAATATGGTGTCGGTAATGATGGGAATTTTCTGAGGAATGTCAAATAAACTTGAATATGATATCACGTATCAGGAGTGATATATAAAGAAAAAGAAAAGAAGAAGACGAAAATCATGTAGAAAAGTGCAAAGGTTGTGAGGTTTTATCACTGCGGGGTATTTCAATAGCTTGTCTTAGCTCAGCATTATATTTGCAACTATTGGGTGGCACCACACAGGGTGAGATAAAAAACTGCAAAAAAGTCAAACGCCATATTTTTTAAATTTTTTTTTAAATTTTATTGATGTTAAATGTCGGAAATAGCATCAAATTTTAGACTAGATTAGATTTAAAATTTTGGCACGAATTATGGCCTTCAAACGGCCAATGAAACCGTCACACGCTGCCCGAATATTGCTCTGCGGTATTTTGGCCCATTCCCGGCGATGCGCTTGCTTGAGGTGATCGAATATTTTTTCAAGGACCTGGACCAAAAAACGTGGATTTTTAAGGAATATTTTTTCAAGGACCAATAAACGTGGATTTTTAAGGAATATTTTTTAAGGACCAATAAACGTGGATTTTTAAAGAATATTTTTTCAAGGACCAATAAACGTGGATTTTTAAAGAATATTTTTCAAGGACCAAAAAACGTGGATTTTTAAAGAATATTTTTCAAGGACCAAAAAACGTGGATTTTTAAAGAATATTTTTTCAAGGACCAATAAACGTGGATTTTTAAAGAATATTTTTCAAGGACCAAAAAACGTGGATTTTTAAAGAATATTTTTTCAAGGACCAAAAAACGTGGATTTTTAAAGAATATTTTTTCAAGGACCAAAAAACGTGGATTTTTAAAGAATATTTTTTCAAGGACCAAAGAATAGTTTTCAAGGGCCTCCACAACAATAAACGTGGATTTTTAAAGAGTGTTTTTTTTAAGGGCCAAAGAATAGTTTTCAAGGACCTCCACAACAATAAACGTGGATTTTTAAAGAATATTTTTCAAGGGCCAAAGAATAGTTTTCAAGGACCTCCACAACAATAAACGTGGATTTTTAAAGAATATTTTTTCAAGGACCAATAAACGTGGATTTTTAAAGAATATTTTTTCAAGGACCAATAAACGTGGATTTTTAAAGAATATTTTTTCAAGGACCAATAAACGTGGATTTTTAAAGAATATTTTTTCAAGGACCAATAAACGTGGATTTTTAAAGAATATTTTTTCAAGGACCAATAAACGTGGATTTTTAAAGAATATTTTTTCAAGGATCAAAGAATAGTTTTCAAGGACCTCCACAACAATAAACGTGGATTTTTAAAGAATATTTTTTCAAGGACCAATAAACGTGGATTTTTAAAGAATATTTTTTCAAGGATCAAAGAATAGTTTTCAAGGACCTCCACAACAATAAACGTGGATTTTTAAAGAATATTTTTTCAAGGATCAAAGAATAGTTTTCAAGGACCTCCACAACAATAAACGTGGATTTTTAAAGAATATTTTTTCAAGGATCAAAGAATAGTTTCCAAGGACCTCCACAACAATAAACGTGGAATTTTAAAGAATATTTTTTCAAGGACCAATAAACGTGGATTTTTAAAGAATATTTTTTCAAGGACCAATAAACGTGGATTTTTAAAGAATATTTTTTCAAGGACCAATAAACGTGGATTTTTAAAGAATATTTTTTCAAGGATCAAAGAGTAGTTTTCAAGGACCTTCACAACAATAAACGTGGATTTTTAAAGAATATTTTTTCAAGGACCAATAAACGTGGATTTTTAAAGAATATTTTTTCAAGGACCAATAAACGTGGATTTTTAAAGAATATTTTTTCAAGGACCAATAAACGTGGATTTTTAAAGAATATTTTTTCAAGGACCAATAAACGTGGATTTTTAAAGAATATTTTTTCAAGGACCAATAAACGTGGATTTTTAAAGAATATTTTTTCAAGGACCAATAAACGTGGATTTTTAAAGAATATTTTTTCAAGGACCAATAAACGTGGATTTTTAAAGAATATTTTTTCAAGGACAAATAAACGTGGATTTTTAAAGAATATTTTTTCAAGGACCAATAAACGTGGATTTTTAAAGAATATTTTTTCAAGGACAAATAAACGTGGATTTTTAAAGAATATTTTTTCAAGGACAAATAAACGTGGATTTTTAAAGAATATTTTTTCAAGGACAAATAAACGTGGATTTTTAAAGAATATTTTTTCAAGGACAAATAAACGTGGATTTTTAAAGAATATTTTTTCAAGGACAAATAAACGTGGATTTTTAAAGAATATTTTTTCAAGGACAAATAAACGTGGATTTTTAAAGAATATTTTTTCAAGGACAAATAAACGTGGATTTTTAAAGAATATTTTTTCAAGGACAAATAAACGTGGATTTTTAAAGAATATTTTTTCAAGGACAAATAAACGTGGATTTTTAAAGAATATTTTTTCAAGGACAAATAAACGTGGATTTTTAAAGAATATTTTTTCAAGGACCAATAAACGTGGATTTTTAAAGAATATTTTTTCAAGGACCAATAAACGTGGATTTTTAAAGAATATTTTTTCAAGGACCACAAAACGTGGATTTTTAAAGAATATTTTTTCAAGGACCAAAAAACGTGGATTTTTAAAGAATATTTTTTCAAGGACCAAAGAATAGTTTTCAAGGGCCTCCACAACAATAAACGTGGATTTTTAAAGAGTGTTTTTTTTAAGGGCCAAAGAATAGTTTTCAAGGACCTCCACAACAATAAACGTGGATTTTTAAAGAATATTTTTCAAGGGCCAAAGAATAGTTTTCAAGGACCTCCACAACAATAAACGTGGATTTTTAAAGAATATTTTTCAAGGGCCAAAGAATAGTTTTCAAGGACCTCCACAACAATAAACGTGGATTTTTATAGAATATTTTTACAAGGACCAATAAACGTGGATTTTTATAGAATATTTTTTCAAGGACCAATAAACGTGGATTTTTAAAGAATATTTTTTCAAGGATCAAAGAATAGTTTTCAAGGACCTCCACAACAATAAACGTGGATTTTTAAAGAATATTTTTTCAAGGATCAAAGAATAGTTTTCAAGGACCTCCACAACAATAAACGTGGAATTTTAAAGAATATTTTTTCAAGGACCAATAAACGTGGATTTTTAAAGAATATTTTTTCAAGGATCAAAGAATAGTTTTCAAGGACCTCCACAACAATAAACGTGGATTTTTAAAGAATATTTTTTCAAGGACCAATAAACGTGGATTTTTAAAGAATATTTTTTCAAGGACCAATAAACGTGGATTTTTAAAGAATATTTTTTCAAGGACCAATAAACGTGGATTTTTAAAGAATATTTTTTCAAGGACCAATAAACGTGGATTTTTAAAGAATATTTTTTCAAGGACCAATAAACGTGGATTTTTAAAGAATATTTTTTCAAGGACCAATAAACGTGGATTTTTAAAGAATATTTTTTCAAGGACCAATAAACGTGGATTTTTAAAGAATATTTTTTCAAGGACCAATAAACGTGGATTTTTAAAGAATATTTTTTCAAGGACAAATAAACGTGGATTTTTAAAGAATATTTTTTCAAGGACAAATAAACGTGGATTTTTAAAGAATATTTTTTCAAGGACAAATAAACGTGGATTTTTAAAGAATATTTTTTCAAGGACCAATAAACGTGGATTTTTAAAGAATATTTTTTCAAGGACCAATAAACGTGGATTTTTAAAGAATATTTTTTCAAGGACCAATAAACGTGGATTTTTAAAGAATATTTTTTCAAGGACAAATAAACGTGGATTTTAAAGAATATTTTTTCAAGGACAAATAAACGTGGATTTTTAAAGAATATTTTTTCAAGGACAAATAAACGTGGATTTTTAAAGAATATTTTTTCAAGGACCAATAAACGTGGATTTTTAAAGAATATTTTTTCAAGGACAAATAAACGTGGATTTTTAAAGAATATTTTTTCAAGGACCAATAAACGTGGATTTTTAAAGAATATTTTTTCAAGGACAAATAAACGTGGATTTTTAAAGAATATTTTTTCAAGGACAAATAAACGTGGATTTTTAAAGAATATTTTTTCAAGGACAAATAAACGTGGATTTTTAAAGAATATTTTTTCAAGGACAAATAAACGTGGATTTTTAAAGAATATTTTTTCAAGGACAAATAAACGTGGATTTTTAAAGAATATTTTTTCAAGGACAAATAAACGTGGATTTTTAAAGAATATTTTTTCAAGGATCAAAGAATAGTTTTCAAGGACCTCCACAACAATAAACGTGGATTTTTAAAGAATATTTTTTCAAGGATCAAAGAATAGTTTTCAAGGACCTCCACAACAATAAACGTGGATTTTTAAAGAATATTTTTTCAAGGACCAATAAACGTGGATTTTTAAAGAATATTTTTTCAAGGACCAATAAACGTGGATTTTTTAAAGAATATTTTTTCAAGGACCAATAAACGTGGATTTTTAAAGAATATTTTTTCAAGGACCAATAAACGTGGATTTTTAAAGAATATTTTTTCAAGGACCAATAAACGTGGATTTTTAAAGAATATTTTTTCAAGGACAAATAAACGTGGATTTTTAAAGAATATTTTTTCAAGGACCAATAAACGTGGATTTTTAAAGAATATTTTTTCAAGGACAAATAAACGTGGATTTTTAAAGAATATTTTTTCAAGGACAAATAAACGTGGATTTTTAAAGAATATTTTTTCAAGGACAAATAAACGTGGATTTTTAAAGAATATTTTTTCAAGGACAAATAAACGTGGATTTTTAAAGAATATTTTTTCAAGGACAAATAAACGTGGATTTTTAAAGAATATTTTTTCAAGGACAAATAAACGTGGATTTTTAAAGAATATTTTTTCAAGGACAAGTAAACGTGGATTTTTAAAGAATATTTTTTCAAGGACAAGTAAACGTGGATTTTTAAAGAATATTTTTTCAAGGACAAATAAACGTGGATTTTTAAAGAATATTTTTTCAAGGACAAATAAACATGGATTTTTAAAGAATATTTTTTCAAGGACCAATAAACGTGGATTTTTAAAGAATATTTTTTCAAGGACCAATAAACGTGGATTTTTGAAGAATATTTTTTTCAAGGACCAATAAACGTGGATTTTTAAAGAATATTTTTTTCAAGGACCAATAAACGTGGATTTTTAAAGAATTTTTTTTTCAAGGACCAATAAACGTGGGTTTTTAAAGAATATTTTTTTCAAGGGCCAATAAACGTGGATTTTTACGTTCCCAAGGCTTTAATACACCCTCCAGAATATGTTCGCGATAATGTTCGTCATTTATTCTGATGCCACGGTCCATTAATACGAGCGGAGAGCGACCATCTGCTGTTATGGCGACCCACACCATCACCATGGCCGGCGCTTGAGTTCTGGTGGCCAACCGAAGGTACAAATTTTCAGCTGGCCCCTTTGGCAAGCAAACACGATTATTCTGTTTGTTTGCAAACTGCTGCAGAACCAATGTTTTCTCATCGGAGACGGAGAAAACCAAATTCGGCATTTCACCATTTTCGGCTAAGCGAAGCAACTCTTTAGCTCTTTTGGATCCTCTTTTTTTTTCTGTTGCGGTGTAAGTTCTTGCACTTTTTGGAATTTGAATGGCTTTACCCCGAGTTCAATTTTCAATATTTGCCGAATGGAATATTGCGATATGTTCAGGTCACGAGCCATTTTTCCGCCACTGGCCACTGCGACGCTGGTTTCGATCAAATCGCTTTTTTACTTTTCGAACCATTTCTGCTGATGTTGATGTTTTTTTCCGTCCACTTCCTTGACGTAGAGCTACGCTACCAGTACCACGGTAACGAGTGATGGTACGAGACACAAAAGATTTATTCACATTTAAATGATGCAGTGCTCTAACGATAGCCACTTGTGGTTTTCCAGCCAAATATAAGGAAATCTCACTATCACGCTAGAATTCCATCACGAATAACTTTTTTTCGGGAAAATTCTCAGCAAAATGCTTTTGTATGCTTGTAAACCATAAAATGGGCTGTCACTGGAATAATTTTAACAGTTGTCGGACTGTTGGCTTGGATATGGCGGCAGTCTGAATTTGGTTGCAATTTTTTCATCTAACCCTGTATTTCCTAATATTGAGTGTTAAATGGTCTTTATTTTCTTTTCGAAAACTCAGGAGCATAGGAAGCTTAATGAAATTTTTGATGACAAGAATTCCAGGATTTGTGAGAACACTTTTAAGGTGGTGGAGAAAACTGAAGTTCGCAAGCATCAGTAGGCTAAAGGCTCTAGAATTTATTTATTGTATTTACGCAGTAGTTAAGCTGGAAATGTGTCAGTCCTTTGGTGTCATCAAAATCCACAAAAAGAGTTAAACGTTTTCATTGGTTATTCTTTGATGAGGGCGGCGTATTCGTTCGCAGGATTTTGTTTTTAGCCTTTATTTTATTTAAGTCATAAATTATACATACAATTCTAGCACATGCCTTTTCTGGAAGTATTCCTCTGCCTTAGTTTAAGCTCTGCCTTTGGTGTTTAATTCTCCTCTCTTCGAGCGAGCAAGCGAGCGGTATTTAATTTATGCCTCGACTTTTGAAAAACCCATGCTGGTTATTTAAGCTGCTGTTGCTTCGTCAAGGCAACAAATAAGAAATTGTCGTTTTTTTTTCAAACATATCTCCCTTGAGCTTCACACAGAAACGCGAGAGCTGAAATTGTTATTTGCTTTGCTCTACCCTCCCCCCTCACCCCTCAAAGTTTCATTTCTTCTTTTGCCTTAGTTATGGCTAAAACTTTTCTAGCGGCTTTACGGTGGTCAACTGTGGCATTTTGCCGTTTTATTGTTCATCTTTAAAGTCAGCACAAAGTAGCTTTGTCCCATAGACAGTTGGCCACTCAGTCAGTCAGCCATTTTGTCAGTTGCTCCAAATGTAATTTTTATTCGCTGATGGCCAAGATATTTTATGCAAATGGATTTTATTGCAGTTCGGTTGGTATTTACTTGTGTCGCTTTTTTATCTTCGAGTGGTTTCCAAGCGCTATTCCCTTTGAGTAAAATCTGCTTGAAATTGTTCAAGTTTATTTAACGGCATAAAAGTTATATTGCTCTGAGCAATGGCGATTCCAAAGGGGGGAGGGGGTGAAATATCAAGGACTTAAGGGAGGGAGGGAAATAATTATTAAGTGAAACAATTAAACCGGACATTTGAAATGTCTTCTATGAGAAGACCTACAGGTCTTCCATGAGAAGACCTACAGGCGTCTTCCATGAGAAGACCTACAGGCGTCTTCCATGAGAAGACCTACAGGTCCTCTATGAGAAGAGACCTTCAGCTCTTCTATGAGAAGAGACCTTCGGCTCTTCTATGAGAAGAGACCTTCTGGTCTTCTTCTATGAGAAGAGACCTTCTGGTCTTCTTCTATGAGAAGAGACCTTCTGGTCTTCTTCTATGAGAAGAGACCTTCTGGTCTTCTTCTATGAGAAGAGACCTTCTGGTCTTCTTCTATGAGAAGAGACCTTCTGGTCTTCTTCTATGAGAAGAGACCTTCTGGTCTTCTTCTATGAGAAGAGACCTTCTGGTCTTCTTCTATGAGAAAAGACCTTCTGGTCTTCTTCTATGAGAAGAGACCTTCTGGTCTTCTTCTATGAGAAGAGACCTTCTGGTCTTCTTCTATGAAAAGAGACCTTCTGGTATTCTTCTGTGAGAAGAGACCTTCTGGTATTCTTCTATGAGAAGACCTCCTGGTCTTCTTCTATGAGAAGACCTTCTGGTCTTCTTCTATGAGAAGACCTTCTGGTCTTCTTCTATGAGAAGACCTTCTGGTCTTCTTCTATGAGAAGACCTTCTGGTCTTCTTCTATGAGAAGACCTTCTGGTCTTCTTCTATGAGAAGTCCTCCTGGTCTTCTTCTATGAGAAGACCTTCTGGTCTTCTTCTATGAGAAGACCTTCTGGTCTTCTTCTATGAAAAGACCTTCTGGTCTTCTTCTATGAGAAGACCTTCTGGTCTTCTTCTATGAGAAGACCTTCTGGTCTTCTTCTATGAGAAGACCTTCTGGTCTTCTTCTATGAGAAGACCTTCTGGTCTTCTTCTATGAGAAGACCTTCTGGTCTTCTTCTATGAGAAGAGCTTCTGGTCTTCTTCTATGAGAAGAACTTCTGGTCTTCTTCTATGAGAAGAACTTCTGGTCTTCTTCTATGAGAAGATCTTCTGGTCTTCTTCTATGAAAAGACCTTCTATTCTTCTGGTCTTCTTCTATGAGAAGACCTTCTGGTCTTCTTCTATGAGAAGACCTCCTAGTCTTCTTCTATGAGAAGACCTTCTGGTCTTCTTCTATGAGAAGACCTTCTGGTCTTCTTCTATGAGAAGACCTTCTGGTCTTCTTCTATGAGAAGACTTCTTCTTCTATGAAAAGACCTTCTGTTCTTATGGTCTTCTTCTATGAGAAGAAGACCTTCAGCTCTTCTATGAGAAGAAGACCTTCAGCTCTTCTATGAGAAGAAGACCTTCAGCTCTTCTATGAGAAGAAGACCTTCAGCTCTTCTATGAGAAGAAGACCTTCAGCTCTTCTATGAGAAGAAGACCTTCAGCTCTTCTATGAGAAGAAGACCTTCAGCTCTTCTATGAGAAGAAGACCTTCAGCTCTTCTATGAGAAGAAGACCTTCAGCTCTTCTATGAGAAGAAGACCTTCAGCTCTTCTATGAGAAGAAGACCTTCAGCTCTTCTATGAGAAGAAGACCTTCAGCTCTTCTATGAGAAGAAGACCTTCAGCTCTTCTATGAGAAGAAGACCTTCAGCTCTTCTATGAGAAGAAGACCTTCAGCTCTTCTATGAGAAGAAGACCTTCAGCTCTTCTATGAGAAGACCTTCTGGTCTTTTATGAGAAGACCTTCTGGTCTTTAATGAGAAGACCTTCTGGTCTTTTATAAGAAGACTTTCCGGTCTGCTATGAGAAGACCTCTTCTATGAGAAGACCTTCGGCTCTTCTATGAGAAGACTTTCAGCTCTTCTATGTGAAGACCTTCTAGTCTTCTATGGGAAGACTTTCGGGTTTGTATGTAACATTGGCTATTAAACTTCTGTTTTTTCATTTGAATTAACTCTCGTCATTGTCTGTTGAAACCGGAAGTCGCTTTTGCACCGCAAAAGGCTAATGTTAGCTCACACGTTGTTGCAGCTGAACAATTGCATTAGCAACCATGCAACAATAACTACAGTTTGATGGTGTTCGCTTCCGTTTTCCCCGTCAGATATATATTTAGCAAATGTAAAATATTTCCCAGCCATGGTAACATATGTCGGAATTACAACAGCCGATGGGTACAAGGGCAAAAAAAAAAACAGAAACAAAAATGGCAAATGTAATTACAGAAATTACTTCGGTTTAAAGGGTGGAAGGGGGAAACACCATGTAATTTTCGAGGGAAAATAACATGGAAACACTGTTTGAAAGAACAATGCGGGAATAATGAAGAGATTTAAGGCAGTTTTACTCTGGCCTGTGATGGTATTGAATTATGGCAATTTTTATAAGAAATTTGCAGTTCAACTGGGTCTACAATTTTCACATAAAACAAGAGGAAATTTTTATGAAATTTTATCATGTGGAACTATTTTTGTCTCTCTTATTGGGAGATGACAAACAACAAAAGCTTGTTGTAAATTTTTAAATTATTCATGAAATTAAGTAAAACAAAATATGGAAATATTTTACTATGCTATCAATTGGCGCATGATTCATACACCAGTGATGTAAGGTGAACCAGTAAGGAAAGTCTTAAGGTCGGGCGGGGCCGACTTAATGATACCCTAAACCACTTTGCTAATTTAGTAGAGCTCCACATAACAATTAAAAATTTTTATGGGAAAATTCAATCATACACGCTATGATTATAATTATAATTTAAAGTTAAAAGGACTAAATGTGCCGAAGCATTTGTATCTTTTTTATTCGAACTTGTATTTCCCATTTGACATATATGGAAGCTATATCAAAATCCGATCCGATCTCGATAAAATTTAGCAAAGGTATTTCTGAGCTGTATTTGATATATTTTCCTGAATATCGTCGTTGCGGAGTGCATATTACGGCTGTGGGTAACAAATATAACAAATCGGATGAACAATATATATGGGAGCTATAGCTATATCTGAACCGATCTTCACC
This sequence comes from Musca domestica, assembly GCF_030504385.1. NCBI lineage: Eukaryota > Metazoa > Arthropoda > Insecta > Diptera > Muscidae > Musca > Musca domestica. The sequence goes on along the minus strand of NW_026712207.1, from coordinate 7,217,888 downwards.
AAATTTGACATACTAGCTTTTAGACTCAATTCGGTCGTAAGTGCCGAATTCCATCCCATTTGGACAAATATTATTGACGTTTGGTGCACAATAAAACGTAAATCGGACGAAGTTATATATGGGAGCTACATCCAAATCTGAACCGATCTCGATAAAATTTAGCAAAGGTATTTCTGAGCTGTATTCGATATGTTTCCCCAAATATTGTTGTTACAGAGTGCATATTACGGCTGCGAAGGACAAAAATAACAAATCGGATGAACAATATATATGGGAGCTATAGCTATATCTGAACCGATTTCGATCAAATTTGGCGTACTTATTTTCAGATCCAATCTGATCGTACGTGCAAAATTTCATACTATTCGGACTGATATTATACTTTTGGTGCACAATAAAAAACAAATCGGACGAAGATATATATGGGAGCTATATCTAAGTTTTGACCGATTATCTCCAATTTCAATAGGGTTCGTCCTTGGGCCAAACAAATAATTTGTGCAAAATTTCATCTGGATAGGGCAATAAATGCTAACTGTACTTTGTTTACAAAGATACATGGACAGACGGAAGGACGGGCAATCATAAATCGACTCAGAATGTGATTCTATGCAGATCATCAAAAGGGTCTACATAGTTTCCTTTTGCCTGTTACAAACAAATGCACAAAGACATAATACCCTTACCACCTTGTGGTGTAGGGTATAAAAATCGGTAGAGATCGGACCATTCCTTCTGGTACCTCCTCCACAAATGAATAAGCAAATGTTTGAATAACCAAAATGTTTGTAAAAACCGAAATAAACATTGGGTTCTCTTTTTATTTCACATATCCTATTATTTCCACTAACAAAAGATCCGTTGTGAAGATGGGATATATCGGTCCACTCCCTCTGGTACCTCCTCCACAAAGACTCAAAATTTTGAATATTCATGAAGCTCTTAAAACGCGAAATTACCATCCGATTCCATTCAAGACTTGGTAAATCCCAATATTTCCATCAACACAACAAAGTCCAAATCTAGCAGGTCGCAATATTTATATCATATTTATTTAGGTCCGACACGAAATGGCCAATATTGGCCCATTCCTTCGGAACCTACTGCATAAGAGGTTAAACATTTGAATAATCATAACAGAAGTCAAAATATTTTTAAATAATCGAACATTGGCTGAGGGTATACAGCTGTCGGCAAAATCGACCGACTTTTTTACTTGTTTTGAAAGGATTTCTTACTATGGAAGACTTGTTGAAAATCTTTTATCAGCAGGAGACATATTAAAGATATTTTTTCATGAAAATTAATTTTTCATTTTTTGACCAACCGTTGTTTTTTTAATTTAAAAATTGTCTTTTTTTTGTAATTTAAAATTAGAATTGCCTTTTTTCAATTCCTTTTTCAATTGCGGACAAGGGCTCAAATGAAAAAAAAAAATGAATAAAAAAACATCTCAAATAATTTTATTTAATATTATAAGTTGTCCACTCAACTTGTTGTCATAACGATGGCATTTAATATTAAATGGCAGCGGATAGACCTTAGCCAAAGAGTGCCTTTTAAAACGTCATCTTAATCGTCATCATAATCACCATTTTACCATATAGAGCCCTCTTGTCGTCAACAAGTCAGGCAGTCAGTTAGTTATTCATCCAGCCTATTCAGCTCAGTCGTCATTCATTACTTATCTTATCATTACTTCATCGTCATCTTTTCAACGGGGTTTTCCACTCAACTTTGTCTTGAATGACTTGAAATGAGATTTGTTTAGTTTTAAGTGCAGAGTAGAAAAAAAGAAGATACCCTACGAAAGGGTTATCTACTAAAAATATAATGTTTGACGGATGAAAATATTACATCGTACCAGATTTGGACAATATCGACTGCTACCTGTACTCTATGTGAGATATGTGCACATTTTTATACCCTACAACAGTATATGTTGGGGGTATTATAAGTTTGATTGGGCCAAAAATTTTGTAACACCTCGAAATAATGGTTTCCGACATAGGAAACAATTTTTGTCATATTTTTTATCGCCTGCGAATTTTTGGAATTGTAAATTTTCTAAAGTTTTTCAACACCCTGCAACACTATGTGTTAAGGATATTATATACAGATCGCAGGCAATCGTGCGATGCTTAGGAAATTTTTTATGGAGGTAGAGTTAGGGTCAGAATTAAAGACTATCTTTTATAAAGATGTACATTTAGGTTTTCAAATGGACCAAACCAAACAAAAAAAAAAAAAAAAAAAACAATTTTCCTGATTTTGCAGTTGCTCTACAGGTCACAATTAAAAACCAATCGACACGGAATTTTGAATGAGAATACAGATAAGTACAGGCAAGAAGTCTAGCATTTTGGATGACCATTGGAGTATATTTAAAATGGACCACAAATTCCAAACAAATAAAGCACTGACTATGTATTTAATTTCCAAAAATCATGGAGTTTTTCAATAACCTTCAAAAAAATATCGGATTTTTTATTGAAAAAAATTTAAAGAGTTTTTTTTATTTCTTGGCTGAAAAGAGACTTCCTAGAGAAAATGTCTGTATCATTTAATACGGTCAAAACAGGCTTAGTCGAAATAACGGTTTTAGACAGTAGGTCACTTTGTACCAAATCCATTTCAGAACATTTGGAGTCGATCTAGTGATGTCCGTCCGACCGTCTGTCTGGCTGGCTGGTGCGCACGATAACTCTTGAAAGGAGTATTCGATTTGGTCCAAACTTGGTACATCGTAATATTTTTATCAAACTTACATCAGGTTCGGAGATGTCCAATATAGGTCCACTCCTTCTGGTACCTCCCCCACAAAAGGTCGAAATTTTCAAAAAAAAATATATATATATTTTCTGCAGAGAAAGGGATATGATCTGATTTTGTTCCAACTTTGCAAATCCTAATATTTTCGTCAGTTCTAGGTCAGATGCAAAAATGGATAATATTGGTCCACTCCATCAAGTGCTTCACAAAGTGTCAAAATTTTGAATAATTATAACTCATATAAAATATGATGTAAGAGTCCGAATGTCTTAATATGTCACACATCCTAATATTTTTATGAACCCAAGATCTAGTATTAGGACGGAATATATCGGTCTACTCCTCTCTCACAAATGTTCAAAATATTGAATTTCCAAAACTTTTATAAAATCCGAAATAAGCATCTTGTTCTCTTTATATAAAAAGTAAGGTAGAGCTACCAGCTGATTACAATTTTTTTTCTCTGTGTGCCCGGCTTCTGCCAATTTTGCGTATGTATTTACTGGTTTGAAAAATAAAAACAGAATATTTTTAAAATCAAGGATTAAAGCTATTCGACAGGTTTGCCATGGAATTGAATTCCATTCCAGACATGGTATATTTCAATATTACCATGAACACAAGATCTGTTATAAAGATGGTAGAGATCGGACCATTCATTCTGCTACTTGCCCCACACAGGGTCCAAGATTTTGAAAAAAAAAAAAAACGCTCAAAGAAGGCGAAATAAGCACCCAACTCTCTTCAAATTTCACACACACAAACATTTCTGCTAACACGCGATCTATTGTGAAGATGCTATATATCTGCGAACCTCTCAAAGAGTACCTTACCTACAAAGGGTCACAGTTTTCAATACTGTTATCTGTCATAATTTTCGATACAAACAATTCTAAATATTTTTACAACCCGAAACCTGAGATGAATATGGAATATATATTTTGATATAAATGTTCGATTTTCATTCCATACCAATCTCACATGTGTCATGTAAAGAGAAGGAAGTTACTAACCTGTTGCCAATTTACCCCATATTTATGTAGTATTTATATAGGTCCGATACGAAATAGATAATATTGGCCCATTCCCTCAGAACCAACTCCATGGAGGGTCAACAGTTTGAAAAATCATAACAGAAATCAAAATATATTTAAATAATCAAAAAATGACTGAGGGTATTAGTCTATCGGCAGAACCGATTGATACTTTTGAACTTGATTTTTATTAAAACTTGTTTAAACTACAAAAAAATCTTGGATTTTTGATTGATTTTTTTAAAGAATTATTGTGAATTACCTTGTTAAAAATCGTAAAAAACCAGACAAAAAGTACTGTTAAAAATTTAGATTTTTTGCAGGACTTCCTTCAAGAAATCTTGGATTTTTTTATTAAAAAATGTTACTTTGATGGATTGAGCTTTTGAACTCCTATTAAAATATTCTCGCCAAGAATCATAGACTTTTTACAATTATTTCATAACAAAAAAACTTGGATCTTTATGGATTTTTATTAGAACAATCTAAATTGACAAACCTCCTATAAAAATCGTTTCTAAAACCCGCAGTTTTTCCAAGGACTTTCTTATAAGAATCTGTAGATTGTTTTAAGATCTCCTTAACAGAAAATTTTCATTTAAAAAATTTCGATTTTTAATTTAAAAATATTTTAAAAAATCTTCCCCAAATATTATGGATTTTAACAAGGGCTTTCTAACGAAGAAATCATTTTTTTTAATTTTTTTGTAAGAATACTTTAGTTTTCTTGTCAAAAAAAAAAAAAATCAAAGAACTCGCAAACATATTTAATTTTAAAAGATTTATTCATTTTTGTCTAAAAATTATTTGGGACGTTCTATTAAAAAATCTTGGATAAAAATTTTGAAAGTTTCGTGTTTTTTTTATGGAAATTGTTTTGTTTCGAAAAATCGTGAATGTCTTTAAGCAGTCAGTACTTAAAGACATTCACGATTTTTTCTTGGCTCAACATCGTGGATTTTCCATCTAAAAAGCTGGAAGTATTTTTATTTTTTTTTAAATAATGTTTTAGTTATCTTGCCTTCAAAAATTAAAAGCTTGGAGGGAAATATTTAATATTAAACATTTTGATCAAGAATTGGTTGATTTTTGTAAGATTTTCCTATAAAAAAATACAAGCCAAAGATTTCGGATAATTTAAAGAACTTCCTATCAAAAAAAAAAAAATAAATAAATAAATAAAAAAACCCTGCACTTTTACGAATTTTCTTAAAGTCTAAATATCATTACTTTTTCTTGCCTTCCTATCGAAATGTCTTTGAGTTGTGATTAAAAAATGCCTATTGACTTTTAAAAAAATTTCCTATGCTATTCATATTTTTTTAGATTTCAGGACTTGAAAGTTTTAATCAAATCAAAAAATCTCACGTTCCTTTTCCAAGAGCTTGATGGCATAATATCTTGATTTTTTCATAAAAAAATCTTTAAAGCAAACCTTTTATATTTTCTGACCAAGGGTAGTGGTTTTTCCAAAAAAAAAAATTAAGTAGCTCCTGTCAGAAAATCTTGGTGCTGTTAATTTGAGGGTATTTTCAAGGATCTACAAAAAAAATCCAAAAATTCAAGGAGTCATAAAAAATATTTAATTTTTTTATAACCAATTTTTTAAGGAAATTTTTTAGAACGATTTTCGAAAATTCTTAATCCTTTTTAGGACGACTTACTGAAAAAAAATTTATTTATTAATTTCTTTTAAAAATATCCCATTAAATTTTTTTGGTTATTTATTAAATAAGTATTATTTAAAGAACTTTGCGCAACAAAGCTGACTGGTATTATTTAACTTGTTAAGTTTAAGTATGGATTCAGAAAACACCCATAATATCCGTTGCAATAAAAAAATTTTCGTAGAATCTTTACAGGATTGCTTTATTTAGCAAAATTGTATCGGATCGAATTGGATCTTACAATTTAAAGCTGGCAGCCGATTGACACGTTTTTTATAGTGTATTAGTCCGGACCGCCATAAGGTGGTTTTTATAAAATCATTAAAAAACCCTATGATATTCAGTAACTAAGTGTAGCTCAATAAATTCTGAGAGCAACAACAAAAAATTCTAAAACAAGCTAAGTTTATTCAAAGACCAGTTGTAAGTGAGTTTGGTTTGCGTTTTTTTTGCTGAACACAGCTACACTTGTATCTTCTAACTGACAGCAGGAGAAAGGCCGAGCGTAAAGACATGGAGGTCATTTGTTCTGTGGGCCACTTAAATGCAGTTCCTTCCTTCCTGGATAGATGATGATGATGTTGCTGTTTTTGTTTAATTCACTTTTCCACTCACCCCTCTCTCAAACTCCCTCTCTATATATTATTCCTTTCACTCACTCTTTTTCTTTGGCAACATATTTAGTTTATGCACAAAGTGCCCACTTTCAGCCTTAGTAGGCTGCAGGCAGGCAGCCAGTCAGGCGACTTGTTGAATTAGTTGGCATAGAAAAAAAAAACTGAATACTTAATGTTGAAATGAGCTAAGAGCGAACGAAAGAAAAGAGATTTAAACATAGACAAGCATGTCTTGTGCATTCTGCGATATTATTAATTATTTAGATTTGCATTTATTTTTGCAGGGTTTTGCTTTTTTGAAAGGAGTGTTGCTATTTTTTTTTTTTTTGGAGAAAAGGCTAAAATGAATTAAACAAAAGTAATGGAAAATTATTCATGAGGGAAGAAAAATACATTGGGAAAGGGGGAGGAGTTTTGGTTTGGAGGTTTTTTGAGTGCAATAGAAGTTGAAGAGGTTCAAATATTTTTATATGGTCAAGTTATAAGTTAGTTTGTTATTGCCTGACATTTTAGAATCACGAAGGGAGTTTCGACTACGAGAAGGCCTAAAATGGTACTAACCTTCTAAAATGGTACCATTCACATAATACCTTGAACAGATGGATATAAAAAAACTTGAAGTGTGGTATGAGAATCATAGATCGAAATTGAGTTTTGATATTTGAAGGTGCTTTTCGAAATGTGTACTAAGTGTGAGAACTGTACAATTGGTACTAAAGAAGAGAAGGTGAAGGTTTTGAAATCTTGTTTTGGAGTCCCTATTGATGGTAGGTTTATGATAAAAATGCGGTTTTGGAAATATGTACTATAAGTGTACAGAGTACTAAATAGTGCCATATTTGGTATTAGGTGAACAGATAGTGCTTGAAATCTGAAATTTGGTATTAGGGTAGCGTTTCTTGTGTAGCCTGGATATATGGAGGTGGTTTTGGAAATTATGCAATTAAACTACAAATTTTAAAAAAGTACTAAATGGTACAATATTTGATATTGGTTGAAGGAATAGCAATTCAATTCTGAAATTTGATATAAGAATTATTGATATTATCTGTAATTGAGATTTGGAGGTGGATTTATACATGTGTACTACAATTGTACGAAAAGTACTATATATATTTGGTATTGGGTAAAGGGATAAGTCTGGAATCCCGGGATTCGATATAAAGTTCTCTGTTGGTATCTGGAATTGAGATATGGAGGTGGTTTTTGAAATGTGCATAAGTGCACGAAAGTACTAAATAGTACTATATATGGTTTTGCGTGAAAAGATAGTGAAAGAAATCTGAAATTTGGTATTAGGGTCGCGGTTCATGTGTAGCCTGCACATATGTTTGTTGTTTTGTAAATCTATACAATAATTGAAAAATGTACTAAAATGGTACCATTTGGTACAAGATAGAGCTAAATTGATAGGATAATCAAGGTTGGAAATAAAGTTTGATCAATGAAGGTGGAAATGTTCGAACTGTACTAAATGGTACTAAATTTGGAAAATTTTTGTTAAGAGAAAAACGTTTCGGAATTAGGGATTCCTGTCGGTAGTAGGTTTGTGATAAAGGGGTGGATTTGGAAAACTGTACTACAAGTGCACGAAAAGTACTAATGAAACTAATACTGATGAAAAAACTTCAACCAAATTCAGACTGCTGTCATTTCTAAGCCACTCGTCCGACAGCTATTAAAATTATTCCAGGGACAGCCCATTATATTGCTTACAAGCGTACAAAAGCATTTTGGTGAGAATTTTCCAGAAAAAAAGTTATCCGTGATGGAATTCAGGCGTGATAGTATGATTTCTTAATATTTGGCTGGAAAACCACAAGTGGCTATAGTTAGAGCACTCCAGCATTTAAATGTGAATAAGTCTTTAGTGTTTCGTACCATCGCTCATTACCGTGATACTGGTAGCTCTTAGGCCGATGTCAAGGCAGTGGACGGAAGAAAACAGCAACATCAGCAGAAATGGTTCGAAAAGTAAAAAAGCGACTTGATCGAAACCCGCGTCGCAGTGGCCGAAAAATGGATCGTGAACTGAACATATCGCAGTATTCCATTCGGAAAATATTGAAAAATGAGTTCGGGGTAAATCCATTGAAATTTAAAAAAGTGCAAGAACTTACACCGCAACAGAAAGAAAATAGACTCAAAAGAGGTAAAAAGTTGCTTCGCTTGCCTGAAAGTGGTAAACTGCCGAATTGGGCTTTCTCTGTCTCCGATGAGAAAACATACGTTGCCCAGCATTTTGTAAAAAAAAGTGATTGTGTTTACTTGTCAAAAAAGTCAGCTGAAAATGTGCATCTTCGGTTGGCCACCAGAACTCAAGCGCCGGTGATGGTGTGGGCCGCTATAAAAGCCCATGGTCGCTCTCTGCTCGTATTAATCGACCGTGGCATCAGAATAAATAATATTATTGCGAAAATATTCTGGAGGGTTTATTAATGCGTTGAGCACGCTAACATTTTGGCCGCAGACCTTGGACATTCCAACAGGTCTCAGCACCATCGCACACAGTATGCGCCGCCGCCAAAGAATGGTTACAAAATGAGGTTCCTCGCTTCATTTTCGCACAAAATCGATGAGCTGCAGGACTCCTGAAAATTACTAGGAGAATGAATCCTTACAAATTCCTTAAAATATACGAGTCCTTTAAATGTCTTTAAAAATCTAAACATAAAATCTAAAATAAAACCAGAAAAGAAAGTCTTAAAGTCGGGCGGGGCCGACTTTATGATACCCTACACCACTTTGCTAATTTAGTAGAGCTTCACATATCAATTAAAAGATTTTATGGGAGAATTCAATCATACACGCTATGATTATAAGTATAATTTAAAGTTCAAAGGACTAAATATGCCGAAGCATTTGTATCTTTCGAATTCGGATTTGTATTGCCCATTTGGTGCACAATTAATTTGAAATCGGATAAAAATATATATGGGAGCTCCAAATCGGAATCGATCTCGATAAAATTTGGCAAAGATATTTCTGAGCTATATTTGATATATTTCCCTGAATATCGTTGTTACGGAATGCATATTACGGCTGTGGGTAAAAAATATAACAAATCGGATGAACAGTATATATGGGAGCTATACATATATATGAACCGATCTTCACCAAATTTGGCATACTAGCTTCTAGATTAAATTCAATCGTAAATGCCAAATTCTCCTATTTGGGCAAATATTAGACGATTGGTGCACAATAAAAAGTAAATCGGACGAAGTTATATATGGGAGCTATATCTAAATTTTGACCGATTATCTCCAATTTCAATAGTGTTCGTCCTTTAGCCAAATAAATGATTTGTGAAAAATTTTATTTGGATCAGGTAATAAATGCGAAATGTACTTTGTTCACAAAAATACATGGACAGACGGACGGACATGCATAAATCGATTCAGAATGTGATTCTATGCAGATCATCAGAAGGAACTATGGGTCTATCTCGTTTCCTTTTGCTTGTTACAAACAAATGCACAAAGACATAATACCCAGACCACCTTGTGGTGTATGGTATTAATATCAAAAATGAATCCTTTAAAATCCCCCCAAAAAAATCATGCATTTAAAAATAATACAACTATTTAAATAGTTGCGGAACTATATGGCGTATACATTTTGGCAACTACATTTAACTACTCATACGCCCAAATGGTCGCTGTAATATCCCTTTTGCGACTCCAAATGCCATGGAAGGCGTTATTCAATATTTTGTGAAGCTCGCTTTTTGTCATAACCCCTCATAAAGCTTTTCGTTCATTCCGACCCATCCAAGTCAAGCACCATTCCTTATTTTCTTCATTATCCCTGAGTATGTCCTTTATAATTATAAATAATATTTACAAAAGAGAGAAGCAAAACATCAAAGCATTAATGGAAGATATTTTTTATAAATATGTTACGTCGTCGTCGTCTTCGTCCATGAAAGCAGCAACAGTAAAAGGACTTGTTGTTCAAATTTAACATTAAAAGGTCAACACATGACCCTTCGTGCATTGCTCAACAGCTTTATCACTTTTCCTTCAAGGGCTGCCTTCATCTTTCAAAAATGGCACATAAGTGAGAGGCGAACGAGTAAGTGTGTGTGTGTGTGTGTGTGCAAGTCTTGGTGTTGTAGTATGTGTTGCCAGCCAACACTCTTGCATATGTTGTAGTAATTACTCTGAAATGCAGCATCCTCCTTGGGCAAACAGTTTTAAGATAGCTCAATGCGTAATAATATTTAATTTTTATTAGGGGACCTCACCGCACAAAACAGGAAAATGTTTTTACGCTTCACATCTGAAGGAATTTATATTTATGGATCAACTATACTTCGTGCCATGTGAGACAGAAAGAAAAATTTTTGTCAGTGTGTTGGTAAAAGGTTTTTCAATTGTGGGTGGAGGCATTGAACCCAGCCCTAGTACTGATAGGAATCACAGGTTTCCGCAATGAATACTTTGATATAACAAGTTAAAAATTATCAACCGGTTTTGCCGACAAATGTATACTCTTAGCCAATATTCGATTATTTAAATATATTTTGCCTTATTTTATGATTATTCAAAGGTTGACCCTCTATTGAGTAATATTTTCGGATCTAAATAAATATGATATAAATATGGCGACATGCCAAGTTTGGATTATATTGGTTACTTCATTAACTTTATATGAGATATGTGATAATTTTTTGAGAATGTTAAAATGTGCGTGCCGTTCCAGATAAAGTCGACCGAAGTATTCCATTTTCACACTTCATCCAATACAGATACAAATGTTAGTATGGGCAAAATTACTAGAAAATCGAACATTTACATCCAATTTTATGCGAAATCATAAATTCCATATTCATCTGAGGTTTCTGGTTGAGAGAAATATTTAGGAATAGGAAGCTGTAAAGAATCGCTGATTTGTTTCGTCAGATATGCGAGATAATACGTAGATATTATGCCAGATAATACGCATTGAAAATTGTGATAATTTGTGGGTGAGGTGCCCGAAGGAATGGTCCGATCTCTATCAACTTTATAGCAAAGCTTGCGTTAATGGAAATATTGAGATTTGCCAGCTCTGAATGGAATCGGATGTTAACTTCGCGTTTTATGAGCTTCATGTATATTCGAAATTTTGACCCTTTGTGGGAGAAGATCCAGAAGGAATGGAGCGTTATATCCCACCTTCGCAGGATATCTTGTGTTAATAGAATTAATGGCATATGTGCAAGATGCAGATGGTAATGTCCGATTTTATGATCATTTTGTTTATCAAAACTTTAATCCTTTAGGGGGAGGTGCCAAAAGGAATGTTCCGATCTTTACCATGTTTATGATAGATTTAATGTTCATAGAAATATTGGGATATGACAATTTTGAATGGAATCGGATGTTAATTTTGCGTTTTATGAGCTTCATGAATGTTCAAAATATTGACCCTTTGTGAGGGAGGTACTAGAACCCCTTGGGTTAATAAAAGTATTGTGATGAGTATAGCTTTAGGACAATCGGACTCTTAAATCATATTTTATAAGAGTTATTATTATTCAAATTTAGATACCTCATGGAGTGGGCCGACGTTGTCCACTTTCGCACCTGGCCTAGCACTGATGTTAATATTACGATACGCAAAGTTGGAGCAACATAGGATTATTTTTTCTCTTTCTGTACAGTAAAATATTTTTTTTTTTTTTGAAAATTTGGACCTTTTGTAGTGGAGGAACCAGAACGAGTGGACCGATATTGCCCATCTTAACACCAGATCTTGGATTAATATAAGTATTGGCATGTGTGAAATTTGAAGACAGTCGGACTTTTACATCACATTTTATGAGAGTTGTAATTATTCAAAATTTTGACCCTTTGTGGGGGAGGTACTTGATGGAGTGGACCGATATTGTTCATTTTCACACCCGACCTAGCATTGACGCAAATATTTGCAAAGTTGGAGCAAAATCGAATGATTCTTTCTCTTTCAGTGCAGGAAAATATTTTTTTTTTTTTGAAAATTTCAACCTTTTGTGGGGGAGGTACCAGAAGGAGTGGACCGATATTGCCCATCTCCGAACTCGATCTAAGTTTGACAATAATATTACAATGTACTGAGTTTGGACCAAATCGGATACTTTCTTCGAGAGTTATCGGGTGCACCATCTAGCCAGCCAGAAAGACAGGCGCCTGAACATCCCTAGATCGACTCCAAATGTTCTACAATGGATTTGGTCCAAAGAGACCTAGGATCTAAAAATGTTATTTCGATGAGGCTCTTTTTGGCTGTATTAAATGATATATACCCGCTCTAGCCATATGACTGAGGGTATAATTAATGTATCTTCCATCCTATGTTCGAGATTGAAAGCCCTATATTTTTGACGAAAATACATTAAGTTCGGCTCAGTACTCCCAAAAATATCCACATATAATTAATTTCCGCTCCTGAGGCCACCTAATAAATGTTGTCTTATTATGGCAAGAAATTCTTACAACATATTTGCTTTTCTTCATTTTCAACGTCTCCGTCGCCCTCTCGCTCACCCTCCTCCAGAGACAGCATTCAAGGATACGTTCGTGTTATAACTGTCTGTGTACACAACTGCATCTCTTCACATTATGGCCATGCTAAAGACGCACAAACACACACGCACACGCACACACACTCACACCGACACGAGCACTTAAGAATATTTCATTATCTTAAGATGTTGTAAATAATTGAAGATATGTTCGGTTAATGCCAAAGTACCAACTAAATACTTGCACAAATAATAGTACGTTCAAAACGATACAAGTTGTATGTGTGTATGTATGTGTGTTACATGTAAGTTTGTGTGTGCATTTATGCATAACACCATTTGCCATTGAATATAAATCGTCCCACGTCCCGAAAGTGAGTGAGTGACTGCCTGACTGACTGAGTGAGTGATTGATTTTCAATGCGAAAAACTGAAAATGGAAATGGAAATGCACTTGAAATTTGCTGAGCAACAAAATGAAAATCAATTAGACAAATAACTTGCACAAAAAGATTTAATTTTGTTAAATTTAATTAAAAAATGGATTACACATTTTGTTGATGCATTGGAAGTTGATTTATTTATTTCTTCATTCTATTCGGAAATTATTTACACAAAATATTCGAGAAGAGAATGCAGAGTCAATAAACATGAATGAAAAGTGAAAGTGTTTTTGTCTTAAGGACGTATGTTTTGTAGAACAAAAAAATCTGAAATGAAAAAAAAATATAACACAATTGGAAAAAAATTATTTTTTTTATGTATAATTATAAAGGACACCCCCAAGGATAATGAAGTATAAGAATGGTGCTCGACTTGGGCGGAATGAAAGAAACATTTTTATGAGTATCAAAAAAGTAGAATATTGCTTTCCGTGGCATTTGGAGTCAAAAAAGTGAAAGTACAGCGAAGAACCGTTTGTGCGTATGAGTAATTTAATATTGATGCCATAAAGTATACGTCACATAGTTCCGCCGCTATTTAAACAGTTTTATTGCATTGAAATGCTCGATTTTTTTGGATTTCCAAAGATTAATTTTTGACTTTTTTATAAAAAAAAAATAAAAAATTTAACGACTTGTAATCGTGAATTTTTAAAAGCTTTTTAAGGACTCGTATATTTTAAGGTATTTGCAAGCACTCATGCTTATGGCAAATTTTTTTAACGAATTTTCAGGAGTCCCGTCCCCAGGAATTTTTAAAGGATTATTCAGAACAGGAAACAAGTAAAAATAAAGCATCGAACAGTTTATGTGTATGAGTAGTTAAATGTAGTTGCCACAATGTATACGCCACATGTGATTTTTTCTACTCTACACCACATAGTTGTAAGGGTTTTAAGTCTTTGTCCATTTATCTGTAACATGGAGAAGGAAGCGAAATAGGTCCGTAATTACTTCGACACTTTCTGAGTCGATTTATGCATGCCAGTCCGTCCGTTCGTCCATGTATTTTTATGAACAAAATGTAGGTCGCATTTATTGTCTGAAAGAGATGAAATTTTCCAAACAATATTTGTTTGGCCCAAGAACGAACCATATTGAAATTGGTGAGAATCGATTCAAATTTAGTTAAAGCTCCCATATATATATTCAACCGATTTCAAGTTAATTGTGCACCAAATGACCAATATCAGTCCAAATTACCTGAATTTTTTCACTTCCGACCGAATTCAGGCTAAACGCAAGTACATCAAATTTGGAGAAAATGGGTTCAGACATAGCTTTAGCTTCCGTACATATATTTCATCCGATTCCATTCGAAAAATATTGAAAAATAAGCTCAGGGTAAAGTAATTGAAATTTCAAAAAGTGCAGGAACTTACACCGCAACATAAAGAAAATAGACTCAAAAAAGCTAAAGAGTTGCTTCGCTTGGCCGAAAGTGGTGAACTGCCGAATTTGGTTTTCTCCGTCTCCGATGAGAAAACATTCGTTGTCCAGCATTTTGTAAACAAACAAAATGATCGTGTTTACTTGTCAAACGTTCCGTTGGCCACCAGAACTTAAGCGCCGGCCATGGTGATGGTGTGGGCCGTCATAACAGCCGATTGTCTCTCTCCGCTCGTATTAATCGACCGTGGCATCAGAATAAATGCCGAATATTATCACGAATATCTTGGGCACGAAAACATTTTGGCCGCAGACCTTGGACATTCCACGCACTCAGCACGCGCCATCCAAGGTTGGTTACAAATGAAGTCCTTCGCTTCATTTCCAGCGCACAATGGCCACCAAAATCTCCGGATACGAATCCGTTGGACTATTGTGTATGGAGTATTTTGGATAGCAAGGTTGGCACTAAAAAATACCAAGTGTCGATCGCCTCAAGCAAGCGCCTCGCCGGGAATGGACCAATACTGCCCGAATACTGCAGAGAAACATTCGGGCAGCGTGTGACGGTTTAATTGGCCGTTTGAAGGCCATAATTCGTGTCAAAGGTGAAAGATTCGAAAAAAATCTGAACTTATTCTAAAATCTGATGTTGTATCCAACATTTTTTGCTATCATTCAATAAATTTAAAAAAAAAATGTAAAAATTATGGCGTTTGACTTTGTTGCAGTTTTTTTTTATTCTCACACTCTATATGTAATATCAGTCCAAATTGGATAGATTTTTTCATATTCAACTGAATTTTTCACTTGGTGAATCTCTTTCCGGTATATATATTGCTCCAATAAATATTTTTTAATATAATCCTTATCGAAGTCATATCATGCACTATGCAGCTATGTTACCAAAGGTGCAAAAGCCTTCGTCAAATTTGTTGAAAATCGATCCAGAGTTGGATATAGTTCCCAAAGTGTGACTACTCCTTTTTTGTGGGGGCTACACCAAGTTGTGAACTTATGTAGATAATTTTCTTCCAGGACATAAAGTACTCACAAGAAACTCTTTGTATGGATTTTCAGACAATTCCGTTAAAAATTATGTCTAAAATCATCAAAATACCAAATATCTGGGGGTACCGTTGTATGGGGGATGTACGATATCTTAGACTTATATATAGACAATTCTCTTTCAGGGGGTAAAGTACTCATAAAAACTGCTTGTGTTGAATTTCAGACAATGCCATTGAAAAATGTGGTTAAAATCATCAAAATACTGAATATGTGGGGGCCATCCTTGAACTTGACCTGCCTGCAGGCAAAAGACAAATCTGTGCAAAATTTTAGCTTCATGTCTTAATTTGTTTTTATAGTAGCGTGATTACAACAGGCGGACAGACGGACGGACAGGGCTAAATCGTTTTAGAATTTTACGCTGCTCAAGAATATTGACATATTTTTAAAGTCTACAATTGTTATTTCGATGAGTTACAAACGGAATGACGAACTTAATATACCTCCATTCTATGTAGGGTGGAGGATATAAACGAGCGAGCTTCAAATAACGCCTTCCATGGCATTTGGTGGAAACAAGTGAAATAACATCGACCATTTGAGCGTATGAGTAATTTAGTGTAGTTGACATAAAGTATACGCCACATGGTCTAGCATTTAATTTTAAAGCGGGTTTTAATGGTTTTCAAAGGGTTTTGATATTTTTGTAAAAAAAATTAAGAACTTATATTCATGGATGTTTTAAGGACATTTCAAGGATTTGTACTTTTTAAGGAATTTGCAAGGACTCATGCTACTTCAGGAATCATGCCCATGAAATTTGTTAGGAATTATTAAAACTGATATTTGATAAGATCTCATAATCAGCGATTTTTAAGGGGGGATTTAAAGAAATTTTCACCAATTCGTACGAATGGGTTTCAAGGAGTTTTTATGGAAAATAAAATTTCCACGTCCAAAAATGTCGTTGCACAATGCAATAGTTAAAAAGTTTTTCCCACAAAAAATGTAGTAACACTAAAAATTTACACCGGCATAAATAAGTGTATATCCTTATAGATTTAGAGGGCTTTTGCGATTTTGTAAAAAACGGTGTCCATATTTATTTTGTAGTTTGTTAATATTTAAATATTTATTGGCGTTAAAAGTTGTGACCGATAAAAACACCAAAATATAACTTCTCAAAAAAGCCACCATATAGTTTTAATCCCATTGATCCTGAGGAGCATTTACGCAGATCCTGTTTATTGATTGTTATTGAAAAAGTGTTTTGATATAAATAAATAGATAGCGTTTTTTTCACAATGAAACCTGGCTGATAGTAGAAAATGCTACAAAAAAAAAAATCCAACAATTAATTGTGTGATTTTCAGTTTGCCACACAATATGGAAATTGAATTTTTTCCATTTGCTGCTTTTGTTGTTGTTGTTATTGTTGATCTGCAAGTTTTCAATGATATTAAGCCACTTTGTCACTTCTCGACACACTTGAACTTGGATGAGGGTGTGATTGGGTTTTTTTTTCATTACACATCCTATAAATAAATATATATTTATAAGTTTAATTTCGTTCAACAACCAAAAAATAGCTATTGAATATTATTGTTGTTGTTTTTATTTTGAAAAAGAAACAACACACTCCCACCAAGTAAACAACAGACAGACAGTCAGCCCCAAAAAAACGATTTTCTTTCAACAATGGCTTTTGGCATTTAACTATAAGAGTACACACACACACATACATATATAGATAGATAAATAAAAAGTGTACAACATACACATGGTATGTATGTGTGTATGTAACTTTCCAACAACGCCAACAACAAAGTTGGATAAACCAACAAGAAATGTGTAGTAATAATAAAAACATAATCATAAATTTCATACATAGTCCAATTAATGTTTACTTTTGTTGTTGTTGTTGCAGCCGCTGCCAAATTACTACCCTCTCATCCCATCAGATAGCTACCTTTCTACATACACAGTAAGTAACCGAAAATTTGAAGCAAAAATCTATGCCGTTGATTGTTGAAGTGATATATGTCATTTTGACTTAATATCTCTTAAGATTTTTGGTTACCCTCAGCCATATGGCTAGAGAGGGTATACATCATTGGATACGGCCAAAACGGAGTGGTGTAGGTTATTAAAAGTCCGGTCCCACCGAATTTAATGTTTTTATACCCTCAGCCATACGACTAAAGAGGAAATAAATTATGTACCAAAACGTGCCTCATCGAAATAACGGTTTTAGACCGTAAGTCTCTTTAGACCAAATCCGTTTCAGGACATTTGGAGTTGATCTAGGGATGTTCGTCCGTCTGTCTGGCTGGCTGATGCGCACGATAACTCTCGAAGGGAGTATCCGATTTGATCCAAACTTGATACATCATAATATTATTGTGACACATAGATCGAGTTTGGAGATGGGCAATATCGGTCCACTCCTTCTGGTAACTCCCCAGCAAAAAATCAGAATTTTCCAAAAAAAAAAAAAAAATATTTTTTCTGCAAAGAAAGGGCGACGATAATCCGATTTTGATTCAACTTTGGAAATCCTAATATTTGCGTCAGTGCTAGGTCAGGTGCTGAAATGGACAATGTCATCCGCTCCATCAAGTACCTCCCCTGCAAAGGGTCAACATTTTGAACAATTATAACTCTTATGATATAAAAGTCCGATATATATTTAAATTACTGAGGTCCATCAAGTACCTCCCCCACAAGTGCCAACATTTTGAATAATTATAACTCGTATAAAACGTGATGTGAGCATCCGATTAACTTCAAATAACATACGTCACAATATTTTTATTAACCAACGGACTTGTGTGAAGTCAAGGGTCAAAATTATGAATATTCTCGAAGTTCATAAAACTAGAAATTAACATCCGATTCCATTTACACTTGGCACATCTCAATATTTCCATCAGCACAAGAACGGCTTTAAAGATGGAAGAGATCGAATCATTTCTTCTGGTACCTCTCCCGAAATAAGGTCCGGTTCTGTTCATATTTCACACAACCCATTATTTCTACCAATATAAGGTCTGCCGTGAAGATGGAACATATAGGTATCCTTCTTATACCTCCGGCACAAAGGGTCAACGTTTTGAATAACCATAAAGGTCATAAAATGCGAAATTAACATTCCTTTCCATTCAGACTTGGTACATCTCAAATTTTCTTTCACCATAAGATCTGTTATAACGACGGTAGAGATCGGACCATTTCTTCTGGTGCTGGGTTCAAGATTTTGAAAAAAAAAAAACAAAACGCTCAAAGAAAGTGAAATAAGCATCAAACTCTCTTCCACACACATTTATGACACAAGATATGTTTTGAAGACGATATACATTTGCGAACCTCTTTTGGTACCTCATCTACAAAGGGTAAAAATTTTCAATGCTTTTATCTGTCACAACTGTCAATACAGCGATATTGTATTTTATTCAAGTTTTTTTTATTTTTCGGAATCTCAGAATTTCAGTTCTATTCCTTCACCCAAATGCCAAATTTAGTAAACATATCTAAAACAATCTAGATCTCTCTATCCTAGACATTAAGAGTGATCTACAATTAGTACCATTCAGTAGTTTTCGAACAGTTATAGTGTGCATTTCCAAACCCCCTTTCATACCTTAGCCATAAACACAAAGAGAAACATCTTTATCAAATTTCAAGATTTCAGCTCTCTTCACCCAATTTAGTACCACTCAGTACTGTTGCAACAATTATAGTACACATTTCCAAAATCATCTCCATATCTTAGCTACAGATGCCAACAGCGATTTTAAAATCAAATTTTGGAACTCCAGCTCTATCGGTTTGCACAAATCAAAATTGTACCAAATTTAGTACACATAAATACGATCTTTCAAAACCCCCTACATATCCAAATTTCCAAAACTACATTCGAACCTCAATCATACAATCCCATAGGTTCACCCAAATCCTACAGGTTCACCCAAATCCAAATTGTATGAAATTTTGGAAAAAATACTTACATATCCTAATCCTACATTCCCCAGAAATCCCAATTTCAAATTCAGGATAAGTTCGCCAAATACAGATTGTACCAAATTTAGTGCCATGCAGTACGTAAGTACACCTTTCGAAAACCAGCAAATCCTACTCTCTAACAGTAATCAAAATTTCAAATTTCAGGATTCCATCTCTATTGGTTGAACTAAACTAAATTGTACTAAATTTAGTACATTTTAGTACCTATAAGAACAAATTTCCAGAACTACCTACGTATCCTAATTCACACTCCGATAGAATTTTATTTCCTATTTTCAGGACTCCAGCTCTATTGGTTCAACCACATCAAAATTGTTTCAAATTTAGTACACTTAAGTACGAATTTTCATACAGCCCAATACAAATTCTATTTTCAAATTTCAGGATTCCAGCTCTACCGGTGCACTCAAAATTTAAAATTTAGTACCATTTAATACACGTGAGTACGAATTTCCAAATTTGCCTACAGATATCAGTCATATAGTGTAATAGTAATCCTATTTTCAAATTTCAAGATTCCAACTACATATTAGTACGATTTTCCAAAACTACCTACATTCCTCTGTCCTAAAATAAAATATTATATTTTCAGTAATCCAGCTCTATCAGTTAACCCAACTCGAAATTGTACCAAATTTACTACCATTTAGTATTTTTCATACACATACGTCATATTCCATATTCCGATCCTACACTCCGCCCATAATATTAATTTCAAATTTCTGGACTCCAGCTCCATCCGTTCCTCCAAATTCAAATTGTACTAAATTTAGTACCGTTTAGTGCTTTTTGTAGACCTGTGTACACACTTCCACCTCCTTATATCAACTCTAATCTTCATCCTTGATTCTCATCCAAAATTTCATTTTTTTAGCTCTAGCTCAATTTTAGCTCTAAATGTACGAAAAGTACTAAAACGTACTATATTTGGTACCATTTCGAATTATGTGAACGGCACCAAATGTAGAACATATTTCCAAAAACCCAGCCTTATCTGATCCCTTTGGACTAAAAGAGACTGTTTGTCTGGGCTTTGATGAATCGTTAAGTCAGCCATTAGACATGAGTTAAGGATTTACACATCTACAACTAATTTTTGCGAAAAATCCGGCGTTCACAAATTGTGAGAAATATAAGTATTGCAGACTGTGAATCTTTGTGGGAGAGGTACCAGAAGGGGTAAATCGATATCTATCATTTTCATACCGGAACTTGCGTTGGTAAGAACATTGGAATATTTGAAATTTGAGTTTAAAAGAAATTAGATACTCACTTCGCGTCTTACGAGCTTCGTGGCTATTCAAAGTTTTGACCCGTATCTTGTATTAGTAGAAATATTGGGATGTGTGAAATATGAAGAGAATCTGATGCTTATTTCGGATTTTATGAGAGACATAATTATTCCAAATTTTTACCCGTTGTGGGGGAGGTACCAGAGGAAGTAGGTATATGTATATTTCACCTTCACACCTTGTCTTGTGTTATTGAATATTGAGATGTTCCGAGTTTGAAAGGAATCGGTTGTCATTTCCCGTTTTAAGCTCTTCATAGCTATTCAAAATTTTGACTCGTTGTTTGGGAGATATATGAAGGAGTGGACCGTGAGTGACAAAAATATTGGAATTAGCAAAGTTTAAACAAAATTGTATGATCCTTTCTTGTTGTATGACTTGCATTTTCTCTCTTTGAAAATTCGACTTTTGTAGTGGAGGTACCAGAAAGAGTGGATCTATATTTCCCATCGCACTCGATCTAATTTGACAATTATGTTACGATTTACAATATTTTGATCAAATCGTATACTCCCTTCGAGAGTTGTCGTGTGCACTAGCCAACCGGACAGACGGACGGACACCTCTAGATCGACTCAAAATATCCTAAAACGGATTTGGTCTAAAGAGACCTAGGGTCCGTTATTTTGGTGAGACACGTTTTGGCCGTATCGAAGGATATAAGTCCTCTGTAGCCATATAATTAAACTCCAGAAAGATTGGAACAATATTTTCCATTTGGTATTGAACATAAATATGAGATGTATGGAGCTCGAAGCAAATCGGATAATGTTTTCACACTTTACCTAAGTTATTATTATTATTCGAAATTTTGAGCTTTTGTAGAGAAACGTACGGAACAAATTGGGTCAATATTGGCCATTTTCGCATCAAACCTAATGCTGATACAATATTTGCCAAGTTCTAAATACATCGGATACTTTCCTCGCTCGTGAAAAATTTCTTTTGAATAATTTTAATATAGAAAAGTTGCCAGGAAGTTCGTTACGATATAGCCCATTTTCGAATTTGGTCTAAGTTTGATAAAAATATTAAAACGTATAGGTTTAGATCAAATCGAATATACCCTTTTAGTGTTATCGTACGCACCAACTGGTCATTTGGACAGACCACTAATGTCCTGAAGCACATTTTGACTTAAAAAATTAGGGTATTAAATTGTTATGCTCCCGGGGCCCCTTTAGGCCCATATGAAATGATATATACCCTATGTACCCATAAGGCAGAGGGTATATAAAAACAATCAATGTTAACTTCATTCCTTTTATGTCGACATTTAAATATTTCTGGAGTTAACACATTCTTGCAAATAACCACGAATGTAATTGTTATTACAACACATACATACGTACATACATTTCAAATTTATATGTATGTATGTATACGAAATGTTGTGTTGATATTTGTATTGTTTTTACTTGTTGTATTTCATACAGATATTAAACAAATATTTAACGTCTTATACAAACACACATAGATACAGTGTACACACACACACACACTCATATAAACACTGACAGGCATTTACACTTACGTAGATGAGTACCTACACGCACATACACACGTGCATACATATTTATATATAGATATATAAATATACTAAATAAATATTGCTATTGCCTAACTTCCACTGTGAGTTACGTAGGTATCGTATCGTTATAGAATATTCTCCTGGCTCTCTCTCCACCTGCCACGCTCACTCCCTCTCTCTGCTCCTACTCATCGTACTCAAATACTTTTACGTAAATATGCCTGTGAGTATTTAATTAAATTGGAATGCAGAATAATAACTTCAACTTCGAAATGCAATTGACCAGGGCTTTTGGCTTTGGTAAAGTTTTCTAATTGCCAAGGAATGTGCTCGATGCTCAAGGGTTCTAAATTTGAATGTAAAGTTATATTATTGGTTTGGCAAACATTTCTACACACCGAAGGATACTCTACTTTATGAGTATACAATTATGAGGATACATGGTGGAGTGTTAGATGACCCAAAGTTGTTTAGTCCGAGAGGAAGTCGAAAATGATATATTATTGAAAATGAAGATAGAAAATATCCCAGGTGTTGGGACCACGATGCAGATATATCAGCCCTTGGAATTCGTCATGGTAAAACCAGTAAGGTCAAAAGTCGGACGGGGCCGGGGGGTGAGATAAAAAACTGCAACAAAGTCAAACGCCATATTTTTTTATACCCTCCACCATACTATGGAGGGTATATTAACTTTGTCATTCCGTTTGTAACTCCTCAAAATACTCATGTCGGACCCAACAAAGCATATATATTCTTGATCAGCGTAAAATTTTAAGTCGATTTAGCGATGTCTATCACTCGAACGAATTGAGATAGAAGGCTACAACTGGCTAAATAAACGCCAGTAGGTAGGTTAAGTTCGTAAATGGCCCATGTAGGACCACGTTTTCATATAGCCCCCATATAACGGTACCTCCCGTTATTCGGTACTTTGATGATTTTACCGACATTATTCACCGGGATTGTTTCAAATTTAGTATTTGAAGTTCGAAATGGATATTACAGCCTAAGACAGAAAATTGTCTGTATAGGTCCACGTCTTCATATAGCCCCCATATATCAGTACCCCCCGATATTCGGTATTTTGATGATTATAGTGACATTATTCACCGGAATTGTTTCAAATTTGGCATTTGAAGTTCGAAATGGATACTACAGCCTAAGACAGAAAATTCTCTGTGCAGGTCCATGTCTTCGTATAGGCCCCATATATCAGTGCCTCACTGTATTCGGTATTTTAAAAATTTTAGGACAATACTCACCGAAATTGCTGGAGATGTCGCATTTTAAGTTTGTAATGGATGCTATAGCCTGTGACAGCAAGTTGTCTATGCAGGTCCAGGTCTTCGTATAGCTCCGATATAACGGTACCTCCCTATATACGGTATTTTGATGATTTTAGCGACATTATTCACCGTTTATTTCAGGATTCGAATTTGAATATGGTAATGGCTCATAACAAACAACGCCAATGTAGGTCCACGTCGTATAGACCCCAATATAATGATATTTTTAAGATTTTAACAGAATTTTTAGCGGATTTTATGTTTTGACAATTTTCAAAATTCGTTCCGAATGGTGGAGGATATTCAAAGATCGTCCCTGTCGAACTTACTGCTTTTTAAATTGTTTTTTTTTTTTAATTTTATTGAATGAAGGGAAAAATGTCGGAAATAGCATCAAATTTTAGAATAAATTTAGATTTGTTCGAATTGGTCACCATTGGCACGAATTATGGCCTTCAAACGGCCAATGAAACTGTCACACACTGCCCGAATATTACTCTGCGGTATTTTGGCCCATACCCGGTGAAGCGCTTGCTTGAGGTGATCGACACTTTGATATTTTTTAGTTCCATTGTGTGCTGGAAAGCGAGAAACCTCAGTTTGTAATCATTCTTGGGTGGCGCGGGCTGAGTGCGATGTTGCTGAATCCTGTTGGAATGTCCTAGGCCTGCGGCCAAAATGTTTGCGTGCCCATGGCTTTAATACACTCTCCAGAATATTTTCGCGATAATATTTGGCATTTATTCTGATGTCACGGTCGATTAATACGAGCAGAGAGCGACCATCGGCTGTTATGGTGGGCCACACCATCACCATGGCCGGCGCTTGAGTTCTGGTGGCCAATTGAAGGTGCACATTTTTCAGCTGACCTCTTTGGCAAGTAAACACGATAATTTTGTTTGTTTACAAACTGCTGGACAACGAATGTTTTCTCATCGAAGAAAACCAAATTCGGCAGTTCACCACTTTCGGCCAAGCGAAGCAACTCTTTAGCTCTTTTGAGTCTATTTTTTTTCTGTTGCGGTGTAAGTTCTTGCCCTTTTTGGGAATTTCAATGGCTTTACCCCGAGCTCATTTTTTCAATATTTGCCGAATGGAATATTGCGATATATTCAGCTCACGAGCCATTTTTCGACCACTGCGACGCGGGTTTCGATCAAGTCGCTTCTTTACTTTTCGAACCATTTTTGATGAAGTTGCTGTTTTTTCCACTTCCGTCCAAACACAAAAAATGTATTCACATTTAAATGCTGGAGTGCTCTAACGATAGCCACTTGTGGTTTTCCAGCCAAATACAAGGAGATCACACTATCACGCTTGAATTCCATCACGAATAGCTTTTTTTCTGGAAAATTCTCACCAGAATACTTTTTTACGCTTTTAAACAATATAATGAGGTGTCACGTTAATAATTTTAGCAGCTGTGGGACGAGTGACTTAGAAATGACAGCAGTCTGAAGTTGGTTGCAGTTTTTTCATCTCACCCTATATTTCAGAGCTGTATCTATTATCTGCTACCAAAAATTATTGTTGTGGAGCACATATTACGCATGCGAGGTACTTAAAATCCCAAATCGGATGAAGAAATATATGGGAGCTATAGCTATATCTGAACCTATTTTCTCCGAATTTGATATACTTGCTTTAAGACAGAATTTTGTCGGATGTGTCAAAATTCGGGTCATTTGGACTAATATTGGCATTTGGCCATTTGGTGCACAATTGACCTGAAATCGGTTGAAGATATATATGGGAGATATATCTAAATGAACCGATTTCCACCAATTTTAACAGGGTTCGTCCTTGGGCTAAACAAATCTTGTTTGGAAAATTTCATCTCCATCGGATAATAAATGCGACCTGCATTTTGTTCACAAAAATACACGGACGGAAGGACGGAGGGGCGGACGTCCGTCTGTCCGTCTGTGACAT
The DNA here is from genome assembly GCF_030504385.1 of Musca domestica. NCBI lineage: Eukaryota > Metazoa > Arthropoda > Insecta > Diptera > Muscidae > Musca > Musca domestica. Next base: position 7,192,398 of record NW_026712207.1, on the reverse strand, counting down.
GCATAAATCGACTCAGAAATTATTCTATGAAGATCCTCAAACGTAACTATGGGTCTATCTCGCTTCCCTCTCCATTTTACAGACAAATGCACAAAGACATAATGCCCTTGCCACTGTGTGTTGTAGGGTATAAACGCAAATTCAAATGAACTCTAAAAATATTTCAGCATTTTTAAATACATCCTGTTTTATTTTTAAAATTTAAAATTTTAAAATAAAATCAAAAAAAAAAAAAAATATTCTATAAATTATTTTGGCATTTCTTATCTGAAAAAAAATTCTTTCATATTTGCATCCGACACGAGTTGAAGGCTTAGAGTAGAGAGCATTTTTGACCACTGCTCACCTAGCTTTTCTTTCTCTCAAACAAATTAGGTTTCAATAAAGCCCACTCGTTCCTTATACCTTTTAAAAGTCTTTTCGAGCAACAAAACACATTTCATTTCTTTCTCTAGTTAAATCGATACATATGGAAGTTGATGTTTCACACATTGACTGGCCGGATATGTTTGGAATTCAAAAAAAAACAAAAAAAAAAAAAAACACTTTTTTACTCTTGTTTTGCCAATCGATGGTCCTTATGTTTCATTTTCCATAGCACTTTTTTACTCAGTTTGTATTGAACATATGAAGTGTGTTTTCTTGGGAAAAAATGATGCAAGGCCATTTCGGCCAGTCAATTTTGATTTATTTTAAAGGGCGAAGGGAAGAGTATATGGAAAACATGGGAAGAGTATGGATGGATAGGTTTTGGTAAGAAGGAAGTGTTGAGCCATTAACTAGATATAGTTGCTAGTAGGTGTCCGTTAATTCGCCAGCTGAATGTTCAACTTAAAATTGTAGATTAGTTGCAATGGTTTGTGTTAGGCCTCTTTTGTATTCAAAATGCACAATTCTTTGAGTTTGGCAACAATTTGTAATCAAAACTTCATGCACTGTACTAATTTTCAGACTTTCAAGGTCTTTGTATATAATTTAAATTTTTCCTTTTTCGAAAAGAATAATAGAAAAATATTTACCTGTGGCACCAAAAAATTTTCAAAATGTTTCATTTTAAAATTTAATGAGAAGGATATAAGTAAAACCATTGTACAATGGACCCACATCCTTTTTTTTGTCCAAAACTATTTCAAGGTATCCATACGTAAACCCTAGAAACCAAAAATACCCTTTGAATATCAAAATTCCGGATTCCAATTCTATCCCTTCATGCCATATCAAATTTTGTAATATTTAGCACGCATTACCCAAACAATCTTTATCTCTCCATTCTAGAGGCTAACAGTGATCCAAATTTTGTAGCATTTTAGTACTTTTCTCAATCCCAGATACCAACAGAGGCCTCTATACCAAATCCGGGAGTTCAGCGCTTTAACTTTCCATTAAGTACCATTTGGTACAATTAAGTAATTTTTAGCATATCCAAAACAATCTACATGTCTCCATCCCAGACACCAACAGGGATTGAAAATTAGTACCATTTAGTATTTTTTTAAATCTCAGATTCCAACAGAGACCTTAATACCAGATTTCGAGAATTTAGCTCTTTAATTTCCCCCATTAGCAAATTTAATACCATTCTGTACAGTTATAGTAGGCATACTGAACCACATACACCAATAGTGACATCCATATCAAATTTCAGAATTTTATTTCTAATTCCAGAATTGTATCTTTATTTTATCTCTATCACTACAACCAATTCATTATTTAGTACCACTTAGTACTTTTTGAATGATTATAGTACGCATGTGCAAAACTGCCACCAGATCTCAACACCAGATGCCAACAGAGACCTTAAACTTCGGAATTCCAGCTTTATCCCTTCACTCAATATCAAATTTAGTACCATATTGAACTTTTCGATTAATCCTAGATAAAAACATAGACTTCAATATCGAATTTAAGAATAGTATCTCTATTTCTTTAACCAGTACCAAATTACCAATTTTTACACTTTTTGTACAATTATAGAACACACTTCAAAAAAAAAAAAAAAAAAAAAAAAAGAAAAGAAAACAAACTCCATATCATTTTCAGGATTTCAGCTCCATCCCTTCACCAAATACTAAATTTAGTAATGTTTAGAACTTTTCGTACAATTATAGTCCACATTTCCACATATCATATCTCAATTCCAGATATAAACAGAAACTTCAACATTTTCAATTTCGTGAGGATCGGGCCATAGCTGCGACCTGTAACTTGATTATAAATTAACATGGACAGACCGACGGACATAAATAGCTAGATCGACTCAGCTATTATTTCGAGTTGTTACATAATTTTGGCCCATCAAACTTATAATATCCCCAACACATAGTGTTTGAGGGTATAACAACCTCCATAACAGAGATAACAATGTCGAATTCAAATTCCAGTCCGATCTCTTAACCCTAATTTAGCAACATCTAGTGTTTGAGGGTATAACAACCTCCATAACAGAGATAACAATGTCGAATTCAAATTCCAGTCCGATCTCTTAACCCTAATTTAGGAACATCTAGTACTTTTCGTACAAATATAGGAGAAATTTCCAAACCATCTCCAAATCTTGGCCCAGACACCAACAGTGACATCTATGTCAAACTTCAGAATTTCAGCTCTATCCCTTCACCTCATACAACATTTAGTACTATTTAGTACTATTCATGCTATTATAGTTCATATTTCCAAAACCACCTCCATATCTCAATTCCAGATACTAACAGAGACCTCAAATAAATTTGTAATTTTAAGCTCTATTGTTTAACAGGAAACCAAATATAGCAATACTTGTCGTGCAAAAATATAGAACCCATTTCTAAACCACTGCCCAATCTCAATCACAGATACTATTAGCAATCTAAATATCAAATATCAGAGTTCTACCTCTATGCCTTCATCAAATACAAAATATTGTACCATTAAGTACTTTTCATACAATAATAGTACACATGGCCGAAATCATCTCCAAATATCCAGGCTACTCATGAACAGCGACTTTAATAACAACTTTCAGATTTCAAGCACTATATTTTCACCCAATACCAAATTGTACCAAATATAGTACTATTTAGTATTTTTCCGGCACTTGTAGTACACATGTCCAAAAACACCTCTTTATCGCAGAACTACCACCAACAGGAACCCCAAAACAAAATTTTAGAATTGCAGCTATATCCGTTTACCCCAAACCAAAGTTCTCTAAATTTAGTACCATTTAGTAGATTTCGCACACTTAGTATACATTTTCAAAGCCACCTTCATATATCAATCCCAGATAACAACAGAGACCTAAAAATCAAATTTCGGAATTTCAGTTCTATCCCTTCACCCAATATAGTACCATTTAGTACTTTTCGTACAATTTTAGTAAACATTTGCAAGCTACAAATTTCAGATTTCAAGCACTATATGTTCACCCAATACCAAATTGCATCAAATATGGTACTACTTAATACTTTTCATGCTCTAGTAGTACACATTACCGAAACTACCTCTTTATCACAAAGCTATCATCAAAAGGAAAAAAAAATAAACAAATAAAAATATAAACCTTCAGTCGTTCACCCTAACCCATTTGTTCTAAATATAGTACAGTTCACACACTTAGGACAGATTTCCAAAACCACTTCCATATGTCATTTTCAGATACAAAGAGAGACCTCAATATCAAATTTTAGGATTCCAGCTCTATCCCTTCACCCAATACCAAATTTAGTACCATTTATCACTAACCCTTCCACCAATACCAAGTATAGTACCCTTCACTACATTTTAACAATTATTGTACACATTTCCGAAACCACCTCCATATGTGCAGGCTACTCATAAGCGGCGTCCCTAATAACATATTTCGGATTTGAAGCACCGTCTGTTCACCCAATACCACATCGTACTAAATTTAGTACTATTTAGTACTTTTTGTGGACTTGTAAAAATTTCCAATTTTCAAAAACTCTTTGGGTCATCCTGCATTCCATCAGTGACTCTGATTCGAAATTTCTAAATTCTAGCTCATTCCAATAAAAAAATTAATTTTTAGTACATTTTAGTTCTTTTCGTACACTTTTAGTACGAACTTCCAAAAACTCAGCCTTATCACATTCCTACGCACCAAGAATTAATCAGGTAGTCATTTAATTCGCTTCTCTTTTATATGGTTAAGGATAATGTGGGCAAATTCACCTCACTTCCTCATGTTTTGTTAAATTTTCGGCTTCGGCTCTGGCAGAAGTAATAGATTCTGACTCCAAATACCTGGATTTTACTACCTTTACGTTTGTCTGACGCCTGTATATTTTTATACCTTCCACCTTAGTATGGAGGGTATATTAAATTTGTCATTCCGTTTGTAACTCCTCGGAGTACTCATGTCAGCGTAAAATTCTAAGTCGATTCAGCGATGAAAATAACTCTAGCTTCCAATTGAAATGAAGTAGGTTGATAAATTTTACTTAAGTGTATATTATGTCTACAGGACTTTTGGAATTGAAAATGGGTCAGGTAGGACCACGTTTTGGTATAGCCCCCATATGGCGATACCTCCCAATATTTTGATGATTTTAGCTACTTTATTTACCGGAATAGTTTCAAATTTGGTATTTGAATTTTGTAGTGGATACTACGTCCTATGACAGAAGTCCACGTCTTCGTATGGGCCCCGTATAACGGTACCTCCCTTTATTCGGTATTTTGATGATTTTAGCGACGTTATTTACCATAATTGTTTCAAATTTGGTATTTAAAGTTTGTAGTGGATGCTACGGCCTATAAGAGAAAATTGTCTTTTCAGGTCCACATCTTCGTATAGCCCCCATATAACGGTACCTCCCGATATGCGGTATTTTGATGATTTTAGCGACGTTTTTTTACCTGAATTTTTTCAAATTTGGTATTTGAAGTTTGTAGTGGATACTACAAGAATTAATCAGGTAGTCATTTAATTCGCTTCTCTTTTATATGGTTAAGGATAATGTGGGCAAATTCACCTCACTTCCTCATGTTTTGTTAAATTTTCGGCTTCGGCTCTGGCAGAAGTAATAGATTCTGACTCCAAATACCTGGATTTTACTACCTTTACGTTTGTCTGACGCCTGTATATTTTTATACCTTCCACCTTAGTATGGAGGGTATATTAAATTTGTCATTCCGTTTGTAACTCCTCGGAGTACTCATGTCAGCGTAAAATTCTAAGTCGATTCAGCGATGAAAATAACTCTAGCTTCCAATTGAAATGAAGTAGGTTGATAAATTTTACTTAAGTGTATATTATGTCTACAGGACTTTTGGAATTGAAAATGGGTCAGGTAGGACCACGTTTTGGTATAGCCCCCATATGGCGATACCTCCCAATATTTTGATGATTTTAGCTACTTTATTTACCGGAATAGTTTCAAATTTGGTATTTGAATTTTGTAGTGGATACTACGTCCTATGACAGAAGTCCACGTCTTCGTATGGGCCCCGTATAACGGTACCTCCCTTTATTCGGTATTTTGATGATTTTAGCGACGTTATTTACCATAATTGTTTCAAATTTGGTATTTAAAGTTTGTAGTGGATGCTACGGCCTATAAGAGAAAATTGTCTTTTCAGGTCCACATCTTCGTATAGCCCCCATATAACGGTACCTCCCGATATGCGGTATTTTGATGATTTTAGCGACGTTTTTTTACCTGAATTTTTTCAAATTTGGTATTTGAAGTTTGTAGTGGATACTACAGCCTGTGACAGAAAATTGTCTGTACAGGTCTACGCTTTCGTATAGCCCCCATGTAACGGTGCCTTCCAACATTCGGTATTTTGATGATTTTAGCTACATTATTTACCGATTTTTTTTAAGTTTCGCATTTGAATATTTTTTGGCATATGACAAAAGATGCTTATGCAGGTCCACGTCCTCGTTTATCCCCTAATATAATAGCTACATTCGGTAGTTTTAAGATTTTAAAAGAATTTTTAACGGATTTTATTTTTTGAAAATTGCCAAATTTGCTCCAAATGGTGGAGGGTATTCAAGGTTACAGTCTTTTTACTTGACAATATTTACTACCTTTGTTTTTGTCTGTCACCTGCATATTTCTGCAGAGATATTATTAATCCTCATTTATTCTTTTATAAAAATTTATTTTCCCATTTAAAATTTACTAAACAATACTCATATCCCTCAAAAATAAATCATTTAATTTAAACCCGCAGCAGTAGAAGAGCATCATTCCCTCTTCAAAAATTGTTCGCGTGTTTTTTTCCGACACAAATTGCTGTAATTTGTTTAGTAAATTTCATTTGAAATGTTTGCTACACGATTTCATTGTGTATTTCAAATTGCCCGGTCCAATGTTTTCTTTCTCTCACTGCCATCAACTCAAGGTACCATTTGAAATTAGCCCTGCACATGTTAATCATGGGGAAGGGCGGTGGTTATGCTCCGGGGAAATCGAATTTCAACACCACGTAAATCATGGCGATAAATAATTCATTCCGACAATAACACACGCCTAACTTATTTAAAATGCAAAATAAATGTAAATGTTCAAACATACATATGTGTGGATGTATGTATGTTTGTAGATTTTTACACTGATGGTTATTTTCACCTTCGTGGTTTATCCTTGCCATTGGTCTGATGATATCTTCGGTGAAATATGTTTTTCATAAATTTCTGAAATTGCAATAATTTGTTTGAATTATGACCAACGAAAATTGCGAAAATCTAATTGACTGGGAATGCAATTAGGTTGCATATTTTGAAATGTTTAAATTTCGAAACTGAAAGTTTCAAAATTCATCGAATGATGGAGGATGATGTTATGAATTTTGTATTAATTTTTCCATCTCGAAATATTCGAGTGGAACTCATTATAAATCTCGCTATGTTTTATTATAAAGGGCGAGATAAAAAAAAAAACTGCAACCAATTTCAGACTGCTGTCATTTCTAAGCCACACGTCCGACAGCTGTTAAAATTATTCCAGTGATAGCTCATTATATTGTTTACAAGCATAGAAAAGCATTTTGGTGAGAATTTTCAAGAAAAATTGTTATTCGTGATGGAATTCAAGCGTGATAGTGTGATTTCTTTATATTTGGCTGGAGAACCACAAGTGGCTATCGTTAGAGTCCTCAAGCATTTAACTGTGAATAAGTATTTTGTGTCTCGCACCATCGCTCGTTACCGTGATACTCGTAGCGAAGGCTCGACATCAAGGAAATGGACGGAAGAAAATAGCGACATCAGCAAAAATGGTTCGAAAACTAAAGAAGCGACTTGATCGAAACCCTCGTCGTAGTGACTGAAAAATGACTTGTGAGCTGAACGTATCGCAAAATTCCATTCGGCAAATATTGAAAAATGAGCTCGGGGTAAAGCCACTACAATTCCAAAAAATGCAAGAACTTATCAAAACGGAAAGAAAATAGACTTAGAAGAGCTAAAGATTTGCTTCGCTTGGCCGAAAGTGGTGAACTGTCGAATTTGCTTTTCTCCATCTCCGATGAGAAAACATTCGTTGTCCAGCAGTTTGTAAACAAACAAAATTATCGTATTTACTTGCCAAAGAGGTCAGCTGAAAATGTGCTCCTTCGGTTGGCCACCAGAATTCAAGCGCCGGCCATGGTGATGATGTTTGCCGCCATAACAGCCGTAACAGCCGATGAGAAAAAATCCGTTGTCCAGCAGTTTGTAAACAAACAAAATGATCGGGTTTCTAGTTGCCAAAGAGGTCAGCTGAAAATGTTCACATTCGGTTGGCCACCAGAACTCAAGCGCCAGCCATAGTGTGTTGTCCGCCATAACAGCTGATGGTCGCTCTCCTCTCGTTTTAATCGACCGTGGCATCAGAATAAATGGCGAATATTATAGCGAAAATATTCTGGAGGGTGTATTAAAGCCATGGGCAAACAAACATTATGGCTGCAGACCTTGGACATTTCAATAGGACTCAGCACCATCGCACTCAGCACGCGCCACATAAGAATGGTTATAAAATGATGTTCCTTGCTTCATTTCTAGCGCACAGTGGCCAGCAAAATCTCCGGATACCAATCCTTTGGACTATTGTGTCTGGAGTATTTTGGAAAGCAAGGTTGACACTAAAAAATACCAAATTGTCGACCACCTCAAGCAAGCGCTTCTCCGGGAATGAACCAAAATACCACAGAGCAACATTCGAGCAGCGTGTGACTGTTTTATTTGCCGTTTGAAGGCCATAATTCGTGCCAAAAGTGACCAATACAAAGAAATCTAAATTTATTCTAAAATTTGATGGTATTTCCGACATTTTTGGCTTTCATTCAATAACATTTAAAAACAATTAAGTAAAGGCTATAGCCGTGCGGGGCCGACCATGTGATACCCTACAACACTACAATAAGTTAGAAGCCCCCCTTATGTCCAAATCCATTTTGAAAGATTTCGGTTTTGAAATTATCTCATAGGGCCCTGCCCAGGTGTTACCCTTAGGATTTTGACCGGGGGTATTTGCCCAATATTAACTTACTACGTCGTGTTGTTAGGTATTCAAAACAATCACTGTAATGGTCAGCAGTGACCTTCTAATAAATTTGTGATTTAGCTGGGATTAAAAATATTCACGTTTTTTTGGAAATTTTCGTATTTTTTAACATAAAAGTTATAATTTATTTAACCCGTAAATATTGTCCGATGACCGTACAAATTGGAACATTTCTGCCCAGTCCTAAACTCTAACTCCATCCAAAATTGGTTTATAATTGCGGCCTGTACAGCAATAGCAAAATGAAGAAATGTTTCAGTTTTTGGTACATTTCAACCCCTAAATATTTTACGAACATCTCCTAAAACAATAGCCTTCTATTCTAACCCTATCCCCACCTCCCTATTCAATATCGTGAAGATCGGACCATAATTGTGACCTGTACCTTGATTACAAATTAACATGGACATCTCACCCTGTATTGTTTTCTATTATGGATCCAACTATCGTTTGAACTATAGAACGTAGATTCCCTATTAAAATATTTTATGAGTCGTTTGGATTCCATAAAACTAATACCTTTTATTGGCATTGCGTAACTACCTATTTCCCATTCTCCGATAATAATTGTATTTTTGTGCAGAGTTAGTGTGTTAAGCAATCTCTTCTTTCCGGCTTCCCCATTTCAGTTGCCAATATGTTAAGCATTATTCACTGCGCTGCGAATGTCATAATAATCTTATTTAATATCCAAGCTTTTATTTGTTTTAGTTTTTTTTTTTCGGCAAACATCAACGACTTTTCCGAACTTATGTTTAGCAATAATACATAACATATTTTTATTTTATTTCAATAGCCATGGCGAACTTGGCTTCCTGTTGCAGTAAATTGTCACGTATTATCCGCGTTTATTTCTTACGAAAGCTTCTGCTTCAATTAAATATGGGGGATCTACTCAAAATTGCTTAACAGAGGAGGGGAAATGTTGATTATCACTAAGAGGGCTATTATTGGAAGTCTGTTTACAATGGAACCTGAGTTGTGTCAATCTAGTTGAATTCCGGTCATTTGTTTGACAAATGTGCGTATGAGTGATATGTAATTTATAAAATCACTCATACGCTTACGATCTTGTGTACTAACCTATGTACTACTAAATTGAAACGACTCTAAATAAAACCTTTTAAGAGGGTCTCAAAGTATTCTTTAGCTTTGATTGATTTTAAATGTGTTATATACTTAGTTTAATAATATAATATGTATTTTATAATTATTAATGTGAAGCAATATCGGAAAATTTTTATTATATCGGAAACTTTCTATTAAATTAATAAAACAAGATCGTTATGAATCTTAGATATCTATCTTATAAGAATATGGACTAGGGGCGAATTTGGAGATCCAATGGTCAATATTTTCAAAAATAGAAAAAATGTAAAAAAGCAGCTAAGTTCGGCCGGGACGAACCTTTAATACTCTCCACCATTTCGAAGGATCGTGAAAAATTTCAACCAATTCCGAAAAATACCATTTGAATGATGAGTTTTATACGGGGGGCTAAACGAAGACGCGGATCTGCAAAAGTAATTTTTTGCCATACGCTGTAGTACCCATTAAGATCTTCTTATACGAAATTTGAAACAATTTCGGAAAATACAGGGTGAGAAAACAAACTGCAACATAGTCAAACGCCATAATTTTTACATTTTTTTTTTTAAATTTTATTAAATGAAAGCAAAAAATCTCGGAAATAGCATCAAGTTTTAGAATAAGTTTAGATTTGTTCGAATTGGTCAGCTTTGGCACGAATTATGGCCTTCAAACGGCCCGAATGTTATTATTCTTATATTCCAAAATATTCCAAACACTATAGTCCAACGGTTTGGTATCCGGAGATTTTGGTGGCCATTGTGCGCTGGAAATGAAGCGAGGAACCTCATTTTGTAATCATTCCTGGGTGGCACGTGCTGAGTGCGATGGTGCTGAGTCCTGTTGGAATGTCCAAGGTCTGCGGCCAAAATGTTTGCGTGCCCAAGGCCTTAATTCACCGTCCAGAATATTTTCGCGATAATATTCGGCATTTATTCTGATGCCACAGTTGATTAATACGAGCGGAGACCGACCATCGGCTGTTATGGCGACCCACACCTTCACCATGGCCGGCGCTTGAGTTCTGGTGGTCAACCGAAGGTGGTTATTTTGTTTGTTTACAAATTGCTGGACAAAGAATGTTTTCCATCGGAGACGGAGAAAACCAAATTCTGCAGAGCACCACTTTCGGCCAAGCGAAGAACTCCTTAGCTCTTTTGAGTCTATTTTTACTTTTGTGATGTAAGTTCTTGAACTTTTTGGAATTTCAATGGTAAAGTCATTGAGCTCATTTTTTAATATTTGCCGAATGGAATATTGCGATATGTTCAGCTCACGAGCCATTTTTCGGCAACTGCGACGCGGGTCTCGATAACATCGTTTCTTTACTTTTCGAACTATTTCAACCTGATGTTGTTATTTTCTTCCGTCCACTTCCTTGCCGTCGCTACCAGTATCACGAGCGATGGTACGAGGCACAGAAGATTTATTCACATTTAAATGCTGGAGTTCTGTAACGATAGCCACTTGTGGTTTTCCAGCCAAATAAAAACAAATCACACTATCACGCTTGAATTCCATCACGAATAAGTTATTTTCTGGAAAATTCTCACCAAAATACTTTGGTACGGTTGTAAACAATATAATGAGCTGTCACTGGAATAATTTTAACAGCTATGGGACGGGTGGCTTAGATTTGACAGCAGTCTGACATTGTTCGCTGTTTTTTCATCTCACCCTGCGCATAACATGGATGGTATATTAAGTTCGTCATCCGTTTGTAGCTCAGCGAAATAATAATTTTACACCTAACAAAGTATACATATTCTTGATCCGATTTTCTAAGACGATTTGGCCCTGTCTCTCTGTTGTAGTCACGCTAGAGTCAAAACGAATAAAGATAGGAAGCTAAACTTTGCTCTGGTCAGTCTTTTGTCTGCAAGCAGGTTAAGTTCAAAGATGGGTCCCCGATATCACATAGCCCCCATATAACGAAAATTCTCTTTCAGGAGCTGAAGTCCTCGTGTGGATTTTCAGACAATTTCATTGAAAAATTTTGCTACAGTCATAAAAATGCCGTATATCTGGGCATATGAAAATCCACAAAAGGAGCTCCTTCTGAGTACTTTACCTCCTGAAAGAGAATTATCGATATAAGTCCACGATATCGTATAGCCCCTTATAACCGTACCCCCTCGATATTCTGTATTTTGATGATTTTAGCGACATTATTCACCGAAATTGTTTCATATTTCGTATTTAAAGATCCTAATTGGTACTACAGCCTGTGAAAGAAAATTGCCTATAGTCACATTCGTCTACCCCTCTTAATGCCCTTCTAATATTCATTCTCTTTATTTATATCTCTTAACCTTATTGTAATCTTAAATATTTAAAATTATTTCTCTTTCAATATAAATATCTCTTAACTCAATTACTTTCTCTTTTAATCTCTCAATTTAATGCCAATACTCTCTTTAACTCTCCATCAACTCCCATTATATTATTTTTGTTGTTGTTGATAATTTCATTGTAATCTTCTTTAAATTATTATGTATTTAGTAAAATAAGCAGAGTTGTGTGGTAAACCTTAACTAGTAAACTTAGCATAAAATGTAATAATAAATAAAAATAATTATTTAAATTAATATAATACACAGTGTTTTATTTTAAAAATTCAATGGTGTTTTATCATCAAGTATAAAACATAACTCTATGCAGGTCCATGTCTTCGTATAGATTCCAATATATAGTCTACATTCGGTATTTTTAAGATTTTAACATAATTTAAACGGATTTCTTTTCCTTGAAAATTTCTAAATTATTTCCAAAAAGTGGAGGGTGTTAAATGTTCGACCCGGCCGAACTTACGGCTGTTTTATTTGTTTTTAATACATATATTTTAATTTTTCAATCTCGATTTTCTTCTTTAAATCATATAAAAATATTCGTATAAAAATTCCTCTTCCATATTTGGCCTTGCTCCATTCCGTGAATATTTGCAAAATGAGCAACGAAATCGAAAATACATATTTTTTTTGCCAAACCAGAAAATAAAGTTTATATTTCGAACATGAATTGCAAATACCGAACAGACAGTAAAGTGAAATATTTTCCAGTATCTTCATTCGAATGGAGGAAATGCATACGAATACATGCAAGACGAGTGGAGAAGATTGAGTTTTCCCAGAAAAAAGGTAATAATGATTGTGTAAATAGTAAGAAGAGAGGTGTGTGGCATAGGTAGCAAAAACGGAGGGGCCTTTGAAATCGATGAAAATTTGGAAACTAATGGAAAATATTAAATACATTTGCAATAAGAATGAAGTGTGGATGCTATCTAAAGATACCGTTTCAAGATATTCAGATTTTGCAAGGTGTTCCGCAGGAGAAGAAAATTTAGACCAACATAAGGAAAATAAAATAGTAAATGAGTAATAAGTTCTTTGAATACAAAAGTTTTTCAAGCTTTTTCAACCTTGAATCCCCTCAAAAGTTTTCTACGGACAGGAGACCACTAAAAGTTTTTTGATATAAGACCCATTAAGGGGTCATCCATGGGTATATGATCATAAAGGGGGTAAAACCCTTAATTGATCTTCTGTGGATAGAAAACCTTTAATATTTCTTCTGTGAAGGCCAAAGGGCCTTCTATGGATAAAATACCTCAACACTTCTGCGTTTTTTGAAAAGCTCGTCAAAGGGTCCGTTTTAAAGAGTCATCTATGTGTAGAGGGGTATCTTATGGATAAAGGATCTTCTATCTATAAAATTCTCTTAAAGAGACATCAATATATAAAATCACTTAAGGGGCCTTTCTGGATAGAAGCCCTCCAAAAGGTAATTTCGATAGAACATCTTCAATACCTCTTATATAAATAGAGGATTTTTCCAATGGTGGGTCTTAAAAGGCTTTTCTATGAATAGAAACCTTTCAAATGGGATTCTATGGATAAAATGTTTTCAAAGGGTATCCAGTAGATAGAGAATTTTCAAAGAGTCTCTGGCTCGAAAAACTCCAAAGGACTCTTCGAGGGACCATGTTTCTCATTCGGATAGAGGACCTTCAAAAAGGTATATAACAAAGACCTTCAAGGATTCTTCTATATATATAAGACCTTTATGTGGTCTTGCATGGATTAACGTCCTACAGAGGAAATTCATTGCCAAGAGGACCTTTAAAGAGTCTTCTATAAGCAAAATGCCTTAAAATGGTTCTTCAAGAGATCATCGGTGGATAGAAGAAAAGAGAACAAAAATAAATAATAATAAAAAAATTTCTATAAATCATTTAAAAATCCACGTTTATTGTTGTGAAGCTCCTTGAAAAAATAATCTCTAAAAATTCTCGTTTATTGTTGTGGAGGTTCTTGAAAAAATAATCTCTAAAAATTCTCGTTTATTGTTGTTGAGGTTCTTGAAAAAATATTCTTTAAAAATTCACATTTATTGTTTGTGGAGGTCCTTGTAAAAGTATTCTTTAAAAATTCACGTTTATTGTTGTTGAGGTCCTTGAAAAAATATTCTTTAAAAATCCACGTTTATTAATCCTTGAAAAAATATTTTTTAAAAATCCACGTTTATTGTGGTGGAGGTCCTTGAAAAAATATTTTTTAAAAATCCACGTCTGTTGGTCCTTGAAAAAATATTTTTTAAAAATCCACGTTTGTTTGTCCTTGAAAAAATATTTTTTTAAAATCCACGTCTCTTGGTCCTTGAAAAAATATTTTTTAAAAATCCACGTCTGTTGGTCCTTGAAAAAATATTTTTTAAAAATCCACGTTTGTTTGTCCTTGAAAAAATATTTTTTTAAAATCCACGTCTCTTGGTCCTTGAAAAAATATTTTTTTAAAAATCCACGTTTGTTTGTAATTGAAAAAATATTTTTTTAAAAATCCACGTTTGTTTGTAATTGAAAAAATATTTTTTAAAAATCCACGTTTGTTTGTCCTTGAAAAAATATTTTTTTAAAATCCACGTCTCTTGGTCCTTGAAAAAATATTTTTTAAAAATCCACGTTTATTGTTGTGGAGGTCCTTGAAATTTTTTTTAAATCCACTTTTAATGTTGCGAAAGCCCTTGATTTTTTTTAATTCCACTTTTAATGTCGCGAAGGTCCTTGAAAAAATATTTTTTTAAAAATCCACGTCTGTTGGTCCTTGAAAAAATATTTTTTTAAAATCTACGTCTCTTGGTCCTTGAAAAAATATTTTTTAAAAATCCACGTCTGTTGGTCCTTGAAAAAATATTTTTTAAAAATCCACGTTTGTTTGTCCTTGAAAAAATATTTTTTTAAAATCCACGTCTCTTGGTCCTTGAAAAATATTTTTTAAAATCCACGTCTGTTGGTCCTTGAAAAAATATTTTTTAAAAATCCACGTTTGTTTGTCCTTGAAAAAATATTTTTTTAAAATCCACGTCTCTTGGTCCTTGAAAAAATATTTTTTTAAAAATCCACGTTTGTTTGTCCTTGAAAAAATATTTTTTAAAAATCCACGTTTGTTTGTCCTTGAAAAAATATTTTTTTAAAATCCACGTCTCTTGGTCCTTGAAAAAATATTTTTTAAAAATCCACGTTTATTGTTGTGGAGGTCCTTGAAATTTTTTTTAAATCCACTTTTAATGTTGCGAAAGCCCTTGATTTTTTTTAATTCCACTTTTAATGTCGCGAAGGTCCTTGAAAAAATATTTTTTTAAAAATCCACGTCTGTTGGTCCTTGAAAAAATATTTTTTTTAAATCCACGTCTGTTGGTCCTTGAAAAAATATTTTTTTTTTAAATCCACGTCTGTTGGTCCTTGAAAAAATATTTTTTTAAATCCACGTCTGTTGGTCCTTGAAAAAATATTTTTTTTTTAAATCCACGTCTGTTGGTCCTTGAAAAAATATTTTTTTTTAAATCCACGTCTTCTGGTCCTTGAAAAAATATTCTTTAAAAATCTAGGTTTATTGGTGTCTGGGACCTTGAAAAAAATACTTTAAAAATCCACGTCTGTTGTTCCTTGAAAAAAATTCCTTAAAAATTCACGTTTATCGGTCCTTGAAAAAATATTCTTTAAAAATCCACGTCTGTTGGTCCTTGAAAAAATATTTTTTTTAAAAATCCACGTCTGTTGGTCCTTGAAAAAATATTTTTTTAATAATCCACGTCTGTTGGTAGTTGAAAAAATATGTTTTTAAAAATCCACGTCTGTTGGTCCTTGAAAAAATATTTTTTTAAAAATCCACGTCTATTAGTCCTTGAACAAATATTCTTTAAAAATCCACGTTTATTGGTCTTTTGGTCCTTGAAAAAACGATTTTTCCAAACGTCCAAAGGCCCCAATTTTTTCTTTAACAAAAGCACACCCTCTCCGTCCAACAATCCTTCCGTAAAAAAGCCACTCGGCAAAATAAACAAATGGGGAATGCAAACAAAACTGCTAGTACTACCACCATCACTACCACTACAATAATAACTAGATTTGTTTCCTTTGAGCTTCAATGTGATTGTTAGTTTTATGGTACTTACCAAAAATCGAGAAAAAAAACTGAACACCAGTAAAACTCCGGCTACCTCAAAATCAAATGGGGGATTTTATGTGCATCTTCAATTCTTAATACCATTGTAGTTCGCAGGCGAATGCAGTGTATGCATGGTTCTCTTACAGTCTCTAGAAATAAAAAGTACTCAAAAAAACGAATCGAAAATGAAAAATGCAAACGAGTTTCCAATAAAGATTTATGGGATGATATACTCATAAAAATTCCAATTTTACAGTGTTAGAATTTTTGGGTATTCGTGCTGTGTGTGTGTTTTTTTTTTTGCTACGGAAAAGATGGAGATAAAACCAAACACCTTTTGCAGAAGACCGAACTGCTTTCCAAAAAATACACCTATGAATGTAAAAGGATATTTCTTACAACGATTGTGGGTTGGATTTGTGTGAGCTTGTAAACAGAGAGAGAGGGAGGCAGACAGGTAGTTGGATAGACTATCAATTGTGTGTTATGTTTTTTTCGGTGTCTCCCTCTCTTAAGTTACAGAGATAAACTACCTGCAAGTCCATTTCTTTGCAAGTGTCATGCCAAAAATTATGCATTTACATTGCCAAGGGTGAAGCATTTCTTGCTTACATGCTCATACAAAATCGATTAACCTGCATGTACGTGTAAACTCGAAGGAGTCAATGTCATTGGATTAAAGGGATTTAATTGCATTCTTTTTTAATGAGTTATGGTTTTCAAAATTTTAATTTCCATGGTAAGGGTTGAATAAAATTGATTGTTGGCAGTGGATTGTTCTGAGAGAAAATTGTGTGCAACTATTCTTTGAAAATCCTCGATTATGTGTCTGATGATCCTTGAAAATATTTTTTAAAAATCCACGTTTATTGGTCTTTGAAAAAAATATTTTTTAAAAATCCACGTTTATTGGTCTTTGAAAAAAATATTTTTTTTAAAAATCCACGTTTATTGGTCCTCGAAAAAATATTCTTTAAAAATCCACGTTTATTGGTCCTCGAAAAAATATTCTTTAAAAATCCACGTTTATTGATCCTTGAAAAATATTCTTTAAAAATCCACGTTTATTGGTCCTTGAAAAAATATTCTTTAAAAATTCACGTTTATTGGTCTATGGGTCCTGGAAAAAATATTCTCTAACAATCCACGTTAATTGGTCTATGGGTCCTTGAAAAAATATTCTTTAAAAATCCACGTTTATTGGTCTATGGGTCCTGGAAAAAATATTCTCTAACAATCCACGTTTATTGGTCTATGGGTCCTTGAAAAAATATTCTTTAAAAATCCACGTTTATTGGTCCTTAAAAATATTCTTTAAAACACCACGTTTATTGGCGTATGGGTCCTTGAAAAATATTTTTTAAAAATCCACGTTTATCGCTTGGTCCTTGAAAAAATATACTTTAAAAATTCACGTTTATTGGTCTATGGGTCCTTGAAAAAATATTCTTTAAAAATCCACGTTTATTGGTCCTTAAAAATATTCTTTAAAACACCACGTTTATTGGCGTATGGGTCCTTGAAAAATATTTTTTAAAAATCCACGTTTATCGCTTGGTCCTTGAAAAAATATACTTTAAAAATTCACGTTTATTGGTCTATGGGTCCTTGAAAAAATATTCTTTAAAAATTCACGTTTATTGGTCTAAGGGTCCTTGCAAAAATATTCTTTAAAAATTTACGTTCATCAATGTGTAGGTCCTTGAAAAAATATTTTTTAAAAATCCACATTAATTGTTGTGTAGGTCCTTGAAAAAATATTCTTTAAAATCCACATTAATTGTTGTGTAGGTCCTTGAAAAAATATTTTTTTAAAATCCACATTAATTGTTGTGTAGGTCCTTGAAAAAATTTTCTTTAAAAATCCACGTTTATTGTTGTGAAGGTCCTTGAAAAAATATTCTTTCAAAATCCACGTTAATTGGTGTCTGGGTCCTTGAAAAAATATTCTTTCAAAATCCACGTTTATTGTTGTGGAGGTCCTTGAAAATATCTTCTTAAAAAATCCACGTTTATTGTTGTGGAGGTCGTTGAAAAAATATTCTTTAAAATCCACGTTTATTGTTGTGGAGGTCCTTGAAAATATATTCTTAAAAAGTCCACGTTTATTGTTGTGGAGGTCCTTGAAAAAATATTCTTTAAAATCCACGTTTATTGTTGTGAGGGTCCTTGAAAAAAATATTCTTTAAAAATCCACGTTTATTGTGTGTGAAGGTCCTTGAAAAAAATATTCTTTAAAAATCCACGTTTATTGTTGTGAGGGTCCTTGAAAAAAATATTCTTTAAAAATCCACGTTTATTGTGTGTGAAGGTCCTTGAAAAAAATATTCTTTAAAAATCCACGTTTATTGTTGTGAAGGTCCTTGAAAAAAATATTCTTTAAAAATCCAAGTGTATTGTTGTGGAGGTCCTTGAAACAAAATATTCTTTAAAAATCCTCGTTTATTGTGTGTGAAGGTCCTTGAAAAAGATTATTCTTTAAAAATCCATGTTTATTGTTGTGAATGTCCTTGAAAAAAATATTCTTTAAAAATCCACGTTTATTGTGTGTGAAGGTCCTTGAAAAAAATATTCTTTAAAAATCCACGTTTATTGTTGTGAGGGTCCTTGAAAAAAATATTCTTTAAAAATCCACGTTTATTGTGTGTGAAGGTCCTTGAAAAAATGTTCTTTAAAAATCCACGTTTATTGTTGTGAAGGTCCTTGAAAAAAGTATTCTTTAAAAATCCACGTGTATTGTTGTGGAGGTCCTTGAAAAAAATATTCTTTAAAAATCCACGTTTATTGTGTGTGAAGGTCCTTGAAAAAAATTATTCTTTAAAAATCCATGTTTATTGTTGTGAATGTCCTTGAAAAAAATATTCTTTAAAAATCAACGTTTATTGTTGTGGAGATCCTTAAAAGAATATTCTTTAAAAATCCGCGACTATTTCTGTGGAGGGCGTTGAAAAATATTTTTTAAAATTCCACGACTATTGTTGTGGACGGCCTTGAAAAAATATTCTTTAAAAATCCAAACCTCTCTCCATGTAACACCAAAAGATCATTCTAGCTTTATCCAATGTTCATTTGTTAAACGTTTTTCCAATATTTTTAATCCAGCTAATGAAAAAACGGAAGCTGTAAGTGAAATTTCGAACATATATATATATAGAATATACTTTTTCAAGGACCAATAAACGTGGATTTTTAAAGAATATATTTTTTCAAGGACCAATAAACGTGGATTTTTAAAGAATATATTTTTTCAAGGACCAATAAACGTGGATTTTTAAAGAATATATTTTTTCAAGGACCAATAAACGTGGATTTTTAAAGAATATATTTTTTCAAGGACCAATAAACGTGGATTTTTAAAGAATGTATTTTTTCAAGGACCAATAAACGTGGATTTTTAAAGAATATATTTTTTCAAGGACCAATAAACGTGGATTTTTAAAGAATATATTTTTTCAAGGACCAATAAACGTGGATTTTTAAAGAATATATTTTTTCAAGGACCAATAAACGTGGATTTTTAAAGAATATATTTTTTCAAGGACCAATAAACGTGGATTTTTAAAGAATATATTTTTTTAAGGACCAATAAACGTGGATTTTTAAAGAATATATTTTTTCAAGGACCAATAAACGTGGATTTTTAAAGAATATATTTTTTCCAGGACCAATAAACGTGGATTTTTAAAGAATAGTTTTTCAAGGATCAAGCGAGACGTGGATTTTTAAAGAATATATTTTTTCAAGGACCAATAAAAGTGGATTTTTAAAGAATATTTTTTCAAGGACCTCCCCAAAAACAAACGTGGATTTTTAAAGAATATTTTTTCAAGGACCTCCCCAAAAACAAACGTGGATTTTTATAGAATATTTTTCAAGGACCTCCCCAAAAACAAACGTGGATTTTTAAATAATATTTTTTCAAGGACCTCCCCCAAAAATAAAAGCGGATTTTCAAAGAATATTTCTTTCTATAGAAGAAGACCTTCTTTTTTAATATTTGTCCTAAAATTTCCAATTTCCCATCCCTGTTCTCATAACATAATTGCCTTCTCCTTCTCCTCCCTCCCACTTCTCTCCCTCACAATTTCACCCAAACGAAAGTTTTCCCATTTTCGGTGGGATACATTGAAAGTGATTATGTATGAGTTTGAATCCATCAAAAGTTGAAAATGCTCTTATTTAAAATTTATGACATTTTGAATTGGTGGGGTGATGAATATCGCAAAATGTCCTTGTACCAATTGCTGCCTCAACATGTCGATATAGGCATGTATGCGTGTGTGTGTGTGTCTGTATGGCTCACCAAAAATGTGTGCGTTTGAAGGTCCGCCGGCACTTGAAACATTTATGTGGCATTTAGCGAAGTTTATTCAAAAACCATTTCCTTTTTGTTGACTTTTTTTGTTAATGTTTTTGTTAACCTCTTTTTTTTTTGGCGAAAGGGGCATGTCTCTTTTTCGGTTGTTGTTGCCGTTTTGTGTTACTGTTTTGTGATAACCATCAACACATGAACTTTGACACGCACACAACACCTTCATCATCAGCATCATCATATAGTTGCACACACAAGCCCTACTGCCTGGCTAGCTAACGGCAGTAAGAGCAACAGCAACGGCTGAAGGATGTGTCACCGTCATAAATGTCACTAACAAGCACGTGTGAGTGTGTATAAGTATTTTACGTGACATAATTTGCATACTCAAGCATCATTCATCCAACCAACCAACCATCCGACCATCCAACCAAAAACTATGCACCATGCGAAAAGGCACAAGTGTGACGCGATTTTTTTCTCATTGCCTGTTTGTCTTTTCCTTTACTTTTTTTTGGATTTTCGGATCATTTTTCTTTGTGGTTCACGGTGAAATGCGCCACACACAAAGAAAGTAGAAAATAAAGTTTTTCGCAATAACAGAACACGTCGTCATTCAAAGGGTTAAAGGGTGGGGCGCAAAGTTCACGCTAAGATCCGATTATGTTTCAAATGTGTCACCCAAGAAAAAGAACTCAATGGGTGTGATTTGTAGATATATATCTGGGTGCTTTGTGTGTGCGCCTTATGAAGGGTAAGGCACAAAGGACCAAGTGACATTTGATGAGCTGATTTGAGTAATGTAAAATATTTTTTTATAATTTTTATACCCTCAGCTATAGGGCTAGAGATGGTATAAATCATTTGATACGCCCAAAACGTGTCTCATCGAAATAATGGCTTTAAACCCCAGGACTCTTTCTATCAAGTCCGTTTCAGAATATTTGGAGTGGATATAGCGATGTCCATCCGTCTGCCTGGCTGACTGGTTCGCCTAAAAACGCAAGAGGGGGTATCCAATTAAGTCCAATCTTAGTACATCATAATATTTTTATCCAACTTAGATCGAGTTCGGAGATGGACAATATCGGTCCACTGCTTCTGGCACGAAATTTTCAAAAAAAAAAAAAAAAAAAAAAAAATCTGCGCAGAAAGAAAAAGGTTAATTCAATTTAGCTCCAAATTTACAAATCATAATATTTGTACCAGTACTAGGCCAGGTGCGAACATGGACAATATCGGTCCACTCCATCAAGTGCCTCCCCCATAAAAGGGCCAACATTTTGAATAATTATAACTCTTCTAAAATGTGATATAAGTGTTCGATTGTGCTCAAATTACACACATCACCATGTTTTTATTAACCCAAGGTCTGGTGTGAAGATGGAATATATCGCTCCACTCCTTCTGGTACCTCCCCCACATAGGGTCAACATTTTGAATATGCATGAAGCTCATAAAACGCAAAATTAACATCCGATTCCATTGAGACTTGACACATCTTAATATTTCTATCAGAACAAGATCTTTAGAAAAATGGTAGAGGTCGAACAATTCCTATTAGTAACTCCCCCACAAAGGGTCCAAAATTTGAATATACATGAAGTTCATAAAACTCGAAATTAACATCCGATTCCATTCAGAATTGGTACATCTCAATATTTCCACCAACACAATATCTGTTAAAAAGATGGTAGAGTTCGGATCATTCCTTCTGACACCTCCTCTACAGAGGGTCAAATTTTTGTATAAACGAAACGATTATAAAATCCGAAATAAACATCCAGTTCTCTTCATATTTCACACATCCCATTACAGGGTGAGATGAAAAACCTGTAACCAACTTCAGACTGCTGTCATTTCTAAGCCACTAGTCCGACAACTGTTAAAATTATTCAAGTGGAAGCTCATTATATTGTTTACAAGCGTGCAAAAGCATTTTGGTGCGAATTTTCCAGAGAAAAAGTTATTCGTGATGGAATTCAAGCGTGACAGTGTGATTTCTTTATATTTGGCTGGAAAACCATAAGTGGCTATCGTTAGAGCACTCCAGCATTTATGAATAAATCTTTTGGGTCTCGTACCATCGCTCGTTACCGTGATACTGGTAGCGTAGCCCGACGTCAAGGAAGTGACGAAAGACGGAAGAAAACAGCAAAATCAGCAGAAATGGTTCGAAAAGTAAGGAAGCGACTTGATCGAAACCCGCGTAGCAGTGGCCGAAAAATGGCTCGTGAGCTGAACATATCGCAATATTCCATTCGGCGTTGAAAGTCCAAAAAGTGCAAGAACTTACACCGCATCGGAAAGAAAATAGACTCAAAAGAGCTAAAGAGTTGCTTCGCTTGGCAGAAAGTGGTGAACTGCCGAATTTGGTTTTCTCTGTCTCCGATGAGGAAAGATACGTTGTCCAGCATTTTGTAAACAAACAAAATGATCGTGTTTACTTGCCAAAGAGGTCAGCTGAAAATGTGAACCTTCGGTTGGCCACCAGAACTCAAGCGCCGGCCATGCTGATGGTGTGGGCCGCTATAACAGCCGATAGTCGCTCTCCGATCGTATTAATCGACCGTTGCATCAGAATAAATGCCGAATATTATCGCGAAAATATTCTGAAGGGTGTATTGAAGGCTTGGGCACGCAAACATTTTGGCCGAAAACTTTGGACATTCCAACAAGACTCAGCAGCATCGCACTCAGCACGCGCCACCCAAGAATGGTTACAAAATGGGGGTCCTCGCTTAATTACTAGCGCACAATGGCCACCAAAATCTCCAGATAACAATCCGTTGGACTATTGTGTCTGGAGTATTTTGGAAAGCAAGGTTGGCACCAAAAAATACCAAAGTGTCGATCACCTCAAGCGCTTCGCCGGGAATGGACCAAAATACCGCAGAGCAACATTCGGGCAGCGTGTGACGGTTTCATTGGCCGTTTGAAGGTCGTCTATTTTTTGGCTCTACTTTAACAATCTACTGGATTTTTATACCCTACAACACAATGTGTTGGGGGTATTATAAGTTTGATTGGGCCAAAAATTATGTAACACCTCGAAATATTGGTTTCCCACATAGGAAAGTATATATGGATCTTCCTGTTTCACCGAGCTGAGTCGATCTAGTTATGTATGTCCGTCCGTCCATCCGTCCATCCGTCCGTCTGTCCATGTAAATTTATAATCAAACTACAGGTCGCAAATATGGTCCGATCCTTACGAAATTGAAAATGGAGGTGGGGCTAGGGCCAGAATAGAACCCTATTGTTTTTGGAGATGATTCCACAATATTTAGGGCTTGAAATGAAACAAAAACTGAAAAATTTAATGTTTTTGCAGTTGCTCTATAAGCCACAATTATGAACCAATCGAGGCGGAAATTTACATGGATTTAGAGTTAATGTCTGGGCAGAAGCCTACAAATATTGGCAGTCATCGGACAATAATTAGCCGGTAATATAGACCCTAACTTTTATGTTAGGAAATAAGAAAATTTCCACTAAACCGTGAATATTTTTAATCCCAGCCAAATCACAAATACATTAAAGGGTCACTTCTGACCTTTAAAGTGATGCTGATAGCTCAGAAATCGGATATATAGCAAAATAGGTACAATATGTATGTTAAAGAATATATCTTATTTATTCTGCTTATAAGTCAAGAACCGTTGGGCCGATTTTCACAATTCCCATAAATTCGGAATGGTCTCTTGCCAGAAACGGATAAAATCTAAGAAATTCGGAAAAATATAGCAATAAAAAAGTGAATAATTGTTATTGCATTTTTTTCAATTTTTGTCAAATTAGTTTTGCATGTGATTTTTTCGTTTTTGACTTACAATTTTGAATTGTAATTTTTTTAAATTTTTACTCTCCGCAACACTACGTTTTGAGGGTATTTTTAATGCATGTCGCAATTGCCGTCCGTTCCTCACGAAATTTTTTTATGACTGTCAGAATTAAAGCCTATTGTTCTGAAGATGTACATTTGGGGGTTCAAATGGACTAAAAAATTAAAAATCTTCTAATTTTGTAGTCGCTCTATAGACCACAATTGAAAACTAATCGATATGGAATTTCGCATCAGAAGAGACTTAAGGACAGGGGCATTATATTTGACATTATTTCAAAAACGAAATCTTCCAAAATGGATTTGGACATAAAGGGACTTCGAAAAAATTGTAGTGTTGTAGGGTATTACATGGTCGGCCCCGCTAGACTATAGGCTTTGCTTACTTGTTTTTTAAATATTTTTAATGGCCTTCAAACCTATAGACTTTGTCTCCGCTGCAATAAATATTAATTTTAAAAATAATTCTTGTAAGGACCTTCATTTACCTTTTTAAGGGCTTTCAAAGCTACGAACCTGGATATCAACAATTTATTTTTTCAAATACCTTCAAAACTATGGTTTTGATATGACTTTTTGGAAAAAATTACTAATGTAAACATTATTTTCTTCCAATAATTTTTTTGAAGGTCCTTCAACACTTTCTAAATTTATTTTTAAGGACCTTCAAAACAGTAACTCTGTTTTTTTAAGTACAATTTCGTTTCATTAAAATATTACTTCACGGATCTTTAAAACGGGGTTTCGAAATTAATTTTTACGTCCTATACAACAATAGTGGTAAGGTTAATATGTCTTTGTAAATTTGTAACATGTAGAAGAAAGCTAGATAGACCCATAGTTACTTTTGAGGATTCTCATAGAATCACTTTCTGAGTCGATGTATGTATGCCTGTTCGTCCGTCTGTCTATGTATGTTTTTAACAAAATGCAGTCGCATTTATTTTCCGATTGAGATGAAATTTTCCAAACAACATTTTTTTGACCCAAAGACGAACCCTATTGAAATTGGAGATAATCGGTAAAAATTTGATATAGCTTCCATATAATATCTTCGTTCGATTTGCCTTTTATTGTGCACCAAATGTGTAATAAGAGCCCGAATAGCATGGAATTTTGCAACATATGACCAAACTAGGCCTGAATATAAGTATGCCAAATTTGATCAAAATCGGTTCAGATATAGCTATAGCTCCCATATATATTTTTCATCCGATTTATTATTTTTGTTCTCCACAGCCGTAATATGTACTCTGTAACAACGATATTCAGGGAGATAGATCAAATACAGCTCAGAAATACCTATGCTAAATTTTATCGAGATCGGCTCAGATTTGGATATATCTCCCAAATATAACTTCGTCCGATTTACCTTTTATTGTGCACCAAACGTCTAATATTTGCTCAAATGGGATGGAGTTTGGCACTTACGACCGAATTGAGTTTAGAAGCGAGTATGTAAAATTTGGTGAAGATCGGTTTAGATATAACTATAGCTCCCATGTATATTGTTCATCCGATTTATTATTTTTCTCCTCCGCAGGCGTAATATGCACTCTGTAACAAAAATATTTGGGGAAATATATCAAATACAGCTCAGAAATATTTTCCAAATTTTATCTTGATCGGTTTAGATTTGGATATAGCTCCCATATATATCTTTATCCGATTTCAAATTAATTGTGTACCAAATGGGCAAAACAAGCCGTAACTGAAAAAATACAAAAGCTTCCGCGTGTTTATCCCTTTGAACTTTAAATTATAATTATAATCATAGCTTGTAGGATTTATTTCTCCCATAAAATCGTTCAATTGTTATGCGGAGGTCTACTAAATATGTAGAGTGGTATAGGGTATCATAAAGTCGGTTCCGCCCGACTGTAAGACTTTTTTATTGGTTAAATTTATTTTTTTTTTCATAAAAAAAATCTGACATATGTCATGAACTTCATTGGCTGAACTAACTTCACTGAATTTAACATAGAATTAAACTTTAGTTCTGTGGCCTTACAATATTTCCTCTAATGAGAGGACTTATTAAAAGTTTCAGTTCAAAACAATAAACCATTCGAACTTTTTAGACTATGTCAGCAAATGCAAAAAGGAAGAGTTAAATGCAATTGAAAATGGCAGGCGTTTCAATAAGGCCGGTGGCGGGTTATGCTGAATGAAAAAAGAGAGGAAGAGCCAACATGTTGGCCCATTACTGGCTAGGGTTGAGTAGGTTACAACGTTATTATAATTTTTGTAAAACACACTGGGCTTCTAATTGGCCCAGAAACAAAATATGTTCCTGCGTTTTACACACCTTTTTAATTAAATTTAAATTTTGCAAATTGCAACTAATGTCGGTACTCGTAACATACCTTTAACTCCTCCTCTACCCCCAGAGAGCAAGCTTGTACGTTTTCTTACACTTCTTTACTTAGTTTTTTTTTTTTAATAATATTTATGATTTCATTACAAAACTTTGCTATTTGCAAACTAAAGTTTCGTTGTTTTCATGAGGGGCTTTACCAAACCAAAAACAAAAAGAAAAAGAAAGAGATGGAAAAAAAACTTAGAAAGCCTAGAAAAGCCGATTGCCTTGTTCAACAGTAGTTGGTGCAGAAACTAACGAGTTGTTTTTAACATTCCCACATATAAATTTATTAAGCAAAAAAACAAAAAATGGAAAATAATAAAACCAAAAGAAAACTCCAGCCCACTTGATTTCAGGCCATTGGAGCACACGTGGCAATAGGAACAACAGGAGATATTAAAAAAATAAGTTTTCTTTCCGGTATTCATTCGTTTTTTTTTCATTATATCTTTTGTAAAGTTTCGGAAAAGTTAAGGTAGAATTGTGTGTGTTGGTGTGTGTGTTTGAAGGAAAATTATTCGACGTCTTATTTTTTCGCAGTTTTTTTTTCTTTTTTTTAGAATACCTGACTTAGTGGCCCAGCTAATGCTTGAATGAATATATTTTTTGAACAACGGCAATCGTGTAACACTTCGTTCCATTTCATATAGCCTACGCCACGCAACACCACTCCAACCATGTAACAGTTATTTGAAGGCGAAACTTTTTTAATAAAATTTCATATTTCCTATAAATTTTGCGTTTGCGACAACCACTGTAACAATGAAATGGAATATTGCAATATTAAAATTAGATTTCTTCTGGAAAAAAAGAAAGAAGTTAGTTTTTTTCCTTCGCAGTTTTTATTACGAGAAAAAGATGGAGAGCGGAATTTATGAAATGAATAAAAGTATTAAGGAATTTTTAAAATTAAATAAGAAACCATTAAAGGTGGATTTTTAAAGAATATTTTTTCAAGGACCTCCACAATAATAAGCGTGGATTTTTAAAGAATATTTTTTCAAGGACCATTAGAAACGTGGATTTTTAAAGAATATTTTTTCAAGGACCAATAGAAACGTGGATTTTTAAAGAATATTTTTTCAAGGACCAATAGAAACGTGGATTTTTAAAGAATATTTTTTCAAGGACCAATAGAAACGTGGATTTTTAAAGAATATTTTTTCAAGGACCAATAGAAACGTGGATTTTTAAAGAATATTTTTTCAAGGACAAATAGAAACGTGGATTTTTAAAGAATATTTTTTCAAGGACCAACGGATAAACGTGGATTTTTAAAGAATATTTTTTCAAGGACCAATAAACGTGGATTTTTAAAGAATATTTTTTCAAGGACCAACGGATAAACGTGGATTTTTAAAGAATATTTTTTTAAGGACCAACGGGTAAACGTGGATTTTTAAAGAATATTTTTTCAAGGACCAAGGGATAAACGTGGATTTTTAAAGAATATTTTTTCAAGGACCAAGGGAAAAACTTGGATTTTTAAAGAATATTTTTTCAAGGACCAAGGGAAAAACTTGGATTTTTAAAGAATATTTTTTAAGGACCTGCACAACAATAAACGTGGATTTTTAAAGAATATTTTTTAAAGGACCAAGGGATAAATGTGGATTTTTAAAGAATATTTTTTCAACGACCAAGGGATAAACATGGATTTTTAAAGAATATGTTTTCAAGGACCAAGGGATAAACGTGGATTTTAAAAGAATATTTTTTAAAGGACCAAGGGATAAATGTGGATTTTTAAAGAATATTTTTTCAACGACCAAGGGATAAACATGGATTTTTAAAGAATATGTTTTCAAGGACCATGGGATAAACGTGGATTTTAAAAGAATATTTTTTCAAGGACCAATAGAAACGTGGATTTTTAAAGAATATTTTTTCAAGCACCAATAGAAACGTGGATTTTTAAAGAATATTTTTTCAAGCACCAATAGAAACGTGGATTTTTAAAGAATATTTGTTCAAGGATCAAGGGATAAACGTGGATTTTTAAAGAATATTTTTTCAAGGACCAATAGAAACGTGGATTTTTAAAGAATATTTTTTCAAGGACCAATAGAAACGTGGATTTTTAAAGAATATTTTTTCAAGGACCAATAGAAACGTGGATTTTTTAAGAATATTTTTTCAAGGACCAATAGAAACGTGGATTTTTTAAGAATATTTTTTCAAGGACCAATAGAAACGTGGATTTTTAAAGAATATTTTTTCAAGGACCAATAGAAACGTGGATTTTTAAAGAATATTTTTTCAAGGAACAAGGGATAAACGTGGATTTTTAAAGAATATTTTTTCAAGGACCAATAGAAACGTGGATTTTTAAAGAATATTTTTTCAAGGACCAATAGAAACGTGGATTTTTAAAGAATATTTTTTCAAGGACCAATAGAAACGTGGATTTTTAAAGAATATTTTTTCAAGGACCAATAGAAACGTGGATTTTTAAAGAATATTTTTTCAAGGACCAATAGAAACGTGGATTTTTAAAGAATATTTTTTCAAGGACCAATAGAAACGTGGATTTTTAAAGAATATTTTTTCAAGGACCAATAGAAACGTGGATTTTTAAAGAATATTTTTTCAAGGACCAATAGAAACGTGGATTTTTAAAGAATATTTTTTCAAGGACCAATAGAAACTTGGATTTTTAAAGAATATTTTTTCAAGGACCAATAGAAACGTGGATTTTTAAAGAATATTTTTTCAAGGACCAATAGAAACTTGGATTTTTAAAGAATATTTTTTCAAGGACCAATAGAAACGTGGATTTTTAAAGAATATTTTTTCAAGGACCAATAGAAACGTGGATTTTTAAAGAATATTTTTTCAAGGACCAATAGAAACGTGGATTTTTAAAGAATATTTTTTCAAGGACCAATAGAAACGTGGATTTTTAAAGAATATTTTTTCAAGGACCAATAGAAACGTGGATTTTTAAAGAATATTTTTTCAAGGACCAATAGAAACGTGGATTTTTAAAGAATATTTTTCAAGGACCAATAGAAACGTGGATTTTTAAAGAATATTTTTTCAAGGACCAATAGAAACGTGGATTTTTAAAGAATATTTTTTCAAGGACCAGTAGAAACGTGGATTTTTAAAGAATATTTTTTCAAGGACCAATAGAAACGTGGATTTTTAAAGAATATTTTTTCAAGGACCAATAGAAACGTGGATTTTTAAAGAATATTTTTTCAAGGACCAATAGAAACGTGGATTTTTAAAGAATATTTTTTCAAGGACCAATAGAAACGTGGATTTTCAAAGAATATTTTTTCAAGGACCAATAGAAACGTGGATTTTTAAAGAATATTTTTTCAAGGACCAACGGATAAACGTGGATTTTTAAAGAATATTTTTTCAAGGACCAATAGAAACGTGGATTTTTAAAGAATATTTTTTCAAGGACCAATAGAAACGTGGATTTTTAAAGAATATTTTTTCAAGGACCAATAGAAACGTGGATTTTTAAAGAATATTTTTTCAAGGACCAATAGAAACGTGGATTTTTAAAGAATATTTTTTCAAGGACCAATAGAAACGTGGATTTTTAAAGAATATTTTTTCAAGGACCAATAGAAACGTGGATTTTTAAAGAATATTTTTTCAAGGACCAATAGAAACGTGGATTTTAAAGAATATTTTTCAAGGACCAATAGAAACGTGGATTTTTAAAGAATATTTTTTCAAGGACCAATAGAAACGTGGATTTTTAAAGAATATTTTTTCAAGGACCAATAGAAACGTGGATTTTTAAAGAATATTTTTTCAAGGACCATAGAAACGTGGATTTTTAAAGAATATTTTTTCAAGGACCAATAGAAACGTGGATTTTTAAAGAATATTTTTTCAAGGACCAATAGAAACGTGGATTTTTAAAGAATATTTTTCAAGGACCAATAGAAACGTGGATTTTTAAAGAATATTTTTTCAAGGACCAATAGAAACGTGGATTTTTAAAGAATATTTTTTCTTTTCTTTTTCTTTCTTGGATTTTCCAAGAAAAAATTTTAAGGACAAATACCACAACAGTATACTATGATCTTTAGAGAATATTTATTCAAGGACCAATAGAGAAATAATTCAAAAGTTATTTATCCCTTATCCAGCCTTCTTTATTATATAATTAATTATTTTCTTAGGAATTTTGGACTAATTCTCCATATACAATTTTTGGCGGATATCCTATTTTAATGGGTGCTAAAATACTCCACACATTCCAATGACTTTTCGTTGACAAATTAAAACCAGCAATAAGCAAGTGGTCCACTCTTCTAACTCCACTTCACTTGAACCACCAGCATCAGCCGCGAAACGCCACAACATTCTGTTGATAATTTATACATTTTTTTTCAAAAGTCTCCGTTTTATTTGCATTTTTATTATTTTGTTGCCGTTTGTTTAGTTTTTTTTTTCTCTGTGCATTCTTTTGGGAGCGTTAGTGTTTGTTCTTTGCCATTTTTTCACTTTTATTTCCGTTTCCATTGTGTTTGTGGCTTAGATGCATTCCACAGTTGCATGCTGATGACATTGTTTTATGGCAAGTGACCTCAAGTGCACTTCCGAAAGTTATAATTTTCGGTTAGTATTTTCCAGACATTCCAGACTCTTTTTGTTTATTTCGCTAAGTGACCAAATAGTAGCGTCATCGTTGTCGTCGTCGGCTCCAATTACCACAACTTATTGTTAAGTTCAACCGGGTTCGGCTTGGTGCCAGCCAGTGGCTCTTAGTTGATTGGTTGCATTTGTGTTTTTTTAGGTTTTTATTTTCTTTGGGTGACTTTTTCTATTTGTCAAAATAGTGCACTTGGATTCGAAGGAGTAGAATAACTTCAGAATATTACATTAAAAAATAAAAAAGAGCCATAATTTGTTAAGTTACTGCTGATTTCACGAGGACTAATAGGTAAGGAAATTAATCCAGAATTTTAAATTTAATTAATTAATTTTGTTTAATCCACATCCAGAATTTTAAATTTATATAATTTTGTTAAATCCAAATTTATCGGTGTGTTGGTCTTTGGAATATTTCAAATATTCACTAAAAAGTCCTCACTAAAAAGCCTGGCCAATTTTTTTTGGCCTCTTGGTCCTTGAAAAAATATTGTTTAAAAATTTACTTTTATTGTTGTGGATGGAGGTTCTTGTCGTGAAGGTCCTTGAAAAATATTCTTCTAAATCACATTTTTTTGTTGTGAAAGAATATATTCTTAAAAAAAAAATCCAAGTTTATTATCTAGAAGGTCCTTTGAAACATATTCTTTAAAAATCAACATTTATCGTTGTGGAAGTTCTCGAAAAAATATTCTTTAAAAATCCACGCTTATTGTTGTGGAGGTCTTTCAAAAAATATTCTTTAAAAATCCACATTTATTGTTGTGGAGGTCCACAAGATCATTTATGAAGATGTAATAGGTCGGATGACTTCTTCAGATACCTCCTCCCCCAAAAGCTCAATAATTTCATAGAAAATAATATTCCCTATAGCACAAGAAAGGATTATCCAATTTTATGCACACTTTGCAAACTCAATATTTTTTCAGTTTTAAGTTTAAATAGATAATATTGGTCTACTTCACCCAGTTCCTCCCCCACAAATAATTATAACTCATATAAAATGTGAAATGAGGCTTATCCTCAAATTTGGCATATTCCAACATTTCTACTAAGAGAAGGTCTGGTATGAAGATGAAATATATCGGGCCACTCCTTCTGGTACCTCCCCCACAACGAGTAAAGAGTTTGAATAGCCTTGAAGCTCATAAAACGCGAAATGAGCCGATTCGATGACCGATCGCTTTCAAACTCGGCACATCCCAATATCTCAATCAATACGAAATCTGATGTGAAGATGGGATATTACGGTCAACTCCTTCTGGAAGCTCTCCTACAGGGGGGTCAACATTTCAAATAACCAAAATGTTAATAAAATGCGAATTAAGCTTCCGGTTCTCTTCAATATTTCGCATAGCCCAATATAATTGTAAACACACGATCAGGTGTGGAGATGAAATACTCCTTGTGGTACCTTCCCACAACGGGTTAAAATCTTGAATAATTATACCTCTCATAAAATGCGAAATAAACATCCGACTCTCTTCAAGTGTAATATATCCTAATATATCTATTCAGACAAAATCTGAAGTAAAAATGATAGTTCGAATTGAAATGTTCGAATTGTTCACCTTTGGCACGAATTATGGCCTTCAGATGGCCAATAAAACGGTCACAAGCGGTGGTCATTGTGCGCAGGAAATGAAGCGAGGAACCTCATTTTGTAAGCATTCTTGGGTGGCGCGTGCTGAGTCCTGTTGGAATGTTCAAGGCTTACCGCCAAAATGTTTGCGTGCCCATGCCTTTAATACAGAATATTTTCGCGATAATATTCGGCATTTATTCTGATGCCAGGGTCGATTAATACGAGCGGAGAGCGACCATCGGCTGTTATGGCGGCCCACACCATCACCATGGCCGGCGCTTGAGTTCTGGTGGTCAACCGAAGGTGCACGTTTTCAGCTGACCTCTTTGGCAAGTAAACACGATCATTTTTTTAACCCTCCGCCATACTATGGAGGGTATATTAACTTTGTCATTCCGTTTGCAACTCCTCCAAATACTCGTGTCAGACCCAACAAAGTATGTATATTCTTGATCAGCGTAAAGTTCTAAGTCGATATTGCGATGCCCGTATGTCTGTTGTTATCACGCTATCTTTCGAACGAGAGATAGAATTTTGCACACATGTTTATTTTTCCAGTAGGCAGGTTAAGTTCGTAAATGGGCCATGTAGGTCCACGTTCTCATATAGCCCCCATATAATGGTACGTTCCGATATTCGGAATTTTGACGATTTTAGCGACATTATTTAACGGAATTGGTTCAAATTTGGTATGTGAAGTTCGAAATGGATACTACAGCCTAAGACGGAAAACGAGCCATGTAGGTCCTCGTCTTCATATAGCCCCCCTATAACGGCTCCTCCCTACATTCGGTATTTTTTTGATTTTAGCGACATTATTCACCAGAATTGTTTCAAATTACGTATTTAGAGTTCGTTATGGGAAATACAGTCAGTGACAGAAAAGAATTTTTTTTTGAAGATTTCCAAATTCGTTCCAAATGGTGGCTAGGCTAGGATGATGATTCTTCTCGCAGCCACACAATATCAACAGAAAAAAATTCAAAATACGCGGTGAAAATCCTTCGTCATCTTCGT
Organism: Musca domestica; assembly: GCF_030504385.1. NCBI lineage: Eukaryota > Metazoa > Arthropoda > Insecta > Diptera > Muscidae > Musca > Musca domestica. The sequence goes on along the minus strand of NW_026712207.1, from coordinate 7,158,625 downwards.
CGCCGTTTTTGCTGTTGTTTTTTTTACGTCATCATATTAAGATTTGTTTTTGGTTGCTCATCTCACATCTCATTCTCGCTGCTCCGTTTGTGAGCTGCAAAAGGATATGCATCCTTCCCAAAATGCAAATGCAACTTATTATTTATGATGGAATTCATTTAATGTTTGTGTCACTTGCTGTTGTTGTTGGCGCTGGTGGTGGTGTGTCACCGAAATAAATGGGACCACGAATGTTGCGCGAGACAGACGGTATTCAAAACATAACTCAAAACTTCAAAAACATACAAGAGAGCAAACAAAAAAAAAACCAAACAAAATGATAAAAAGACGTTCGCTGGAGGAAAGTTTATAAAGTTGATGTCGGTAAATTCAGTTTGTTTGTTGAATATTACAATGGGACACAGAGAAATTGTGGAATATTATTAGAGGACAAAAGAGGAGGAAAGTGCCGGAAGGGTAAGGGTATGTGTCTTCATTAAAGAGTTAAGTTTGGTGGGGTTTTAAGAAAATAATTATTTGGCATTCACATTTATATGATTTGAAGGGGTAATGGTTTTTTGCTTGAAATGACAGTAAATTGTGGAACAACGATTGGAATGAGCAGAAAAAAAATATTTATTTTCATTTTTAATGTTTTGTTAAAAATAAAAAATCTGATCAATATTCCAGTCCTTGGTAAAAATTAAAATTACTCTAAAAATTTAATTTAGTGTCTGTAATATTGCATTATATCAAAAAAGAAATTAAACTAATTGTAGCAAGAATCTTTCTTACACTCAGAGACCTAAAATTTCAAATAGAATTCAAGTTAGATTTTTTTCAAGTCCACATCATTTGCCAAGTAACATTGAATTGGGTTTGGTTTAAAAAATGAAGTTAGAAAAAAAAGGGTTAAAAACCAGTAAAGAGAGTCTTAAAGTCGGGCGAGCCGACTTTATGATACCATACACCACTTTGCTAATTTAGTAGAGCTCCACATAACAATTAAAAGTTTTTATGGGAGAATTCAATCGTACACGCTCTGATTATAATTATAATTTAAAGTTCAACGACTAAATATACCAAAGCATTAGTATCTTTTAAATTCGGACTTGTATTGCCCATTTGGTGCACAATTAATTTGAAATCAGATAAATATATATATGGGAGCTATATCCAAATCTGAAGCGATCTTAATAAAATTTAGCAAAGATATTTCTGAGCTGTATTTCATATATTTCTCTGAATATCGTTGTTACGTAGTGCATATTACGGCTGTGCGTAACAAATATAACAAATCGTATACACAATATATATGTGAGCTACAGCTATATCTGAACCGATCTTCACAAAATTTGACATAGTAGCTTCTTGACTCAATTCGGTCTTAAGTGCCAAATTTTATCCCATTTGGGCAAATATTAGACGTTTGGTGCACAATAAGAGGTAAATCGGACAAAGTTATATGTGGGAGATATATCCAAATCTGAACCGATCTCGATAAAATTTAGCAAAGGTATTTCTGAGCTGTATTTGATATAATTCCCCAAATATTGTTGTTGGAAGTGCATCGGATGATCAATATATATGCTATAGCTACATCTGAATCGATTTCGATCACATTTGGCATACTTATTTTCAGGCCTAATTTGGTTGTATGTGCAAAATTCCATACTATTCGGATATTACACGTTTGGTGTACAATAAAAGGCAAATCGAACGAAGTATATATGGGAGCAATTTCTAAATTTTTACCGATTATCTCCAATTTCAATAGGGACAGACGGACGGATGGACACACATAAATCGACTCAGAATGTGATTCTTTGCAGATCATCAAAAAGAACTATGGGGGTTATCTCGTTTCCTTTTGCCTGTTACAAACAAATGCACAAAGACATAATACCCTGACCACCTTGTGGTGTAGGGTATATAAAGTAACCGTCGGTTTTGACAACTGATGTATACATTCAGCCAATGTTCGATTATTTATATACAGGGTGAGATGAATAAACTGCAACCAATTTCAGACTGCTGTCATTTCTAAGCCACTTGTCCGAAAGCTATTTAAAATTATTCCAGCGACAGATCATTATATTGTTTACAAGCGTACAGAAGCATTTTGGTGATAATTTTCCAGAAAAAAGTTCTTCGTGGTGGAATTCAAGCGTGATAGTGTGATTTCTTAATATTTGGCTGGAAAAACACAAGTGGCTATCGTTAGAACACTCCAGCATTTAAATGTGAATAAATCTTTTGTGTCTCGTGCCATCATTTATTACCATGCTACTGGTAGCCCGACGTCCAGAAATGGTTCGAAAAGCAAAGAAGCGACTTGATCGCAACCCGCATCGCAGTGGCCGAAAATAGGCTCGTGAGCTGAACATATTGCAATATTTCATTCGGCAAATATTGAAAAATCAGCTCGGGGTTAAGAAATTGAAATTCCAAAAAAGTGCAGGAACTTACACCGCAACAGAAAAAAATAGACTCAAAAGAGCTAAAGAGTTGCTTCGCTTGGCCGAAAGTGATGAACTGCTGAATTTGGTTATCTCAGTCTCCGATGAGAAAACATTCGTTGTCCAGCAGTTTGTAAACAAACAAAATGATCGCGTTTACTTGCCAAAGAGGTCAGCTGAAAATGTGCACCTTCGGTTGGCCACCAGAACTCAAGCGCCGGCCATGGTGATGGTGTGGGCCGCCATAACAGCCGATGGTCGCACTCCGCTCGTATTTATCGACCGTGGCATCAGAATAAATGCCGAATATTATAGTGAACATATTCTGGAGGGTGTATTAAAGCTTTGGGCACGCCAACATTTTCGCCGCAGACCCTCGACATTTCAACAGGACTCAGCACAATCGCACTCAGCACGCGCCACCCAAGAATGGTTACAAAATGAGGTTCCTCTCTTCATTTCCAGCGCACAATGTCCACCAAAATCAACGGATACCAATCCGTTGGACTATTGTGTCTGGAGTATTTTGGAAAGCAAGGTTTGCACTAAAAAAATACCAAAGTGTCGTTCACCTTAGGCAAGTGCTTAGCCGAGAAGAGGCCAAAATACCGCAGAGCAACATTCGGGCAGCGTGTGACGGTTTCATTGGCCGTTTGAAGGCCATAATTCGTGCCAAAGGTGACCAATTCGAACAAATCTAAACTTATTCTAAAATTTGATGATATTTCAGACATTTTTGCTTTCATTCAATAAAATTTACAAAAAAAAAAAAAAAAAAAATATATAAAAATTATTGCGTTTGACTTTGTTCCAGTTTTTTATCTCAGCTGTAGTAGGTTGTAAAGAATCGTTGACTTATTTCGCAAGTTATGACAGATAATATGCATTGAAAAGTGCGACGCTTTATGGATGAGGTACCAAAAGGGGTTCACAGACATCTATCATCTTCACAACAGATCTCGTGTAATCAAAAATATTTGTATGTGTGAAATATAATGGGTCCCTTTGAGGGGGAGGTACCGGATGGAATAGTCCGATTTCTACCATTTTTACAACGGATTTTGTGTTGATGGAAATATTAAAATGTGCCAAGCCTGAATGGAATCACATGTTAATTTCGCGTTTTTTGAGCTCCATGGATATTTAAAATTATGACCCTTTGTGGGGGAGGTTCCAGAAGGAGTGAACAGATATATCCCATATTCACAGCAAAATTTGTATTAGTAGAAATAATGGAATGTGTGAAATATGAAGAGAACCAGATGCTTATTTCGGATTTTTTGCTTGTTTTGGTTATTCAAAATTTGGACCCTTTGTAGGGAAGGTACCTTGTGGAATGGTCTGATCTCTACCATCTTCACAACAGAATTTGTGTTAATAGAAATATTGAGATTTGCCAAGTCCAAATGGAATTGGATTTTAATTTCGCCTTTTATGAGCTGCATGGATATTCCAGACGGATTGGACCCATACATTCCATATTCACAGCAGATCTTGTGATCGATGAAATAATGGGATGTGTGAAATATGTAGAGAATCGGATGCTTATTTCGGTTTTTATAATCGTTTTGGTTATTCAAAACTTTGACCCTTTGTGGAGAGGTACCAGAGGAACTGGTCCGATCTATATCAATTTTATCACAGAATATTGAGATGTGCCACGTCTGGAATGGAATCGGAAGTTAATTTCGCATTTCATGAGATTCATGGAAATTCAAAATTTTGAACCTTTGTGGGGGAGGTAGCAGAAGGAGTGTACCGATATATCCCATCTTCACAGCAGATCTTGTATTAGTAGAAATAATGGGATGTTTGATATATGAAGAGAACTGGATGCTTATTTCGGATTTTATAATCGTTTTGGTTATTTAAAACTTTGACCCTTTGTGGGGATTTACCAGAAGAAATAGTCCGATCTATATTAACTCTATTCTTGTGTTCATGGAAATATTGAGATGTGCCACGTCTGGAATGGAATCGGATGTTAATTCCACGTTTTTGAGCTTCATGGATGTTGAAAATGTTTACCCTTTGTGGGGAAGGTACTAGAAGGAGAGGATCGATATATCCTATCTTCACAGCAGATCTTGTGTTAGTAGAAATAGTGGTTTGTGTAAAATTTGAAAAGAATCGGATGCTTGTTTCGGATTTTATGATCGTTATGGTTATTCAAAATTTTGTGCGGGAGGTACCAGCAGGAATGGTTCGACCTCTACAATCTTTATAACAGGTCTTATGTGGATGGAAATATTGAGATATTAATTTCACGGTTTATGAGCTTCATGGATCTTCAAAATTTTGACCATTAGTGGGTGAGGGACCAGAACGAATGGTTCGATCTCTACCACCTTCACACCAGACTTTGTGTTAATAAAACTATTGTGACGTGTGTAATTTGAAGGCAATCGGACTCTTACATCAAATTTTATAAGAGTTGTAATTATTAAAAATTTTGACCCTTTTTAGGGGAGTACTCGATGGAGTGGACCGATATTATAAATTTTCGAACCTGACCTAGCACTGATGCAAATATACGGATTTGCAATGATGGAGCAAAATCGGATTATCCATTCTCTTCCTGCGCAGTAAAATATATTTTCTATTTAAATTTTGACCTTTTGTGGGGGAGGTAGCAGAAAGAGGGGACCGATATTTCTCATCTCCGAACTCACTCTTAATTTGATAATAATTTTACGATATAGCATGTTTGGATCAAATCGGATAATCCCTTCGATAGTTATCGTCCACACCAGCCTGCAGACAGACAGAGCGATGGACAGATCTAGATCCACTCCAAATATCCTGAAACGGATTTGGTCCAAAGAGACCTATGGTCTAAAACCGTTATTTCGGTGAGAAACGTTTCGGCCGTATCAAATGGTATATACCCTCTCTAGCCATATGGCTGAGATTATAATTACGAAATATACGCAAAAAGAGGTCTCAATATACCCTTTAGAAGTGGCAACTGCCAGCCAGATTTTCAATTCCAGTCCTTCCACCTTTAACCTCCATGAATATCCTCCCATTTCCCCATTAACCCCATTCATTTTCACAAAATTTGTCTATTAAATTCAATAAATTTCGCTTTCGGTTATCATAGCCCAACTCCGCTTTTAATGTGGTTATATCAATCTTTCAAGAGTTTTCAAACTTATTTCGACCGAAAATTTTAGCCACAACTACATAGAAAACTTCTCCATGTGGTCCCTTTTGCTTTTTAGTTGCCAACTATTAATGTATCTTTCTATCTCTTGTCAAGATCCCAAACCAAGTCACGCACCATCATCTCATCGTCATCATCGTCGTCTTCTTTTTCGACTGCTCGTTGTCATGACTGAATGAATGACTGACTCATTACACACACATTCAGTCGATTTTCAAATTCTAAATTGACCACAACTATTTTGAAAGAAAAATTTCTCAAATTTATAGAATTCTTTGAGCAAAAATGCCACACCACACGTTTCCGCTGCAATTTGCTGAAGCTGGAGGATGTTGTTACTATATTTGTGTTTGAAAGGATAGCGGGGAGTTGGGAAAAAGTGGAAAGTTTCCTATAAGTATACTTTTTTTTTGAAGGATGGTTGTAACCAACTCGTTTTTGCTACACAGTTTCTTTGCCCAGACCACAAAAACCGCTTTGCTATGAACACACGCACACACTCTTGTACTCTTTTGGAAAGAAATCAAATCATTTTGCTGTCATTATTGCAGACACATGTAGTTCAAAATCATCTTCGGCATTATATTATGAAGGACTTCAAAGGGCCTTGTAGGAATCGAGGGAAAACGAAAGGACTTCAAACGTGAATTTTTTAAAGAATTTTTAAAAATCCCTGAAAGGACCGCAAACGTGGATTTTGTAAAGAATTTTTAATGATTTTTTTAAAGAATTTTTAAAAAACCCTGAATGGACTGCAAACGTGGATTTTGTAAAGAATTTTTAATGATTTTTTTAAAGAATTTTTAAAAAACCCTGAAAGGTCCGCAAACGTGGATTTTGTAAAGAATTTTTAATGATTTTTTTAAAGAATTTTTAATGAACCCTGAAAGGACATCAAACGTGGATTTTTTAAAGAATTTTTTATGGATCCTGAAAGGACCTCAAACGTGGATTTTTTAAAGCATTTTTGATTAACCCTGAAAGGACATTAAACGCGGATTTTTTCAAGAATTTTTAATGAACCCTGAAAGGACCTCAAATGTGGATTTTTTCAAGAATTTTTAATGAACCCTGAAAGGACCTCAAACTTGATTTTTTTAGGAATTTTTAATGAACCCTAAAAGGACCTCAAACGTGAATTTTTTAAAGAATTTTTAATGAACCCTGAAAGGACCTCAAACTTGATTTTTTTAGGAATTTTTAATGAACCCTAAAAGGACCTCAAACGTGAATTTTTAATGAACCCTGAAAGGACCTCAAACGTGGATTTTTTAATGGATTTTTAATGAAATCTACAAGGACCCTAAATGTGGATTTTTTTAAAGAATTTTTAATGAACCCTGAATGGACCTCAAACGTGGATTTTTTAAAACATTTTTAATTAACCCTGAAAGGACTTCAAACGTGGATTTTTAAAGTATTTTTAATTAACCCTGAAAGGACTTCAAACGTGGATTTTTAAAGAATTTTTAATTAACCCTGAAAGGACTTTAAATATGTATTTTTTTAAAAGATTTTTAATGAAATCTACAAGGACTTTAAACATGGATTTTTTGAAGAATTTTAATGAAATCTATAAGGACTTTAAACGTGGATTTTTTAAAGAATTTTTAATGAACCCTGAAAGGACTTTAAATATGTATTTTTTTAAAAGATTTTTAATGAAATCTACAAGGACTTTAAACATGGATTTTTTGAAGAATTTTAATGAAATCTATAAGGACTTTAAACGTGGATTTTTAAAGGATTTTTAATGAAATCTACAAGGACTTTAAACGTGGGTTTTTTAAAGGATTTTTAATGAAATCTACAAAGGCTTTAAACGTGGATTATTTAAAGGATTTTTAATGAAATCTACAAGGACCATAAACTTGGCTTTTTAAGAATTTTTAATGAAACCTAGAAGGATCCTAAACGTGGATTTTTTTAAATGAAATCTAGATGGACCCTAAACGTGGATTTTTTAAAGAATTTTTAATGACATCTACGTGGATTTTTTAAAGAATTTTTAATGACATCTACGTGGATTTTTTGAGGATTATTAACGAAATCTACAAGGGCCTTAAACGAGGATTTATTAAGGATTTTTAATGAAATCTACAGGGACCCTAATCGTGGATTTTTTAAAGGATTTTTAATGAAACCTATAATTTCTTTAAAAGTGGATTTTTTTTAAAGAATTTGTAATGAAATTGTCAAGGTCCTTAAACGAGGATTTGTTAAGGATTTTTAATGAAATCTACAAGGACACTAAATGTGGAGTTTTTATAGGATTTTTAATGAAATCTACAAGGACCCAAAATGTGAAGTTTTTATAGGATTTTTAATGAAATCTACAAGGACCCTAAATGTGGATTTTTAATGAGATCTGTGAATTTTTGAAGGATTTTAATGGACCCTAAAAGGACTTAAAGCTTGGATTTTAAAAGATTTATAATGAACCCTAAACATTTTTAAAGGCTGGATTTTTTTAAGTATTTTTAATGAAACCCAAGAGAACTTTAACCCTGGATTTAAAGGATATTTGATTGACCCCAAAAACACTTGTAACGTGGTTTTTTTAGAAAAATGTTAATGGACATCAATAGGTCTTTAAACGTACATTTTTTAAAAGATGTACCCAAAGGGAATCTTAAACCTGGATTTAAAAAAAATAATGGAATAATGGATTTAAAAAATAATAATGGAAAGGACTAGAAATTTTGTTTTTTCAAAAAAAAAAAAAAAAAAAAAAAAAAACAACGAGAGTCTTGAAGTCTAATGAATCCTATTTATAAACGGATTTTCAATGGATACCAAGTGGTAGTTTTAAAGGATTTGTTAATGGACTCCTAGAGGACTTTTAACTTGTAGTGATTAAAATAAACGATTAAAAGACTTCGAGTGCTTGGGATTTTTAAAGAATTTTCAATGGACCCTAAGTGAACTTAAAATGGAGATTTTTAAAGGATTTTTAAGGAGCCCCAAAAAGGCTGTTAAGTTTTAATGAAAACAGTAAGAATTAAACATGTTTTTAATGGACCTCTAGAGGACATAAACCGCGAGTTTTTAAGGGGATTTTTTATTAAAACTTTAAAAAAAAAAATAAAAATTGTAATCATTTAAGAGTCCTCTAGTGCACTGAAAAATTGGTTCTTGGGAGTTTTTTGGGAGACCTGAAATATGGATACTGAAAGACCATTATTTTTTGAAAAAGATCTTATTTACCCTTTCTAAACAGAAGTCGCTTATGAGATCTACTTCAAGTAGAAGGCTTTTAGACGGACTTCCACAGACGAAGACACGGCCCTGATAGGAGTCTTCTATTTATGAAAGACTTATAGAATGTTTTGTTATCTATAGAAGGTCTCGTAAGGAGCCTATATGTAAGGATAAATTGATGAAGGCTTTTTTATAGGTATTCTAGTGTCCTCTATCTACAGGAGACCTCATAAAAATATTTTCTTTATACAAGATCTAGGTATGCTTTTTATTAAAGTCTCCAAAAGGGTCCTCTATTAATAGAAGCACTCATAATTTATTCTTCCTATATAATATCTTATAAAAATTTTGAATTAAAAATTAAAAATGTACATTTCAAGATATTATTTTGTCAGGCCCCCCAGTAACCTAGATCCACCCCCTTTCATTCATAATATACACATTCATGTTATTGAAGTATTATTAATATGTGTACATTCAACCCTGATACACTCTCTCTCTCTCTTTCTTTGCCATAAAGAAAGACGTGAGTTCGAAATATATGAGTGTATGGATGTTAAATCCATAATCAACCACATTTCCTCTCCGTATCCCAACGCACATACACACTCATACATATATACAACTGCAATGCAAAATGTGGCAAAAGATTTAGGAACGGTTCGGAACACTGCTATCAGAAAATACTGCAATGAACAAATCTTCAATGCTGAATGTGCAATTCGATTCAATTCTGAAACCAGCTCCATACATACATTCATCCATCTATCTAACTATTCATTCATTTCTTTGCAGAATGTTGTGTGAGTCTGTGTGTGTGTGTGTGTGCCCGTGTGTGGTTTCCATGCATTCTGTGGTGGTGGTAGTGGTGGTGATGGTGGCACTGCAGTTGGCCACAAAGCATAAAGAATTATTATTACACAAAGTCGAAGAATGGCAATGCAGCGCAGTTCAGTATTATTATTTAATAGTTTACCAAAAAGAAAAGTGTAACAAACTATGTATTTGAGCTGCATGTGTGTGGCGAGATAGAGAGAGAGGGAGAGAGAGAGTGTGTGAATAAAGGAATATGCTTAGCTGGCAATTTTTGTTGCTCGATGTTGGCGATTTTTGCCATAGAAAGAAACTGAATTAGTGGCTAAGAGTTTGAATGTGTGTGTGAGTGTGTGTGTGGAAACTGATGATGCAGGAAAGACCATTCATAAGAGAATTCTAACTAAAATCCGTTTTCAATTAGTGATAATTTTTAACTTTTGTTGCAGTATTAACTTGAACAATGTACATGTGTTATATTTAATAGAGGTGGAAGAAAATCTGCAATAGAACATAAGTGAAGAGGTCTGAGTAAAGTTCTTTGTATACTGGAACTATGAAAAGCATTATATTGGCAGAAGATCTCTAACGGACTTCTTATTTTGGAAGAGCTCCTGTAGATCAATCAAAATTTGCTTGTTTTCTTGAATAATTTGCAGGATTCTAAAGGTTTTTTAATGAAATCTGTAAGGGATTAAAACGTGGATTTTTTAAATTAATTTTAATGAAATCTACAAGGGCTTTAAAAGTGAATTTTTATAGGGGTTTTAATTAAATCTTCAAAGCCTCCAACGTAGATTTTTAAAAGGATTTTTATTGAAAACTAAAAGGGATATAAACGTGGATTTTTTAAATTAATTTTAAGGGCTGTTAACGTGGATCTGAGAATGATTTCAAAGTGGATTTTTAAAGACCTGAAAATTACTTGAAACGTGGATTTTTAAAGACCTGAAAATTACTTGAAACGTGGATTTTTAAAGACCTGAAAATTACTTGAAACGTGGATTTTTAAAGACCTGAAAATTACTTGAAACGTGGATTTTTAAAGACCTGAAAATTACTTCAAACTCAAATTTTTAAAGACCTGAAAATTACTTCAAACGTGGATTTTTAAAGACCTGAAAATTACTTTAAACGTGGATTTTTAAAGACCTGAAAATGGCTTGAAATGTGGATTTTAAAAGACCTGAAAATGACTTGAAATGTGGATTTTTAAAGATATGAAAATGATTTCAAACGTGGATTTTTAAAGACCTGAAAATTACTTCAAACGTGGATTTTTAAAGACCTGAAAATTACTTCAAACGTGGATTTTTAAAGACCTGAAAATTACTTCAAACGTGGATTTTTAAAGACCTGAAAATGACTTCAAACTAGGATTTTTAAAGATCTTAAAATGACTTCAAACTTGGATTTTTAAAGATCTGAAAATGACTTTAAACTAGGATTTTTAAAGACCTGAAAATGACTTCAAACTAGGATTTTTAAAGACCTGAAAATGACTTCAAATTTGGATTTTTAAAGACCTGAAAATGACTTTAAACTAGGGTTTTTAAAGACCTGAGAATGACTTCAAACGTGGATTTGTAAAGACCTGAAAAGTACTTCAAACTTGAATTTTTAAAGACCTAAAAATTACTTCAAACGTGGTTTTTTAAAGACCTGAAAATGACTTCAAACGTGAATTTTTAAAAACCTGAAAATGACTTCAAACTTGGATTTTTAAAGACCTGAAAATGACTTCAAACGTGGATTTTTAAAGACCTGAAAATGACTTCAAACGTGGATTTTTAAAGGCCTGAAAATGACTTCAAACGTGGATTTTTAAAGACCTGCAAATTACTTCAAAAATGGATTTTTAAAGACCTGAAAATTACTTCAAACATGGATTTTTCAAGACCTGCAAATTACTTCAAACATGGATTTTTAAAGACCTGAAAACGTGAATTTTTTAAAGACCTGAAAACGTGGATTTTTAAAGATCTAAAAATGATCTCAAACGTGGATTTTTAAAGATCTAAAAATGATCTCAAACGTGGATTTTTAAAGACCTCAAAACGTGGATTTTTAAAGATCTAAAAATGACTTCAACCGTGGATTTTTAAAGATCTAAAAATGACTTCAAACGTGGATTTTTAAAGACCTGAAAACGACTTCAACCTTGGATTTTTAAAGACCTGAAAACGACTTCAACCTTGGATATTTAAAGATCTGAAAATGACTTCAAACTTGGATTTTTTAAGACGGATATATTTGTGGCCATTGTGCGCTGTAAATGCAGCGAGGAACCTAATGTTGTAACCATTCATGGGTGGTGCGTGCTGAGTGCGATGGTGCTGAGTCCTGCTGGAATGTCCAAGGTCAGCGGCCAAAATGTTTGCGTGCCCAAGGCTTTAATACACCCTTCAGAATAATTTCGGACTAATATTCGACATTTATGCTGATGCCATGGTCGATTAATACGAGTGGAGACCGACAATTGGCTGTTATGGTGGCCCACACCATCATCATGGTCGGCGCTTGAGTTCTGGTGGCCAACCGAAGGTACACATTTTCAGCTGACTTCTTTGGCAAGTAAACACGATCATTTTGTTTGTTTACAAACGGTTGGACAACGAATGTCTTCTCATCGGAGAAAACCAAATTCGGCAGCTCACCACTTTCGGCCAAGCGAAGCCACTTTTTAGCTCTTTTGAGTCTATTTTCTTTTAGTTGCGGTGTAAGTTCTTGCACTTTTTGGAATCTCAATGGCTTTACCCCGAACTCATTTTTCAATATTTGCCTAATAGAATATTACGATATATTCAGCTCACGAGCCATTTTTCGGTCACTGCAACGCGGGTTTCGATCAGGACGCTTCTTTACTTTTCGAACCATTTCTGCTGATGTTGCTGTTTTCTTGACGTCGGGCTACACTACCAGTCTCACGGTAAAGAGCGATGGTAGGAGACACAAAAGATTTATTCACATTTAAATGCTGGGGAGCTCTAACGATAACCAGTTGTGATATTCCAGCCAAATATAAAGAAATCACACTGTCACGCTTGAATTCCATCACGAATAACTTTTTTTCTGAAAAATTCTCACCAAAATGCTTTTGTACGCTTGTAAAGAATATAATGACCTGTCACTGGAATATTTTAACAGCTGTCGGACGAGTGGTTTAGAAATGACAGCGGCCTGAAGTTGGCTACAGTTTTTCATCTCACCCTGTATTGCCAACAACACAAGATCTGTTATAAAGATAGTAGAGGTGGGACCATTCCTTCTGGTAACTCCCCCACAAAGGGTCAGTGTTTTGAACAACCAAAACGATTATAAAATCCGAAATAAGCATTTGTTTTTTTTCAAATTTCTTTCATCCCAATATTTTTATTTACACAAGATCTGGTGTGAAAACATCGCTCCACTCCTCCCCCACAAAAGGGTCAATATTTTCAATATCCATGAAGGTCTTAAAACGCGAAATTACATTTGATTCTATTCAGACTTGGTTTATCTCAATATTTTCTTCAACATAGGATCTTTTAGAAAGATAGTAGAAATCGGATCATTTCTTCTGGTACCGCCCCCACAGAGTGTCACATTTTTTGAATAACCAAAATCAGCATAAAATGCGGAATAAGCATCAGGTTTTCTTCAAATTTCACACATACCGCTATTTTTACTAACACAAGATCTGCTGTAAAAATGGGATACATCGGCGCTCTCCTTCTGGTACCTCCCCCATAAAAGACCAACATTAAAAAAAAAAAAAAATATATGTTTATATATATATATATATATATATATATATATATATATATATTTTTTTTTTTTTTACTGCACAGAAAGAGAAAGGATAATCCGATTTTGCTCCAACTTTGCATGTCCGAATATTTGCATATTTACAGCGAAAACAGACAATATCGGTCCACTGCTTGTGGTACCTCCCCCACAAAGGAGTCAACATTTTGAATTTCCATGAAGCTCTTAAAACGTAGTAACCCTCTTATTTGTTATTAGAATTTTTGAGATGTTACCAAATTTTGAGGGCCTCTTCATTTTATTAAAGACATCTTCAGACTCTACTCGGTTCTGAGGATCTTCACATCATTTATTTTTTCCGCAACTCGCATGGGAGCAGAAAAAATTCCACATGCCTACCCAAATACGAATATATTCCTTAAAGAATCTTCCCTGGACCTCCATAATCCCCAAACAATCAAGAGCAAACCTGGCATTGTTAACATAGTTTGACATTGCGTCTTTTCGTATGTATGTATATCTCTTATCTGTTTGTACATACTTTCTGTGTAACATTTCCCATCATCTCCAAGGATAGATTGACATTTAATTCTCTACAGGAAACAACTAAAGATTTGCAGGCGAAACATTCCCTCTTTACTTACTAAGTTTAAATAGTATTACGATAGTTTCAGAGACTTAAACTAAACCCAAGCCAGGGCAAACATGTAAATGTGCATGTGCTCTCTCACATACAGAGCACTGAGTTTTACTCTTATTGACGATACGGCACATTTCTCACAAAATCTACTCAGGAGAGACACATTCACCATCACCACACACATGGCCTACCTTGTTTGAGTAAACTTAAATATATGCGTGTATGTGTGTGTATGATGAACAACAAAAGTCACATGACTTTGCTAGTAAGTGTTAAACAAGAATAAAGCTTCTAACTATATAATCACTATAAAAAACAACTACAACGACAGTAATTCCCTCCAGCATCATTGACAGCAAACGGAGTTAAGAGAGTCAAAAGTAAAAGAAAACCCCAACCAACATCAGCCAGCGAAGTCAATCCCTTTGGGCATTAACTGCTACAGCGGTAGACGCAATTTTCTAACACGTCTTGCGAGTTGTTTGCCATCATTGTTTTGGCGTGTGGCGAGACAGCGTGTAAGCTTAAGTTATATTTACTTGGAATTGAGAAAAAAATATTTATTTGTTGTATTCTCTTGTGACAATGGTTTTGGGGGGAAATGGTTTTTTGAGTGTTTTTGCATTTGGTTATGGAATAAGAAGTATGTATAGAGCTGTAAATATAATAATAGTTCTTATTTTATAAAATTTATTTAAAAACAAGTAAAAAAGCTGTAATTTCGGCCGGGCCGAACTTTGAATACCCCTTTACCATTTGGTACAAATTTAACAATTCTCAAAAAATTAAATCCGTTAAAAATTCTGTTTAAATCCTAAAAATACCGAATGTCGACGTATATTAGGGTCTATACGACGACGTGGACCTACATAGGCAAATTTTGTCACAAGCTTTTACAATATTAAAATGCGAAACTTCAAAAAATCTGTTTATAATGTAGCTTAAATCATCAAAATACCGAATATAGGGTATGGAGGGTATATTTTGTTCGTCATTCCGTTTGTAACTCATCGAAATAATAACTTTAGACCCAACAAAGTATATATATTATTGATAAGGGTAAAATTCTAAGACGATTAGCCCTGTCCGCTCGTTTGTTGTAATAGCGCTACAGTCAAAACGATTTAAGATAGGAAGCTAACATTTTGTGCAGATCTGTCTTTTAACTGCAGGTATGTCCAAAATATCGTATAGCCCCCTTATATCGATACCCCCCAAAATTCGGCATTTTGATGATTTTAGCCACATTTTCCAATGGAATTGTCTGAAAATTCTCACAAGAAGTCCCTTATAAGTCCTCGATACCGCTCCTTCAGAGTAATTTGTCCCTTGGAAGATAATTGTCTACATACAGTGTGAGATGAAAAAACTGCAACCAACTTCAGACTGTTGCCATTTCTAAGGCACTCGTCCGACCGCTGTTAAAATTCTCACAAGAAGTCCCTTTTAAGTCCTCGATACCGCTCCTTCGGAGTAATTTGTCCCTTGGAAGAGAATTGTCTACATACAGTGTGAGATGAAAAAACTGCAACCAACTTCAGACTGTTGTCATTTCTAAGGCACTCGTCCGACCGCTGTTAAAATTATTTCAGTGACTGCTCATTATATTGTTTACAGACGTACAAAAACATTTTGGTGAAAATTTTCCAGAAAAAAGTTATTCGTGATGGAATTCAAGCGTGATAGTGTGAATTCTTTATATTTGGCTGGAAAACCACATGTGGCTATCGTTAGATCACTCCAGCATTTCAATGTGAACATTTTTTTGTGTCTCGTACCATCGCTCTTTACCGTGATACTGATAGCCCGTAGCCCGACGTCAAGGAAGTGGACGGAAGAAAACAGCAACATCAGCAGAAATGTTTTGAAAAGTAAAGAAGCGACTTAATCGAAACAAGCGTCGCAGTGGCCAGTGGGCGAACAATGGCTCGTGAGCTGAACATATCGCAATATTCCATTCGGCAAATGTTGAAAAATGAGCTCGGGGTAAAGCCGTTGAAATTCCAAAAAGTGCAGAAACATACACCGCAACTAAAAGAAAATAGACTCAGAAGAGCTAAAGAGTTGCTTCGCTTGGGCGAAAGTGGGGAACTGCCGAATTTTGTTTTCTCCGTATCCGATGAGAAGACATTCGTTGTCCAGCAGTTTGTAAACAAACAAAATGATCGTGTTTACTTGCCAAAGAGGTCGGCTGAAAATGTGCACCTTCGGTTGGCCACCAGAACTCAAGCGCCGGCCATGTTGATTGTCGGGGCGGCCATAACAGCCGATGGTCGCTCTCCACTCGTATTAATCGACCGTGACATCAGAATAAATGCCGAATATTATCGCGAAAATATTCTGAAGGGTGTATTAAAGCCTTGGACATGCAAAGATTGTGGTCGCAGACCTTGGACAGGACTCAGCACCTTCGCACTCAGCACGCGCCATCCAAGAATGGTTACAAAATGTGGTTTCTCGCTTCATTTCGTTGGACTTCGTGGTTTCTCGTTGGACTATTCACTCTGGAGTATTTTGGAAAGCAAGGTTGGCACTAAAAAATACTAAAGTGTGGATCAACTCAAGCAAGCGCTTCGCCGGGAATGGGCCAAAATACCACAGATCAACATTCGGGCAGCGTGTGACGGTTTCATTGGCCGTATGAAGGCCAAAATTTGTGCCAAAGCTGACCAATTCGAATAAAACTAAACTTATTCTAAAATTTGATGCTATTTCCGACATTTTTTGCTTTCAGTATGGAGCGTATATTAAGTTTGTCATTCTGTTTGTAACACCTTGAAATATAAATTTTAGACACCACAAGGTATACATAGCATAAAATTCTATATCGATTTAGCAATGTCCGTCCGTCTGTGGAAATCACTCTAGCTTCCGAACGAAATGAAGTAAGTTAATAAAAATTTACCCAAGTGTGTATTATGTCTGCAGGACTTTTGGTATTGAAAAAGGGGCGTTTGGGTCCACGTCTTCGTAGAGCCCCCATATAACGGTAGCTCCCGATATTCGGTATTTTGACGATGTTTGCGACATTGTTAACCGGAATTGTCTCAAATGTGGTTTTTTCGTAATGAATGCTACAGCATAAGACAGAAAATGGGCCATGTAGGTCCACGTCTCCGTATAGCGCCCATATAACGGTACCTCCCTATATTGGATATTTTGATGATTTTAGAGACATTATTTACCGGAATTGTTTCAAATGTAGTTTTTTGAAGTTCGTAATGGATGCTACAGCCTAAGACAGAAAATGAGCCATGTAGCTCCACGTCATCGTATAGCCCTCATATAACGGTACCTCTCGATATTGGGTATTTTGATCATTTTAGAAACATTATTTACCGGATCTATTTCAAATTTTGTATTTGAAATTCGTAATGAATACTAAAGCCTATGACAGAAAATTGTCTGTGCAGGTTCAAGCCTTCGTATATCCCCCATACAACAGTACCCCCCGATATTCGGTATTTTGATGCTTTTAGCTACATTATTAACAGATTTTTTTTTCAAGTTTCGCATTTGAATATTGTAATAGCTTATGGCATAAGTTTCCCATGCAGGTCCACGTCGTCGTATAGACCCGAATATTCGACTACATTCGGTATTTTAAAGATTTTAACAGAATTTTTAACGGATTTTATTTTTTTTTTTTTTGAAATTGCAAAATTGGTACCAAATGGTGGAGGGTATTCAAAGTTCGGGCCGGCCGAACTTACAGCTTTTTTACTTGTTTTTATCTCACCCTGTATACTTTTATCCGATATCAGTTTTATTGTGCACCAAATGACTAATATCAGCCCAAATGTAGTAAATTTTGCACGTATGACCGAATTCAGCCAAGAAGCAAGTCCTTCTAATTTGGTGAAAATGGGTTTAGATATAGCTATAACTCTCATATGAAACATATCATTCGAAGTCCTTCACATGCGTAATACTCACTCCACAGCAATGATATTTGGCACCAGAGATCGGTTACAGCTCAGAAATTGTATCGAGATCGGTTAAGTTTTGGATATAATTTTTATATATTTCCTTGGCCGATTTGAAGTCTATTGGGCACCAAATGTTTAAAATAAGCCCAAAGTGAATTTATTTTGGCAAATACAACAGAACTCAGCCTGAAAGAAAGTGTGCCAAATTTTATGAAAATCAGTTGAGATATAGCTATTGGCCACATATATCTGTTTCACCCAATTTTGTATTTAAGTCCCTCAAACCCGTAAAATTTTCCCCCACAACAATGTTTTTTGTTACCAGCTTTTGGAAGCAGCATAGAAATACCCCAGCTAAACTTTACATCAAGCGGTTTAGATATGCACTCCAGATACCAGATATAAAAGCTGTAGCTCGTAAATACATCTGCCAAATTTTATCAACATCGGCTTAGTTTGTGATATACTTTCTATATACATCTTCATTCTGCTTTTGTACTATTCTTCAAAACATTTGCAGCTTGAGATATGTATCTCTTCTCAAACGTAATTTTTATACCCTACACCACAAAGTGGTCAGGGTATTATGTCTTTGTGCATTTGTTTGTAACAGGCAAAAGGAAACGAGATAGACCCATAGTTCCTTTTGATGATCTGCATAGAATCACATTCTGAGTCGATTTATGCATGTCCGTCCGTCCGTCTGTCCATGTATTTTTGTAAACAAAGTACAGTTCGCATTTATTGCCCTATCCAGATGAAATTTTGCACAAATCATTTGTTTGGCCCAAAGACGAACCCTATTGAAGATAATCGGTCAAAATTTAGATATAGCTCCCATATATATCTTTTATTGTGCACCAAACGTGTAATATCAGCCCGAATAGCATGGAATTTTGCACATACAACCAAATAAGTATGCCAAATTTGATCGAAATCGGTTCAGATATAGCTATAGCTCCCATATATATTGTTCATCCGATTTATTATTTTTTTCCTCCGCAGCCGTAATATGCACTCTGTAACAACAATATTTGGGGAAATATAGCAAATACAGCTCAGAAATACATTAGCTAAATTTTATCGAGATCGGTTCAGATTTGGATATAGCTCCCATATATAACTTCGTCCGATTTACCTTTGATTGTGCACCAAACGTCTAATATTTGTCCAAATGGGATGAAATTTGGCACTTACGACCGAATTGAGTCTAGAAGGTAGTATGTCAAATTTGGTGAAGATCGGTTCAGATATAGCTATAGCTCCCATATATACTGTTCATCCGATTTGTTATATTTGTTACCCACAGCCGTAATATGCACTCCGTAACAACGATATTTAGGAAAATATATGAAATACAGCTCAGAAATATCTTCAGATTTGGTTCAGATTTGGATATAGCTCCCATATATATCTTTATACGATTTCAAATTAATTGTGCACCAAATGGGCAATACAAGTCCGAATTTGAAAGATACAAATGCTTCGGCATATTTAGTTCGTTTTACTTTAAATTATAATTATAATCATAGGGTGTATGATTGAATTCTCCCATAAAAACTTTTGTTATGTGAAGCTCTACTAAATTAGCAAAGTGGTGTAGGGTATCATAAAGTCGGCTCCACCCGACTTTAAGACTTTCTTTACTGGTTATCATTAAAGAAAATCCAAAAACTTTTCTTAATTTCTAATAAATCATCTTTAATTTTGTCTCAAATTCATTAAGACAAACATCTAAATTCCTACACCCACCCCCCCCCCCCCCATCCCGCAACAAAACTGGTTATGTGAATATCATCTGACAATGTATTTCCTTAATACCTTAGTAATAATCAACCATTAAGAAGTTTAATGAATTATGCCCTGTTTTCGGTTGTATCTTAATATTTCCTTGAGGAATATCTAAACCATCACCGACGTATATTTTACAATTCCTGTTGTATCCGCATTACACTTAACAATTTCACAAATACATGGCTAAGTCATGTAGCCGAGTGATAAATTACTATGGCAACAATTATAGATGCAAACCACATGCGGACTTGCACAAGCACACATACTCACGCATAGAACACACACACACATGTAGTCATATACAAATACTGGTAATGGAATAAGCATTGGTCGTAAATACATATTTTAGGTGATACTTTCATAAAATGACCATAAATGTTTATCATTGTTAATGCAGGTGGCATAAAAAATGTATTGGGGTGGGTCGATGGAAAAAAATTGGAAATAATTTTCACAAAATAAAAAAAATACATAATTTAATAATTTTACAGACATGTTAGAGGGGAGTAAGTTCCATATTTCAAATTCATTTATTTTCACCCCACCCTAATACACAATTTTCCAGATAATTATATGTATATGGACATTGATATTGCCGTGAAGTCATCGTAAGCCCATGTTAAGTACTCTCCTGTTCTGCAGGTGTAGCTGTATGTATGTACCTTGCAACATTTACACAACGTCCATGGGAATAGAACACTGACAGGTAGGTTGGTCCAGTGGTTACATTTACAACTACATGGACAACTAGTTTTACCTCCTTAAAACATAAAGACATATTCATTTTAATTTCTATTCTTTGTTGATTACATCCGGATGGAAGAATAAACTCACACACACACGCAAGCAAATACATATCCTTTTGAGGCAGATATCGATGTCATTAAGTATTTTATTGTATTGCCAGAATTGAGATAGCATTTTGGATAATTATTTATGTGATTTTGAAAATCTAAAGTTTAATTATGGGCTTTTTCGGAAAGGAAACATGAAATGACTTTAATTACATTTTGAAGTTACAACAGGCTTAAGACATTTTTTCAATTCAGTTTTAAATAATTCAAAAGTTAATTTCAGAGAGGGAGAGAATTTTCAACGTGGATTTTTAAAGAATATTTTTTCAAGGACCAACAGACGTTGATTTTTAAAGAATACTTTTTTCAAGGACCAACAGACGTGGATTTTTAAAGAATACTTTTTTCAAGGACCAACAGACGTGGATATTTAAAGAATATTTCTTCAAGGACCAAGGGATAAACGTGGATTTTTAAAGAATAATTTTTCAAGGACCAACAGAAGTGGATTTTTAAAGAATAATTTTTCAAGGACCAACAGACGTGGATTTTTAAAGAATATTTTTTCAAGGACAAAGGGATAAACGTGGATTTTTAAAGAATATTTTTTCAAAGACGATATAAACTTGGATTTTTAACGAATATTTTTTCAAGGAACAATTAAACGAGGATTTTGAAAGAATATTTTTACAAGGATAAAGGGATAAACGTGGATTTTTAAAGAATATTTTTTCAAGGACGATATAAACTTGGATTTTTAACGAATATTTTTTCAAGGAACAATTAAACGAGGATTTTGAAAGAATATTTTTACAAGGATAAAGGGATAAACGTGGATTTTTAAAGAATATTTTTTCTAGGACCAACAGACGTGGATTTTTAAATAATATTTTTTCAAGGACCAACAGACGTGGATTTTTAAAGAATATTTTTTCAAGGACCAAGGGATAAACGTGGATTTTTAAAGAATATTTTTTCAAGGACCAACAGACGTGGATTTTTAAAGAATATTTTTTCAAGGACCAACAGACGTGGATTTTTAAAGAATATTTTTTCATGGACCAAGGGATAAACGTGGATTTTTAAAGAATATTTTTTCAAGGACCCATAGACCAATAAATGTGGATTTTTAAAGAATATTTTTTCAAGGACCCATATACCAATAAATGTGGATTTTTAAAGAATATTTTTTTTAAGGACCCATAGACCAATAAATGTGGATTTTTAAAGATTATTTTTTTCAAGGACCCATAGACCAATAAACGTGGATTTTTAAAGATTATTTTTTCAAGGATCCATAGACCAATAAACGTGGATTTTTAAAGAATATTTTTTCAAGGACCCATAAACCAATGAACGTGGATTTTAAAAGGATATTTTTTCAATGACCCATAGACCAATGAAAATGACTTTTAAAGAATATTTTTTCAGGTACCCATAGACCAACAGACGTGGATTTTTAAAGAATATTTTTTCAAAGACCAACAGACGTGGATTTTTAAAGAATATTTTTTCAAAGACCAACAGACGTGGATTTTTAAAGAATATTTTTTCAAAGACCAACAGACGTGGATTTTTAAAGAATATTTTTTCAAAGACCAACAGACGTGGATTTTTAAAGAATATTTTTTCAAAGACCAACAGACGTGGATTTTTAAAGAATATTTTTTCAAAGACCAACAGACGTGGATTTTTAAAGAATATTTTTTCAAAGACCAACAGACGGGGATTTTTAAAGAATATTTTTTCAAAGACCAACAGACGTGGATTTTTAAAGAATATTTTTTCAAAGACCAACAGACGTGGATTTTTAAAGAATATTTTTTCAAAGACCAACAGACGTGGATTTTTAAAGAATATTTTTTCAAAGACCAACAGACGTGGATTTTTAAAGAATATTTTTTCAAAGACCAACAGACGTGGATTTTTAAAGAATATTTTTTCAAAGACCAACAGACGTGGATTTTTAAAGAATATTTTTTCAAAGACCAACAGACGTGGATTTTTAAAGAATATTTTTTCAAAGACCAACAGACGTGGATTTTTAAAGAATATTTTTTCAATGACCTCCACAAAGAATTAAATGGATTTTAAAAGAATATTTTTTCAAAGGACTTTTAAACCAATAAACGTGGATTTTAAAGAATTTTTTTCTAAGGGCCTTTACCCCAATAAACATGGATTTTTAAAGAATATTTTTCCAAGGACCTTTAACCCAATAAACGTGCATTGCATGCATAAATAATATTTTTCCATGGACCTTTAATCCAATAAACGGGGAATTTTTAAAAAAATATTTTTCAAAGTACCTTTTCCCCAATAAACATAAATTTTTAAAGAATATTTTTCTAAGGAGCTTTAACCCAATAAACGTGAAATTTTAAAACATATTTTTCAAAGGACCTTTAATATAATAAACGTGGACTTTTAAAGAATATTTTTCCAAGGACCTTTAACCCAATAAACCTGGATTTTAAAAAAATATTTTTCAAGGACAAACAGACGAATAAATGTGATCTTTAAATTATTTAAAATTAAAAACACATTTAATTTAATACAAAAAATCCAAACATAAACAATCACAAATGAAAACATACTAATTCTACTTGCCCTTCCTTGGCATCTTCGGAGCAGTATCCTTGCAAATATTTTGGGCAATAAATTCAATGAGAGTCCTTGTAGGCCTTCCAGCCATGCCACGGCGTAAGTATTCAAAGTTTCTGCCATTGGTAGTCATTACATTTGTTGCATCCTGAAAATACAAAAACTTAAAACTTCATACACCTGCCCCCTCTCCTCCTCTTCTCACAATATGCATCCACTGGCCACAGGGTACAAATTCCCGTAGAAATGCTGCCGCTTTGCAGGGTTTACCTCCAGTGCCCACACCATAATTTTGCACATCCGATGAAGCTCCCGCCGAAATCTCGCTCGTAAAATACCACCACAAAGGCAATCGCCACACGCGATCGCCCGTGTGCATGCTGGCATGTTTTATTTGCTGCCATAAAATTTCCGAATTGGTAAAGACACCACAGGCGGCCTCACCCAATGCCTGATGCATGGCACCTGATGTGGTGCCAACGGAAATTATGGTTTTGGGACAGAAATTTTGGGCATACAACAACGTGTCGGCCAGGACGAGAACATCTTCGTGATCGGTTCCCTGGATCTTAATGTGTTTGCCGTTCATGGTCTTCACTGTGTCGCCTGGACGAAAGGCATTGCAGCCCAGGACATTTTCGCAGACTGGGATGAGACCCCGGATGTTGACCTTTGGAAATCAGATTTTCTAGAAATTATCTTCTCTTCCAAAAAAATAACGACTTACCGGCAACCTCAGATTGGCTATGGCCCGACAAGCGGCCACCACCACAGCAGCTCCCGTCACATCTCCTCTCATTTCGAAAAGTTCCTGCTTATCCTTCAAGCACAGACCACCACAATCATAAGTCAAACCTTGACCCACCAAAACAATGGGTCTCTCCTCCGATGAGGTGCCATAGTAACTCAATTCCAAAAATATTGGTGGCTCACACGAAGCCTTGCCCACCGACAGGAAGGCATTCATCATTTGACTCTCTGCCCAGCCCTCAACCTTGACCTCAACATTTACACCCGATTTACAAAGGACTTCCACAACATTTTGGGCAAATGCGGTGGGGGTTAAAATATTCGAGGGCATTTCTTGCAGTTGCCGGGCCAAATTTTGGGCGGCAGCCTTCTGTAAGCCAATACGCCATCCTTCTATGTCACACACCTCATCCTTGTGGGTATACAAATCAATGGAGGGCACTGCCAAACGCCTCTTGGCATCACGTAGCTCCTGATAGGCCCATACACCCAAAGCAGCTCCCTCCGCAGCCGATTCGGCATGACCACAATTCTCCACTTCAATGCGATCTGTATCCAGTAAAGCTAAATCCATGCATGCCTTGGCCACCGATCTCCGTATGGCCTCCTTTTGTTCATCCAGTACCTCATAGGCATTGAAGCCCAGACATTCCTTGCCCAAACCAATCATGGCCACGGCCGAATAATAGGGTATCTTTTCCGTTTCCTGGGCAAAAAGTAGGCGTGCCTCACCCACCCTGGGCATGGGACCAGACATTCGCAAAACCTCCAACAAACGTCCAGCGGTTTTTTGTACATTATAGCGCCAAGCAGCTGGTGTCAGAATTCCTGTATCATTTTTATCCTCCTCCTCGGCATAGACACCCAAGACCAGACCTCTCGATGGTGGATCGGCACATATTTCGGTGTGTTGCAGTTGTATCATTTGGTTGATGGCTTGCGAGGCATAATGACGGATTTTATGAAGACATCTCGTTGGGCCATTGGGGATACGTAGATGTGTTAAGATAGACATGTCTTAACTAAAATTGTTCAATACAAATATATGTAGATTGAAAGAGTTTTCAGATATTTTTTGGAAAATTTTAAAATTATGAAATTGAAACACAACTTGACAATTAGTATTTGAAAAACTTTTTTAGAAACTATTTTCAATGAATTTGTGATGGTGGTAAAAATGTCTTGGAAAAATAAAATAAATTTCGACCCTTGAATTCAAGGGGTATTATTTTGACGCTCGAACAAAAATAGCATTTTTTGAGAGAAAGTATGTTAAGTTTATTATAACTACGGGGAAAATTCAGTAGAATATTAAAGTAGCGAACTTTTTATACTCTCCACCATTTGGAAGAAACTTGAAAAATTTCAAGAAAAATTCCGTAGAAAAATACCGCTCTAATGAAAAACTTTATATGGGACCTATAAGAAGATGTGGACCTGCATAAGCAATTTTTATCATAGGCTGTTGTAAGGGTTCCGAACTTCAAATACGAAATTTAAAACAATTCCGGTGAATAATGTCGCAAAAATCATGAAAATACCGAAAATCAGCAGGTTCCGTTGTATGGGCGCTATACTAAAATGTGGACTTATTTAGACAATTCTCTTCTAGGACATAAAGAACTAGGGAGTAAGGTACCCACAAAGAACTCTATGTGTAGAATTTCCGACAAATTCATTGAAAAATGTGTCTAAAACTAACCACCCTTACACCAAATATCGGGGGGTACCGTTATGTGGGGGTCATCCTATATCGTGGAACAATATAGTCTATCTTCGAACTTGATCTGCCTGTGCTCAAAAGAATGATCTCTGCAAAATTTTAGCTTCATATCTTAATTCGTTTTGATCCTAGCGTGATTACAACAGTCGGACGGACGGCCAGGGCTAAATCGTCTCAGAATTTTACGCTGATCACGAAATATATACTTTATTGGGTCTAAAATTATAGTTTCGATGAGTTACAAACGGAATGTCGAAATTAATATACCCTCCATACTATGTACAGGGTGAGATGGAAAAACTGCAACCAACTATAGACTCCTCTCATTTCTAAGCCACTCATCCGACAGCTGTTAAAATGATTGTATTGTATCGTACCATCGCTCATTACCGTGATACTGGTAGCGTAGCTCGACGTAGAGGAAGTGGACAGAAGAAAACAGCAACATCAGCAGAAATGCTTCGAAAAGTAAAGAAGCGATTTGATCGAAACCCGGGGTAAGGACATTTGAATTCCAAAAAGTGTAAGAACTTACACCGCAACAGTGAGAAAATAGACTTAAAAGAGCTAAAGAGTTGCTTCGCTTGGACGAAAGTGGTGAACTTCCGAATTTGGTTTTCTCCGTCTCCGATGAGAAATCATTCGTTGTCCAGAATTTTGTAAACAAACAGAATTTATTATAATCAGCACATAAATGACCTTGTTTACTTACCAAAGAGGTCAGCTGAAAATGTGCACCTTCGGTTGGACACCAGAACTCAAGCGCTGGCCATTGTGATGGTGTGGACCGCCATAATAGCCGATGGTCGCTCTCCGCTCGTATTAATCGACCGTGGCATAAGAATAAATTCCGAATATTATCGCAAAAATATTCTGGAGGGTGTATTAAAGCGTTGGGCAAGCAAACATTTTGGCCGCAGACCTAGGACATTCCAACCGGACTCAGCACCACTGCATTTAGTACTCGCCACCCAATTTCATTTCCAGCGCACAATGGCCACCATGGACTATTGTGTCTGGAGAATTTTGGAAAGTAAGGTTGACACTAAAGTGTCGATCACCCCAAGCAAGTGCTTTGCCGGGAATGGGCCAAAGTACCGCAGAGCAACATTTGGGCAGAGTGTGACGGTTTCATTGGCCGTTTGAAGGCCATAGGTCGTACCAAAAGTGACCAATTCGAACAAATCTAAACTTATTCTAAAATTGTATGCTATTTCCGAGATTGTTTGCTTTCATTTAATAAAATATAAAAAAATGGTGTTTGACTTTTTTGCATTTTTTTATCTCACCCTGTATGAATAATTGATAGGTACAAAATTTGATACGGGCAAATGTTTCTCATCGAAACAACGGTTCGAGATCCTAGGTCTCCTTGGACCAAACCCGATTCAGGACATTTGGAATCGATCTAGAGGTGTCTGTCCGTCCATCCATTTGATGCACACGATAACTCTCGAAGGGAGTTCCCGATTTGGTTTAAAAAACTTAGATCGAGTTCGTAGATGAGCAGTATTGGTCCAATCCTACTGGTACCTATCTCAGAAAAGGTCCACGATTTCAAAGAAGATAATTTACCTAATACAACAAAAACAGATCATCCAATTTTGTTTAAACTCTTTGTATTCCAATAACCATATCAGTGCTAGGACGATATCAGTCTACTCTCTCAAGTACCTCCTGGCCGACCTTATATAGGCCTTGTTCTATGATATACTCGAAAGAAGCAATTAATTGCCAAAGTTCAGCCAATATGATGGTGGATTGTAATATGAATGCTATTTCAAATAGTTAGTAATTGGCAATACAAAACATTATATTTTCAATATCAACGCCTGGGTAAATTTTCAGAGCTCTATATTTAATTGATCGAGCTCTAGTATCAGCATATAGAATTGTTAAGTTATGTATTGACCTATTCTGCAGTCATTTGCTGGAGGTAATTATTTTTTTTTAGATTAAAAAAAGTAATTTTATATAGCCAATATTTGTTCAAAATAAATTCTTTCTGTAGTTAATCATTCATAAATATAATGGAAAATAAGAATTAAAAAAGTATCGGTCGGTTTTGCCGACAGATGTATACCCTCAGCCAATGTTCGATTATTTAAAAATATTTTAACTTCTGTTGAATGAATTTTCAAACTCTTGAATAGATTCTGCATGAGAGACATATCTTTAAATATAGCAAGTTGTAAATAATCTCTGAGTTGTTTCGCAATTTATGACAGATAAAAGTATTGAAAATGTTGTCCCTTGTAGGTGAGGCACCAGGATTCGCAGATATATAGCATTTTCACAACAGATCTTGTGTTAGCAAAAATGTTTGTATGTGTGAAATTTGAAGAGAGTTGGATTTTTCGCCTTCTTTGAGCGTTATGTTTTTAAAAATTTTGAAACCTATATGGGGCATGTAGCAAAAGAAATGGTCCGATCTATACAATATTTATAACAGATCATGTGTTGATGGAAATATTGAGATGTACCATGTCTGGAATGGATTCTGATGTTGATTTCGCTTTTCACGAACTTCATGGATATTCAAATTTTTGAGCGTTTGTGGGGGAGGTACCAGAAGGAGTGGACCGATATTGTCCATCTTAACACCAGACCTTAGGTTAATATAAATATTAGGATGAGTGAAATTTGAGAACAATCGGAGTCTTACATCACATTTTATGAGAGTTGTAATTATTCAAAATTTTGACCATATGTGGGGAAATACTTGATTGAGTGAGCCGATATTGTCCATTTTCACACCTGACCTAGCATTGACACAAATATTAGGATTTGCAATGTTGGAGCAAAATCGGATTATCCTTTCTCTTTCAGTGCAAAAAATATACTTTTTGAAAATTTCGACCTTTCGTTGGGGAAGTACCAGAAGGAGAAGACCGATATCGACTCCAAATGTTCTGAAACGGATTTGGTCCAAAGAGACCTAGGATCTAAAACCGCTATTTCGCACGTTTTGACCGTATCAAATTGTAGTCATATGGTTGAGGGTATAAAAAAGCATTGCATATGTTTTGCTTAGGCTCATAATAGATATTCCCATAAAACATTTCCAATTCATCATCCATCTCCTAGGGTGCTAGCTTTTCATTTTTTTATAACAAAACAACAAATACATCTGTTTTCAGTCGTTTTCATTCAAAAATAATTTCCAAACGAAACCATGCAATTTTGGTAAATTACATTTACCACAATTGTGATGTTGTTCTTGTTGTTATTTTTCCTGTTTGTTTCGAATAAAGGGTGCCGGTGAGGAGGGATTCCAACAACCAGCAGTGAAAATTTCATCAGACCAAATACTGAATGCTTTGTGGATTTGTGTAATACTCGTGAATTCATTTTTGTGGCTGAACACAAACGTTCATTTCATTTATTTGATGGGTTGGTTGGCTGTATTTTTTTCTCTCTGTCTGTTGCTCTCTCTCTCTCTCTGGTGGCCTTTTTGTTTTTAACCCAAAAGGAAATGCAACCAACCTCAGAGCTTTAATGAAAAGAAAGAACTCAAAAAAACAAAAAAACACAACTAAAAATTATTAAAAAAGACACACACACATACATGCTCGCAAAAAAAACTGGCTCCATACAATTGGAAACTGGCTTTATTACATTTCATAAAAATCATTTTTTTATTTGTTTGGTTTGATTTTGTTGTTACTGTATTTGTGTGTGTGTGTGGTGGTACTTTTGGTATTTTTCCCCAAAAACAAAATGTTGCCATTTTTTGTGCTGAGAGCTCATAGCTTTGCATAGATAGATGGCTACGTATGGGATGTAAGCCATAACTCTCTATTTAAGTGATGCGAATACGAATTGGCTCACATCAAAGCCAATGTGGTTGCTTTGAGTTATGAAATATTGAAATCATCTTATTTTAATTCGCAAAGCATGGGCGTTTTATTTTAATTAAACATGGATATGCCTTTGGCCTAGAAACCATAAAGAAATGAGAAGATCGAATGAAATATTTATGGAGGAGTAAATGAAAAACTAAGTCTATTCTTTTGAAAATTTAATTTATTTTCACATTTTTGGTTTGGGAATGTTGAATAAACGTTTGTAATATAGATCCATTCATTCTGGTACCTCTCCCTTAGATTTTGAAAAATTTGAAAAAAATCATATCAAAGATGTAAAAGTTTTTCCCAACATTTGAGCTTCTTATTATATCTGGCGATATAAAATGGAATTCTTTTCTTTTGGTAATTCCACGCAAAAACCAAAAATTTGTTTTTGAAATCCTCAAACCCATTTTCGGCGAGTTGGCGCTCCATATTTTTTATAAAATATCTTTTTGGCGAATTCCGGTATAGTTGTTCAAAATGGTAATTAAAGACCACCTTTATTCCTCATATATTTTTTTGTTTTGTTTTTTTTTATGAAATTAGGGTCTTTGTTTGTCAAAATTTGACCAGTTGCTAAGGTTAAAAATATTTCTTTTTTGAAGGACAAACTTGACGAAAATATTGTACTTTTTGGAGGACCTTTTGATAAAGATGGTGAATTTTTTAACAATATTGATATTGATATTTTATGTTTTTTTTTTATATAAATTGCATAAAGTGCATATTTTTGGGACTTTCTGAACAAATATCGTACATTTTTTGGGAAGTTTTATGGCAAAAAAAAAAAAAAAAAAAAAAAAACATAGATTGTAAAGAAATAATAATAGTTAATTATACCCTCAGCCATGACTACAAAGGGTATATATAATTTGAAACGGTCAAAACGTGCCTAGCCTATATAATGGTTTTAGACCCTAGGTCTCTTTAACCTAAATCTGTTTCAGAACATTTGGAGTCGATCTAGCGATGTCAGTCAGTCAGTCCGTCTGTCTGTCTGGCTGGTGCATACGATAACTCTGGAAGGGAGTATCCGATTTGGTCCAAACTTGGTACATCGAAATATTTTTGTTATACTTAGATCGAGTTCGGAGATGGGCAATATCGGTCCATTCCTTCTGGTACCTTCCCCGCAAAAGGTCGAAATTTTCAAAATATATTTTTTGCACAGAAAGAGAAACGATAATCCGAATTTGCTCCAACTTTGCAGATCCTAATATTTGCGTCAGTTCTAGGTCAGGTGTGAAAATGGACAATATCGGTCCACTCCATCAAGTACCTCCCCCACAAATGATCAAAATTTTGAATAATTACAACTCTCATAAAATGTGATGTAAGAGTTCGATTGTCTTCAAATTTCACTCATCCCAATATTTTTATCAACCCAAGGTCTGGTGTTAAGATGGAATATATCGGTCCACTCCTTCTGGTACCACCCCCCAAAAATTGTCGAAATTTTGAGTATCCCTTAAGCTCATAAAACGCAAAATTAACTTTGGATTCCATTTAGACTTGCCGTATCGGAATATTTCTATTAACACAGGATCTCTTAGAATAAACGGTAGAGATTAGACCATTCCTTCTGGTACCTCCCCCACAAGGGTCAAAGTTTTGAATAACCAAATCGTTTATAAAATCCGAAGTAAGCATCAGGTTCTTTTTATAATTCACACATCCCATTATTTCCACTAACAAAAATCCTCTGTGAAGATGGGATATATCGGTCTGGTACCTCCTCTTTTTTTGACAACAATTTTCTTGAAAATTTAAGCAATATTTCAGACCAAAAATCATGGGGATTGTTTTAAAAATGATTTTTTAAAAGAGCAAGGGACAACCAATTTTGAAATCTTTCAAAGAAAAACAGACCAATGAACGTTGATTTTTATAGAGTATGTTTTCATGGACCTCTGCAACAATAAATGTGGATTTTTAAAAATATTTTGTCATTTTTTAAGGACCAATAAACGTGTATTTTTAAGAATATTTTTCAAGGACCTCCACAATAATATACGTGGATTTTTAAAGAATATTTTTTAAGGATATCCTCAACAGTAATTGTGGATTACATTTTTTAAGAATATTTTTCAATGACCTCGGATTTTTAGAGAATATTTTTAAGGATCTCCTTAACAGTAGTTGTGGATTATATTTTTTAAGAATATTTTTCAAGAACCTCCACAATAATATACGTGGATATTTAAAGAATATTTTTTTAAGGACCTCCTCAACAGTAATTGTGGATTTTTAAAGAATATGTATTTAATGACCTCCTCAACAGTAATTGTGGATTTTTAAAGAGTATTTTTTTAAGGACCTCCACAATAATATACGTGGATTTTTTAGAAACAATCCTTTAAGGATCTCCTCTAAAGTAATTGTGGGTTTAAAAAAATATTTCAAGGACATCGTCTACCGTAATCGTGGATTTTTAAAGATTATTTCTTCAAGGACCTCCACAATAATAAACTTGATTTTTTTAGAAATAATCCTTTAAGGACCTCCTCTAAAGTAATTGTGTATTTTTAAAGAATAATTTTTCAAGGACATACTCTACCGTAATCGTGGATTTTTAAAGAATATTTTTCAAGGGCCTCCGCAATAACATACGTGGATGTTTTAGAAATAATGCTATAAGGGCCTTCGTCTAAGTAATTGTGGGTTTAAAAAAAATCTTTCAAGAACATCCTTTACCGTAATCATGGATTTTTAAAGAATGTTTTTGCAGGATCTCCACAATAATAAAAACCATTTTTTTGAATAGTATTGACATAATTTTCTGATCAAATTGTTGTGGATTTTTAAGGACGTTCTGACAGTTTAATTTTTATTACTGTACAATTTGTAATTTTGGCCAAAAATCGGAAATTATTTTAACGATAATTTGTTTTAAAAAATGAATATAAAAAGTTTTTGGACAAAATATTTTATTTGTTGAATATAATTTTCCATCGATTTCGATTTCATTGTGGATTCATGATTTTGTTAAGCTTACGCTGCATTAAGGTCAGACAAATTATAAATTTTGGTCTCAAACCCAATACCCAATACCATTAGACTAGTTGTATTAAATGTTCGAGAGAAATTTATTTTAAATTTAAAATTGAGAAATTGTAGTATGTTTAAAAAAATATGTGAATGGTAGGATAATGGAGCCCAATTAAAGCTCCTCCATAAATAAATTCCTAAACACCCATTTTTTATCACGCCTTTCATAGGCAGTGATTGTAATTATTGTACTAATGATTTAGGGAATCAGAAAATCTATGTAACTTCGTTGGCAGAGTTAATTCTATGTCAAAAAACGTTTAAGTAAAAAATATTAAAACAACTGCCAAGTATTCCATTAAAATTTAGTTTTGCATCCAAAAACCGAATGTTCTGGCGCAATGCAAATAAATTTCGACATAGCCTTTTCCAAGTTCATAGAAATATTCAATATGTCATTTTCTTTTTCTTATTCTTTTTTTGTATTTTATTTTCTACTTTCTTCTTCTCGAAAAGAAAAAAAAATAAAAAACGGAGAAACTTTCCAAATTTGTTTCCTTCATGCGATGCAAGGTAATATCATCTGGCCAACGAAATTATGCAAAACTTCTTTCGGCATTTTATTTCACCTTCATTTTATTCAACGCGCTTCGATAAGCATTAGCCTCTGGAGAAAATGTACAGAAGGAGGGAAAAACTACAGCAGCTAAGAAGAAAGGAAAAACATTAAAACCAATTTGTAATCGCAGACATTTTTGCATACAGCTTGAATGAAATTCGCGTTAGGGATAAGCGAAAAGCGGAATAGAAAAAGAAATTTTGTTCTGTTAGTTTTTTTTTTGTTTTTCGCTGCTGTTCCTTCAAATTCAATGGTAAATATTGGTAGCATTGAGTGGAAATTCTTGTAAGAAGTGAAATGTTTTTTATGGTTTACATATTTGGCACAACTGCAAATTGAAAATAACTTTGCTGATACGTATATCTTCTTTGAGTTTTTTTTTTTTTGGATCAGATATTTGAAAAACAAAATTGTAGAAGTTTCTTTTTTACGAGCACCTTTGCTGCCCTTTTCTTGAAGGAGAAAATATGCCCAAAGGAGGAAATAAAGGCAAAGCAAAAAAAAAAATTAGATTATTAAGGTAGTTTTTTATTCAAATGCTGAACATTATTGTGCCATTATAAATATTTGGGAATTTTGTAATTTACAAATAGAGTGGAAGGATCTGTTTCTTTCAATAAATAAAAGATCTTTTCAAGGGCCAAATGGGAAGTTTTTTTTTAAGGACAAAGAGAGAGACTATTAAAAGTGGATTTTTAAATAATATTTGTTTAAGGACCAACAGACGTGGATTTTTAAAGAATATTTTTTCAAGGGCCAACAGACGTGGATTTTTAAAGAATATTTTTTCAAGGACCAACAAATGTGGATTTTTAAAGAATTTTTTTTTTTTAAGGACCAATAGAAACGTGGATTTTTAAAGAATATTTTTCAAGGACCAATAGAAACGTGGATTTTTAAAGAATATTTTTTTTAAGGACCAATAGAAACGTGGATTTTTAAAGAATATTTTCTTTCAAGGACCAATAGAAACGTGGATTTTTAAAGAATATTTTTTCAAGGACCAATAGAAACGTGGATTTTTTAAAGAATATTTTTTTCAAGGACCAACAGACGTGGATTTTTTTAAGAATATTGTTTCAAGGACCAACAGACGTGGATTTTTTTAAGAATATTTTTTCAAGGACCAACAGACGTGGATTTTTTTAAGAATATTTTTTTCAAGG
This sequence comes from Musca domestica, assembly GCF_030504385.1. Taxonomy (NCBI): domain Eukaryota; kingdom Metazoa; phylum Arthropoda; class Insecta; order Diptera; family Muscidae; genus Musca; species Musca domestica. The sequence continues at coordinate 7,124,402 of NW_026712207.1, read as the reverse complement.
ACCAACAGACGTGGATTTTTTTAAGAATATTTTTTCAAGGACCAACAGACGTGGATTTTTTAAGAATATTTTTTTCAAGGACCAACAGACGTGGATTTTTTTAAGAATATTTTTTTCAAGGACCAACAGACGTGGATTTTTTTAAGAATATTTTTTTCAAGGACCAACAGACGTGGATTTTTTTAAGAATATTTTTTTCAAGGACCAACAGACGTGGATTTTTTTAAGAATATTTTTTTCAAGGACCAACAGACGTGGATTTTTTTAAGAATATTTTTTTCAAGGACCAACAGACGTGGATTTTTTTAAGAATATTTTTTTCAAGGACCAACAGACGAGAATTTTTTATAGAATATTTTTTTTAAGGGCCAACAGACGTGGATATTTTAAAGAATATTTTTTTCAAGGACCAACAGACGTGGATTTTTTAAAGAATATTTTTTCAAGGACCAACAGACGTGGATTTTTTAAAGAATATTTTTTTCAAGGACCAACAGACGTGGATTTTTTAAAGAATATTTTTTTCAAGGACCAACAGACGTGGATTTTTTAAAGAATATTTTTTTCGAGGATTTTTTAAAGAATATATTTTCAAGGACCAACAGACGTGGATTTTTTAAAGAACACTTTTTTTAAGGGGCAACAACCGTGAATTTTTAAAGAATATTTTTTTTCAAGAACCAACAGATGTAGATTTTTAAAGAATATTTTTTCAAGGATCAGCAGACGTGGATTTTTTAAAGAATATTTTTTCAAGACCAACAGACGTGGATTTTTAAAGAATATTTTTTTAAGGACCAATAAAGTGGATTTTGAATGAATATTTTTTCAAGGACCAACAGACGTGGATTTTTAAAGAATATTTTTTCAAGGCCCAATAAAGGTGGATTTTTAAAGAATATTTTTTTAAGGACCAATAAAGGTGGATTTTGAATGAATGTTTTTTCAAGGACCAATAAAAGTGGATTTTGAAGGAATATTTTTTCAAGGACCAATAAAAGTGGATTTTGAAGGAATATTTTTTCAAGGACCAATAAAAGTGGATTTTGAAGGAATATTTTTTCAAGGACCAATAAAAGTGTATTTTGAAGGAATATTTTTTCAAGGACCAATAAAAGTGGATTTTGAAGGAATATTTTTTCAAGGACCAATAAAAGTGGATTTTGAAGGAATATTTTTTCAAGGACCAATAAAAGTGGATTTTGAAGGAATATTTTTTCAAGGACCAATAAAAGTGGATTTTGAAGGAATATTTTTTCAAGGACCAATAAAAGTGGATTTTGGAGGAATATTTTTTCAAGGACCAATAAAAGTGGATTTTGAAGGAATATTTTTTCAAGGACCAATAGACGTGGATTTTTTAAAGAATATTTTTTTCGAGGACCAACAGACGTGGATTTTTTACAGAATATTTTTTTCAAGGACCAACATACGTGGATTTTTTAAAGAATATTTTTTTTAAGGACCAACATACGTGGATTTTTTAAAGAATATTTTTTTCAAGGACCAACTGATGCGGATTTTTTAAAGAATATTTTTTTCAAGGACCAACTGACGTGGATTTTTTAAAGAATATTTTTTTCAAGGACCAACAGACGTGGATTTTTTAAAGAATATTTTTTTCAAGGACCAACATACGTGGATTTTTTAAAGAATATTTTTTCAAGGACCAACAGACGTGGATTTTTAAAGAATATTTTTTCAAGGACCAACAGACGTGGATTTTTAAAGAATATTTTTTCAAGGACCAGCAGACGTGGATTTTTAAAGAATTTTTTTTTTCAAGGACCAATAAACGTGGTTTTGTAAAGAACATTTTTTCAAGGACCAACGGATGTAGAATTTTAAAGAATATTTTTTCAAGGACCAACAGACGTGGTTTTTTTAAAGAATATTTTTTTCAAGGACCAACGGATGTAGAATTTTAAAGAATATTTTTTCAAGGACCAACAGACGTGGTTTTTTTAAAGAATATTTTTTTCAAGGACCAATAAACGTGGATTTTTAAAGAATACATTTTTTCAAGGACCAATAAACGTGGATTTTAAAAGAATATATTTTTTCAAGGATCTCTACAACAATAGACGAGGATTTTAAAATTTTTACAAGGACCAATAATAGGTTTTCCAAGGGCTTTTGGACAAATCAACATGGATTTTAAGACACAAACTTTTTCAAGGACCAACAAACCCATAAATATGGATTTTTAAATAATATTTTTTCAAGAACATCCACAACAATAAATGTGGATTTTTAAAGAATATTTTTTTAAGGACCTTCACGAAGATAAACGTGGATTTTTAAAGAATATTTTTATTACACAAAATAAAACGTGGATTTTTAAAGAATATTTTTATTACACAAAATAAAACGTGGATTTTTAAAGAATATTTTTATTACACAAAATAAAACGTGGATTTTTAAAGAATATTTTTATTACACAAAATAAAACGTGGATTTTTAAAGAATATTTTTATTACACAAAATAAAACGTGGATTTTTAAAGAATATTTTTATTACACAAAATAAAACGTGGATTTTTAAAGAATATTTTTATTACACAAAATAAAACGTGGATTTTTAAAGAATATTTTTATTACACAAAATAAAACGTGGATTTTTAAAGAATATTTTTATTACACAAAATAAAACGTGGATTTTTAAAGAATATTTTTATTACACAAAATAAAACGTGGATTTTTAAAGAATATTTTTATTACACAAAATAAAACGTGGATTTTTAAAGAATATTTTTATTACACAAAATAAAACGTGGATTTTTAAAGAATATTTTTTCAAGAACCAGCAGACGTGAAAGAATATTTTTTCAAAGACCAACAGATATGGATTTTTAAAGAATATTTTTTCAAGGACCTTCAAAACAATTAACGTGGATTTTTTAAAGAATATTTTTTCAAGGACCAGCAGACGTGAAAGAATATTTTTTCAAAGACCAACATATATGGATTTTTTAAGAATATTTTTTCAAGGACCTCCAAAACAATTAACGTGGATTTTTTAAAGAAGATTTTTTCAAGAACCAGCAGACGTGAAAGAATATTTTTTCAAAGACCAACAGATATGGATTTTTTAAGAATATTTTTTCAAGGACCTCCAAAACAATTAACGTGGATTTTTTAAAGAAGATTTTTTCAAGGACCTCCACAACAATAAACGTTAATTTTTAAAGATTTTGTTTCAAGCACCTCCACAACAATAAACGTTCATTTTTAAAGATTTTTATTTCAAGGACCTCCACAACAATAATCGTGGATTTTGGAAGAATATAAACGTGGATTTTTAATTTTTCATGGACCTCTACAAAACAAACATGGATTACTGAAGAATATTTCTTCTAGCACCTCTACAAAATAAACGTGGCTTTTTAATTTTTAAAACGACCGTTGTTGTTTATTTTTTAAGTAAGATTTTTTCTGTTAAATTTGTAGCTTCTAATTTTCTCTACAGTTTCCATTGCTCTGCAAATTTGAAAATCTCAGCATAGCTTTTTTTTGTGTTTCGAAATAGTCTCCACATTCTGCCAAACCAAAATTTACTACGTGCACCAACGTAAAAAGCACATCCCCTTATTAAAAATCATTCCAAGAATTTCTCAAAATCACTGCATCACGTTTTCTTCGGGGGTTTTACAGCTCTAATCTGGATAGAAGGAAAAACTTCAGTTGTCTCCCCTGCTTCCTGAGATAGTTACAAAATTACAAAAACATAAAGAATTATGATTTATATATGTAACAACTTTCACACCGAAACCAAAAAACTTTTGGAATTGTTTATTTCGCTGTTGTTGTTGTTGTTCAACAATGCTAACAAACTACAATGAGTAATTCCAAGCAGAAAAAAAACAAACACACACAATACCTCACCCTCACTCACTTCCTAAAATATTGAATTATGAGGAGCACCGTGAGCTCTTGAATAAAGCGAAGCAAAGGTTCAAAACGGAAGTTAAAAAACTTTACTCTCGCATAAAACTTGCACTTGCAACAGAAGCTAAAACTTTGGGGTACCGCCCGCCAGGCAGGCAACCGGGCAAAAAACACAGAACGTTGCTTAAAAGAACCAGCAGAGAACTGGGACAGAAAGTTGGCCTTTACCGTTAAATTACTTTATGATTGTGTTTTGTGTAATGAAGGGGTTTTGTTGTTGGATCTGTTTCTGGGTTTTTTTGTTTTTAATTTAACTCCGTTTACACATCAGCACCTTTTTGTTCTGCCATTAAAGTAATAAAATACCACTGACCGTAAATATAAAAGTAAAAGCTGATGAAAATTTAATGCATGAGGGCAGTAGATAGGCTAAAAGGGGTGAAATGATAAATTTGAGTTTGCAAAAACAAGGAATGAAATAAAAAAAACTGAAGTAATTGTTGTGGGTTTATTGAAAAATATTAAGAAGGCAGCAAACGAAAGTAAACAAAAACAAGTAAGCAAAGGCTACAGTCGAGCGAGGCCGACCGTTGAATACCCTACAACACTATAATAAATGATACAGTTTATATAGGCGAGATACTCAAAAGAATTCCACAAGATATTGTGACAAATAATAAAAGAAAACCATCAGGTTTCGTTCTCTAATTTTCGAATGATAGCAACTTAAGCTAATTTGGTCATTTCCAATTTATTGGTTGATGTTGCACGTAAATGGTCTTCCTAGATCTGGAACCAATATTTCCCAAAGACCTATAATCTCTCAGAAGTGGCAAAAGATTAACATTTATTATTGGTTTTTGACTTAAACGCATCTATGTGAGATACAGACATTTGACTATATTCTTCAACGAAATCAGCCTTAACGAAATAGTCAGAAGTGCGTCTTTCCTGTATTTGTGAATTCTCCAAAAAGACACTGGAATGGATATTTTCGAATTTTGTCTACAAAAGTTGGCAAACTATTTCACACATTGAATATTTTTCGATGGCCATCCAAAACTATTTGGCTTTTGCAATGTCCGGTAACCTCCATTCAAATGCGATCGGGCGACAATTACGACTTGCTGAAAATTTTGCAGTTTTTTTGTCCATTTCAACCCCTAAATATATGGCGATTATCTCCAAAAAGAGTAGGCTTCTATTCTGACCCTCATCTTATCCCCATGCAAAATTTCGTAAGGATCGGGCCATAAATGCGATCTGTATATGATATCCTGATATCCTAACTACTTAGTTTTGTTAGCTGTAGAAATATTACCAAATGTTTAATTCAAAATGAAAATATGCCAAAAATATGACAAAATTAAAAAATATGAGAAAATATTACAAAATCAATATTTTCATCTTTAGAGAGATATTTTTATGCGATTTTTTAGGCGTTTTTTCTTTCCTGCGAAGAGGCCATTCTGAATTAATGAGAACTGTCGAAATCAGTTCAGCCGTTCTCGACATATAAGAGATCTTTCAAGCATATCTTCTTTGATAGACATATATATCGCACATATTTTGCTATATATCTGATTTCTTGGATGTTAACATCAATGTAAAGGTCAGAAGTAACCTTGTCATGGCTTTTGATTTCGCCGGGATTTAAAATATTCGCGGTTTAATGAAAAATTTTGATTTTTTTCAACACAAAAGATATGGTCTATTTTTCCCGCTAAATATTATCCGATGACCACCCAAATTGGTAGGCTTCTTCCCCGCCCTAAACTCTAGCTACATGCGCAATTCCGCGTCGATTGGTCTATAATTGCGACCTGTAGAGCAACTGCAAAATCAGGAATTTTTTCAGTTTTTGGTCCATTTCAACCCCTAAATATTATGCGATCATCTCCAAAAGAAATAGGGTTCTATTCTGACCTTAACCCCACCTACATTCTAAATTTCGTGAAGATCGGGCCATAATTGCGAGCTGTAGAGTGATTACAAATTAACATGGACAGACGGACAGACGGACGGACGGACATACATAGCTAGATCGACTCAGCTCGGTGAGCTAGGAAGATCCATATATACTTTCCTATATGGGAAACCAATATTTCGAGGTGTTACATAAATTCTGGCCCAATCAAACTTATAATACCCCCAACACATAGTGTTGTAGGGTATAAATATACAGAAATTTTTGAGCCAGTTTTGATTATGATTTTGTTCGAGAATTTTTTTAATAAATAACAATTTGGCAAGGCGCACTTCTCACATTTTTTAATGTGTTAAAAGCAGCAATTCCATTCAATTTGGAGATAGGAGCGTATGCGTGTTATACAAAAAGTAAATATTTATCATACGACAGAGGGGACTATTTATCAGAATGTTAATCGATTTTGCATTCCTTCCTCGCATCAATAAACCTGTAAGATGGAAATATTTATTTTATTTATTTTTTTTGTTTTTGCAAAATGGTCTGGCTTTATCCCTTTATTGTTGTTTTTATAAAAACAATGTTTGTTTATTAGTGGAGAACGATGGTAATGTTTACCAGGGGGTAAGGCAGGGAATACCTAGGTTTCGGAAAGAGCCACCAATCCTCATCAGTTCCCTTGTTTTTGCCTGGGATACTCTCCCCAGAGGTATTCCCTGCCTTACCCCCTGGTAAACATTACCATCGTTCTCCACTAATAAACAAACGTTGTTTTTATAAAAACAACAATAAAGGGATAAAGCCAGACCATTTTGCAAAAACAAAATACTACGGTATCCCGAACAAACAAGCCACACTGTTTTATTTTTTTTTGTTTAAACAGAAGTAACAAAGTTTCATTCGGAGGTATATATATATTCATCAAAAGAGGTAATAGTGTTTGAGGCTCTATAATAGTAAGCAAAACGTGGGGTTATCTGCTCATATATTTTTGTAAACTTTGACCAGATGCATAGATTTTTTGTCTGATTGTTTATTCAAGGACTTTCTGGAATTGCGGAATTGAATTATATCCTACCACAATATGTGTTTTAGGGGTGTTATACGTTTGATTGGGTCAAAAATATCTGTCCGTCTGTCCATGTTAATTTGTAACCACTCCACAGGTCACAATTATGGCTCGATCTTCACGAAATTTAGCATGGAGGTGGGGCTATGGTCAGAATAGAAGCCTTTTGGAGATGATCGCGTAATATTTATGGGTTAAAATGGACCAACAACTAAAAATGTTTCTGATTTTGCACTTGCTCTACAGGTCGTAATAATAGACCAATCGAAGCGAAAGTTTGTATGGGGCTAGGCAGAAGCCTTCCAATTTTGATGGTCATCAGGTAATATTTAGAAATAGACCATAATAATTGTATTCAATAAAAGTCAACATTTCCATTAAACCGTGAATATTTTTAAGCCCGGCGAAATCACAAGTAGACGAACAGGTCAATTCTGACGCAGGTACTGATAGTAAATATATCTGATGTATATGCGAAATATATATTGTCTGTTCATCTATCTGCCACGATAACTCTTAGTTGTTAGATCCGACGTTATTTTGTATGACATTGCGTAAATATATATATATATATATATATATATATATATATATATATATATATATATATATACATATATATACATATACATATATACAAAAAAAATTGTAATGTTTTCCTGAACAAATATTCTTGTTTTATATGAAAAAAATGTTTACAGACCTCCTGATCAATAATTGTGATTTTAAATTATAAAATAAAACACAAGAAAAAGAAAAAAAATAAGTCGACCTGATATATAATTGAGAATATTGTGAGAACAAATTTTTAGGACCTCCAGACATGTAATCATTATACCCGCAGCCATATGGCTAGAGAGGGTGATGAGGTCGACTCCTAACCTCATCACAAAGCGATGTAAACTAACGAAAGAAAAATAAAACGCCGCGAGATGATCTTTCTCGTTCGGTGGCTGGAAGGGAACTCAATTTATTTACAACATATTCTTAACACTAAAGCTTACATCTAATACATTAACACATGCATTTTATTTACTAATGCACGCTGTGCATTAACGCACACAATACGTTGCGGGAGAAAACGAAACGTACCTAATTTGTGATCGACTCTTTCTTATCTTCTATTTATGGCCGTGACATTTATTACATTATTTATTACCGACCATAAACCTAGCATTTGGAAAACACATGCATCTTAAGTGTTTTCTTTATTTAACTAATTTACATTCTTCGGAAAAGACAAATAAAAATGAGATAAGAATTTAAAGAAGAACATTCAACACACAAACTATTTTTACAACATGTACAGTTTCTACAAAACTAAACAGAGGGTATATATCATTTGATACGGGAAAAATGTGCCTTATCGCAATAACGGTTTTAAACACTAGGTCTCTTTGATCCAAATCCGTTTCAGGACATTTATAGTCGATCTAGTGATGTCCGTCCGTCTGTCTGGCTGACTGGTTCACACAATAACTCTCGTAATATGTGTATTAGTGCTAGGTCAGGAGCGAAAATTGAGAATATCGGTCAACTCCATCAAATCCTCCCCAACAAAGGGTCAACATTTTGAATAATTATAACTCTTATAAAATGTTATGTAAGAGTCCGATTGTCTTCAAATTACATACACTACAATACAGAAGGGCTGGTGTGAAGAGGGAGTATACCGGTCCACTCCTTCTAGTACCTCCTTCACAAACGGTCAACATTTTGAAAATTCATGAAGCTCATAAAATGCGATATTAACATCTGATTCCATTCAGACTTGGCATATCTCAATATTTCCATCAACACAAGATTTCTTATTAAGATGGCAGGGATCACATTATTCCTTTTGGTACCTCCCACACAATGTGTCAAAGTTTTACAACTTGCTGTATATTAATATTTCTATCAACCAGAAATATGAATATGGAATGTATAATTTCCCTTACTACTACATGGAGTTTTAACAGTTTGAATAATCAAAACAGAAGTCAAAATATTTTTAATAGATCGACTGATGCTTTTTTAGTTGTTCTTTTTCTTGTCAAAATATATGGATTTTTTGAATGCATTCTAAAAAAACGGGAAATAAAAAAATATATATATTTTTAGCGAAAAGTTGTATATATATTTTGTTGTTGGATTTTTTATGTGATCCTCCTCCTATGAATATAGATTAATTAAAAAGTTCTTTTAAAAATTATATTTGTTCTACAATCCGACGTAAGGAAGATCATATTGAAATTAGTAATAATCAGTTCATATGTCGGTACTTTCTTCGATTTTATGTTAATATGAGTTTGAATATGCGACCAATTTAAATCTATAGATAAATCTTCGGAATTGGAAGTCGATTCAGATATAACTACAGCTCCTATGTATAGATCTTAGCCAATTTAAATTTTAGCCCACCTGTAGGCCTAAATATTCTCCCTATATCATTCACACTTAGTGATATATACCATAACAATCTATCTGTGTAATTTGGTATAGATCGGTTGAAATTTAAATATCCTCCGAAGAAATAATATCGATCAAAACAACCACTTTCAATAATTATCTAAAAAATACTAAATACTTCCAAAGTTAAATTTGAGTTTCTCCTGACTCTTAGATTACAACTCCCCAGTCATGATACCACCAGAAATTATGAACTCTCGTTACCTTTTATTTTCTTTCGTTCATTGTACTTCATGGCCATTTTGCTGTATGACATTCTCCGAAATAAGTCAATTTAGACGAACAAACATGAAAAACAATACGTTCAATGAGTTGGTAAATTAGAGCCTAACCATTTACGCCAATTATCGCTGGCGTTGACTTCGTCATTTCTCTTTGTGCGAGCCTGAGAACCATTGATATGGTTAGTAATGCCTTTGTGATTATTTCTTCAGCAGCATTTGTTCCACATGTCAGCGACCTGTGATGTATGTGAGAAGAGGAAGAGAGAGAAAAAGAAAGAATGAAAGAAAACAGAACTAGGCAAATGTCAATCATGTATGAAACTGAGCCACAATTGTCGTATTGTGGGGCTTTTTATTGTTATCTATGTTCGGCATGCTTCATTAGCTCACTTTGTGGTGGGGTGCGTGAGGCTACGGAATAATCAGATAATTGTTGGGGCATACAGAGAATAGGCTGATTGGGTTGTATGTTCGTGGGAAGGAAACAACAAGAAAGAGAGGTATAGTTGTCTGCTAATTAAGGCAAAATGGGGAGATAAAATAGTGAGTTTATTTTTCCCCATTTGCGTGGTTCATATTTATACTCGTCGGAACTTAGAAAAAGTTAAAAGGCATCATTCGGTTTTTGCCGGCAGTTGTATACTCCCAGGCAATGTTGGATTTTTTAAAAATATTTTGACTTATGTTATGATTATTTAAATTATAAACCTTCTATGGAATAGATTCCGAAGGAATGGGCCAATATTGTCCATTTGGTATCGGACCTAAATAAATATGATATAAATATTGCAACGTGCCATATTACAGGTGTTAGCAAAATATGTTTCATTCAGTGTTTTGTTTTTCAAAATCTTGAACCCTATGTGGGGGAGGAATTAAAGAAATAATCCGATCTCTACCATCTTCACAACAGACCTGGTGCGGATGGAAATATTGAGATGTATCAAGTCTGAATGGTGTCGGATGTTAATTTCGCGTTTTATGATCGCAATGGATACTGAAATTTTTGACCCTTTGTGGGGAAGGTAATAGAAGGGGTGGACCTATATATACCCTCTTCACAGCAGATCCTGCGTTAGGACCATTATTTCTCCTAACACAGGGTATGCTGTGAAGAGGATCATGTGTGAAATATGACATGAACCGGATGTTTATTTCGAATTTTATGATAGATAAAACTTTGACCCTGTATGGGGGAGGTACCAGTAGAGGTGATCCCATCTCTATCATCTTTATAACAGATCTTGTGTCGATGGAAATAATGAGATGTGCCAACTATCAATGGAATCGGATGTAAATTTCGCGTTCTATGATATGATGTTATATGACCTTATGATATTCAAAATTTTTACCCTTTGTGGGGGAGGTACCAGAAAAAATGAACCAATATAACCCATCTTCACAGCACAACTTATTTTAGTAGAATTAATGGGATGTGTGTAATATGAAGAGAACCGGATGATTCTTTCGGATTTTATAATCGTTTTGGTTGTTCAAAATTTTGACACTTTGTGGGGGAGTTACCAGAAGGAATGGTCCGATCACTACCATCTTTATATAAAAAATCTTGATAGAAAAATTGAAATGTGTGTAATCTGCAGGCAATCGGACTCCTTTATGACATTTTATAAGAGCTTTAATAATTCAAAATTTTGCCCCTATGGGGGTGGGGGGAGGAACTTGATGAAGTGGACCGACATTTTCCATTTCCGCACTGACCTAGAATTGACGCAAGTATGAGGATTTGCAAAGTTGAAGTAAATTCGGAGTGTCCTTTGACCCTTTTGCACACAATATTTGTTTGGCCCAAGGGGAGCCCTAATGAACTTGGTTATAATCGGATCATATTTAAATATAGCTCCCATATATCTTCAACTGATTTTGGGTTAATTGTGCACCAAATGACCCGCAGTTTGTTACATCCCACCGAATTCAGTCTAGAAGCAAGTAAATCAAATTTGGAGAAAATCGGTTCAGATATAGCTATAGCTCCCATACATATGATTCATCCGATGTCGGGTTTAAACTATCTCACATACGCATTATGCACTCCAGAAGAATGATATTTAGTAGCGAGCAGATACTGCTCGAAAATACCTCTGTCAAATTTTATCAACATCGGTTCAGATTTGGATATAGCTCCCATATACATCCTCAACCGATTTCGGGTTAATTGTGCATCAAATGGTCAATATTAGTCCAAAAGACCTGAATTTTGGAACATCCGACTGCATTCTGTCTAGAATCAAGTACATCAAATTTAGTGAAAATCGGTTCAGATATAGCTATAGCTCCCACATATATCCGACTCTTTGTTAATGGTGCACAAAATTGCCAATGTCAGTCCTGGATTTTGGTACATCCGATCGAATTCTGTCTAGAAGCAAGTAAATCAAATTTGGTAAAAATCGAATCAGATATAGCTATAGCTCCTATATATATATGTTTAATCCGATTTGGTCTTCGACAACAATGATTTGGATATAGCTCCTTAATCCGATTTCAGGTTGATTGTGCAAATAATGGCTAATATCAGCCCTAATGTAGTGAATGTCGAGAAGTACGTTTACATTTTGTGAAACTCGGCTCCGAAATACATAATTTTATATAATCCTTCCCGAAGTGATATCATGCTCTCTAGAGCTATGCTATTTGGTATAAAAGACTAAACTGTCTCTGGATTAGAAATGCCTTTAATATTAGTTCCCTCCGAAACCAAACTATAACTGCTCTAAAGGCAAAAGCTGATAGGTGGTATGAGGTAATTCAAAAAATTCTTTTGTTGCTGAGCTCTACTAAATATCCATAGTGGTGTAGGGTATCAAATAGTCAACCCGTCCGAAAAAAAATCAAAAAAAAAAAAAAATCGACCTTTTGTGGGGAAGATACCAGAAGGAGTATACCGGTATTGACCATCTCCGAACTCGATCGAAATTTTGATAATAATATTACATTATGCCAAGTTTGCAGCAAAGCGGATACTCCCTTCGAGAGTTATCGTGCGCAACAGCCAGGCAGACAGACGGACGGACGTCCGTATAATGTAATATTATTATCGAATTTCGATCGAATTCAGAGATGGGCAATACCTGTCCACTCCACCACCTCACAAATTTTTTCAATTTTGTCAATTTTTTCGGGCGGGTCAACTATATGATACCTCTAGATAGACTCCAAATGCCTTGAAATAGATTTGGTCAAAAGATATCCTGGATATAAAACCGCTATTTCGAGGATGCACTTTTTGGCCGAGAGGATATCTGTATACCCTCTCTTTAGCCATATGGCTGAGGGTATGGAAAACTCCCTCAGTGCCTTAATTGCTTATATTTATTAAATAAATACCTTAAATACCTTTGCATCCTCAATTCCCCGACATTTGTAGCAGTTCTGGCACGAAATCATGCAGTAACATTTTAATTGTTTTGCAACAAACATTTTGAGAAAGTTACAAACCATAAACTTATAACAATGTGTTTAGTGTTGTTGCTATTACTTTTTGTTGTTGTTTTTTCTTTAGCGCTGGAGTTGCATTCGAACATACACACCAGCGATAATGTGTTCATTTAAGTTCGAGTGTGAAACTCACGTAGCGACATCATGACTTGCCAGCGCGAATTAGAATAGTTAAAACATGCGATACTCCTTTGCCGGCAGTCAGGAGCTGCCAAACAAAATACAATTCGCTGTGTGTGTGTGAGGGTGTGTATGGGTGTTTGTGTTGCAATTTCCATTAAAGTTCCACCTTTTGTCTAAAAAATTTCATAAAAATTTTTACCAACAACATTGTTACACTTTTGCCAGTGCATCCTCGAACATCCTTCACCGATGGATGTTGGTGTTAGTGGGGGTGGTGGGGCCTCCACTCTTTTGCCAGAACAAAGCATGCAGTTTATGCTTTTGTAAAATACCTCAGGATAATTTTTGTGAGATAATAAAATTGTATAGTTTTTCGAAATTAGTTGGAAATTGAGATAACAAAAAATTATGTTGTTATAGTTGTTCTCAAAGTTGATGCTCCAGCCCTGGCACCGGAGGGGAGCAACTTGAGTAGCGATGGCGGCAGCAGCAGAAGCACCAGCAATTATCAAAAACAATTCAAATTTTGACGATAATTAGAAAACTACAAAAAAAGTTAATAGAGTTTAAAACTGTTAAGGTAAGTATGTGGTTGGCTAAGGGTAGAACGAATTAAGATGATAGAACCTGTTTAATTGTGGAGAGCTTATAAGAAGATTTCTCTAAGACATTTTCTCTATGGAAAACCTGTTAAAGAATATTTTTCTAAATAAGAGACATTGATAGGATTGAAGTCTTATAAATAAAAGACCACATGGAAATTTTCAACCCATACAATCCCCATGGAACCTCTCTTGAAAGTCTTCTTCGAAAAACTTTTAAGGACATTCTTACAATTAATGTTGCATTTTTCAAGGACATTTTTTTTCTCTCTCCTCAAGTAATAGCTTACAAAAGACATAGACAATTTTTTTAAGAAAAGGTACGTATGTGTTAAGGTCAGTATGTGGTTGGTTGAGGGTGGAACGCAAGAAGACGATAGAATCAGTTCGATAGAATCTTCTAAGAAGAGTTCTCCAAGACATTTTCTCTATAGAAGACCTATCGAAGAATTTTTATCCATAGAAAGGTTATTGAAAATATTGAAGCCTTATCCTTAAAAGACTCCAGGAACGTCTTCAACCCGTAGAATCCCCATGGAACCAGTCTTGAAATTCTTGGATCAATGAACGTATTCTATAACAGATTTCAAGAAGACCTCAATCTCAAAGAAAACTTTTTGAAAATCTTTTAAAGATTTTTGAGGGTGTTCCTTCAATTGAAGATTCCTTGAAGGTCTCTTGAAGATCTTCAACCCAAGGAACGTCTCTTGGAAATCTTCGGTCAATTGAATATATCTTGAAGGTGTTCTATCCATAAAAGACTTCAGGAAGGCCTCAATCCGTAGAAGATTTCTTAAAGTTTGTGTTGCTATTAAAGATCTTTGAGGGTGGTCCTTCAATTGAAGATCCCTTCGAATGACTATGGAATATCATATATCTATAGAAGACCTATTGAAGAACTTCTATCTATAGATGATGATGGTCTTCTGTAAACATAAGACCACTTTTTTCTGTTTTGTATTTTTTTACTTGATTTATAAAGTATTACGAAATTGACTCTGACTCCAAATTTCAGAATTCTAACTCTCTTTCTTCCTCAAATACCCTGGTTAATACTTTTTAGTACTTTTTGTACTCTTTCCCCCGCCAAGTATCAACCAAACTACACTTCCCACTTAATTCCCTACCCAAATACCAAATTTAGTACCATTCAGTACTTTTTAGTACATATCTCCAAAACCCTATACACTAACAGCGATCCGAATACCACATTTCAGATTCGAAGCAGTATCCGTTCAAATTTAGAACCATTCAGTACCTTTCTATCTATAAAAAAACCTTTTGATGATATTCTGTCCACATATGACTTTTAAAAGGCTTTCAATCAATCAGAACCAACGAAGGGTTTCAATAAATAGAAGACCCTTTGCGTTCATTCTACAGCCATAGGAGAAACTTCGAAAGTCTTTTATCAACGCAAAATCTCTTTAGGGTCTCCTATTTAGGGAAGACCTCTATACTTATTTGTTTGACCCAAGGACGAACCCTATTGAAATTGGAGATGATCGCACCAATATAAGTCCTAATGATCTGAATTTTGGAATTCAGTCTAGAAGAAAGTACATCAAATTTGGGGAAAATTAGTTCAGATAAATATGTTTCATCCAATTTGGTTTTCAAGTCCATCACATTCGTAATAGGCACTCCACAAGAACAATATTTGGTACCAGATATCCTATAGAGCTCGGAAATACGTCTGCTAAATTTGATTTGGATATAGCTCCCATATATGTCTTCAACCGATTTCGGTTAATTGTGCACAAAATGGCCAATATCTGTCAACAAATTTTAAATTTTGGTACATTTGACCGAATTCAGTCAGGAAGCAAGTACATCAAAGTTGGAGAAAATCGGCTCAGATGTAGTTAAATAATTTCTTTTGTTACGGGAGCTCTACTAAATATACATAGTGGTGTAGGGCATCATAGAGTCGGCACCGCCCGACTTTCGACTTTTCCTTACTATTTGTTTACTTCATTTGAATAATTATAAATCCCAATCTTACGCTACAACAGTAAACTTAATCCAAATTTCCGGATTCCATCTCTGTTAGTTCACCCAAAACCAAAGTGTACCGAATTTAGTACTATTTCGTACAGATGAGTAGAAATTTACATAACTACCTACATCATACAGTTCAAAATAAATCTTATTGCCAAATTTCAGGATAACAACTTTACCCGGACTCCAACTCCCTAAACTTGAATTATACCACATTTAGTACTATTTAGTACACATAAGTACGAATTTCTAAAACTTTCTATGTACCCCAATCCTACGATGTTATAATAAACTTAGTTCCAAGTTTCAACATTCCAGCTCCAAAATTTAAATTGTACCAAAATTTAGTACCATTTTGGTACACATAAGGACGAATTTGCAAAACTACCACCATGTCCCAATCCGAGACCCCTACAGTAACCTTATTTCCAATTGTCAGGATACCAGCTATACTGGTTCACTCAAATCCAAATTGTATCAAACTTAGTACCATTTAGTACAAATAAGTACAAATTTCCATAACTACCCAACGCATAAAACCTTATTTCCAAATTTCAGGATTCCGATTCAACAAAAACCATGCAATAGTAATCTTATTTCCAAATTTCAGGATTCCAGCTATATCGGTTCACTCAAATCGAAACTGTGCCATATGTAGTACCATTTAGTCCTTTTTGTGGACATAAGTACTAATTTCGAAGAATAACTCCGTTTCCCAATCTTGCACTTCGCCAGTAATATTAATTTCAAATTTCATGAATCCGGCTCCAACCGTTTCTTCAAATTTCAAATTTCTTATACCAAATTTAGTACCGTTTAGTGCTTTCCGTATACATGAGTACACATATCCAAAACTACCTCCTTACATCGACTCTACTCCTCAACCTTGATACTCATTCCAAATTTCAAGTTTTTAGCTCTAATCGTTCACATGATACGAAATAGTACCAAATGTAATGTATTTTGGTACTTTTCGTACACTTAGAGTGCTTCCAAAAATTCTTTGGTACATCAATCATACCCTCTATCAGTAAACTTTATTCCAAATTAAAATCTTCTAGCTCTACTGGTTCATCAAATGCATGGCTACCATATGTGGTGCCTTTAAGTACTTTTTGTACCGTTCTAGTACGAATTTTCAGAAACGTAGTTTTGTCTGATATTTTCAGACCAAGATTGACTCTCACCCAAAATTTCAAGATTCTAGCTTCAGCCGTTTCGTCTGGGCGTTAATGAATCATTAGGTCAGTCAGTCAGTCAGGCAATCAGTAACTTTACTCCTTTATTAAAAGTTTTCTCATTTTTTGTTTACTTCCTCCCCACCCCAATACACCATTTTTATTCTTTTATTTTTGAGTTGTTATTTTTTAATTAGAATTATATTAAATATTTTATGGTTTGTAATAATTAAACAAAAAAATTAAAAAATAAAAGTGAAACAAAATCATTGGATAATATTGACGTGACTTAAACATATCCCAACTGACTTGGCACCCTCCCTTTAGACGCAAAAACGTAAATTCCAACTTGCCGTAGCTTGCCGGCATGCAAAGGTGCAAATTCAGATGTTGTAGGTGTTTCGCAAAATTATATGTTAATTACAACTTTGTGAACTAATTGAGTTTTAACAACAAAATGACAATGCCAAAAGGGGAAATAAGAAATTTCGTTTGCCATTTTTTGTGGGGAGAGGGAGAAAATGAGGCAAGTTAAGAAAGTTAGATAAGTTGGTGGGGAAAGGAATTGTGCTGGGTGTAATGATAATATTCAGAAAGTTGGTTGATGTTCCGGTTTTTACAAAAAAGGGAAGAGCTACACTAGAAAATATCTTAAGGGACTTCCATAGATTTTGAAAAATTACTTCAGGTCTGAGTTAAAAATAATATCCTGACGTTTATATAATACAGTTTTTGATGCCTAAATTTTGAGTTATTGTGTATCGGAATCGATAGCCACCGATTTCAAACAAATGTATTTCCCAAAATGTCATCATACTTTATACAGAGGTATGAAGACATTGATTTCGTTCTGACCGAATTTTTGATACAGTCCGCTATGAGTAAAATTAAACTATTGAGGTAAAGATATTATTTTTATTAAAATTAGGTTTATATTGCGGACCCTACGAATAAGTGGTTTTAAATTAATAATTAACAGCAAAAAAATCCTTTCGGTAAGTCTGTGAATATGAAGACATTGATATATACAGGGAGAGACAAAAAAACTGCAACAAAGTCAAACGCCATAATTTTTATATTTTTTTTCTTAAATTTTATTGAATGAAAACAAAAAATGTCGGAAATAGCATCAAATTTTAGAATAAGTTTAGATTTGTTCGAATTGGTCACCTTTGGCACGAATTATAGCCTTCAATTGGCAAATACAACCATCGCACGCTGCTTGAATCTTGCTCGGCGGTATTTTTGGCCCATTCCCGGCGAAGCGCTTGCTTGAGGTGATCGACACTTTTGTATTTTTGGTGCCAACCTTGCTTTCCAAAATACTCCAGACACAGTAGTCCAACGGATTGGTATCCCGAGATTTTGGTGGCCATTGTGCGCTGGAAATGAAACGAGAAACCTCATTTTGTAACCATTTTTGGGTGCGATGGTGCTGAGTTCTGTTGGAATGTCCAAGGTCTGCGGTCAAAATTTTTTCGAGCCCAAGGCTTTATACACCCTCCAGAATATTTTCGCGATTATGAAGCAACGGTTGATTAATACGAGTGGAGAGCGACAATCGGCTGTTATGGCGGCCCACACCACCACCATGGCCGGCGCATGTTTACAAACTGCTGGACAACGAAAGTTTTCTCATCGAAGACGGAGAAAACCAAAATCGGCAGTTCACCACTTTCGGCCAACCGAAGCAACTCTTTAGCAATTGCAATTTCAATGGCTTTAACCCGAGCTGATTGTTTAATATTTGCCGAATGGAATATTGCGATATGTTCAGCTCACCAGACATTTTTCGGCCACTGCGTCGCGGATTTCGGACAAGTCACTTCTTTACTTTTCGAACCATTCCTGCTGATATTGCCGCTTTCTTCCGTCCACTTCTTTGACGTCGGGATACGCTACCAGTATCACTTTAACGAGCGATGCTACGAGACTCACAAGATTTATCCACATTTAAATGCTGGAATGCTCTAACGATAGCCACTTGTGGTTTTTCAGCCGAAAATAAAGAAATCACACTATCACGCTTGAATTCCATTACGAATAACTTTTTTATTCTGGAAAATTCTCACCAAAATGCTTTTGTACGCTTGTAAACAATATAATGAGCTGTCAGTGAAATCACTTTAAAAGCTGTCGGACAAGAGGCTTAGAAAAGACTGCAGTCTGATGTTGGTTGCTGTTGTTTTTATCTCACACTGTATGTTTCATTCGATTTGAGTAAGATGCACTCCAGATCTCTACTAAATATGCAGTTTTAAACAAAATTATGACCCCTTTGTGGGAGATGTACCGGAACTAGTAGGCCAATATATCTTCACAGTATATCTTGTGTTGGTAGAAATATTGGCACGAGTAAAAATTGAAAAGTGTCGGAAACTTATTTCGCATTTTATGAACTACATAAGAATCTACAAAATATTGACCTTTGTGGGGTAGGTACCAGAAGGAGTTGGATGATATATCCCATCTTTACATCAGATCTTGCATCGATAGAACAATAAGTATATGTCAAGTTTGAGAGGAGTGTTAGGCTTATTCCTCTTTTTATGAGCTACATGAGAACCTTCAAATTTTTGACCGTTGTAGTATAGGTATTAGAAGTAATGGCCTGTTTTATCCGTTCTTCATACCAGATCTTGCGTTGGTAAAAATATAGAGAACCTGAAGAGAATGGGAGTCTTGTTTCACATTTTAAAAGAGTTGAAAATGTTTAAAAGGTGGGTGAGGTACTTAATAGATTGGGCCGATATTATACATTTGCTCACCTAAATTAGTACTTAAAAAAATATATTAAGATTCTCAAAGTTAGCACAAAATTGGAAAATCCTCTCTTGTTCTCTATGTAAATTATTTGTATGATATATACCCTTTCTAGCCGTATGACTGAGGATAAAAACGGAAAAATTTTGGCCAAAGCCAAATTTGCGAGTTTTGTTGAGATCTTTTTCTTTCAAAATAGTAATCTAAATTTTTGTGTCGAAGTTTTTATACCCTCCAACATTTTATGGACTGTATATTAGCATTGTCATACCATTTGTAACTCCTCGAAATATTCATAATAGGTCCTGCAATATATATATATTCTGAATCAAAATAAAATTCTAAGACGATCTCGCGATGTCCGTTTGTCTGTCTGTTGTAATCACGCTATCTTTCGAATGAATTGCTATAGAAGGCTAAAATTTTGCATACATGCATAGTTTACCATTAGGCAGGTTAAGTTCCTTAATGGGCAATGTCGATCCACGTTTTCGTATAGCCCCCATATAACGCTACCTCCCGATATTCGGTATTTTTATGATTTTAGCGACAATATTTACCGGAATTCTTTCAAATTTCGTATTAAAAGATCTTAATGGGTACTACAACCTATGACGGTAACTTCCGATATTCGGTATTTTCATGATTTTAGCGACATTATTTACCGGAACTGTTTCAAGTTTCGTATTGAAAGCTCTTAGTGGGTACTACAATCTATGGCAAAAAATTTGTTATGCAGGTCAACCTCTTCGTATAGCCCCCATAAATCGGTACCTCCTGATATTTGGTATTTTGATGATTTTAGCGACATTTTTCATCGGAATTGTATCAAATTTGATATTTGAAGTTCGTAGTGGATACTACAGCCTATGACAGAAAATTGCAGGTTCACGTCTTCGTATAGCCCGCATATAACTGTACCTCCCGATACTCGGTACTTTGTTGATTTGAGCGACAGTATTAACCGGAATTCTTTCAAATTTGGTATTTGATGTTCGTTGTGGATACTACAGCCTATGACAGAAAATTGTCTGTGCAGATCCACGTCTTCGTATAGCCCCCATATGACGGTAGCTCCCCATATTCGGTATTTTCATGATTTTAGAGACATTATTTACCGGAATCGTTGTAAGTTTCGTATTTGCAGTTCGTAAGGGGAACTACAGTCTGTGACAGAAAATTGTCTATGCAGGTCCAGGTCTTCGTATAGCCCCCATATGACGGTACCTCATGATTTTAGCGACATTATTTATCCGAACTGTTTCAAATTTCGTATTTGAAGTTTGTAATGGGTGCTTCCGCCTATGACAAAAATGTGTGTATGCAGATCCACGTCTTCGTATATCCCGTATGGGAAGTACCGCCCAATACTCTCTATTTTTATGATTTGTGCGACATTATTCACCCGAATTGTAACAAATTTCGTATTTGAAGTTCGTATGGGTACTACAGCCTATTGCAAAAAATTTCGTATGCAGGTCCACGTTTTCGTGGACCTGCATGGAGGTGGAGGGTATTAAATGTTCGGAACTTAGCTACTTTTTTACTTGTTTTTTTTTTTTATTTTTAATTCCTTCCAAATAGTGGAGGGCAGTAACGAACTTTAGCTGCTTTTTTACTTATTTTTTTATTTGAATATCCACAATTTGTGATTTATATCACAGTCTCTACTAGGACTGGCCTTTATTGGCAAATGTTTGTCAAGACCTAAAAAAATGTTCGATATGTGAAGTAGAAACATCATCACATATTCCTCAACCGCTTTCATACTGTTTGTAGCCTCCCCCTTCCCAAACTTTTTAAAAATGTATTGTGCATTCCGAATATGTGCTTCGAAAGAACTCAGTTCATCAAACTAATTAATTAGTTCGTAATTACAATGAAAGTAAGGGGATGAGGATGGGGGTGGGGCGGAGCAATTGCAAACAATTATAATATTAATGTCAAGATATTCTGCGGTTTCAGTCACTCTTTCAATCAATGGCTGGGATTTCTAGGAAACCAAAATCCATTCAGAAATTTGAGATGGAAGAAAAAGAGAACGGAAAAGGCGAAGGTCGAAGGGAGGAGCGGAAAAGTCACTACGATTGACTTTCGTTCCCACACACATACACACACACAAATGATGCCGATGATGCTGTTGCTGTTGTTGTTATTACTTTCGAAAGTATGCTGGCAAAAAGTACTTGAAACTAAAACAACACAGAGCGAACGCACCAAAAGTCAATTTAGTAATCGAAATTGATTTGTTTTTTTCTTTCTTTCTTCTTCCTCTGTTGCTCTTCTCCGTATGGACCAACAAAATAAAATAAAAAGCTCAAAGTTTTCAATTTCTTGACATTGTTCGTAATGTAGAAGACCATTTTCCGAGAGAGAGAGAGAGAGAGAGGCAAGCTGCTGCGACTTGAGATTCGAAATGGAAATTGTGTTATGGCCAAAGAAGAAGAAGAAAAAGATGAGGCACAAAAAAAAAAAAAAACAAAGATCTCGGAAAAACTTTATAAATGCCAATTTGGAGAATGTAATACAATTTTGTGCTGGTGCTTTGCTTAAAAGCCTTAAATGGAGTTGGACATAAAATGGGAAACGGAAGCGTTTCCATTGCCTAGTGTATCTGCTGTGTAATACAATTTCAGAGATATTGAATGAGTGCCGTTACAGTTACACTTCTGCTGCTGCTGCTACCGCTGCTTTAAGTTACTGTGAAATTAAAGCAACAACAAAAATGGCACAAGAAATCAAGAGTTGGCCCACAGGTGTTGAAGTGCAAAAAGTCACTCAAGAAAATGAAATTGTTTTACCCTGGCAAAGCAATCTCCCTCAACATGCCTGCAAATTGAACTTTGCTGGTAATGTTTGAACTTTCATATTGTACATTTGTATTTTGCTTTTTTTTAATAAAACATTGAAGTGATTTATGACTTCCAGAAGTTTTGATAATTCAATGAATAATTATTGCTGTAATACACAATTAGACTTTTAATAAAAAAATTAAATATAAATTTACATAACACAAAAAAGTTTCAGTGTCGTTGTGCTCCTTTTTCAAAACTTATTTTTTGGGGGTGTAAAGTGAACACGAAATAAGGAACCACGACTGGTCATTATCAAAATTTGATTTCGGATGGCATCCATTTGGAATGGACGTAATTTGATGTATCGCATTTCCAGTGCATGGAAAACCTCCTAGTATAAACCGGACTATACCAAATACATTTTATAGCCGTTAAAAAAAAAAAAAAACAAGTAAAAAAGCTGTAAGTTCGACCGGGCCGAACTTTGAATACCCTGCATCATTTGGTACAAATTTAACAATTTTCAAAAAAATAAAATCCGTTAAAAAGTCTGTTAAAATCTTAAAAATATCGAATGTAGCCGTATATTAGGGTCTATACGACGACGTGGACCTGCATAGGCAACTTTTGTCACAAGCTATTACAATATTCAAATGCGAAACTTAAAAAAAATCTGTTTATAATGTAGCTAAAATCATCAAAATACCGAATATAGGGAGGTACCATGGGGGTTATAAAACGTGGACCTGCACCGACAATTTTTTGTCATAGGCTGTAGTATCCATTACGAATTTCAAATACAAAATTTGAAATAATTTCGGTATATAATGTCTCTAAAATAGTCAAAATACCCAATATCGGGAGGTACCGTTACATGGGGGCTATACGAAGACGTGGACCTACATGACCCGTATCTTGCAGACATAATACACATTTGAGTAAAATTTTATCAACCTACTTCATTTCGTTCAGAAGCTAGAGTGATTTCCACAGACGGGCAGATGGATAGACGTACAGACGGACGGACATTGATAACTCGA
Organism: Musca domestica; assembly: GCF_030504385.1. Lineage (NCBI taxonomy): Eukaryota > Metazoa > Arthropoda > Insecta > Diptera > Muscidae > Musca > Musca domestica. The sequence goes on along the minus strand of NW_026712207.1, from coordinate 7,100,886 downwards.
CATAGAATTTTATACTGATCAAGAAAATATATACATTGTGGGATCTAAAATGTATATTTCCAGGTGTTACAAACGGAATGACAAACTTTATATACCCTCCATACTATGGTGGAGGGTATACAATTAAAAAAATAAAATAAATAAAATGGAGGTTTGCATGCTCTCGACTGCAATTTAATGTTTTAAAATCCTAATAATTTATGGTACATCAAAAAACGTCTTTCTGAGGTTGATGATGGATTTTTAATATAGTTGTAATAAACTTTCCGATCAAAAATTTTGAAGTATAGTTGTTTTTTTAATATTTGTCAAGGATCGCCTGGAGGAAATTGTGGGTTTAAAAAAAAATTTCCTGGACATCCTGGTGTAGATTGGTTTTATTTAATTTTTATATCCTACAACACTACGTATTGGGGGTGTAATAAGATTGATTGGGCCAAAAAGTATGTAACACCTCAAATATTGGTTTCCCACATAGGTACCTATATATGGATCTTTCTATCTCGCCGAGCTGAGTCGATCTAGCTATGTATGTCCGTACGTCCGTCTGTTCATGTTAATTTGTAATCAGGATACATGTCGCAATTGTGGCCCGATCCTCACGAAATTGAAAATGGAGGTGGGGTTAGGGTCAGAATATAACCTTTTTGTTTTCAGAGAAACAAAAACAGAAAAATTTCCTGATTTTGCTGTTGCTATATATGCCACAATTATGAACCAATCGACGCGGATTTGCATGGAGTTAGATTTCAGGGGTGAGCAAAATCTAGCTAATTTAGGTGGTAATCGGACAATATTTAACGGGTAAAATAAACCATAACTTTTATGTCAAGTAAGGAAAAGTCAAAAGTCGGGCGGGGTCGACTATGTGATACCCTACACCACTTTGCATATTTAGTAGAACTCCCATAGCAAAAGTAGATTTCAAGTAGATCATACCACCTATCAACATTTGGCTTTAAAGCAGTTATAGTTTGCTATATATATATATATATCGAAGCCGAGTTGCACTAAATGGAAACGTACGTCCCAAAACTATATATAAGCCATTATTTTCACAATAATCCTGAAATCGAATTAAGGATATATATGGGAGCTATAATCAAATCTTAGCCGTTCTCGATAAAATTTGCAAAGGTATTTCCGAGCTTTATAAGATATCTGATACCAAATCTCATTGTTGTCGAATGCATATTACCCATGTGAGGGACTTGAAACCCTAAATCAGAGGATACATATGTATGGGAGCTATATCTAAGCCGATTCTCACCAAATTTGGCATACTTGCTTCTAGACTGAATTCAAAATAATTCAGGTCATTTAGTGCACAATTAACGCGAAATCGGTTGAAGATATATATGGGAGATTAGTCCAAATTTGAACCGATTCTTATCAATGTCAATAGGTTTCGTCCTTGGGCCACACAAATATTGTTCGGAAAATTTATTCATCGAATATAAATGCGACCTGCATTTTGTTCCAACAATACCTGGACAGACGGACTGACATGTACATATAACTCCACTCAGAAAGTGATTTAATGAAGATCTTCAAAAGTAACTATTGGTCTATCTCGTTTCCTTCTCCATGTTACAAGCAAATGCACAAATACATAATACCCTTACAACAATGTGTTGTAGGGTATAAATCCACCGTTATAGCTTTAATTATCCTGCAAAAATGTTCCCTTTAAAATCCATCATATCTTATATCGATCTCTAAATAACCCTGAAAATCCTCTAATATTCCCAAAAAAAAAAAAAAAAAAAAAAAAAAAAAATCCACGATTATTGCTATTGCTTTTCTTCAAAGATATTCCATTGAAAAAATATTCATGATTATAGCCCTAGTTGTCCATCGAAAAATATTCCTTCTGAAATCCAGGATTATAGCTCGTATAGTCCTCAACATATAAGTTTAATGACTTCCGAACACAAATGCTGAAGTTTTTTTTTTTTTGGAGACATAAGCGAAGAGCTTTTGTCTATAAAAAAATGTTCAGAGGACCTCTTGACCTATTTCCCATGAAAATATATTCAAGAATCTTCTCATCGTACAGAGTCCGTAAGATTTTTTTTCAGCAATCTCATAACCATCTTATATTTTTTTTCAAGAACCTAAGAATTTTTGTTTAGGACCGCCAGATCAAGAATTTTTTAAGATTTTTTATTGGGAAAATCTTTATAAGGATCTGGCCAGAAATTAGTTAGTTATTAGTATTTTTGAAGGGACTAATGGCTTCATGCATAATTATTGTGGACTTTCTCCGAATATATTTTAAGAGTTTCCTAGCAAAAAGTTCAGCTGTTGATATTCAAGAACTGCCTTAATGATTTCTGGTGAAAAATATTAAAAGTACTTTAAAGAGAAAAATCGCTGAATTTTAACCCAGAGAATGTATTTAAAATTTCTTGATCAAAAATCATAGATTTAATAGTAATTTTTCCAAAAAAAAAAAAAAAAAAAAAAAAAAAACACAATTTTAAAAATATTCTGTCAGGGACAAAATCCTTCAATAATTTGCTTGTGGGAGAATTTTGAGGTTTTCCTAACGAAAAGTCGTGCGTCTGTCTAAAAATCATGTTTAATTTTCCAATTTTTTTAAGGACTTCTCTAAAATAACTTTTAAATAAAGAATGAACTTCGCAACTGTTTTACGGTCTTCCGAAAATTTTCGAACTATCTAAGAATTTAAAGAATTTATGCTGCATCCTCAAAGGTCTACAAAGGCGAATTCATTCAAGATTTTTTCCCAGATTCGTGCTAAATTCATGGTTTTTCAAGGTATTCCTTTAAAAATTCATAATTTTTACAGTTTTTGTTTTGGGACATTCTGGCAAGTGCTTTTGTAGTTCCGGACAATAATTGTGAAATTTGTAGAAACAGTTTTAAAGGGTTATTTGGAAAAATATCGTGCATCTTTTTTAATTAAAGATATCCTCTCGAAATGTCGTAGTTATTTTTTACATTTTCAAATTACATTTTTAATGAATCAGGAAGTCCTTCAAAGAACTTCCGATCAATTTAAGCTTTATTTAAAAAAAAATGAGTTACTTATCTTCATTCAAGGACAATTTGGTCAAAAAATATCCGACGAAAATTTTTAAGAATAGATTTTCAAGTATTTTTTTCAACGAATTCGTGTCCAAAAATTCATGGATACCATGTGGGAATTTAAATGTTTTTATTATCTTCTATGGAATGTTCGAGCATGTCAAAAACTTTACATACATTGAAAATTAATAATAATTTTAATCATAAAATTCCTTGGATCTCGTGATAATAAAATTGAAACATCTACCATCTTCGCACTACAAAGAATTTATCATCAGCCTTAAAATGAAAGATTATCTTGCTGACCTTACGAATACTAACCTGACTATATCACAAGCATATTTTAATTTCCGTATTAAGGCCATTATTTTACTCGTTTTCTCTCACACTCTCACCGACATCATCTCCTCTCTCTCTCTCTCTCCCTCTCTGTCCTCATCTCATTTCAATTTGCCAGGCGATTTGATTAATTGCCTCTTTGGGACATAATAAATATGAACAATGTGAAAAGGCCGCAAATTCGGATTTGGATGGTGCCTAAAAATGGGCAGAACATTTGAAGCTCTCGAGTTTCCGTTTATGGCTTCTTGACAGCCGGCCTCTTCACAAAATGACGGATGTTTGGAGTGTTTGTTGAAATATTATGAAATAAATGGATCATAACATTTAATTTAATACTTACGAATGTCTAAAAAGTCATTCACATCAAATGATGTCTGGTTGAATTAATGTCATGCACACACGCACACGAACGCTCACACACACATGCAGCCTTTCATATGGATGGTGATGATGATGCTGTTGGATATCTTAGAATGCTTGAATGCCTTAATTTAAACATTGTATAAATGTGTGATTTATGAGGAATTTTGTTGAAATTAAAATTAAATGATGTAGTTTGTAGAAGAAGTGTTTCTCGAAAATGTTGCTGATATGATGTTACATTATTACATTTTGGACAGATTTAGGCAAATTTAGTTTTAAGTCTTTTTGAAGAATGATCTTAAATGCAAATTACACTCATATACGTTCATTTCGGATTCAAGGAAATTACTTTTGTAATAATTTATTGAAATGATGTGTCATTAATGCTTAATTGGACAAAGGGGAATTATTTGAAAGGGTGATCCTATAGCAATATTGAATTTAATGATAACAATTGGATGTTATCTTCAGCTAAAAGTTTTTTCCACTTAAAAAGAAAATATGAATTCTATGAAATAAAGGTTTCAGAGTCACATATTGTAAAAAAAATAAACACTTGTTATACTTTTAGGTATCACCACCCTATAATTTTTAAATTACACATATTTCCTGGATATGCATTTCTTTAGAAGATCTAAATTAATTTATTTTGAATAAGAGAAGAAATATCAAAAGCTTCGGTTTTTAACGACCAATAATTCTAAATGTGCAAAAGTTTTAAGAAAAATTAGCAGGAAGTACCTTTTAAATTTTTTTACAAGAAACTTCTACAAAAATATTTTTTTTACGAAAAATCATGATGTTTTAACAGAAAGTCTTCAAAAACTTCATATATTAAAAATTCCTGGAAGGTAGTAATTGTTTGACTTGGAAAAAGTTTCGGTCAGGAATAATTCGTTAATAATTCCCTTATTTCCTACGATTTTAATATTTCAGGAAAGTCTTATATAAGTCCTAAAAATACACGATTTCAGGTTTGGAATAATTTATTAAAAAAAAACAAACTATTAAACTTTTCTAACAGAAAACACCAATTTCTTTTATTATACCCTCCACCATAGTATGGAGGGTATATTAAGTTTGTCATTCTGTATATAGCAAGTCGAAATATAAATTTTAGACCATAAAAAGTATATATATTCTTGATCAGCATACGTCGAGCATATGTCGATTTAGCGATGGAAATCCCTCTAGCTTCCGAACGAATTGAAATAAGTTGATAAAATTTGACTCAAACGTGTGTTTAATCTGAACGACTTTTGGTATTGAAAATAGGCTATATAGGTAAACATTTAAGTATAGCCCCCATATAACTGCACCTCCTTACAATGGGTATTTTGACGATTTTTGCGACATTATTCAAATTTCGCATTTGAAGATCTAAAGGGGTACCACAGCCAGTGACATAAAATGGTCCACATCTTCGTATAGCCCTTCTATATCGGTACCTCCCTATATTCGGTATTTTGAAGATAAGGAAGGCTCCGAAAAAGATATTTCTAAAAAAATGACGATTTTCCCTCAAGAATAATTTGTAAAAGATATCCTTAAATTGGGTTCCTTAACTATTTTTTTAATTCCATCCTTCTTGGAATGCGAATTATTTTTTTTTTATAATTTTTGTAAATCCAAGGAGTCCTAGGAACAATGCTGTCTTTAAAATCCATGATTATTTACCAGGAGACCATTTGAAAAATATATTCTTAAACCAGTAAAGAAAGGTCCAAAGTCGGGCGGAGCAGACTTTGTAATACCGTATACCAATTTGCATAATTAGAAAACTATCCATAACACATACACGGTTTTACAGAAAATTTATGATCGTTTATGAATGCGTAGATATAATTTAATTTCTCCTCTTAATCGATTTCTACTAAATTTGAAGGACTGAACCCGTTATACCTCAAATTCCATTTTATTTGAGCTGATATTACACTTTTTGGGCGCAATAAACGCGAAATCGGATGAAGATATATTTGAGAGCGATATCCAAATCCGAACCGATCACTAAAAAATTTAGCTGAAATATTTCTATGCTGTATCTGATAGCTGGGACCAAATAACGTCGTTTTAGAGAGCATTTTACGGGTGTGAGGGACTTAAATATCAAATGGGGTGATATAGCTATATCTGAAGCGATTTTCACCAATTTCGACACACCTACCTCTAGGATATACTAAAACGTGGTATGCTAAAATTGATCCTATTGGGGCTGATATTATGCATTTGTTGTTCAATAATTTTGAAATCGGACAATACTTTATATGGGAGCTATATCCAAATCTCATCCAATTATCAAAAAATTTCAATAAAGTTCATCATTGGGTCAAACAATTGACCTGTGTATAGTTTTTTAAAAATCGGAATATAAATTTGTCACAAAAATATATAGACTGACAGACGGACGAAAAGGTAGACATTCATAAATCAACTCAGAAAGTGATTCTATGAGGATCCTCAAAAGTTACTCTGGATCTTTCTCGTCTCCTTTTTCACATTATAAACAAAAGTACAAATATATAATAATAGTATGGTATAAATAAATAGTATGAATGTTTAAATAAAACTTGTAAAATACAGCTATATTTGGCTGTGCAGAACCTTTAATACCCTCCACCATTTAGGAGGAAGTTGGTAAATTAAAAAAGCTAAATCTGCAAACAAGTAAAGAAACATTTAGTTCGAACTTTCAATACCCTCGATAATCAGGTAAAAATATTTTTAAAATAAAATAAAAATCTGCATTCAAACTTTTAAACTGCAAATACCAGTGAGATTCCTTGATCTCAGCCAGATAAAGTTTTAAGACTAGAATAAAGTGGTGAGGCCATACTAAAACGTACGTAGAACATTTTTTACTCAAAGGATAGCTTTAAATACCAATTTGAAGCATGTGGCTGTAATTAAAAAAATATAGAAAATAGGCAGGTACCGTTGTATGGTTATATGGGAATATATCAAATAGTAATGCTAAAATCTAAATTGGACATAATTCGGTTGAATATTGTGACAGAAGCTAGAAAAACACCGAAAATAGGGAGGTACCGTGATATAGAGGCTATACCAAGTAGTGGACCTTAATCGGATATTTTTCGCAGGGAGAGAACATACCTTTCAAGAATCCAAATATCAAGTTTCAGCTGATTTCGTACAAATTGTGACAGAAACCTTCAAAGTACCAATTAGTGGACCTGAATCGAAAATGTTTTACGAGGTCAGAAGAGACCTCCCGGGAACCCCAATTATCAAGTCTTAACTAATTTGGTTGAAAACTGTGGCAAAATAATTGGAAATGCCGAAAATCGGGAGGCAAATTTTGGGAGCTATTCCAATTAGCGTACAGGTCCGCTAGCTCCCAAAATTTTTATTCCCAATAGTTTTTGCAGTGAGAGAACAAACCTACTGCCAAATATCCAAAATTATAATTTTATTCTGATATATATAAACTTTTTGGGGTCTCCGATAAATGTTTCGAGGGGTTCCAAACGGAATGGCAAATTTAATATGCCTTCCATTTTATGGTGGAAGGTAAAATGACGCCGAAATTTTAATAGTTTCGATTATCAGGTTTTACATTCATATAGGGCTATAAAAAACCTGGACATGTATAGCCAATTATCTGGTGTAATAAAATATAGAATATAGTCAGGTACCTTTATATGTGAGTTATACAAAGATAGAGGTTGATTTTTTTACGGACTCCAATTACAAAATTTGATACTTTCGGTAAAAAATGTACGTGGAAACATACTTAAAATGGGATTCATATAAAATATCATATAATATATTATTTTTAATTTTTTTGTACGCTTCTAGTTTAAATATGTACAAACACTGCAAATTACATAATAGTTCTCCGATATGGGGTAGCGTAATTTAAATATCTTTCTCGTCTTACCCACATTGATATCTATTCCATCAGACATTTCAACTGACTACTTTTTTCCTTCATGCATAATCTCTAACCTATATCCACACATTGTCTCCACATTATTCTATATCAAATGTCAAATTCATTCATTCTACAAATATATACATGCATTGCACAATCATGTTTAACAACTACGAGTATGCACTTTGGGTCTCTCGGAGTTCCCCGAAGAAAACGCAATCTACTGTTGATGCAACATGGAACATATGTGTCATGCTAAAATATCTCGCATGCTGATGGCAATGAATTTTGTTAGTGGTGTGTGTGTCGGTTTTTTCTTTTTTTGGACAAATGACAGAAGCCCAAAATATGATACATTCTATTCATATTCCTTGGCGGTGAAGAGAGAGCAGGCGAGCAAGAGAATGTCAACCCAAGAGAATGCTGCCACAAAAGAATGCTGGGGAAATAAAGTCACATAAGCAATATTTTACGTGGCCTTAAGACGGGATCCGATTTCCATTGGGTACGCTTTTCTTTCGTTTTGTTTGATATTTAGTAGTTGTTTAACATTTCTACATATTTGTGTGTGTGTGTGGGGAGGGGGGGTGGGGGGGAAGGAGGGTGTGAGTGTACAAATATGTCAACACATAATCTCAGCACGAATATCATTTACATTGTTATTTATCACTTCGTAGGACCTATGCTAATTTGGGATTTTCGAATAAGTTCGGATATGAAACTATGATTTGTAGGGAATAAGAAGCACGTTTGGTTTGTGTGATGTTGGAAATGTTTCAAAGAATAATTGAATTAAGTGAAATACTCAAATAATAAATCTCTCATAACTTGGCCTTTCTGGGAAGGCCAGCTGGGGTATCTTCGAAGGTCCGTTGAAGCTCTCTTTGAAGAACAGTTGGTCTTCTCTGTGAGGACCAGTTGTTCTAATCTGTGAAAACCAGTTGATCTTCTCTTTGAGGACCAGTTGGCATTTTTTTGAGGACCAGTTGGTCTTTTCTTTGTGGAACAGTTGGTCTCCCCTTTGAAGATCAGTTGGTCGTCTCTATGAAGAGCAGTTGGTTTTCTCTCTGAAGACCAGTTGGTGTTCTCTTTGAAGACCAGTTGGTTTTCTCTCTGAAGACCTGTTGGTCTTCTCTTTGAGGACCAATTGGTCTTTTCTTTGAAGACCAGTTGGTCTTCTCTTTGAAGACCAGTTGGTCTTCTCTTTGAAGACCAGTTGGTATTCTCTTTGAAGACCAATGGGTCTTCTCTTTGAAGACCAATTGGTCTTCTCTTTAAAGACCAGTTGTTTTTCTCTCTGAAGATCAGTTGGTATTCTCTTTGAAGACCAGTTGGTTTTCTCTCTGAAGACCAGTTGGTTTTCTCTCTGAAGACCTGTTGATCTTCTCTTTGAGGACCAGTTGGTCTTCTCTTCGAAGACCAGTTGGTTTTCTCTCTGAAGACCAGTTGGTTTTCTCTTTGAAGACCAGCTGGTTTTCTCTCTGAAGACCTGTTGATCTTCTCTTTGAGGACCAGTTGGTCTTCTCTTTGAGTACCAGTTCGTCTTCTCTTTGAAGACCAGTGGGTCTTCTCCTTGAAGACAAATTGGTCTTCTCTTTAAAGACCAGTTGGTTTTCTCTCTGAAGACCAGTTGGTCTTCTCTTTTAAGACCAGTTGGTCTTCTCTTTGCAGACCAGTTGGTATTCTCTTTCAAGACCTGTTCATCTTCTCTTTCAAGACCAGCTGTGGGTCTTCTCCTTGAAGACCAATTGGTCTTCTCCTTGAAGATCAGTTGGTCTTCTCCTTAAAGATCAGTTGGTTTTCTCTGTGAAGACCAGTTGCTGTTCTCCTTGAAGACCAGTTGGTTTTCTCTTTGAAGACCAGTTTGTCTTCTCTTTGAAGACCAGTTGGTCTTCTCTTTGAAGACCAGTTGATCTTCTCTTTGAAGACCAGTTGGTCTACTCTTCGAAGACCAGTTGCTCTTCTCTTTGAAGACCAGTTGGTTTTCTCTTTGAAGACCACTTGGTCTTCTCTTTAAAGACCAGTTGGTCTACTCTTCGAAGACCAGTTGGTCTTCTCTTTAAAGACCAGTTGTTTTTCTCTCTGAAGATCAGTTGGTATTCTCTTTGAAGACCAGTTGGTTTTCTCTCTGAAGACCAGTTGGTTTTCTCTCTTAAGACCTGTTGATCTTCTCTTTGAGGACCAGTTGGTCTTCTCTTTGAGGACCAGTTGGTCCTCAAATCTTCTCCTTGAAGATCAGATCCTTGATCTTCTCCTTGAAGACAAATTGGTCTTCTCTTTAAAGACCAGTTGGTTTTCTCTCTGAAGACCAGTTGGTCTTCTCTTTTAAGACCAGTTGGTCTTCTCTTTGCAGACCAGTTGGTTTTCTCTGTGAAGACCAGTTGCTGTTCTCCTTGAAGACGAGTTGGTTTTCTCTTTGAGGACCAGTTGGTTTTCTCCTTGAAGACCAGTTGTTCTTCTCTTTGAAAACCAGTTGGTCTTCTCTTTGAATACCAGTGGGTCTTCTCTTTCAAGACCACTTGGTCTTCTCTTTGAAGACCAGTTGGTCTTCTCTTTGAAGGCCAGTTGGTCTTCTCTTTGAAAACCAGTTGGTTTTATCTCTGAAGACCAGTTGGTTTTATCTCTGAAGACCAGTAGGTCTTCTTTTTAAAGACCAGTGGTTCTTCTCCTTGACGATCAGTTGGTCTTCTCTTTGAAGACCAGGTGATCTTCTCTTTGAAGACCAACTGTCCTTCAAATAGAAGACCTACTGGTCTTCATTGGGTATTCCATTGTGCAGGATGTTCTATTGGTTTTAATGGACCATTTTGCCTTCAAAAGCTTCCTTAGTAGGACTATTTGCCCTTCGCTGGCCCCTTATTGTCGGCCATTCAATTACTCGCACTGAATATTCACTTGTAACCAAACGATTAAATCTTGTTTTCATAATTTCCCTGATACCGCCCCAACCGCCTAACAAACAAATGTTAAGACCTTATTACCAAAAATCAAGCAGAACCACAAACAAATTTTTGAATAGACTTAACGATTGGCATCAGGACGTCCACAATGTCTACACCTGAGCAATCAACAGTTCCAACCGAACTTCGCACTCCGCAGACACTCACACACACACACACGCGTTCACATGTTAGTCGGCCAAACATATTATCCAGTTAGTTCTATATGGTTTTTGGTCAAAATCTCATATCATGCTCATAGTAGTCGTCATCGCCAACGTCACATCGTCATCATCATCATCACCGAGTCCTTTGGAAGACTCCTACCTTCCGCATTTGATTTAAGAACTCAAATCTAAAATGCCATTCTTTCCGTTTCTCATCATCATTACCAGGTTGGTAAATACAATTCCATGTGCTGTCCAGCCACATGCATTCCACACACACACATACAGACTGACACAAATTACCAACAGGACCACTAGTCTCTGTACCGTTTGGCCTTGATGATGAGTTATCTTATCAATGACCGAGTATCGACATCATCACAGGGACATGTTGGATTACTTCAATCACATGTTCTGATGTATGTTGCATGAAGATGTTCATGTTGCCGATGACGATGTCGTCCATGTCGATGTCCATGTCTCCCGCTTGAACTTCATCAGATTGTTCATCGCTGTGTTGTGTAATAGTCAAACACAAGCTGAACTTGTCCAATCAATTTTTCCGGGTTGCATGCAGCCCTCTTACCCAAAAAAACGAGCTCCAAAAGAAGTACCAATTATTCGTAACGATGTGTCCGCTTGTTATGCCAACATATGTGAACGGAATTCAGTTGGAACAGAGGGATAAATACAAAATCGTTTTGTGGTTGATGCATTGAAACATCTAATGAAGTGGGATCTGAGAGGGGGGAGGGAGATTTATTGCTTTTTGTTTGACATTTAGATCTGTCTTGTTTAAGAAGCCCTTTGCCGGATGTTGTGTGAAATGCGTTGAGTTGAATATATAAAATTTGTAAAATCTGAAGTTATTAAATAATCTACTTATGTTCGATTACCCAGTTCGAAGTAAATTTTTTAATCTAGATATTGGCAGGCCAAGCTAGGCTTGTGACAACAAAGAAAACGTGGCATCCTGGCAGAAGCTTTAGTAATCGCTATCATGGTCCCTTTAGTTAGAAGTCATGGTCCTTATACTACAGTGACCTGTGATGATCTTCACCACAAGTTTTAGGTCAAGCTTCGCCATGAGGTTGCGACCTTGTTTTCTTCCCGGCATATTAAACCCCCTTTGATCTTGCAAGCTTTGTTAAAATCTACCGGTTTAATGTTTACGTGTCGCATGAAAGAAGTGTAACAAGGATTGTCCAACCGAGTTCTCGACTTCGATTCGGATCCTTGTCTTTCCAGTTCATCTACTGCTTTTTAACCTGGAATGTCGGGTTCCAAACAGAGCTTTATGGTCGTCTTAGCTTTCAATGATTTCCTACACTCCAAAACTGCCTTACATCTAATGTCTGATGAATTAAGCCCTTCAATTAAGCCAGATTATTGACGTATATACGAGTGAGATAAAAAAAATGCAACAATCCAAGACGCCATAATTTTTACACTTTTTTTTTAAATTTTATTGAATGAAAGCAAAAAAATTCGGAAATAGCATCAAATTTTAGAATAAGTTTAGATTTGCTCGAATTGGTCATCTTTGGCACGAATTATGGCCTTCAAACCTTCACACGCCGCCCGAATTTTGCTTTGCGGCATTTTTGCCCATTCCCAGCGAAGCGTTTGCTTGAAGTGATCGACATTTTTGTATTTTTTAGTGCCAACCTTGCTTCCAAAATACTCCAGACACAATAGTCCAACGAATTGGTATCGGGAGATTTTGGTGGTCATTGTGTGCTGGAAATGAAGCGATGAACTTCATTTTTTAACCATTCTTGGGTGGCGCGTGCTGATTGCGATGGTACTGAGTCCTGTTGGAATATCCACGGTCTGCGGCAAAATATATTTTCGCGATAATATTTGACAATTATTCTGATGCCACGATCGATTAATACGAGCGAAGAGCGACAATCGGCTGTTATGGCGGCCAACACCATCACCATGGTCGGCGATTAAGTTCTAGTGGTGTTTTTTTCTCCGAATTTTAGCGAAAATTTTAAAGGTTCTATTACTTCAATTTTGGTTGAACTGTTTGTCATCACATATACTATCAAGCCCTGACTTAGCCTCAGTGGTTGCCTAAGGATATAGGTTCGTTATCCTATATTTGAAAATTAAATATTCCCTTAGAAATCATTCCAAACCACTACCCTCCACAAAGTCAATTACAACCAGTAAAGAAAGTCCTAAAGTCGGGCGGGGCCGATTTTATGATACCCTACACCACTTTGCTAATTTAGTTGAGCTCCACTTAATAATTAAAAGTTTTTATGGGAGAATTCAATCATACACGCTATGATTATAATTATAATTTACAATTCAAAGGACTAAATATGCCGAAGCATTTGTATCTTTTAAATTCCGACTTATATTGCCCATTTGGTGCGAAATTAATTTGAAATCAGATACACATATATATGGGAGCTACATCCAAATCTGATCCGATCTCGATAAAATTTGGCAAAGATATTTCTGAGCTGTATTTGATATATTTCCCCAAATATTGTTGTTACAGAGTGCATATTACGGCTGTGGGTAACAAATACAATAAATCGGATGAACAATATATATGGGAGCTATAACTATATCTGAACCGATCTTCACCAAATTTGACATACTACCTTCTAGACTAAATTCGGTCGTATGTGCAAAATTCCATCCCATTTGGACAAATATTAGACTTTTGGTGCACAATAAATGGTAAATCGGACGAAGTTATATATGGGAGCTATATCCAAATCTGAACCGATCTCGATAAAATTTGGCAAAGATATTTCTGAGCTGCATTTGATACATTTCCCCAAATATTGTTGTTACAGAGTGCATATTACGGCTGTGGGTAACGAATATGGCAAATCGGATGAACTATATATATGGGAGCTATAGCTATATCTGAACCGATCTTCACCAAATTTGACATACAAGCTTCTAGACACAACTCGGTCATAAGTGCCAAATTCCATCCCATTTGAGCCAATATTAGAAGTATGGTGCACAATAAAAGGCAAGTCGGACGAAGTTATATATGGGAGCTATATCCAAATCTGAACCGATCTCGATAAAATTTAGCAAAGATATTTCTGAGCTGTATTTGATATATTTCCCCAAATATTGTTGTTACAGAGTGCATATTACGGCTGTGGGTAACAAATACAATAAATCGGATGAACAATATATATGGGAGCTATAACTATATCTGAACCGATCTTCACCAAATTTGACATACTACCTTCTATACTAAATTCGGTAGTATGTGCAAAATTCCATCCCATTTGGACATATATTAGACGTTTGGTGCACAATAAATGGTAAATCGGACGAAGTTATATATGGGAGCTACATCCAAATCTGATCCGATCTCGATAAAATTTGGCAAAGATATTTCTGAGCTGTATTTGATATATTTCCCCAAATATTGTTGTTACAGAGTGCATATTACGGCTGTGGGTAACAAATACAATAAATCGGATGAACAATATATATGGGAGCTATAACTATATCTGAACCGATCTTCACCAAATTTGACATACTACCTTCTATACTAAATTCGGTAGTATGTGCAAAATTCCATCCCATTTGGACATATATTAGACGTTTGGTGCACAATAAATGGTAAATCGGACGAAGTTATATATGGGAGCTATATCCAAATCTGAACCGATCTCGATAAAATTTGGCAAAGATATTTCTGAGCTGCATTTGATACATTTCCCCAAATATTGTTGTTACAGAGTGCATATTACGGCTGTGGGTAACGAATATGGCAAATCGGATGAACTATATATATGGGAGCTATAGCTATATCTGAACCGATCTTCACCAAATTTGACATACTAGCTTCTAGACACAACTCGGTCATAAGTGCCAAATTCCATCCCATTTGGGCCAATATTAGAAGTATGGTGCACAATAAAAGGCAAGTCGGACGAAGTTATATATGGGAGCTATATCCAAATCTGAACCGATCTCGATAAAATTTAGCAAATGTATTTCTGAGCTGCATTTGATATATTTCCCCAAATATTGTTGTTACAGAGTGCATATTACGGCTGCGGAGGACAAAAATAACAAATCGGATGAACAATATTTATGAGAGCTGTAGCTATATCTGAACCGATTTCGATAACATTTGGCATACTTATTTTCAGGTCTAATCTGGTTGTATGTGCAGAATTTCATACCATTCGGCCTGATATTACACGTTTGGTGCACAATAAAAGGCAAATCGGACGAAGATATATATGGGAGCTATATCTAAATTTTGACCGATTATCTCCAATTTCAATAGAGTTTGTCCTTGGGCCAAACAAATGATTTGGGCAAAATTTCATGAGGATAGGGCAATAAATGCGAACCGTACTTTGTTTTCAAAAATACATGGACAGGCTGACGGACGGACGGACATGCATAAATCGACTCAGAATGTGATTCTATGCAGATCATCAAAAGGGTCTATCTCGCTTCCTTTTGCCTATTGCAAACATATGTACAGAGACATAATACCCTGACCACTTTGTGGTGTAGGGTATAAAAATAGTCTTTCCTCAGTCCTTAATATAACACAATAATGAACAAAATAATTTCATGGGAATAAACTGGAAAAGAAATCGTTTAATTAAGAATTAAAACTGTTTAAATTACATATCCTTGTTGTTCTCCTACGGAATACACAATGGACATAATGCATCATTGTTTGCCAAAGATATGGATTGTTTGTTTCTCTGAAAATTATCCAAATAACAGAAACCATTAACAGAAACAACAATAATAACAACAACAAAAACACAACACATCTTTACATATGAAATTATGCCTTGTGTGTGCCTTCTGCATTCTGCCAGCCATTCAGCCAGTCATCCAACTCTCCATCTCTCCAGACCTCCATGCACCCCACTCATATTCATATGGCCAGAGAATTCTTGAATTCCATAGATTGTTGGAAAAATGAAAAAGCCATTGGAACAAAAGTATTTCCATTCATTCCTTTTGTTTTTATTATATTTATTTTCCATCAAGATACCGGAGAATTGGTCGGAGTCTGGACAGCAAAGGACGGGCATAATGTAATGTGGTCATATGTGAACGAGGCAACATTTTTGCTGCAAATAAATGAATGTAAGTAAATCATTTTGTTTACATGCCAAGGGAAATGCACTTTAGAGCCATGAGGCAGGTATGAGCAATTTCAGAGAGAATTTAACTTCTCTTCATAAAGGTCCACAGAAATTTTCAGAGTGTCCTCTTGATGGAAACCCCTTTTTAAGGAAAACTATCAAATTGCCTGGTATTTCGTCAGCAAAAATTTCACCTTATAATATGATATTCGTTCCGCCAACTTATGTTAGTACTTACAAGTTAAAAAGCATTAAGTTCGGCCTGGTCGAACTTTCAATACCCTCCACCATTTGGAACAAATTTAGAAATTTTGAAAAAAAAAATAAAATCCTTAAAAAAAAATCTGTTACAATTTTAAAAATAACGAAGATAGGAGCTATATTGGAGTGTATACGACGTGGAGCTACATATGCATTGGTAGCACTACCATATTCAAATTCGAAACTTGAATTAAATGGTCAATAATGTAGCTAAAATCATCAAAATATCGTATATAGGGAGGTACCGTTATATCGGAGCTGTGAGAAGACCTGGACCAACATAGACAATTTTCTGTCACAGGATGTAGCATCCATTACAAACTTCAAATACGACATCTTAAACAGTTTCGGTGAGTATTGTACCTAAAATCGTCAAAATACCGAATATTGGGCGGTACTGATGTATGGGGCCTATACGAAGACCTAGACCTACATAGACAATTTTCTGTCACAGACTGTAGTTCTCATTACGAACTCTAAATACGTAATTTGAAAAAATTCCGTTAAATAAAGACGCTAAAATCATCAGAATACCGAATTTTGGAAGGTACCGTTATATGGGGGCTATACGAAGACATGGACATGCACAATTTTCTGTCATAGGCTGTAGTATTCATTATGAACTTAAAATACCAAATTTGAAAAAATTCCGGTTAATAATGTCGCTAAAATCATCAAAATACCGAATATCGGGAGGTACCGCTATATGGGGGCTATACGAAGACGTGGATCTGCACAGACAATTTTCCGTCTTAGGCTGTAGTATCCATTTCGAACTTCAAATACCAAATTTGAAACAGTTCCGTTGAATAATGTCGCTAAAATCATCAAAATACCGAATATCGGAGGTACCGTTATATGGGGGCTATACGAAGACCTGGACCTGTATAGACAATTTTTTGTCACAGACTGTAGTATCCATTACGAACTTCAAATACCAAATTTGAAACAATTACGGTTAATAATGTCGCTAAAATCATCAAAATACCGAATATCGGGAGGTACCGTTATAAGCCTTCCATCTCAATTCGTTCGAGAGATAGCGTGATTACAACAGACGGACAGACCGACAGATAGACGGAATCGAAATCGACATAGACGGAATCGAAATTTTACGCTGATCAAGAACATATATACTTTGTTGGGTCTGACATGATTGTTTCGAAGAGTTACAAACGGAATGACAAACTTAATATAACCTCCATAATATGGTGGAGGGTATAAAAATGGATCATTTGTTCATTATTTCTTGGACAATCAGAGAGATTAAGACATTTGTACTGTTAACTTACGCATGTTCAAAACAATCTCCATATCTCAATTCCAGACCTATCCCTTCAAGCAATATCAAATTTAGTACCATTTACTGCAATTATAGTACACATTTCCAAACCACCTTCATATCCCAATTCTTGATACCCACAAAGATCTCAATATCAAATTTCAGAATTTTATCCCTAACCCTTCGAATAATCCCCAAATATAATACCATCTACTACATTTCGTACAATTAGAGTACACATTTCTAAAACCACCTCCAGATACCAACAGAGACCTCTCTTTCAAATTTGAGGATTCCAGCCCTATCCCATCATTCAATACTACATTTTGTACCATTTAGTAGTTTTAGTACAAATATAGGAAGCATTTTCAAATCGCCGCCAAATCTCAAACACAGATACCATCGGTAATCTGAATACGAAATTTCAGAATTTTATCTCTATCCTTTCACTTAAAAGTGAAACCTTCATATATTAATTTCAGATACCAACATCAAACTCAATATCAAATATAAGGAATCCACCCTCTCCCTTTATCCAATATTAATCAAGACCAAGGTAAAATTAGGAAACCACCTTCATATCTCAATTCCTGATACCCACAAAGATCTCAATATCAAATTTCAGAATTTTTTCCCTAACCCTTCGAAATATCCGCAAATATAGTACCATCCACTACATTTCGTACAATTATAGTTCACATTACCAAAACCATCTCCATTTCTCTATTGCAGATAACAACAAAGACATCACTTTCAAATTTGAGGATTCCAGACCCTATTCCATCATCCAATACTACATTTTGTACCATTTAGTAGTCTTGGTACAAATATAGGACGCATTTCCAAACCGCCGCCAAATCTCAAACACAGATACCATCGGTAATCTGAATATGAAATTTCAGAATTTTATCTCTATCCTTTCACCAAAAACTGGAACCTTCATATATCCAGGAATCCAGCCTCTCCCTTTATCCAATATTAATCAAGACCAAGGTAAAATTAGGAGGTACCTTTATATGGCGCTGTTCCGAAACATTGATATTGAAAATTGTCTGCAAAGAGGTCTTTAACCCGCTTAGAAAAAATATGTCAAATTAGGTCGAAATCAATTGAAAAATATGGCCAAGACTCCGGAAATAGCTAACATCAGCGGATACCTTCATATGTGGCTTATACCATAATGCGGGCCTATACATATAAGAGAAATGAAGGTTTTATTTTTTCTAAAATTTCAAACTATCAAAATTTGAGGAAATAAGTTTCAAAAAAATATCACTAAAATAAAAAAAATACTTGAAATCGGAATATACCCTTATGTGGGAGCTATATGAAAACGTAGACCGACATGACACACATTTTGTAAAAATGGTCGTAGTTTTCATAGAACTGTGTCAAATTTAAAACACTATCGTAAATTGCCCGACTTCAGAGCAAATTATTTGAGACCTTGTGTGTACAGGGTGGATGAAAAAACTGCAACCAATTTCAGATTGCTGTCATTTCTAAGCCACTTGTCCGACAGCTGTTAAAATTTTTCCAGTGATAGCTCATTATATTGTTTACAAGCGTAAAAAAGCAGTTTGGTCAGAATTTTTCAGAAAAGAAGTTATTCGTGATGGAATTCAAGCGTCGTAGTGTGATATCTTTATATTCGGCTGGAAAAGCACTCCATCATTTAAATGTGAATAAATCTTTTATGACTCGTACCATCGCTCGTTACCGTGACGCCGGTAGCGTAGCCTGACGTCAAGGAAGTAGAGGGAAGAAAACAGCAACGTCAGCAGAAATGGTTCGAAAAGTAAAGAAGCGACTTGATCGAAGCCCGCGTCGCAGTGGCAGAAAAATGTCTGGTGAGCTGAACATATCGCAATATTCCATTCGGCAAATATTGAAAAAAGAGCTCAGGGTAAAGCCATTGAAATTAAAAAAAATTGCGGGAACTTACACCGCAACAGAAAGAAAATACACTTAAAAGAACTAAAGAGTTGGTTCGCTTGGCTGAAAGTGGTGTAGTGCCGAATTTGGTTTTCTCCGTCTCCGATGAGAAAACATTTGTAGTCCAGCAGTTTGTAAACTAACAAAATGATCGTGTTTACTTGCCAAAGAGGTCAGCTGAAAATGTACACCGTCGGTTGGCCACCAGAAATCAAGCGCCGGCCATGGTGATGGTGTGGGCCGCCATAACAGCCGATGGTCGCTCTACGTTCGTGTTAATAAATGCCGAATATTATCGCGAAAATATTCTGGAGGTTGTATTAAAGCTTTGGGCACACAAACATTTTGGCCGCAGACCTTGGACACTCCAATAGGACTCATCACCATCGCACTCAGTACGTACCACTCAAGAATGGTTTCAAAATGAGGTTCCTCGCTTCATTGGCGCACAATGACCACCAAAATCTGCGGATACCAATCCGTTGGACTTTTGTGTCTGGAGTATTTTGGAAAGCGAGGTTGGCACTAAAAAGTACTGAAGTGGCGATCACCTCAAGCAGGCGCTTCACCGGGAACGGGCCAAAATTCCGCAGAGCAACTTTCGGGCAGCGTGTGAGGTTTCATTGGCCGTTTGGAAGCGGTTAGGTGAGCAATTCGAACATATCTAAACTTATTCTAAAATTTGATGTTAATTCCGACATTTTTGCTTTCATTCAACAAAATTTAAAAAAATTAAAAAAAATTGTGGCGTTTGACTTTGTTGCAGTTTTTTTTATCTCACCCTGTAGATACAGGTAAAGCTCCCGTATCAAGGTACTATGAATATTGAATCCAGCCGATTTGGCCCCAAACCAGCATGTCACCTGGGGTATAAAGTGGTCGTTTTTAATTGTTATAAAATACTCTCTCAAATTTCTCCCATCAAATACTAATACTACAACTGTTCCGCACCCAAAACTTTATGTTAAAAATCAAGCGATTACCGCTGTTATTGTCGATTTCTTTTGACCTCTTATTTGTCCCGTTTCATACTTTAGTACTTTCGCCGTACGATTTTTTTGTTTTCAAACTTTCCTCCAAATGCCAGTTGTTTTTGTTTTTGCTTCTGTGATCGCCTTAGATCAAATATTGTGGAAACGAGTAGAGAATAGTTGAGTTTTTGACTCAACACCGACAACAACAACAAGAAGAACATCCACCATCGCTGACATTTCCCCTTTTGGACCTGTAACTTTAAAATTGCTTGTGTTTTGATTTCTGATGCCAGTTAGTTGGCTGCAACTGAATACAGCCACTTGATGTGGGGGAGCACAGTTCCTTATGCAGCTGCTAATAAATTCCTAAGAAAAACAAAAGAAAAGCATTTCTGCTTCTTAGAATGCAAGCGGCATAGTTAAAATGCTTGGCGAACTTTGCAGCAGAGGAAGAGAAAGAAGACGTGAATTGCTAGATGTCTAGATTATGCCATGACGGCAGCTATTACCTTTGGGTCGATTTATGGCGAATGGAATGTTTTTCGAGGAGTGGGAGGTGAATGCAGTTATTTAACGAAAAATGCAAAAGTCAGTGGGTTTTTTTTTTTTTTTGAAGAAATAGTTATGATATTTTATGGTATGGTAGCAAAACAGCAAGTCTTTGTCTGAACCGCTGCTTGGGGATTTAAAATTTAAACTTCTGGAGCACACCCAACAAATTTTTGTCATCAAATATTTTTAAAATGTTGATAGAATTTGACAGAAAATTAAAGAGTCAGAAAAAAGGTCCAGGTATTTTATGTTTTTGTTAGTATGAAAGAAATGGGAAAAATAGGAAAAATGTATTTTTAATGCCTCCAATTTTTTTAACTCGATTTGCCACATCTTGAGATTTTCATCGGTTACCCCAAAGAAACTCCTTTCCTTAATAAACATAAGATTTTAAATCGATTCAACGATGTCCGCCTCATTGTCAGTTGATTTTTAGATTGAGCGCAGATTTGCTGTCTATGCAGCGACTACCGATTGCTTAGTATGATAGAGGAATGAAGATATTATTAATGGGATATTGATAATACATAGGATACCTCAAAGTGTTTGCTGGGTGATTCAAATATCCACGTCAACAAAACAAAAAAAAAAAAAAAAAAAAAACCGCCAATATGATACCCGACGCCGCTATTCATAATTAGTAAAGCTCACGTAACAAAATAATTTATTTGAAGAGGATCATACCACAATTTGGTTTCAGAGGGAACTAATACATGGGAGGCATATCCAATTCAGAATCGATTTTTACTAAATTTGACGGAGGCATTTTTATCTTTTATACCAAATACAGGGTGTGAGCTGCAACAAAGTCAAATTCCATAATTTTCACATTTTTTTAATTTTATTGTATGATAGCAAAAAATGTCGGAAATAGAACCGATTTTAGAATAAGTTTAGATTTGTTCGAATTATGGCCTTCAAACGGTCAATTAAGGCGTCACATGCTGCCCGAATGTTACTCTGCGGAAGTTTGGCTCATTCCCGGCGAAGCGCTTGCTTGAGATACTTCAGGTCGACACTTTGGTATTTTTTAGTGCCAAAATTGCTTTCCAAAATACTCCAGACACAATAGTCCAACGCTAGAAATGAAGAGAGGAACCTTATTTTGTAACCATTCTTGGGTGTCACATGCTGAGTGCGGCCAAAATGTTTGTTGGCCCAAGGCTTTAATACACCCTCCAGAATATTTTCGCGATAATATTCGGCATTTTTTTTGAGGCCATGGTCGATTAATACAAGCGGAGAGCGGCTCTTGTGGCGACCTAAACCATCACCATGGCCGGCGCATCAGTTCTGGTGGCCAACCGTAGGTGCACATTTTCCGCTGACCTCTTTGGCAAGACAACACGATCATTTTGTTTGTTTACAAACTACTGGACAACGAATGTTTTCTCACCGGAGAAAACCCAATTCGGCAGTTCACCACATTCGGCCAAGCGAAGTAAATCTTTAGCTCTTTTGAATCTATTTTCTTTCTGCTGCGTTGTAAGTTCTTGCACTTTTTAGAATTGCAATGGCTTTACCCCGAGCTCATCTTTCAATATTTGCCGAATTATATATTGCTATATGTTAAGCCCACGAGCCATTCCTCGGCCACTGCGACGCGGGGGGTTTGATAAAGTCGCTTCTTTACTTTTCGAACCATTTCTGCTGATGTTGCTGTTTTCTTCCGTCTACTTCCTTGACGTCGGGCCACGGAGCTATATCTATATCTGAACCGATCTTGATACTATTTGGTAGAGGTATTTCTATGGTGTATCTGATACCAGACACCAAATATCGATGTTGTGAAATGCATTTTAGGAGTGAGAGGGACTTAAACAGAAATCGGATTTTATATATATACAATTATCTTGAAATCGGATAAAGATATATATGGGCCCAGAAACAAGCTCTACATATATTATAATATATATGGGAACTATATCCAAATCTGAGCCGATCTCGATGAAATTTTGCAATGGTATTGCTAAGCTACATTTGGTATATTTCTCAAAATATTGTTTGTTACCGAGTTCATATCACGGCTGTGGAGCACAAAAATAACAATTCGGTTGGAAAATATATGTGGGAGCTATAACTATATCTGAACCGATTTTCATCAAATGTTACATACCTGCTTCTACGCTCAAATGGGTCGTATGTGTCGAATTCCATCATACTTTGACAATAAAAAGCAAATCGGACGAAAATATATATGGAGGCTATATCTAAAATTTGACAGATTATCACCAATTTCAATGGGGTTCGTCTTTGGATCAAACAACTGATTTGATCGTGCAATAAATGCGACCTGTACTTTGTTTACAAAAATACATGGGCAGATAGACTGAAGGACATGCAAAAATCGATTCAGAATGTGATTTTATTCAGATCAGATCGTTACAAACAAATGCACAAAGACATAATACCTTGAGCACAGTGCGGTGTAGGTGGTGTATAAAAACTACACAACAGTGTTATTGAGGCTACGATTATTACGAGGAAGTAAGTATGTTCATATGTATTGTTATCTGGAATCCCTTCAATAGGTACAAAAAGGTTGTTTAACTTGAAAATATTGCAGTTTTCTGCACGGTTTGCATTTTTTTCTGACAACAAATTTCAAGAAAAAACTTTTCGTTTATGTGGACTAAATTTAGCATGGTCTTGCTTTTCTCATGGTCAGCTGTACGTGGAGTGCTCATGTGAGGGTGTACCTATCGATCTGTTTGTTTACAGTCCTGAAGGGAAAAAGATATTATCATTGCAATAAATACATTCTCAAATTCTTGAATTTGTTTTGGTTTTTTAACCTTAAAATATTTGCATATAAAGTTGGAATAGTGTGGAATTTTGCACCTACAACCAAATTAGGCTGAAAATAAGTATACCAAATTTGATCTAAATCGGTTCAGATATAGCTATAGCTCCAATATATATTGTTTATCCGATTTGTTATTTTTGTCCTCCGCAGCCGCAATATGCACTCTGTAACAACAATATTTGGTGAAATATATCAAATGCAGCTCAGAAATACCTTTGCTAAATTTTATCGAGATCAGTTAAGATTTGGATATAGCTCCCATACATAACGTCCTCCGATTTACATTTGATTGTGCCATAAACGTCTTATATTTGCCCAAATGGGATGGAATTGAGTCTAGAAGGTAGTATGCCAAATTTAGTAAAGATGGGTCCAGATATAGCAATAGCTCCCATATATATTGTTCATCCGACTTGTTGTATTTGTTACCCACAGCCGTAATATGCACTCTGTAACAACGATATTCAGGGACATATATCAAATAGAGCTCAGAAATATCTTTGTCAAATTTTATCGAGAACGGTTCAGATTTGGATATAGCCATATATATTTTTATCTGATTTTAAATTAATTTTGCACCAAATGGGCAATACAAGTGCGAATTTAAAGGATACAAATGCTTCGGCATGTTTTAAATTATAATTATAATCATAGCATGTATGATTGAATACTCCCATAAAAACTTTTAATTGTTACGTGGAGCTCTACTAAATTAGTAAAGTGGTGTAGGGTATCATGCGATAAAAATATGAAAAAAAAAAAAAATAGAAATATGTGACCAAATACTACAAAATCTATATTAATATCATTATTGACATCTCTTTATGCGATTTTTACTTTTATGACAAGGGGCATTCTGAATTAACAAAATTTTTCAAAGTTTTTTTTTATACCCTACAACACTATGTGTTGGGGGTATTATAAGTTTGATTGGCCCAAAAATTATGTAACACCTCGAAATATTGGTTTCCCATATAGGAAAGTATGTATGGATCTTCCTAGCTCGCCGAGCTGAGTCGATCTAGCTATGTATGTCCGTCCGTCCGTCTGTCCGTCTGTCCATGTTAATTTGTAATCACTCTACAGGTCGCAATTATGGCCCGATCTTCACGAAATTTAGAATGGAGGTGGGTCTGGGGTCAGAATAGAACCCTATTTCTTTTGGACATGATCGCCAAATGTTTAAGGGTTGAAATGGACCAAATACTGAAAAAATGTCGGATTTTGCAGTAGCAATACAAGTCGCAATTATAGACCAATCGACGATGTAGCTAGAGTTTAGGGCGGGGAAGAGGCCTACCAATTTGGGTGGTCATCGGATAATATTTAGCGGGTAAAATAGACCATATCTTTTGTGTTGAAAAAATTCAAAATTTTTCATTAAACCGCGAATATTTTAAATCCCGGCGTAGTCACAAAGCCATGACAAGGTTACTTCTGATCTTTACATTGATGTTTACATCCAACAAAACGTATATATAGCAAAATATGTGCCATATATATGTCTATCAAAGAAGATATGCTTGAAAGATCTCTTATATGTCGAGAACGGCTAAACTGATTTCGACAGTTCTCATTAATTCAGAATGGCCTCTTGGCAGGAAAGAAAAAAACGTCTAAAAAATCACATAAAAATATCTCTCTAAAGATGAAAATATTGATTTTGTAAAATTTTCTCATATTTTTTCAATTTTGTCATATTTTCATTTTGAATTAAACATTTGGTAATATTTCTACAGCTAACAAAACTAGGTAGTTAGGATATCAGGATATCATATACAGATCGCATTTATGGCCCGATCCTTACGAAATTTTGCATGGAGATAAGATGAGGGTCAGAATAAAAGCATATTCTTTTTGGAGATGATCGCCATATATTTAGGGGTTGAAATGGACCAAAAAACTGCAAAATTGTCTGCAGGTCGTAGTTATCGCCCGATTCTCACGCACATTTGAATGGGGGTTACCGGACATTACAAAAGCCAAGCAGTTTTGGATGGCCATCCAAAAATATTCAATGTGTGAAATAGTTTGCCAACTTTTGTAGACAAAATACGAAAATGTCCATTCCAGTGACTTTTTGGACACAAATATTGGAAATACGCACTTCTGACTATTTTGTTAACGCCGATTTCGTGGAAGAATATAGTCAAATGGCTGTATCTCATATAGATGCGTTTCAGTCAAAAACCAATAATAAATGTTAATGTATGTTTGTAATGTTTGCCACGTCTGAGGGATTATAGGTCTTTGGGAAATATTGGTTCCAGATCTAGGAAGACCATTTACGTGCAACATCTACCAATAAATTGGAAATGAGCAAATTAGTTTAAGTTGCTATTATTCGAAAATTAGAGCACGGAACCTGATGGTTTTCTTTTATTAGTTGTCACAATATCTTGTGGAATTCTTTCGAGTATCTCGCCTATATAAACTGTATGGTTTATTATAGTGTTGTAGGGTATTCAACGGTCAGCCCCGCTCGACTGTAGCTTTTGCTTACTTGTTTTTGTATATTTTCTTTTGTATATATACATTGTATATATTTCGCTATATATATCCGATATATTTACAATCGGCATTTTTGAAACGGTCAGAATTGACTTGTTTGTCTATTTGTGATTTCGCCAGGATTAAAAATATTCGCGGTTCAATGGAAAATTTGACTTTTATTTAACACAAATGTTATGGTCTATTTCACCCACTAAATATTACCCGATGACCATCAAAATTTGAAGGTTTCTGCCCAGCCCTAAGCTCTAGCCCCATGCTAACTTCCGCTTCGATTGTAGAGCAACTGCAAAATCAGGAAGTTTTTCAGTTTTTGGTCCATTACCCCCAAATATTATGCAATCATCTCCAAAAGCAATAGGGTTCTATTCTAGCCCTATCCCCACTTTCTTTCTAAATTTCGTGAAGATCGGGCCATAATTGCGACCTGTAGAGTGATTACAAATTAACATGGACAGACGGACGGACATACATACCTAGATCGACTCCGATCCATATATACTTTCTTGTGTGGGAAACCAATATTTCGAGGTGTTACATAATTTGTGGCCCAATTAAACTTATAAAAGTCCAACAAATATTGTTGTATGAGCAATACCAAGTTTCGTTCATCTCCCCTGC
Source organism: Musca domestica (assembly GCF_030504385.1). Lineage (NCBI taxonomy): Eukaryota > Metazoa > Arthropoda > Insecta > Diptera > Muscidae > Musca > Musca domestica. The sequence continues at coordinate 7,074,070 of NW_026712207.1, read as the reverse complement.
GCTACTATAGTTTGCACATATTACTCACCATCATCCAATCAACCCACACATATGCTAACGTTAAGATCTTCATCAATAGTTTAAAGTTTTTTTTTTGTTTCTAAAAAATACTTTATAATTGCAAAAGTTTTCACTTCTCTCTTAATTTCTAAATCAATGCCATTCATGGGAGAGAGCTAAGGCACACACACCCGCAGCCTCCCTCTTGCGCGAGCAAAATAATCGCAAGTGTAAATAGAAAGTTTCTTTAGTTTTCTCTAATGAAAATTAAAAATACATTACTTGCGAAACTTTGAGAGTTAAGTTGAATAAACACACACACACACACAAAACATAAAAGAATAAGTAGTATTCAATACTTTCTCAATACTTTCTGTTTCTTTATTTTTTTATTTTTTTTTTGTTTCTAACTTGTGATGAAAAGAAGAAAATTTGTTTCGAAATTATTTCAATCGTTGCCAAAATCCGATAAAAAGTGGAAAAGTTGGTTTCAAATTATTTTTGCAATTTTGTTTAATTGATTTTTTTGGGGAATTTTTTAGAAAGGAGAAAGTTATGTAATTATAGGGTAATTATGGTTGTATATTTTGTTGATAAGGTGACAAATCGGGCATTCGTTAAAGTTCCCGATTGGTTGAGCCTAAGAAGAGAGGAGAACAATTTTTTTCTCACTAAATTTGACTATTGTTTTGCAACATTCAGTAGTAGATCATATGAGGCTATGGCTTGGTAATTTTGAAGAGAAGTAGCCACTAATTGTGTTGGCCGAACTTAGTTGCTTTTGTACTTGTTAAAGTGTACATCGCAAAGTAACCTATATAGAGGGGGGAGGGGGATGTATGATTTCCCCTTTCCAATTTTTTTTTTCAAATTTTCGGATTAAGATTTCTTCCTTTCGTTAATTTTAGGTATACAGTGTATTCAGCATTACTGCATATAAAAGCGCGAGGTTTATTTTGGTGGAAATTGTTAACCTTTAAGCGACGCTCAAAGGGGGTCGTTCTGGTTCTTTTTTTAAATATTTTTAAAAACTTAAAAAAATCCTATTTTTCTTTTTTTTTTAATAAATTTTCCTCGGACTTTTTTGAGTTGACACCAGAAAGTAAAATAAAACTTCATTTAAGGCGGAAGGTGTCAAGAGAAGAAATATTCTATACAACATTTCACTTGAAATCTTATGTGTTTGCTTTTTGTGTTTTTTTTTTACTCTTGATGCAACATATTTTCAATATAAGTCAAAGTCTCCCTTTAGGCATTAATTTTTGAGGAAAGTGCCAAAGGAAAAGATATTCTATATCAAATTTCATTTTAAGTCTGTGAACAAAAAGAAATGTATATTTTCGATATTCATCATGAATAAGTTAAAATATTTTTGGCGGTTTTGCTGACAGAGGTATACCCACGGGTAATGTTCGATTAATTAAAGGTACTAGAAGGAATGGTCCGATCTCTAGCATACCATATTCATATTGAGATGTGCCAAGTGCTAATCGGATGCTAATTTCGCGTTTAAGATCTTTATGGATATTCAAAACTTTGACCCTTTATGGGCAGATATCACAAGTGAACCGATATATCCCATATTCACAGCAGATCTTATGCCAGAAGAAATAATAGGATGTCTGAAATATTAAGAGAGCTAGATGCTTATTACAAATTATAATGTCGTTTTAGTTATTTAAAACTTTGGTTAAGGTACAGGAAGAAATGGTCCGATCTCCACTATCTTTATAACATATCTTGTGTTGATATATGTATTGAGATGTGCAAAGTCTGAAAGGAGTCGGATGTTAATTTCGTGTTTTATGAGCTTCATCGATATTCAAAACGTTGACCCTATGTGGGGGAGTTACCAGAGGGAGTGGAACGATACATTCCATAATCACAGCATATATTTTGTTAGTAGAAATTATGGGATGTGTGAAATATGAAGAGAACGGGACGCTTATTTCGGATATTATTTTCGTTTTGGTTATTTAAAATGTTGACCCTTTGTGGAGGAGGTACGAGAAGGAATGGTCCGTTCTCTACTGTCTTCATAGCAGATCTTGTGTTGATGGAAATATTAAGATGTGCAAAGGAATCGGATGTTAATATCGTGTTTTATGAGCATAATCGATGTTTAAAATTTTGACCCTTTGTGGGGGAGTTATCAGAGGGAGTGGACCCATACATTCCATCTTCCTAACAGATCTTGGGTTAATAAAAATATTGGGATGCTTGTAATCGGACTCTAACATCACATTTTGTAGGAGTTAAAATTACACAAAATGTTCACACTTTGTGGGGGAGGTACTTGATAGAGCGAATCAATATTGTCCATTTTCACACCTAGCCTAGCACTGATGCAAGTATTAAGATTTACAAAGTTTAAATAAAATCGGGTTATCCCTTCTCTTTCTATGCAGTAAAATACTTTGTTGTTGTTGAAAATGTCGACCTTTAGTGGGCGAGTTACCAGAAGGAGTGGACCGATATTTCCCAATTCGATCTAAGTTCGATAATAATATTACGATGTATTAAGTTTGGACCAAATCGGATACTACCTTCGAGAGTTATCGTGCGCATCAGCCAGCTAGACAGACGGATGGACTAACGGACGGGTAACGCAAGATCGACTCCAAATGTCCTGAACCGAATTTGATCCACGGAGACCTGGGTCTGAAATTGTTATTTCGATGAGACACGTTTTGGCTGTATCAAATGACATATACACTCTCTAGCCATACTGCTGAGGGTATATAAATGTGGAAGAGGAGAGGACTTCCCCCTCTATTTAGTTATTTTGCGACATTAATTTTCAAAATGCCTATACAGGTATATTATATTGTTAGCTCTACTGTCATAATCTACCTAATTTCCCATGCAATTGTAAAAAAATCAAATCTGTCGCACAGTGTAATTATACAAATTGTCCTTTATAAATACCTTTGAATAAAACATCAGATAAAATTCTAATGCATGTATGTGTTAATTTTTTATAACCTACATGACACAATCGTATCGTAAAAGTACTTTGTAATTGGTCATTAACCAACCATTAATTGTGGCAAAGTGGAAAAATTATTAAAATTAATAACATAATTAGTTTGGAATTTAATCCGGCACTTGGTTAAAAGTGCATGACATTAATTGCCGGAACTTCAAGTTCAAATGATTAACCTCAAATAGCAGTTAATTTATTGCAATACTTTGTTGTTTTTAAGCTGATTAATTACACATTGCAATTGCAATACACATTTTCTTATAAAAGCTTCTATGAGGTTTGATTTTGCAAAATTTTAAAATATCAAATTTATTTGAGAGTTAAATTTTCTCTTTCAGGGTCAGCCGACGAAGAAATGACCTCAAGCTGGCAATTGTTGTTTACCTAATCAATCTTGCGATCCAGATAAGTCAGACACATAAAATATGCAACTGCGTATCCAAACTCAAACTTACACAACATTTTCAACATTGTCTTTACTTTGAATTTAAATTTTACTTTGAATTGCCCCCGGGTTTCAGTTACGTCTGCCTTTGTTTTTTCTGATTTAATTCATCATATTTTAAACAAAAAATTTTTTTTGGGCATTGTTTTAATAACTTTCGCCGAAATTATCTTTTTGCCCAAGGCCCAATAATGGAAAAGTGGAAGATTGATTCTTTAATTATGTCCGACACTTTGATTGATGATACTTTGTTTATGTGAGCCGACAATAAGAAGTGTTTTCTTTTCGTCCCAATTTTTTTTCTTCTTAAAAAATTGTCTGTGAAAAATTCTCAGTTTCAAATTTTTTATGATGAATTGTTTTGTTTGGATTTTTTAGATTAAATGATGTTTTTCATCGTCAAGAGTTTCCCAATTGGAAAGCAATTTCCTAATAAAATATAAGCAAAAAAAAATATATATATAAATAAAAATAAACAGTCGGCAAGCGAAATTATTGCAAGAAGTGAAAAATGTGAATAAAATATTAAGATTTATTTAAGATATCATTGATTTTTTGTATCATGCCGTTCGAATTTTTTTAATTTTTAGGGGAAATTTTAATTTGCCTGATTTAAAATATATAAAATCTATATACGTCAAAGAAGTGGATATTAGTAAGACAACTGATTTCGTCAATTCTTATCAATTCAGAATGGCCTCCTGGCTGAAAAGAATAAAATTCACAATAACCTCATAAAAAATGCCAATGAAAGTGTGAATATTTATACCCACAACACTATGTGTTGGGGGGTGGTATAAGTTTGATTGGGCCAAAAATTATGTAACACCTCGAAATATTGATTCCCACATGGGAAATCATATATGGATCTTCTCGCCGAGCTGAGTCGATCTAGGTATGCATGTCCATCTGTCCATGTTAATTTGTAATCACTCTACAGGTCGCATTTAAGGCCCGATCTTCACGAAATTTAGAATGTAGGTGGGGCTAGAACCAGAATAGAACCCTATTGCTTTTGTAGACGATCGCATAATATTTAGGAGTCGAAATGGACCAAAAACTGAAAAATTTCCTGATTTTGCAGTTGCTCTACAGGTCGCAATTATAGACCATCGACGCTGAATTAAGCATGTGGCTAAAGCTTCGATGACCAATTTTGGTCATCGGGTAATATTAAGTGTGTGAAATTGACCATAATGTTTGTGTTAAATAAAAGTCAAATTTTCCATTAAATCGCTAATATTTTTAATCTCGGGGAAATTACATATTAGGGATATTTTCATATTTTCATGTCTTGTCTTATAGAAAATTTAAAAAAAAATTAAAATATTTTCATTTTTTTTTAAATTCTCGGATTTTTCCCCATTGCGTGTCCAATGTTAGCATTCAAGAATTTCCTTAAAAAGATTTCTTAAGTTATTTATCTACTATTCTTTATCTTAATTCGTCCCTTATTTTTATGGATCCATCTCTTCTGACCGAACAAGCCCCAGAAAAATCGAAGTAACATGGATATTGACCCATAGTTACTTTGGGGACAAAATGAACAAAATGCAGGTTGCATTTATTATCCGATTGAGCTGAAATTTGGCAAACAATATGTATTTGGCTCAAGGACGAACCCTTTTGAAATTGGTGATAATCGGATAAGATTTCGATATATCTCCAATATATCTTCAACCGATTTTTTGCTATTTGTGCACCAAATGGCCAATATACAGCCAAATGATCTGTATTTTGGTACATCCCACCGAATTCTATCAAATTTTGGAAATTCGATTTAGATATAGCTGCAGCTCTCATATATATGTTTCATCCGATTTGGGGGTTTAAGTCCCTCACATACGTAATATGCTTCCCAGAAGAATGATATTATGTACCGGACATCTACCTCTCTAAAAATTTTATCGAGATCAGTTCATATTAGGATATAGCTCCCATTTATATCTTTATCCGATTTCAGGGTTATTGTGCAAATAATGGGTAATATCAGCCCAAATAGACTGAATTTTGGCAGTTACGACTGAATTCATCCTATAAACCAGTACTTCATATTTGGTGTAAATCTGTTCAGATATAGCTATACCTCCCATATATATGTTTTTTTGGAGTTCAAAGTTCCTCACAAGCGTAATACGCATTCCACAACAATGATCTTTGGTACAAGATATCAGATACAGCTCTGAAACAATTGTATTAAATTTTGTCAAGATCGGTTCGGATTTGGACATAGCTCCCATATATATCCTTAACCGATTTCTGGTTAATTGTGCACCAAATGGCCAATATCAGTCCAAAAGTCCTAAATTTTGCTACATCCGATCGAATTCAGTCTAGAATCAAGTACATCGAATTCGGAGGAAATCTGTTCAGGTATAGCTATAGATCCCATAGATATTTTTCATCCGATTTGGAGTTTAAGTCCCTCACATTCATAATATGTATTTGACAAAAATGAAATTTTTATACCAGATATCTTATAAAGCTCGGAAAAACATTTGCCAAATTTTATCGAAAACGGCTAAGATTTGGATATAGCTCCCATACATATTCTAATCCTATTCCAAGATAGTGAATTTCGGGACTTACGTTTCCATTTTGTGCAACTCGGTTCCGATATATATTTTTTAATGAAATCCTTCTCCAAGTGATGTCGTGCGCTCTATAGCAAACTATAATTGCTCTTAAGCCAATAGTTCGTGGGTGGTATGATCTACTTGTAATAAATTCTTTTGTTGCGGGAGCTCTACTAAATATGCATAGTGGTGTAGGGTATCATATACTCGGCCCGGCCGACTTTTCTCTTTTCCTTACGGGTTAAATATCCATTAGTTAATGTTCCATGGAAAATACTTTAAAAATACTTTTATTTTTTATTTTATAAATATTAAACTGAATTCAAGGTTTTTTATTAAGAAAAGAACTAAAAAGAAGTCTCTCCATTCCAAAAAAAAAAAAAAAAAAAAAAATTAAATCCTTCTGAAACCTTTTTTATTCCAGAGATTTTGAATAAACCTCTTTCTTGTAACCCAACATTAACATTTGATGACCCATTTTCAAAATAAATTATATTAAATGGAATTTTTATTGTCTCAAATTTCTCAAATACGCCTTCATGCAACAGGATTTGGACTTAAAGTTGTCCTCTGTGACCATTTATCGCCTCAATCGCTTAAAGATGTAGATAAGTTTACAAATTAACACTCATTACTTTCTAAGAGAAAGAGAGAGAGATGGAGAGAGAAAGAAAGAGAAATATGTTCATGGACATACCAATGACAACCATCGTCAGCGTCTTCATCATCATCAGCCATGACAAACAAAACAAAAAACGGACGTTGAAAGAAAACATTTTACCTTGCCTTCTAATGAGTGACTGTGTGCGTGTGTGCGAGTGTGTGTGTGTGTGAGTTTGCTCTCCTTTGCCCAAAGGATAACTTTATTTAATTTAGTTGTTTAAGTTAAGCCCAAGAAAGAGAAACATATTACAACTATAAATCTTATGGCTGGCAACATGTCGACAGGTACATCAGTTTATTTGGGTAGGATGACTACTAACGACCGACCACCCCGCTGCAATGGCAGTCATAATGAAAGTGAATGGGAATTTTATTATTAGGACTCTGGGAATGTTAATAAAGCAACTAAAAGGTATAACTACTAATCAAACGGCTATTTAGTGAACGTTTGTTACACTTTCTTTATGACCTGATTATGATTTAAGTCAGTCAGTCAGCCTTCCCACGAAAAAAGAAGAAAAAGAAAAAAACTGGATTACAAAGGAACCCGTTGTGAAGGTCGACAAAATGGAATCAATTAACATGGGCAAACATCCTACCATCATAATGCTCCTCGTAAATTCTGAATAACGTGCAGATTTATTTTTTTTCGCTCATAACACTCCTCTGCCCTAACGAGCCATATAATCCAGTTCGGTGGACAAAATCAAGCCAAGCCAAGGTAGTGCTTTTTGCTCGTTTTCGTTTCAACTTTAATGAATGACATTTAATGAAACATTTTCCCAGCAAGTGATGGCCTATGAAGTTTTTCATGAAAGTCATTAAAGTTTACAGCGAACCAAGCCAAGCAACAAAAAGAAACATTAATTAATTGCTTAAAAGCCAGCGCACGACGTTTTGCTAATATATTTCAGCAGCGTGTAAAATAAGTACACCTAATGGCAGCCAAATTTCGCTGTAATAGGTCACCTTAAATGCAATATAAAATTAAATATCATAATCCGATTTTAAAGTAATTAATGGGGAAAAATTTTAAAGTTCTCCATGGGAGGATAGGTGGGGAGGGGAATTTTTCGAAGATGACAAAGTTATAAAGAAATTTTATCTTATATTCCTTAAGAGTTAATTGCATTTTGACTAAGTTTCAGCTCCGAAGATTGTAACGTATCGAAAAGTATCGCCTGAAAAATTTCAATTCACTTGTTACCACCCCCTCAAAAAACACATAAAAATTTCATATGGAGCACACAATTATGTGTAGATAAGAGATCTGGTGAAAAATCGGTCTTACGGGAAAAACTAATGTCCGATTTTCTTAAAAAGGTTCACATCCCAATATTTTTGTCTCTATTGGTGCTGGTGTGAAAAAGGAATATAGATGTCCAGTTTTTTGGTACCTTCCTCAGAAAAGTTCAAATTTTATTTTTTATCAAGTAAAAAAGCTGTAAGTTCGGCGGTACCGAACTTTGAATGCACAGACAATTTTCTGTCATGGGATGTAGTATCCATTACGAACATCAAATACCAAATTTGAAACAATTCTGGTGAATAATGTCTCTAAAATCATTAAAATGTCGAATATGAGGAGGTACCTACATAGCCCATTTTCAATGCCAAAAGTCCTGCAGACATAATATACATTTGAGTAATATTTTATCAACCCACTTCGTTTCGTTCCATACTATGGTGGAGGGTATAAAGAATCCCCAAATCATATTTGTACATAAAATTTTAAATGCATATAAAACGAAAGAAGCAGCTAAGGGCGCCGGGTTCAGCTAATTACAGTATAGATTCAGGGTCGAAATCGGCTAACAATTTTTTGAAGAAAATATTTAGTTTTTCCTCTGTCATTTTTACACCCTCCACCTTATAGTAATTGAGTTTATATATCATTATTATACCCTCCACCATGGGTAGGAGGGTATATTAACTTTGTCATTCCGTTTGTAACACCTCTAAATATTCATCGTAGACCCCATAAAGTATATATATTCATAATCAGCATAAAATTCTAAGACGATTTAGCGATGTCCGTCTGTCTGTCTGTCTGTCTGTCCGTCTGTCTGTCTGTCTGTCCGTCTGTCTGTTGAAATCACGATAGAGCCCACATTATTTGACGTAGACCTTTGAAATTTGGCACAAGTGTGTGTATTGTCCCTAGGATGGTTGGTATTGAAAATGAGATATATCGGTCCCCGTTCTGGTATAGTCCCCATATAACGGTACCTCCCGATATTCGGTATTTTGATGATTTATGCCACATTTTTTCACGGATTTATCTGAAAATTGGTATTTGTAGGTCATGACGGGTCCCTGAGCGTGTGGCAAAACATTGCATGTATAGGTCCACGTTTTGGTATAGCCCCCATATAACGGTACCTACCGATATTCGGTATTTTGATGATTTATGCCACATTTTTTCACGGATTTGTCTGAAAATTGGTATTTGTAGGTCATGACGGGTCCCTGAGCGTGTGGCAAAACATTGCATGTATAGGTCCACGTTTTGGTATAGCCCGCATATAACGGTACCTACCGATATTCGGTATTTTGATGATTTATGCCATATTTTTTCACGGATTTGTCTGAAAATTGGCATTTGTAGGTCACAACGGGTCCCTGAGCGTGTAGCAAAACATTGCATGTATAGGTCCACGTTCTGGTATAGCCCCCATATAACGGTACCTCCCGATATTCGGTATTTTGATGATTTATGCCACATTTTTTCACTGATTTGTGTAAAAGTTGGTATTTGTTGGTCATAATGGGTCCTAGCTCGTGTGGCGAAACATTGTAATTATAGGTGCACGTGTTGGTGTAGCCCCTATATAACGGTACCTCCCGATATTCGCATTTTAATGTTTTTTGCCACATTTTGTCTAATGTTCTTTTACCCTAGGGTGGAGGGTATTAAAAGTTTGGCCCGGCCGAACTTAATGTTTTTTTACTTGTTTATATATCATTTATTTATCGGCAAATATTGAAGGTGTGAGCCGCCAGAACATACGATGGTCGCTCTCCGCTCGTAATAATCGACCGTGGCAGCAAAATAAATACCGAAAATTATCGCGAAAATATCCTGGAGGGTGTATTGAAGCCTTGGGCACGCAAACATTTTGGCTGCAGACCTTGGACATTCCAACAGGACTGAGCTCCATCGCACTCAGCACGCGCCACCCAATAATGGTTTCAAAATGAGGTTCCTCGCTTCATGTCCACCGCACAATGGTCACCAAAATATCCGGATATCAATCCGTTGGACTGTTGTGTCTGTGGTATTTTGAAAAGGCAGGTTGGCACTAAAAAATACAAAGGTGTCGATCACCTCAAGCAAGCGCTTCGCCGGGGATGAAGTAAAATACCGCAGAGCAACATTCGGACAGCGTGTGACGGTTTCATTGGCCGTTTGAAAGCCATAATTCGTTCCAAAGGTTGCCAATTCGAACAAATCAAAACTTATTCTAAAATCTGATGCTATTTCCGATATTTTTTCTTTGATTCAATAAAATTTAAAAACCAAAAAAAAAATTATGGTTTTTGACTTTATTGCAGTTTTTTTATCTCACACTGCATTTGTTTTCCACGGCAATAACATCGATATTCGGTGAAACATATCAAATACATCTCAGAGATACCTTTGCCAAATTGTGTCGGATCGGTTCAGATTTGGATATAGCTCCCATATATATCCTTGTTCGATTTCAAGTTAATTGTGCATCAAATGGATAATATAAGCCCGAATTGAAAACGTTCAAATGCCTCGTCAAATTTAGTAGAAATTGATTCAGAGGAGGATATTCCTCTTATATATTAGTTCCTTTGGACTTTAAGTTATAACTATAATCATAATTGGTATGATATATTTCTCACAATTTAAAAATGATAACACTTAGATATTTATTTTTTTCTGAGATTTAAAGTGAAATATTGTGTAGAATATTTCTTCCTTTGACACCTTTTGCCTAAAACGAAATTTTATGTTACTTTAAGGCGTCGAATTGAAAAAAAAAACGTCGACTAAAATTCACGACAAGAATATGAAACAATTTCGGGGTTTTTTTAGGAACATCGATGGAAACATTTTATGATACACAAAGGAAATAAGGAATTTATTTTCTTTGTGACCTATAGGAAAACTTAATGAAGAATATTTTTGTATTTGAAGTCATCCTTGCAAAATGATATTTTTCGTACATTTTTGAATAAACTCACACAGAGTACGGTTCTACACCTAAAGTGTGTTAGTGTATAAGACTCAGACTTTTAATATTTTCTAGGACCTATAATAAAATGTTATCACATATTATTTTGCAAAATATTTTGACTTCCTACGATCCCGTTCCGTTTTTTTTTCTGTACTATTTATTTATTGCGCAGTTAAATATACATTCATTGATTCTCTTTGGATTAATATATTACCTTTACTAAGTCAAATTATGATGTACCTACCATGCGTATGATTTATGTATGGCTATTACCTATTTGTAAATCATACGCCCCTATGGCTACTACAAAACGATAATTCCATAATAATCAAGATTTACAAAGGTGAAGGGGACAGTGAAAATTTAAAAATAAGAAAATAAGCAAAGGCTATAGTCGTGCGGGCCGACCATGTGGTACCCTACAACACTACAATATGTTCGAAGTCCCTTTAAATCCTAATCTATTTTGGAAGATTTCGTTTTTGAAATTATGTCAAAGAGACCTACCCAGAGGTTACCCTTAGGTTTTTTACCCGGAGAACTTACGCACTACGTAGTGTGGTTAAGCATTCAAAACAATTTCACATGAAAGTTGTGGTCCATTTTACAGCTAAATATAATCCAACAATGGTCATCCAAAATGCTAGACTTCTTCCCTGTCCTAAACTCTCTTCCGATGGGAAATTCCGTGTCGATTTGCTTTCAATTATGGCATATAGGTCGACCACAAAATTAGAAAGACTTAATTTTTTAACCATTTAAACCTTTAAATGTACATCTAAGAACAATAGGCTTCAATTCCGACCCTACCCCTTGCAAAATTTCGTGAGGATCGGACGATAATGCATATAATACCTTCAAAACGTAGTGTTGGGTGGTGTAAAAATTTAGAAAATTTACAATTCAAAATTGTAAGTCAAATTGAAAAAATCGCATGTGATAAAAAATATGACAAAAATTGAAAAAAAAAAAAAAAAAAAAACAGAAGATATAACTTTTTTATTGGTATATATCCCGCGATTTTCTTTGATTTTGTCCTTTTCTGGCAAGAGACCATTCCGAATAGATGGGAATTGTGAAAATCGGCCCAGCGGTTCTTGATTCATAAGCAGAATAAATAAGATCAATTGTTTTACATATATATGTTGTACCTATTTACCAATGGTCAGAAGGGATCCTTTAATGTGTTTGTGATTTGGCTGAGGTTGAAAATATTCGCGGTTTAGTGGAAATTTTCCTATTTACTTATATAAAAGTTAGGGTCTATTTTACCCGCTAATTATTGACCGATGGCCGCCTAAATTGGTAGGTTTCTGCCCAGTCCCAAACTCTAACTTCATGTAAATTCTAGGGTTCTATTCTGCACCCTAACCCCACCTCCATTTTCAATTTCGTGGGGATCGGGTCATAATTACGACCTGTAGAGTTATTACAAATTAACATGGACTGACGGACGGACGGACATACATAGCCAGATCGACTTAGCTCGGCGAGATAGGAAGATCCATATATACTTCCCTATGTGGGAAACCAATATTCCGAGGTGTTAGATAATTTTTGGAGCAATCAAACTTATAACACCTCCAACACATAGTGTTGTAAGGTATAAAAATTGGGAATTCAAAATTTTTAAAAAAGTTTAGAAGTAGTTGTTGCCAGATTCTCTCCATTTTCAATTTCGTGGGGATCGGGTCATAATTACGACCTGTAGAGTGATTACAAATTAACACGGACTGACGGACGGACGGACATACATAGCCAGATCGACTTAGCTCGGCGAGATAGGAAGATCCATATATACTTCCCTATGTGGGAAACCAATATTCCGAGGTGTTAGATAATTTTTGGAGCAATCAAACTTATAACACCTCCAACACATAGTGTTGTAGGGTATAAAAATTGGGAATTCAAAATTTTTAAAAAAGTTTAGAAGTAGTTGTTGCCAGATTCTCGGTGGTAAGAAATTTTGAGTGCTTTCCATTTGCATTGCTCGTCAGAAAAAAAGCCTATAAAGCCTTTTTTATTAAGCCATCTAAAGTGGGATTTTTTAACACATTTTATGAGTTACCGAAAAATATAGAAAAAAGTAAAATACAAAATTATGAATGAAAAGTTCAAATTAAATTTGACAACACTATTGCAATCTGTAGGACCTAACGACTACTTCATTTCGTCCGGTATCTTCATGAAAAATGTCGTTAATTACCGATATTATCAGCATTTTAATTTTACCGATTTTTGTTGGTTACTCGAAAAATAAGTTAGAGAATCGCACTACTGATCGGTAATTTCTAAACAAAGAACAATAAACTCCCTTCTATTACTTAGTAGGTCTAATCTAGGAATCGCGGTAGATATACTGCCTGGCTACGGCAATATCAAATATCTGACCTCAGAATGGGATATCAGTGATTCTGACTACTCTGACTGTGTGAATATGAATAAGAGGTGGAGACGATAGAACACTTACTATGCCAATGGCCCTTGTTATCCAACAAGAGATATAAGGTATTTGTCAGCTGGAAGATATAAATTCTTCTAAGACATGGATCCCATTATTATTTACAATTCTGGCTAAGCAGACCACCCTGCTTACTATACTCCATTCTTTCTCTATACACCCGTCATTCTATTTCTCTTATCGCCAATAACTTTATTCTTCCTAAAAAGAACATCATGGACCAAAGATCTCCCATGTAGTTGTCAAAAACCAAACCATCAGAGCTTGAAATCTTTTTTTCTGTTTCTTTTTCAATATTTTAGATTAAAAAACCTCTACAAAGTCACTTAAAAATTGTCTGCTCCTCAGAACCTCTAAGAAGTCGTTGAATAAATGATTATCATTTGTGCTGCAATCCAAAAAAACAAAATAAATATATTTCCTTAAAAATGTATTTTTCTCACATAAATTTATGAATAATTCTTTGTCAATATTTTTATTTAACAAAACCTCAGCATATCCATTAAAAAAATCTACATCACCTCAGAAAAAATATATATTCAAATTGAAATTATTAACGCTTTAAGAAGTCGTTGAACAAATGATTATCATTTGTGCTGCAGTGCAATTTGCGCTCAGCAATTTGCAATTATGCATCATTTGGTGTCAACACCTCTACGTGAGCGCCTTCACACTCGGCTGCCTTTTGCATTGTGTGAAATGTGAAGCGGTGTGTTGGTGTGTTGGTGTGTCGGTGTGTGATTGTGAATGAGTGAACGAACGAACGAATGAATGAATGAATGCGACATACGACTGTTGGAGCCACAAGGTGTGGTGTGTGCTGAGGATTTATTTGCTGACTGTCGTGTTGTAGTCGTCGCCATCGTCATCGTCACCGCCGTCGCCTTCGTCGTCATCATCAGTGTCGTTTGAAGAAACACACATAAAGAACTGCGGTTGCTTGCCATGGCTGCCCGGGCCAAAAGGGTAGCACCCATTTCCACACCCGGTAGCGATGTCATTATTTACGGTAAACACATTGAGGTTGCAAATTGGTTGTACGCTCCGCTGAAAAGACCATAAGCAGTGTAAGAAGTGAAATTCAACCAATGGACAAATTAACTTAACTTTAGCAAAAGGGAAATGGTGTTCTTTACTTGATATGGAAAAACTAAAGAAAGTTGGGTGTATGGGGAAAATAAATGTAAAATAGTTGTAAATATATATTATTGTTGAAAAAAGGATTCTTTCACGAAAACCGTCAAGAAAAAATTATGAAAAAAAAATTGGAAATATTGTCGGTTTTTTTTTTTTTTTTTGGATCATTAATGAAAAAATTCTTTTTTGCTATGATCACGAAATCCTGACGAATTATTAATTATATATTTTAAATATTTTAAAGAAAACAACAGACAATTTTTTACATGATCTCTTGATCCTCGAATCTGGACATATATTTTATTATATGGTATAAATGACTCATTGCTTTTGTTTAGAAAACCTCATTGATTATTAGCTTGAACTTTAATATCTTGAATTCTAATAGCTAGAGACACAATTGTTCAGGAACCGTCGTAGGTTCCAGAATATATTTGTTTTTTTTTTTTTTTTTTTTTTTTTTTTTTTTTTTTGGATGAAATTTGTGGATTTTTCAAGAAAAGTTATCAACTAGAAATAAGGATATAGATATTTTGACATTTTCGAGAAAAATATATTCAAAAGATCGTTGAAGATAGATAATATACATTTAAAACAAGTAAAAAAGCTGTAAGTTCGGTCGGGCAGAGCTTTTAATACCCTCCACCATTTGGCACAAATTTGGAAATTTTCAAAGAAAAAAAAATAAAAAATAAATAAATAAAATCCATTAAAAATTCTGTTAAAATTTAAAAAAAAAAAATACCGAATGCCTATACGACGACGTGGACCTGCATAGGCAATTTTTGTTATTACAATATTTAATTGCGAAACTTGAAGAAAAATCTGTTTATAATGTAGCTAAAATCATCAAAATACCGAATATAGGGGGTACTGTTATATGGGGGCTATACGAAGACGTGGACCTGCACAGACAATTTTCTGGCATGGGATGAAGTATCTATTACGAACTTCACATGCGAAATTTGAAACAATTCTGGTAAATAATGTAGCTAAAATCATCAAAATACCGAATATCGGGAGGTACGGTATATGGGGGCTATACGAAGACGTGGACCTACATGGCTTATTTTCTGTTTTATGCTGCACTGTCTATTACGAACTTCAAATACCAAATTTGGAACGATTCCGTTAAATAATGTCGCTAAAATCATCCAAATACCGAATATCGGGGGGGTACCGTTATATGGGGGCTATACGAAGACGTGAACCTGCACAGATAATTTTCTGTCTTAGGCTGTAGTATCCATTACGAACTTTAAATGCCAAATTCGAAACAATTCCGGTGAATAATGTCGCTAAAATCATCAAAATACCGAATATCGGGAGGTAACGTTATATGGGGGCTATATGATAACTTGGACCTACATGGCCCATTTACGAACTTAACATGCCTACTGGCAAAATATACATGTGTGCAAAATTTAAGCCTTCTATCTCAATTTTTTTTCGAAAGATAGCGTGATTACAACAGACAGACAGACGGACAGACAGGTAGACAGACAGACGGATAGACAGACAAACGGACATGGCTAAATCGTCTTAGAATTTTACGCTGATCAAAAACATATATACTTTGTTGGGTCTGGCATGAGTATTTCGAGGAGTTACAAACGGAATGACAAAATTAATATACCCTCCATAGTATGGTGGAGGGTATAAAAAAATATTTTGCAGGATAGATCAAAATATTGGATTTTCTAATAATACTTCATTCAGAGCTTTTGGAGCTGTAAAGCGATTTTTTCGGGTATATTTTCAGGAC
This sequence comes from Musca domestica, assembly GCF_030504385.1. Lineage (NCBI taxonomy): Eukaryota > Metazoa > Arthropoda > Insecta > Diptera > Muscidae > Musca > Musca domestica. The sequence goes on along the minus strand of NW_026712207.1, from coordinate 7,057,829 downwards.
TATCAGATCTGGAAATCTAACCCTTTTTATAGCCTCAGCCATATGGCTTAAGAGGGTATGTATAATTTGATACGGCCAAAACGTGATTTATCAAAAAACTTTCTTAGACACTATGTCTCTTTGGACAAAATCCTTTTCAGGACATTTGGAGTAGATATAGCTATGTCCGTCCGTTCGTCTGTCTGACTGATGCACAAGATCACTGACGGCGTCCGATTTGGCTCAAACTTGGTACATCGTAATTCGAATTTGGAGATGGACAATATCGGTCCAATCTTTTTGGTACCCCCATCACTAAAGATCAAGATTTTCAAATAAAGAACTTATTGCAATGAAAGGGAAAATATATTCCGATTTTCCTCCGAATATAGGCAACCCTGTATATAGCGAAATATATACAATGAAGGGGATGTTAAGTAGCATGCTTATATCTCAACAATGACTCGACCGATTTTAACAAATTTTGTCAATTCAGAATGCCCTCTTGGCATAAAAGAATAAAATCTAAAAAAATCGCATAAAAAGATGCCAATAATGATGTAAATGTAGATTTTGTAGTATTTTGTAATATATTTTATATTTTCATATTTTTTTTTATCGCATGTGATTTTTTCAATTTGACTTATAATATTGAAGTATAAATTTTGTAATATTTTTTCACCCTACAACACAGGTTGGGGATATTATATACAGATTGCAATTATCGTCCGATCCTGACGAAAATTTTCACAAGGATAGGTTTAGGCTCAGACGGGCTACGCCTATTGTTTTCAAAGATGTCCGCAATATATTTGGGTGTTTAAATGGACCAAAAAACAGAAAAAAATTGCTGATCACACAATTGAGGCCAAGAAGAGAGTTAAGGACAGGGAAGAATTTTAGCATTTTGGATGACCACTGGATTATATTTAGCTATAAAATGGACCACAACAACTAACAGTACGACGGAGTGGGTAAATATTGGGTAAATGTCCCTGTTCAAAATGCTAAGGGTAATATCTGTTCAGTGCTCTGTGACATAATTTCAAAAGCGAAATCTTCCAAAATGGCTTTGGACATAAAGGGACTTCTAACATATCGTAGTGTTTGTAGGGTATCACATGGTCGGCCCCGCACGACTATAGTCTTTGCTTACTTGTTTTTAATTAATATGTGTGTTTTTTTTTTTTTTTTTTTTTGAATATCTTACAAAAACTGTCATGAAATTTGGGTCTTATTATTTTTCATGAATTGCGACATTTTTATTCTTATCACTACGACAATGACATCAGTAACATAACTAAATCTCTTGTAAACCTTTGCCTTATAATCAATTAAATTTCAACATTCTTCTTCCCTTTTTTTCTCTCTCTCTCTTTCCTTTTTTTCTCTCTCTCAATCTAAGACGGTTACAATAAACCAATGAAACCACGGAGAGGAATAATTACAAAATCCGGCTATATATAGCTACTAAGCTTGACTTGACCAAAATTCCGCTTGTTCCTTTTTTGCATACGGGTCGTCTATTGCTACTAACATTCGCCGATTATTGACTTAGATGATAAGGGAACACAACTCAGGGAATCACTTTATATATTTGAATATTTCATTTTACATTGGTGCAAATTTAAATATTATATTCGGATGGAACCCGCCACACCACATAATAGTCAAGCTGAACATAATACCCTTTCTTCCAATGAGTCGAATGAAATTCAACCTTGGCGAAATTCTGTTTCATTTGAAAATTTTACTTTTTTAGGTGTCTGAATTTTATTTTCAGTTCTCGCTTAGCTAGTGGTTCTAAAATATTATTCCTAAAATTTCTTCCTTGCCAACTATTTTTATTCCTTCGATTTATATAAATCTGTCGTACTTCGTTAATTGCATTTATTTTATAGTCTGAATTGTAAATCGAATTTACTTATGCATCCCTTCAATGTGGGCATTTCTAGAGATTTTAGAGAAATTGAATAAAAGAAACTTTCATTCCGACATTTCACAGTCAGAGACAGGCGAACTGTGACAGATGGACTTTTGCAATATGTCATCAACACTTCATGGCGCAAGAAGGTTAGAACAACTTAGGGGAAACAAGGAGTAAACTTGAAAATGATTTAGTAGGTCAGTAACACCGTGGTACTGGCATTCGTATGCACACAATAAAAACCGAATTACCATCTGTGGACATGGTAGTAAATAGAGTAAAGAGCAAAGAGAAATTGACAAATAAAAGAGAGAGAGAAAATTGGAATAGAAAAGTTTGTGCTGTGTGCAATTGTGACTGTTTCAATGTAACCTTTTTACAAATGTGCTAAAAAGCTTAAGCACACAAGTGAAAGCTCATGCTCTCTTCTCTTGTTATGCAAAGAGATATAACAACACTTTTGTATTATTTGTTAAGTAAATGCCCAACAACATGTTGATTAACAAGTATGAGACTCATTTGAACGAAACAACAACCGAAACAACGATGTGCCAGTGAAAACTTTTGTTGCCGCAACATGAGTTGTATCACAAGTTGATACCTTGTGTGTGATATACATGTTGACAGACATAAACGTTATTAACGTTATACTGAGTTCTCCTTCAATGTCGAAATTAGTTATGAAGTCAATAGGTTTACAAAACATTCTTAATAGTGTCATAAATATAAAGGCTACAAGCAGTTGATTATAAGCCTCTATATTTTAAAATATATAAGCAACTAAAGGCTTGCCTGTTTGGGGAATGACAGTTTTTCTGGGCGCGAAGAAGCCGTTTCAATCAAAAATTGTACAAATCAGGCTTGTTGGAGAATAAGGAAGTTAAATGTCTCAGAGTATGATCAAAGTTTGGCATAAATGGTGTATTTCGCTAGTTTATAAGAGCATTATGATTTTAAAAAACACTAAAAAAGCTGTATGTTCGGGCCAGGCCGAACTTTTAATACCCTCCACCATTTCGAAAGAATTTGGCACCTTTCAAAAAAAAAAAAAAAATATATATATATGTTTAAATCTTAAAAATACCGAATGTAGCCTTACATTACACTATTCAAATACGAAACTTGAAAAAAATCGGTGAATAATGTAGCTATAATTACCGAAATACAGAAAGCAGGGAGATACCATTATATGTTGGCACTACCAAAACGTGGACTTGCACAGACAATTTTCTGATATAGGCTGCAGTATCCATTACGTACTTCAAATAACAAATTTGAAACAATTCCGGTGAATAATGTAGCTATAATCATGAAAATACCGAACATTGCTATATGAGGGCTATACGAAGACCTGGACCCGCACAGACAATTTTCTGTCTTAGGCTGTAGTATTCATTGTGAACTTCAAATGCCAAATTTGAAACATTTCCGGTGAATAATGTAGCTTAAATCACCAAAATATCGAAAATAGGGAGATACCATTATATGGGGGCTATACCAAAATATGGACCTACATCATCCATTTTCAATACCAAAAGTCCTGCAGACATAATACACATTTGAGTAAAATTTTATCAACCTTGAGTGATTTCCACAGAGGGACTGATGGAAGGACATTGCTAAATCGACATAGCATTTTGTGCTGATCAAGAATATATATACTTTGTGGGGTCTAAAATGTATATTTCGAGGTGTTACAAAGGGAATGACAATCTTAATATACCCTCCATACTATGGTGAAGATATGCGAAATTTTAAATGAGACTAATTCCACATTTTATGAAATTTATTATTGTTTAAAAAGTTTGTCTTTTGTGTACGAGCACCTGTTTTAGGCTTGATATAAGCAGGTATGATATATAAAGAGTGGAGAATATCAGACACTCACATCGCATTCCAAACTGGATATGATTTTTTTATACCCTCAGCCATATGGCTAGAGAGGGTGTATATCATTTGATACGGCCAAAGTGCCTCATCGATTAAACCCTAGGTCTCTGTGGACCAAATCCGTTTTAGGACATTTGAAGTCGATCTAGCGATATCCGTTCATCAGTCTGTCCAACTGGTTGGCTAGTGCCCACGATTACTCTCGAATGGAGTATCCGATTTGATCCAAACTATGAACATCGTAATATTATTGTCAAAATATATTACTGCACAGACAGGGAAATCCGTTTCAGGATATTTGGAGTCGATCTAGCGATGTCCGTTCGTCAGTCTATCTGACTGGCTGGTTAGGTACATCGTAATATAATTGTCAAACTTAGATCGAGTTCGGTGATGGGCAATATCGATCCATTTTATTCCCCACAAAGGGGAAATGAAATGAAGGAAATAATGAAAATAAGTTACTGCACAGACAGAGAAGGTATAATCCGATTTTGCCAACTCCTGCTTTGCAAATTTTAATATTTGCATCAGTACTAGGTCAGGTGCGAAAATGGACAATATCGGCCCACAATTTTCAATAATTATAAAGCTTATAAAATGTGATGTAAGAGTTCGATTGTCTTCGAATTACACACATCACAATAATAACATTGTTAACCCATGGTCGGATGTGAAGACGGAATATATTGGCACACTGCTACCTCCCCCACTCAGGGTCAAAATTTTGAATATTTATGAAGCTCATAAAACACGAAATTAACACCCGAAAAACTTCAACCAACTTCAGACTGCTGTCATTTCTAAGCCACTCGTCCGACAGCTGTTAAAATGAATGATTCCAGTGACACTTCATTATATTGTTTAGAAGCCTACAAAAGCATTTTGGTGAGAATTTTCTAGAAAAAAAGTTATGCATGATGGAATTAAATACTTTTAAAAGAATTCTTCAATTAATAACATGTAAAAAAAGGATTTAAGTTCGGCCGGGCCAAAATTTTAATACCTTCCACCATTTGGAAGGAAATACAAAAATCTTCAAAAAATTTGGAAAATTACCACTTAAATGAAAACCGTTATATATGGACTACACGAAGACGTGGACCTGCTTACGAAATTTTTTTTATGGGCTGTAGTACCCATTGCGAACTTTAAATACGAAACTTGTTACAGTAACGGTGAATAGTGTCGTAAAAATCATGAAACTACCGAGTATCGGGAGGTACCGTCATATGGGGCTATACGAAGACTTGGACCTGCTTACGAATATTTTTGCCATAGGCTGTAGTACCCATTACGAACTTTAAATATCAAAATTAAAATAATTCCGGAATAATAATAATTCCAACAATACCGAATATCGGGAGGTACCGTTACATGGAGGCTAAACGAAAATATGGACCGACATGGGCCACATACAAACTTATCCTGCCTATTGGGAAACTATGCATGTATGCAAAATTTTAGCCTCCTACCTCAATTCGTTTGAAAAATGGCCTGAGTACCACAGACAGAGAGGCGGACAAGCAGACAAACAGACGGACATAGCTATATCGTCTTAGAATTCTACGATGATACAGAATATATATATTTTTTAGGGTCTAGTATGAATATTTCGAGGAGTTAAAAACGGAATGAGAAGGTTAATATACCCCCATAGAATGGTGGATGGTAAAAAATCCACGACATTTCCTTTAAAAAATATAAAAACCGAGGATAGAAACTTCAATGAATGTTTATGAAAAATCACGACTAATACTTCAATAAAAATTTGATAAAAAATTCACCACCGATCCACATCTGGTACTTTAATTAGAATGCTTACAAAAATCTGTGATTGACCCTTAAAAAATCCATGACTAATCCTTCAGTAAGTATTTTGAAAAAAAAAAAAAAAATCCACAACAAATCCACAAATTGTTTTTAGGTTTGGTTTAAGGAAGCGTAGCCACACGGGAACCGGCAACTGCTTCACTGGAAGACCTTCCGTCCTTTGAGTTCATCCTAGAAGAATAAAGTTATTGGTGATAGGAGAGAGAGAAAGAGAGAGCGAGTGAGAAATAGAACGAAGAGCTTATAAAGAGCAGTATAGTTGGCAAGGCGGTATGTAGATTCTAATGTGATCTATTTCTAAGAGTTCCTATTTTCCACCTGCCAAATAGCTTATGTCTCATGTTGAATAATATTGGGGCATATTCCTTGTACGTATTCAATTGTCTACACCTCTTCTTCATCCTCACATAGTCTCCATTAATTGAGAACACAGTTGTCTCATCCTTAGGTCAGATATCTGCTACTGGAGTTGCCAGTCAATATGCCCACCACGTTTTTTAGATCAGCCCTATCTAAGTCATAGAAGTGAGTTTCATTTTTGAATGAAAGTAATGACATGCTCTGGAGGGAAAAATTGACCCATAGTTGTTTATTACAACTTCGTCTGACCTACTTGAAAAATGACAAAATAATTATTTCAAATTAAGGTTGATATAATTTCGATGATACCCCCTCTCTGCTATGTCCTATCTCTATTACAGGCCTTTGTCGCAGCAATGACTCTGGTGATTGAGACAATATACGAATATCAAAAATCCAAGTAAAAGAAAAAAAACAAGTCATTGAAGCAACATTCGATTTTCAATGAGGCAAAACCAACATCTTCCGCCTCCCCTCCCTGCCCACAACCCACCAATCACGTGAACTAACCACAAAATGAACAGAATCATAAATCTCATAGAAAAACTGCTGACAGTGGCAAAAGTTCCATTGAGGCAGGCGTTACGAGTCACTTATCTTTTACTTGACCTTTTTCCGGTTGAAATGTATTTTCATTATCATCACTTTGGGCTCACTTAGAGAGTACCTAACAGCTAGACTGGGGACATTCGGCTCTATACATACCATATTCATGGAGATAGTCTGAGAGAGAGAGAAGGGCAGCCAGCAAAAAAAAAGAGGAAACTAAAAACCTTGAACTATTGCAAATGTCGGCTATGTATTCTTAGTTGTTGGCAAACATGTGTCGCATCCATAAAAGCCAAAATGCAAAGGTTACTGGGGGATTTGTTAAAGTTTTTCTTTTTTTTTTTGCTTTCCTGTAAAAAAGATGACCAGAAGTTTACCCAGTTTTTTTTTGTTTGCCCTTAGCCTGTCTATGCCATGATGGTTCCTCAATGTTTCAGCCATTGATGTTTGCTGCTTACAATATTGATATGTTTGGGAGTCTCTCTGTGTGTGTGCATCCTAGGGACAGTTGGTGTTTCATGCGAATAGTTTCCTGGGGGCTTAGGATGTACATCATGCATTGTTATGCATCTCAAACAGTCACATTCATGACCACCACATCGGTGCTTAGTGGTGAGTTGGTAAACATACATAAGTTCTAAACTAACTCAATATTGGGGATAAAAAACGAAACTGGCAAAGTCATAAAGGGTCTGACTCATTGTGGTCTCGCCAGAGAGCATAAACAGAGTAATTTTTTTCTTTGTTTATGGTTTTCCTTTTTTCCCAATGTATCCACAACATGTGCGGAGAATTAAGGAAAAAACCGAAAGGGAAGGAAATATCATAGAAGATCCCATTTTTTTCCTATTTCTGATATGCCAGCATATGGGAAATGTTGGCTACTCTATATGTGTGCCACGGCTGGTTGGGTGTGTTGGTGTCTCAGACAATAACAACAACAACAACATGGACACTCGAAAAGTTTCCACAAACAAACGGTAAACATTTGCAATACAAAAGGCTCTTCAAAAAAATTGCATTGCCCAACAACATCAACAAATGTCTGCAATAGTCAGCAACTAATGCTGTTGGGAAAAATGGCAAAACCATCTACACTTGCCATTGAGACACAAAGATGCTCTCATCGTGGAGGATGTCTGGATGCATGCCGCATAACTTTTATTTTTACAACAGCAATGACAATGAACCACTCTCAAAGTGATAGTTTATCTTTTTATGCGGAATTGAAATAAATAGCTATTTTAAGCAGTTTTATACCCTCAGCCATATATGCCTAGTCGGAATAACGGTTTTAGACCCTATGTCCCTTTGGACCAAATTCGTTTCAAGATATTTGGAGTCGAGCTAGCGATGTCCATCCGTCCGTCTGTCTGGCTGGTGTCCACGATAACTCTCGAAGGGAGTATCCGATTTGGTACATCGTAATATTATTATCAAAGTTAGATCGAGTTTGGAGATAGGCAATATCGGTCAACTTCTTCCGATACTTCCCTCACAAATTGTTAAAAAATTTCAAGAAAATATTTTACCACACAGAAAAAGAAAGGATAATCCGATTTTGCTACAACTTTCAAATCCTAATATTTGCATCGGTGCTAGGATAGGTATGAAAATGAGCAATATAGGTCCACTCCTTCAAGTACCTCCCCCACAAAGGGTCAAAATTTTGAATAATTATAGCTCTTACAAAATGTGATGTAAGACACCGATTGTCTTCACATTACTCACATCACAATATTTTTATTAAACCAAGGTCTGGTATGAAAATGGAATGTATCGATCCCCTCCTTCCGGTACCTCCCCAACAAAGGGTCAAAATTTTGAATGTCCATGAAGCTCATATAACGCGAAATTAACAACCGATTCCATTGAGACTTGGCACATCTCAAAATTTCCATCAATACAAGATATGTTATAAAGATGGTAAAGATCGGACTGTTCCTTCTGGTACCTCCTCCACAAAGGATAATGGCCTTGAATAACTAGAAGGATTATAAAATCAGAAATAATCATCCGGTTCTCTTCATATTTCACCCATCCCATTATTTTTGCTAACACAAAATCTGCTGTGAAGATGGAATATATCGGTCCACTCCTTCTGGTACCTCCCCCACAATAAGTAAAAATTAACATCCGATTCCATACCACATCTCAAAATTTCTATCAATACAATATATGTTATAAAGATGGTAAAGGTGTTTGTTTTCTCTTTTGAGACGAGCTTAATGATCTGAAATTTGCAGTGAAAAGAAAGCCAGATAGACACTATCACACACTCACCACTATGCGACGCGTTTCGCCGTTGGTTAAGCGGCTCATCAGGCATGGTAAAGATCAGACTGTTCCTTCTGGTACCTTTCCCACAAAGGATCAACATTTTGAATAACGAAAACGTTTATAAAATCCGAAATAAGCATTCAGTTCTCTTCAAATTTCACACATCGCATTATTTCTATTAACACAAGATCTGTTGCAAAAAATGAGATAAATCGGTTCACTCCTTCTTGTACCTTTCCAACAAAAGGTCAAAATTTAGAATATCCATGGAGATCATAAAACGCGAAATTAATATTCGACTCCATTCTGACTTGGTACATCTCTATATATCCATCAACAGACGATCTGTTATAAATATGGTATAGATCGGAAAATTCTTTCTGGCACCTCCTTCACAAAGGGTCAAAGTTTTGAATAACCAAAATGACAATAAAAATCGATATAAACATCCGGTTCTCTTCGTATTTCACACATCCCATTATTTCTACAGACACAAGATCTGCTGCGGAGATGGGATATATCTGTCCACTCCTTCTGGTCTTCCCCTACAAAAGGTCAACATTTTGAATATCCATGATGCTCATTATACGTGAAATTAACATCCGACTGCATTCAGACTTTGTACTTCTCAATATTTCCATCAGCACAATATCTGCTTTAAAGATGGTGAGGATTGGACCATTTCTTCTGGTACCTCCCCCACATGGGGTTCAAGATATTGAAGAACAAAACGCTCAAAGTGAAATAATCATCCAAATCTCTTCAAATTTCCCACATACAAATATTTTTGCTGACACAAGGTGTTGTGAAGATGATACATAAATGCAAACCCCTTCCGGAAGCTCACCCACAAGGTGTCAAAATTTTCAATACTCTTGTCTGCCATAACTTGTGAAACAAGTCAGCGCTTCTTTACAACTTGCTATATCTAAATATTTCTTTCAACCAGAAACGTGATATGAATATGAAATTTATCGGAATTTATGATTTCGCATAAAATTGGATACAAATGTTCGATTTTCTTGTAATTTTACCCATCCCAGCAATTTTTATCGGCCGGATATATAAAAAAGTAATCACAAATAATAGCTAAAAACCCCGAAATGTCAATATTTACGGAGGTATGGCCATTTTAAAGTATGCTATTTTCCTCTTTCAAAAAGTGATCACAAATAATAGCTAAAAACCCCGAAATGTCAATATTTAAGGAGTTATGGCCATTTTAAAGTATGCTATTTTTCCTCTTTCAAAAAGTGATCACAAATAATAGCTAAAAACCACGAAATGTCAATATTTAAGGAGTTATGGTCATTTTAAAGTATGCTATTTTTCCTCCTTAAAAAAGTGATCACAAATAATAGCTAAAAACCCCGAAATGTCAGTATTTAAGGAGTTATGGCCATTTTAAAGTATGCTATTTTCCTCCTTAAAAGAGTGATCACATATAATAGCTAAAAACCCCAAAATGTCGATATTAAAGGAGTTATGGCCATTTTAAAGTATGCTATTTTTCATCTTTCAAAAAGTGATCACAAATAATAGCTAAAAACCCTGAAATGTCGATATTAAAGGAGTTATGGCCATTTTAAAGTATGCTATTTTTCCTCTTTCAAAAAGTGATCACAAATAATAGCTAAAAACCCTGAAATGTCGATATTAAAGGAGTTATGGCCATTTTATTGTATGCTATTTTTCCTCTTTCCAAAAGTGATCACAAATAATAGCTAAAAACCCCGAAATGTCGATATTAAAGGAGTTATGGCCACTTTAAAGTATGCTATGCTATTTTTCCTCTTTCAAAAAGTGATCACAAATAATAGCTAAAAACCCCGAAATGTCAATATTTAAGGAGTTATGGCCATTTTAAAGTATGCTATTTTTCCTCTTTCCAAAAGTGATCACAAATAATAGCTGAAAACCCCGAAATGTCAATATTTAAGGAGTTATGGCCATTTTAAAGTATGATATTTTTCCTCATTCAAAAAGTGATCACAAATAATAGCTAAAAACCCCGAAATGTCAATATTTAAGGAGTTATGGCCATATTAAGGTATGCTATTTTTTCTCCTTCGAAAAATGATCACAAATAATAGCTAAAAACCCCGAAATGTCAATAATAAAGGAGTTATGGCCATTTTAAAGTATGCTATTTTTCCTCTTTCAAAAAGTGATCACAAATAATAGCTAAAAACCCCGAAATGTCGATATTAAAGGAGTTATGGCCATTTTAAAGTATGCTATTTTTTCTCCTTCGAAAAATGATCACAAATAATAGCTAAAAACCCCGATATGTCGATATTAAAGGAGTTATGGCCATTTTAAAGTATGCTATTTTTTCTCCTTCGAAAAATGATCACAAATAATAGCTAAAAACACCGAAATGTCAATAATAAAGGAGTTATGGCCATTTTAAAGTATGCTATTTTTCCTCTTTCAAAAAGTGATCACAAATAATAGCTAAAAACCTCGAAATGTCAATATTTAAGGAGTTATGGTCATTTTAAAGTATGCTATTTTTCCTCTTTCAAAAGGTGATCACAAATAATAGCTAAAACCCCGAAATGTCAATATTTAAGGAGTTATGGCCATTTTAAAGTATGCTATTTTTCCTCTTTCAAAAAGTGATCACAAATAATAGCTAAAAACCCCGATATGTCGATATTAAAGGAGTTATGGCCATTTTAAAATTTGCTATTTTTTCTCCTTCGAAAAACGATCACAAATAATAGCTAAAAACACCGAAATGTCAATAATAAAGGAGTTATGGCCATTTTATAGTATGCTATTTTTCCTCCTTAAAAAAGTGATCACAAATAATAGCTAAAAATCCCGAAATGTCAATATTTAAGGAGTTATGGCCATTTTAAAGTATGCTATTTTTCCTCCTTAAAAAAGTGATCACAAATAATAGCTAAAAACCCCGAAATAAATAATGGAGATACCCAGAGAAATAAAAATGTGTATTCCCACACAACACAAAACAAAATCCCTAGAGAGTGCAACACTCGTATCTAACTGACTGACCAACGACCACAATATGTCAGTGGTTCGTTAAATGTCCTTACTCTCTATGCGTTCTGTATTCGCATCCAAAGTTCATAGTAAAAGAAATATCAACTTCATTTTGGGTTAAATCCTTTTTTCTGTTTTTCTAGCCATGACGAGAAAAGAGAAAACAACAAATTTGTCATCTCCTTCTGGGTTTCTGTGGCCAAACCACAAACACACAATTTAAGTGACCCATACTATTGTATGGGTTGCGTGTGTGTGTAATTTTTCTATACCTCCAGCAATGTCTTAAGACATTGGCAAAACACATACATATATATTTTTGGAAAAATAAACTTTTGGTTCAAGAACATAAATTTGAAATATATATTGAAAATTGTTACCAAAAAATAAAAAAAACATGATTGTCTACATTTAACAAAGTTTAACACAAATGTTAGAGAATTAAACAAGAAATTTTACTAAAATTATTGAGCTTAAAAGTGGTAATACTTTAGTAGATAATTAATAATTTCTTCACAAGTCCATCAAAGCCAAATTGGATTTCTTAAGACTGTTTCAAAAGACACTTTACTTTTTCAGCGACCAGTGTAGTTTTTTTTTTTTTCGAAAATCCGGGAAACGTTCGTGGATTTTTTAAAAAATATTTTTTTTATTGATAGTCGGAACCACAATCGTGGATTAAAATATTTTTTCAATGACTCTCAGAGCATCAAAACTGGATTTTCTAATAATATTTTTTTCAAAGACTATCAGAGCAACAATGGTGTTTTTTTCAAAATATTTTTTCAATGAATATCAGAACAACGATCGTGAATTCCTTAGAAATAATGTTTTAATGACTATTAAAGCAACAATTGTGGTTTTTTAAAAATAATGTTTCATTGACGTGGATTTTTTTAAAAATATTTTTCTAACGAAATTCAGAGCAACAAGTGCGGATTTTTTTAAAAAAATATTTTTTTCATGGTTATCAGAGCACCTATCGTGGAATTTTTTAACGAATTTCAGAGCAACAGAGCAATTGCGGATTTTTTTTTTTTAATATTTTTTCCATGGTTATCAGAGCGGCTATCGTGGAATTTTTTAACGAATTTCAGAGCAACAGCCGTGAATTTTTTAATATTTTTTCCATGACTTGACAAGGCAACAATCGTGTTTTTTTTTTAATTTTCGATGCTTATCAGAGCAACAATCGTGAATTTTTTAAAAATATTTTTTCAAAGAAAAAAGGAACAACAATTTTGGATTTTATAAAATGTTTTTTCATCTCGAATTTTTTTAAAAATGGTTTTTATCTTGAATTGTTTTCATTTTTTATATACGGTTTTTATAATAATTATTACGTTTTTTTTTTTTAATTTTTCAATGGCTATCAAGCACCGATAGTGGAATTCTTAAAAATATTTCTTCATCTTAGATATTGAATAGTGTTGGTTTATTTGTTCGCGATACCATAGTATTTTGTTGTTGCAAAATGCTCAGGCTTAATGCCTTTATTGTTGTTTTTATAAAACAACGTTTGTTTATTAGTGGTATTTATAATTATAAAAGACATACTCAAGGATAATGGGGAAATAATATTGAATAACGCCTTCCGCCATTTGGAATCGCAAAAGTGAAAATGCAGCGAAAGACCTTTTGTGCGTATGAGTAGTTTAGTGTAGTTGCCAAAATGTATACGTCACATAGTTCTGCAGCTATTTAAACAATTGTATTATTTTGAAGTGCATGATTTTTTGGGGAATTTCCTAGGATTCATTTTTAATATTTTTATAAAATAATAAAGGACTTGTAATCTTTTAATTTAAAAGAAAAAAAATAATGAGTCCTATATTTTGAAGGATTTTAGTCATGTCTTGTGATTTTTAAAGGATTATTCATTGCTGACACTTGATATTCTTAAAGAATTTCCAAGGACTCCTACTCATCGAATTTAAATGGGGGTTTTTAAAAAAATGTTCAATAACTAGTAATCCTGACTGATAAGGAATACTTAATTTTAATTAATTTTAATTTTTAAGGATTTTTAAAGAAATATTCAACACCTCGCACTGGTGACGTTTTAAAAGGATGTTTGAAACAATTTGCAAAGAACAGTATTAGTCAATTGGTATAGTTATTTTTCAAGACTCGTATTCATTTAACGATATTTTCAATGGCTCATAAAATGGATTTCTTAAAAAAAAATCAAGGATCTTTAATATTTCTGGATTATGATTCTTTCGAATTCTTGTATTTTATTTCTTTGGCAATATAACGGATAAAAATGAAAAGATTACTTTAGCCGGAAATTGTCATTTAAGGGGTAAGGCAGGGAATACCTAGGTTTCGAAGAGAGCCACTAATTCCCATCAGTTCCCTTATTATACCCTCCATTCCCTTGTTATACCCTCCATCGTAAAATTCTTAGTCGATTTAGCTATGTCCGTCAGTCTGTCTGTCTGTTGTTATCACTCTATCTTTCGAACGAATTGAGATATATGGCTAAAATTTTGCACACGTGTTTATTTTTCCAGTAGGCAGGTTAAGTTCGTAAATGTGCCATGTAGGTCCACCTTTTCATATAGCCCCCATATAACGGTACCTCCCGATATTCAGTATTTTGATGATTTTGACGACATTATTCATCGGAATTATTCCAACTTTGGTATTTGAAGTTTGAAATGGATACTACAGCCTATGACAGAAAATTATCTGTGCAGGTCCACGTCTTCGTATAGCCCCCATACAACGGTACCTCCCGATATTCGGTATTTTGATGATTTTAGCGACATAATTCACCGGAATTGTTTCAAATTTGGTATTTGAGATTCGTAATGAATACTACAGCCTATGATAGGAAATTGTCTGTTAGGGTCTACGTCTTCGTATAGCCCCCATATAACGGTACCTCCCGATATTCGGTATTTTGATGATTTTGACGACATTATTCACCGCAATTGTTTCAAATTTGGTATTTGAAGTTCGTAGTGGATACTACAACCTATCACAGAAAATTTTCTATGCAGGTCCAGGTCTTCGTATAGCCTCCCTATAACGGTACCTCCAGATATTCGGTATTTTGATGATTTTAGCGTCATTATTCACCGGAATTGTTTCTAATTACGTATTTAAAGTTCGTAATGAAAACTACAGTCTGTGACAGAAAATTTTCTATGCAGGTCCAGGTCTTCGTATAGGCTCCATATATCAGTACCACCCTATATTCGGTATTTTGACGAGTTTAGGTACAATACCCACCGAATTTGACGTTCGTAGTGGATGCTATAGCCTGTGACTGAAAATTGTATATGCTGGTCCAGGCCTTCACACAGCTCCGATATAACGGTACCTCCCTATATACGATATTTAGATGATTTTAGCTACATTATTCACCGTTTATTTCAAGTTTCGAATTTGAATAGGGTAATGACTTATGACAAACAATGCCTATGTAGGTCCACGTCGTATAGACCCCGATATTACGGCTAAATTCGGTATTTTTAAAATTTTAACAGAATTTTAATGAAAAATAAAATCCTTAATTTCTTTGAAAATTTCCAAATTCGTTCCAAATGGTGAAGGGTATTCAAAGTTCGGCCCGGCCGAACTTACTGCTTTTTAACATGTTTTTTGTTTGGGATATTCTCCCCAGGAGTTATTTTAAAAATAACTTCTATGACAAAAAATGTAAAAATTATGGCGTTTGACTGTTTCAGTTTTTTTTATCTCACCCTGTATATCTAAATATTTTTCTCAACTAGAAATCTGATATAAATATGGAATTAATGATTTCGAATAAAATTGGATGCAAATGTTCGATTTTCTTTTAATTTGGCCCATACTAATATTTTGATCCGTATTAGTATGAAAATGGAATACTTCGGTTGTTTATATCTGGTACCTCACGCCCATAAAGTTTATCACATATCTCATGCAAACTGAAGGACCTAACTAATATTGCCTAATCCTGGCACTTCGTATCATTTATATCTTATTTATTTAGGACCGATACGAAATGGACAATATTGGCCCATTCCTTCGGAAGCTACTCCATAGAGGGTCAACAAATTGAATAATGATAACAGAAATCAAAATATATTTAAATAATCAAAATATGTTTAAATTAAATGTCTGAGGGTATACATCTGTCGGCAAAACCGACTGATACTTTTTAATTTGTTTACATATATTTTTAATAATATTCAAGGATTTTTTTTTAATTTTTATTTTTTTTTAGAATATTTATTTTTCATTTTCAGTAGAGGACTTTTATGTAAAATATGTTTCTTAGAAATAATAATTGAAGTTTTTTTTTAATATTTTTGAACGACGATCATTGAAATATATAGATTTTTTAATATTAATTTTTTTAATTTAGAGAGTTTTTATTTAAAGTCCATCAAAGCAAAGCGAACCCATTAAATATTAAAAAGCTTTATTGCTTCACCAAATTAAAAAAAAAAAAAAAAAAAAAAAAAAAAAAAAAAAAAACAGAATTAAATACACAATATTTCCACGAATTATTGCATCACTTCGCGAGAAAATTGATTTCCATCCGTTTTCGTTTAAAGCATGAATAATGGCCGACGACATTTTGCCCAGGAAATACTAGGAAAAACTCTGTCATTAATTTAATAGCCAGAGATTTAATAGTTTCAATAATAATAGCCAACATCAGCCGTTTTTCTGCAGTTGCGTTGCAAAAATCTTTTTAAGAAGTGCAACAAAAAAAAAAATATTGTTTAACGTTGTATTTTTATGTTGTTGTTGTTGTCGGAAAATAAACAGCATGTCATCAGCATATTGCCGGATACCTTTTAACACTTTTAACAAATGAATAAACATTTAGCCATCGATGAAACGTATGATAGCCGCAAGTGTATATAATGTAAATTAAAAATATGCAAATTTTTGTTATGTGGATATGTACATAGGTGTGTGTGTGTGCGTGTGAGTGTTTTGAGTATGTTTACAATGTATAAGTATGTAGTGTAGATGGATGGATGGATTCAAATTTTATAGGAAAAATGGTTTAATTAGTGGAAAAATATTAAGAGGAAACTTTAATTATGAAATACGATTTATTGCGATTTAATAATAAGAGGTCAAGTTTTTCCATTAAGTCGTATAATAGACTTTACGACTCTATATAATAAGTAGGAGTTTTACGCAGAGGACCTTTTATAAAAAAAATCTTAATTGAGTATTTTAAACAAAGGGTCTGTCTTCGATCCGATTATAAAATTTTTTTTATTCAAACTGTTGACACTTCATGGGGGTGTTTCCGAAGGAGTGGGTCAATATTGTCCATTTAGTATCTGAAATAAGTCTGACATAACAACGCTCCAGATTTGGACTATATCGTCTTCCTATTTCACTTTATATGAGATATGTGATAATTTTTGGAAAATGCTGAAATGTGCGTGGGGTACTAAATATAGTGGAACAAAGTATTCCACTTCATCCAATACTGATGGAAATATTTGGAAAAAAAATGAGAGGGTGGATGTTCCGACATTTATAACCTTGACTTTTTGTGTTAGTAAAATTATTGCGATCTTTGATATTTGAAGAGAATGGAAAGCTTATTTCGCCTTTTATGAGCTTCATGGTTATTCCAAATTTTGACCCGTTTGATGGGAGGTATCAGAAGGAGTGGTCTGACATATTCCATAATGACACCAGTTTTTGTGTTTGCAGAATTTTTTGGATTTGTAAAATCTGAAGAGCATTGGCCGCATATTTGCCATTTTATGAATGTTTTAAATATTTAACATTTTGATAATTTGTGGGGGATGTACTAGAAGGAGTAGACCGATATATCCCATGTTTACACCAGATCTTGTGTTTTTAAAAATATTTAAATTCGCTAAATTTTAAGACAATCGGACTCTTATTTCGCATTTTATGTTGTGTTAAAGGTCCCACAAGGAGTGTACCAATATTGCCCATTTTCACACCTGTGGATCGGTTTCCACAAAGTTTAAGATAAAAACAAGTAAAAAAGCAGTTAAGTCCTGGAGACATGTTCCTCCAAACAGTTAATATGATCACGCCGTGCTTTTAAACTGGAGACATGTTCCTCCAGACGCACATTTTCGGTTTGCAGTTGATGTAAGCAGGACAGCAAGGAGGCAATGTCAAAGTCTTGGGCTTGTTCCATCAAGAATTGTGACCCCTGCTCCCATTGCCGTTCTAGCAATTGTTCCAGACTCTGGGGTAGGGCCAAACTGCCATTGGCTCCACTACCAAACATTGAGGCCAAATGACTTGGTCCAGCACTAACAGCGGAGGTTGTGGTGGATGGCCGGGCCGAACTTTTAATACCCTCCACAATTTAGATGGAACTCTAAAAATGACAAAAACCTTCCGGAAACTACCACTTAAATCAAAAATTTATATATGAAGCCTATAGTACCCTATACATAGGCTGTAGTACCCACTACGAACTTCAGATAACAAATTTGAAACAATTTCGGTGAATGATATCGCTAAAATCGTCAAAATACCGAATATCGGGATATACCTTTACATGAGGATATACGAAAACGTGAACCTACATACAAATTTTTTTGTCATAGGCTGTAGTACCCATTACGAACTTTAAATACGAAAGCTGTTACAATTCCTGTAAATTATGTCACTTAAATCATAAAAATACCTATTTTCGGGAGGTACCATTATATGGGGCTATACAAAGATGTGCACGTGCATACAAAAATGTTTGTCCTAGGCTGAAGTACCCACTGCGAACTTCAAATACGTAATTTTAAATAATTCCGGTAAATACCGTCGCTAATATCATGAAAATACCGAAAACGTGGACCGACATGGCCCATTTACGAACTTAACCTGTCTACTGGTAAACAATGCATGTATACAAAATTTTAGCCTTCTATCTCGATTCGTTCGAAAGATAGCGTGATTACAAAAGACGGACAAACAGTCTGACAGACATCGCTCGACCGCCTTAGAATTTTACGCTGATCCAGCATATATATGTACTTTCCAGGGTCTGCTATAAATATTTCGAATGACAAAGTTAATATAACCTCCATAGAATGGTGGAGGGTATAAATATACTTCAGAGTTATAGCTATTTATGATCCGATTTTCACCAAAATCCTACCTATTTGAGCTGATATTGCAATGTTTGTGCAAAATAAACGTGAAATCTTATGAATACACATTTTGAAAGCTATATCCAAAAATGTAGGATGGTATGTGTATAGTGCATCCGATAACTAAATACAAAATCGGATGTAATATATATATATATATATATATGAGACCTACATTTTATGGACCTATATTTATTTTCCCAATATAGTTCTTAGGGAGAGCTTATCGCGGCTGTGAAGGACTACACTGATATCATCAAAAGGAACTATTGGCCCTCAATATTTTCCATAACGACAACATTTTAGTACCCTAAGCGATATGGAAGGGATAATCCGATTTTGCTCCAACTTTGCAAATCCTAATATTGCTATCAGTGCTATGTTAGCACTGAACAAATGTTCAAGATTTAAAATAATTATAACTCTCAAATTTCACAAATAACAAAAATTTTATTAACCCAAAGTCTGGTGCCAAGATGGAATACATCGGTCCATTCCTTCTGGTACCTATCTCACAAAAGGTCGAAATTTTCAAAAAAAAAAAAAAAAAAAAAAAAAACAAGTTAAAAAGTTGTAAGATCGGCCGGCCCGAACTTTGAATACCCTCCACCATTTGGAAAGAATTTGGCAATTCTCAAAAACAGTACAATCAGTTAAAAATTCCGTTAAAACCTTAAAAATACCGAATGTAGCTATTATATTAGGGTCTATACGACGACATGGACCTACATAGGATGCTTTTGTCATAAGGCATTACAATATTCAAAAGCGCAACTTACAAAAAAATCGGTGAATAATGTAGCTAAAATTATCAAAATACTGAATATTGGGAGATACCGTGATATGGGGACTATACGAAGACGTGGACCTGCACAATTTTCAGTCATAGGCTGTAGTATTCATTACGAACTTCAAGTACCAATTTTGAAACAATTCCGGCGTATAATGTCGCTAAAATCATTAAAACACTGAATATCGGGAGGTATCGTTATATTGGGGGCTATACGAAGACGTGGACCTGCACAGACAATTTTCTGTCTTAGGCTGTAGTATCCATTACGAACTTCAAATACCAATTCAAATTCTAATTTTGAAACAATTCCGGTGAATAATGTCGCAAAAATCATCAAAATACTGAATATCGGGAGGTACCGTTATATGGGAGCTATACGAAGACTTGGACCTATATGGCCCATTTTCAATACCAAGAGAACTGCAGATATAATATACATTTGAGTAAAATTGTATCAATCTACTTCAATTCGTTCGGAAGCTAGAGTGATTTCCACAGGCGGACGGACATCGATAAAGCGACATAGAATTTTATGCTCATCAAGAATATATATACTTTTTGGGGTCTAAAATGTATATTTCGAGGTGTTACAAACGGAATGACAAACTTATACTATGAAGTACACATCTGTCGGCAAAACCGACTACACACCGATCTTACACTCTCTTACCAATAATCGTATCACTCTGATATACCCACACCCTATAATCCTAATCTTCAGTACGACAACAATAATATAACTCACAAAGTCTCCCCCATCCCCCCTCCACTCTAAAGAAATGCTCTATTCTTGGTGTTGACACTAAAGAGTGTGAATACAATTTAAAATAGTTAGCCTTAGAGCATTAGGTGTGGCTCTCAGTAAGCTTTTGTTGTTGGTGCTGCTGCCATTGTTGTTGTTTTTCTTTTCTTTTTTTGTTTGTTTACTTGCAGTCTGTGGCTAAAATATAAAATTCAAAAGTGACAAGGGGGTAACTGTGAATCGTGACATTAAAACGGAAATAAATTCTCACCAGTGCAGCGAGTTGTGGTTGTGCTGCTGGTGTTTTCATTACTGTGACAGAGGTGTCGCTGTGTGTGTGTGTGGAGGGTGAGAGTACTTCAGTTTATTGGCTTAGCCATAAGTTCTGGGGTGTGCAAGTGTGTTTTAGCGCGGTGCTCCAAAAACAAATAAACTGCAAGAATTGTGTTGTTGGCGGTGGCGTTGTAATTGTTGGTGGCATTGTTTTATGGCCAACCTACTCGAATGCAATTGTAGCAGGTTATAATTTTTTGCAGTTTTCCTGTTTTTCCTATTTTCATTTTTCTTTTCTATTGCATTGGGTCTTGGCAGGATGAATACAGGGAGCCTTCACACAAATTGGGGTAATTTTGTTGACAGGGATTTTGTGATTTTTGTTTAGTTTTCTTAAGGGAGAGAGCAAATGTGGCAAACAAATAACAAGATTGTGATTAAGGCTGAATATTTTTAAAAAGTGAAGATAGAATGCATTTGCAAAAATTTAATGAATGCAATTTTCTACTTTTCCATATAAACAAATACTTAAATATCTTGAGCTGTAGATAATTTCGAATTTTTGTGTAAACCAAATCAAATTATCAAAGAACACAAAAACTTGTACAAAAATAAATAAATATATTTTTTCACAAAGGCTTCATAAAAATGACACAATCTCCGAAATGAGTGTCTCAAACAACAATATATTTAATTTCATTTAAAAGCCAATAGATAAAGACAAATAACATTTACATTTCTAAGAGTAATTTAAAGAAAAACAAATATATTTGTTTTTATGTAATTGTGTATGTTGACTATTTGTGTGTGTGTCAATAAGAAATTGATTGCAAAGAGAAAACTCCATACCGAATTAAATTTTAAAATATTGAATGTTTTTATACCCTACAACACCATGTGTTGGGGGTATTATAAGTATGACTGGGCCAAAAATTATGTAACACCTCGAAATATTGATTTCCCACATAGGAAAGTATATATGTGTCTTCCTATCTCGCCGAGCTGAGTTGATCTTGCTATGTATGTCCGTCCGTCCGTCTGTCCATATTTATTTTTAATCACTCTACAGGTCGCAATTATGGCCCGATCTTCACGAAATTTAGAATGGAGGTGGGGCTAGGGTCAGAATAGAACCCTATTTCATTTGGAGATGATCGCATAATATTTAGGGGTTGAAATGGACCAAAAACTGAAAAAATCCTGATTTTGCAGTTGCTCTACTGGTCGCAATTATAGAAGTTAGCACGGAGCTAGAGCTTAGGGCTCAGCAGAAGCCTTCCAATTTTGATGGTCATCGGGTAATATTTAGTGGGTGAAACGGACCACAACATTTGTGTTAAATAAAAGTCAAATTTTCCATTAAACCGCGAATATTTTTAATACCGGCGAAATCACAAATAGACGAACAGGTCAATTCTGACCGTTACATAGATACCGATAGTAAATATATCGGTTATATATAGCGAAATATATACAATGTGTATATACAAAGAAAGGGGATGTTAGTTAATATACCTATATCTCAAGAATAGCTGGACCGATTTTGACAAATTTTGTCAATTCAGAATGCCTTCTTGACATAGAAGCATAAAATCTAAAAAATCGCAGAAAAAGATGCCAATATGGATGTTAATATAGATTTTGTAGTTTTTTGTGACATTTTTTTATTTTTTCATATTTTTTATCGCATGTGATTTTTTCAATTTGATTATTAATATATTTTGTAATATTTTTCAACCTTACAACACCGAATGTGATTTATATATACAGATTGCAATTATCGTCCGATCCTCACGAATATGTTCACAAGGGTAGAGTTAGTCTCAGAAGGGCTAAGCCTATTGTTTTAAAGATATCCGCAATATAGGGATGAATTGGACCAACAAATATAAATGTTCCTGATTTTTCAGCCGTTAAAAAGGTCACAAATAGAAACCTAAGGAAACGAAATCTCGCATGAAATTAGAGTTTAGGACATCGGGTTGAATGGGCCACTACTTTTGTGTGAAAAAATACCAACATTTCCATTCTACCGAAACGCTGAAAATAACTTACAGGCGAAACCCAAAATGCACAAACGCGAAATTCAGGCTTTTTATGCTGATTTCCTTGACGAATATAGCCAAATATAGTAGACAAGCTAATCTTCTAGCTTCGGGCTTTTGAAGATGATCGCAAAATATTTAGTGGTTCAAATGAACCAAAATCAGAAAAAATTTCCTGATCACACAATTGAAGCCAATCGACACGCCTGAGAAGAGAGTTATGGACAGGGAATAATTCTAGCATTTTGGTTGACAATTGGATTACATTTAGTTTTAAAATGGACGGAGTGCGTAAATATTGGACAAATGTAATAAATGTAATAATTTCAAAAGCGAAATATTCCAAAATGGATTTGGACATAAGGGGGCTTCTAACATTGTAGTGTTGTAGCGTATCACACGGTCGGCCCCGCACGGCTATAACCTTTGCTTACTTGTTTTAATTAAATTAAATGAAAGAAAAAAATGTCAGAAATGGTATCAAATTTTAGAATAAGTTTGGATGTGATCGAATCGATTCGATCGCCTTTGGCACGAATTATAGCCTTCAAACGGCCAATGAAATCGTCACATGCTGCCCGAATGTTGTTATGCGGTATTTTGACCCATTTTGGTGAAGCGCTAGCTTGAGGTGATCGGGACTTTGGTATTTTTTAGTGCTAACCTTGTTTTCCAAAATACTCCAGACATAATAGTCCAACGGATTGGGATCCGGAGATTTTGGTGGCCATTGTGCAATTGAAATGAAGCGAGGAAGCTCATTTTGTAACTATTCTTGGGTGGCACGTGCTGAATGCGATGGTGCTGACTCCTATTAGAATGTCCAAGGTCTGCGACCAAAATGTTTGCGTGTCCAAGGCTTTAATACACCCTCCAGAATATTTCTACGATAATATTCGGCATTTATTCAGACACCACGGTCGATTAATACGAGCGGAGAGCGACCATGGGCTGTTATGGCGGTCCACACTATCACCATGGCTGGCGCTTGAGTTCTGGTGGCCAACCGAAGGTGTACATTTTCAGCTGACCTCTATGACAAGTAAACACGATCATTTTGTTTGTTTACAAACTGCTGGACAACAAATGTTTTCTCATCGGAGACGGAGAAACCCCAATTCGGCAGTTCACCACTTTCGGCCAAGCAAAGTAACGCTTTAGCTCTTTTCAGTCTATTTTCTTTCTGTTGCGGTGTAAGTTCACTTCTTGGCATTGAAATGGCTTTACTTAGCCAGAGCTCATTTTTCAATATTTGCCGAATTGAATATTGCGATATGTTCAGCTCACGATCTATTTTTTGGCCACTGCGACGCGGGTTCCGATCAAGTCGTTTCTCTGATTTTCGAACCATTTCAGCTGATGTTGCTGTTTTCTTCCGTCCACTTCCTTGACGTCGGGCTACGCTACCAGTATCACGGTAACGAGCGATGGTACGAGACACAAAATTAAATGCTGAAGTCCTCTAACGATAGCCACTTGTGGTTTTCCAGCCAAATGTAAAAAAATCACACTATAACGCTTGAATTCCATTACGAATAATTTTTTTTTCCAGAAAATTCTCACCAAAATGCTTTTGTACGCTTATATACAATATAATGAGCTGTCACTATAATAATTTTAACTGCTGTCTGAAGTTGGATGCAGTTTTTTCATCTCACTCTGTATTTAGAATATAGTTTTTATTTCGGGCGAAAATCAAAATATACTCTAGTCACTAGTAATGCAGTGGATAATGGAATTCAAATTAAATTAGGAATCGTCAGTGGGATAAATGCTACTCCTGAAGAGGAAATTTATCCTTGAAATTGAAATAACCTACCATATACTAACTACATTTGTTATGATAATTCCGATTTCAACCATTTATGCCGATTTGTAAAGTTAATTCCATAAATTTTCGTATTCTGTATGCGCGTCTAAAAACCCGTAAAAATTATATTTTTTGTTTCCAAAGAAACCGCAAATCTGTCTTCAAATCATCAAATATAGTGTAAAGTTATATGACGGTTTAGCCGACAGATATATATCCCCAGCCTTGAGTTATGATTATTCTAACTGTTGACCCTTTGTGGGGGAGGTACCAGGAAGAATAGTTTGATCTCCACCATCTTTATAACACATCCTGTTTTGGGAGAAATATTGAAATGCAGAAAGCCGGATACAATCGGATGTTAATTTCGCGTTAAATGATCTTCATGGATGTTTAAGATGCTGGGCCTTTGTGGGGGAGGTACCAGAAGGAGTGGACCAATATATTCAATGGTTTAACCTTGGTTTAATAAAAATATTATAGCGTTTGTAATTTGAAGACAATCGGACCCTTACATCACATTTTATTAGAGTTATAATTATTCAAAATTTGACTCTTTGTGGGATAGGTATTTGATAGTGTCGGCCGACATTGTCCATTTTCGCACCCTACCTAGCAGTGGCCATCATCATCTTTGAGAGCTACAATATTTATATCTATATTTGCTCTCTTTTTTATTCACTTTCTTTTTTCCATCAACTACTTGCGCAATTCTCAAAGGGAAGATTTTCAAAAAAAAAAAAAAAATCTTAAAACTGTGTACATAAAATTTTAGTAGATGAAATCGATTTGTAATGAAGATGATAATATTATCCCAAAACAACCAAGAAAATGCAAATTCGGTGAAAACCATCAAATGCATTTCCTTCGGGAATGGACACTTATTTTTTAGTTTCTCAATTTGCTTTTGTAACTTTGCACATATTTTTTTTTCATTTTTAATCTTCTTTGTTTTAGGAATGCAAACTAAACTTTTCTTCAATAGCTCTGGAAAAAAGTAGTTAACGTAATGCCGATAACTTCAATATTGTTAATCTAAAATAGTAGTATTGAATTGCAAGATTTAAATTTAAAATGTTTCAATTTATAATATAATATACATTTCCAATCGAAACAAATAACAACACTGTGCAACACAAAATTAATTGCCGGAAAAGCTTAGTAGATCACACTGTGCAGCACCATAATAATTATATCAGATTATGAAATTAAAGCCAAAAGTAAACGACATGTGTATCGGCGTTTTGAAAGTTTTGAATGCCAAGTAACCTAAACGAAGGGAGCAAGTTCCTCCTTTCAGCATTTTTTAACCTATTTGGGTTAAAAATTCCTCGGAAGCCTTGCACTTTTTATAAATAGTGTTTTAGGAAACATTGCAAAAAAAATGAAGATTACTTTGGTAGACTATTTAAATTAAAACAAAGGTTACTTTTTACACCCTCAGTCATATGGCTTGAGAGGGTATATATCATCTGATACGGCCAAATCGTGCCTTATCGGCATAACGGTTTTAGACCCCAGGTCTCTTTGGACCAAATCCGTTTCAGGACATTTGAAGTCGATCTAGCCATGTACGTCCATCTTTCTGGCTGGCTGGCTGGTACGCACGATAAATCTTGAATAGAGTATCAGATTTGTTCCAAACTTGATACATCGTAATATGATTATCAAACTTTGACCGATTTCGGAGATGGGCAATATCGGTCCAGTGCTTCGGGTACCTCCCCCACAAAAGTTCGAAATTTTCAAAGAAAATTTTTACTGCGCAGAAAGAGAATGTACAATGCGGTTTTGTTCCGACTTCGCAAATCCTAATATTTGTATTAGTGACCCACAAAAGGTCAAATTTTTTCAAAAATTACAACTTTTATAAAATGTGAAATTTTTGTTTCAGTGCGAAAATGGACAATATCGGTCCACTCCATCAAGTGCAAAAGGTAAAAAATTTGAATAACTTTTTAGGTCTTATAAAATGTGATGTAAGAGTCCGATTGTCTTCAAATTTCACACATCTCAATATTTATATTAACCCAAGGTCCGGCGTTCCACTGCGTCAGGTACATCCCCAACAAAAGGTTAACATTTTCAAAAATTGTATATATATTTTCGGCACAGAAAGTGAAGCAGTACTCCAATTTTGCTCTAACCTTGCAAATCCTAATATTTGCATCAGTGCTAGGTCAGGTACAAAAATGGATTATACCAGTCGACTCCATTAAGTGCCTCTCCCACAAAGGGTCAACATTTTGAACAATAATAATTCTTATAATATATGATGTAAGCGTCCGATTGTCTTCAAATTTCACACATCATAATATTTTTATGAACCCAAGATCTGGAACTAAGACGGAATATATCGGTACACTCCTTCTGGTACCTCCCCCACAACTGGTCAAAATTTTCAAAAAATATATTTTCGGCACAGAAAGTGAAGCAATATTCCAATTTCACTCTAATTTTGCAAATTCTAATATTTGCGTCAGTTCTAGGTCAGGTGCAAAAATGGATAATATCGGTCCGCTCCATCAAGTGCCTCTCCCACAAAAGGTCAACATTTTGAATAATTACAACTCTTATAAAATATGATGTAAGAGTCTGATTGTCTTTAAATTTCACACTTCCCAATACTTTTATTAACCCAAGGTCCGATGTTAAGATGGAATATATCGTTACACTCCTTCTGGTACCTCCCCCACAAAAGGTCGAAGTTTTGAATCTTCATTAAGCTCATAAAACGCTAAATTAACATCTGATTCCATTTAGACTTGCCACATCTGAATATTTCCATCAACACAGGATCTGTTAAAAAAACGGTGGAGATCGGACCATTCCTTAAGGTACCTCCCCCACAAAGGGTCAAAATTTTTAATATCCAAAAATGATCATAAAACGCAAAATAAGCATCAGGGTCTCTTTTTATTTCACACATCCCATTATTTCCACTAACAAAAGATCCGCTGTTGAGATGGGATATATCGGTTCACTCCTTCTGGTACCTCCCCACAAAGGCTCAAAATGTTTAATATCCTGAAGCTTTTAAAAAGCGAAATTAATATCCGATTCCATTCCAGGCTTGGTACATCTCAGTATTCCCATGAACGCAGGATT
Source organism: Musca domestica (assembly GCF_030504385.1). Classification (NCBI taxonomy): domain Eukaryota; kingdom Metazoa; phylum Arthropoda; class Insecta; order Diptera; family Muscidae; genus Musca; species Musca domestica. The sequence goes on along the minus strand of NW_026712207.1, from coordinate 7,030,125 downwards.
TGCTGTAAAGATGGGATATATCGAACGTTCATAAAATCCGAAATAACTATCCGGTTCTCTTCTAATTTCACACATCCCAATATTGCTACTAACACAAGATATATTGTAAAGATGGAATGTATCGGTCCACTCCTTCCTATCACAAGATCTGGGGAGAATATTCGAAACAATGTTTTAGCATATAGACCAAAAAGATGCTGTTGTGACTAATTGACAATTTTGACCTACCTAACATGGGATTATGTTAAGAGTGGGAGTCCCAAAATGCCCAAAATTCAATCCGAAATTTTCAAAAAAAAAAAAGGAAAGGTGTAAGAGGAGTAAATCTATCCCTCTATGTAAGAAACTCGGAGATATATATTATCAAATGGCATGACCACACTTGTACACCATCATTTTATGATAAACTATGTAGATTAATATTTTATCCATGCAGCTCATAAAATGCGAAATTAACATCCGATTCCATTTAGACTTGGTACATCTCAATATTTTCATCAACACAAGATCTGTTATAAAGATGGTAGAGGTCGAACCATTTCTTCTGGTACCTCCCCACAAAGCCTACCATATTTTGAAAAACAATACGCTCATAAAAAGCGAAATAAGCATCTAACTCTCTTCAAATTTCACATATCCAAACATTTTAGCTAAAGCAAGATCTGTTGTATAGGTGATATATGCCAATAACCCCTGCTGGTATCTCACCCACTAAGGGCCACAATTTCAATACTTTTATCTGTCATAATTTGCGAAGCAAGTCAGCGATTCTTTATAACTCGCTATATCTATATCTATCAGGGGAATATAGAATTTATGACTTCGCATAAAATTGGATTAAAATGTTCGAATTTCTTGTAATTTTTCCCATACCAACGTTTTTATCTGCATGAAATAAAATATGAAAATAGAATACTTCGTCGGCTATATATGGTACCTCATTCACATTTCAAAAAAATATAACATATCTGATATAAAGTGAAGATAGTAGCCGATATATTCCAAATCTGGTACGTCGCAATATTTTTATCATACTTATTTAGGTCATATACGAAATGGACAATATTGGTCCATTCCTTTGGAACCTATTCCACAGAGACATAACAGAAGTAAAAATATATTTAATTAATCGAACATTGGCTGAGGGCATACATTTGTCGGCAAAAGCGACTGATACTTGATACTGATACTATGTCTTTGTGCATTTGTTTGTAACAGGCAAAAGGAAACCAGATAGACCCATAGTTCCTTTTGATGATCTGCATAGAATCACATTCTGAGTCGATTTATGCATGCCCGTCCGTCTGTCCCTCCGTCCGTCTGTCTGTCCATTTTTTGTGAACAAATTACAGCTCGCATTTATTACCAGATCCAGATGAAATTTTGTACAAATCATTTGTTTGGCTCAAGGACGAACCCTATTGAAATTGGAGATAATCGGTAAAAATTTAGATATAGCTTCCATACATAACTTGGTTCGATTTGCCTTTTATTGTGCACCAAACCTCTTACATTTGCCCAAATGGGATGAAATTTGGCACTTGACACGACCGAATTGAGTTAAGAAGCTAGTATATCAAATTTGGTGAAGATCGGTTCAGATATAGCTATATATTCATCCGATTTGTTATTTTTGTCCTCCACAGCCGTAATATGCACTCTGTAACAAAAATATTTGGGGAAATATATCAAATACAGCTCAGAAATACCTTTCTAAATGTTATCAAGATCGGTTCGGATTTGGATATATCTCCCATATATAACTTCGTCCGATTTACATTTTTGTGCACCAAACGTCTAATATTAGACTAAATGGGATGAAATTTGGCACTTACGACCGAATTGAGTTTTGAAGCTAGTATATCAAATTTGGTGAAGATCGGTTCAGATATAGCTCCCATATATATTGTTCATCCGATTTGTTATATTTGTTACCCACAGCCGTAATATGCACTCCGTAACAACGATATTCAGGGAAATATATGAAATACAGTTCAGAAATATATTAGCCAAATTTTATTAGGATCGGTTCAGATTTGGATATAGCTCCCATATATATCAAACAGGCAATAAAAGTCCGAATTTAAAAGATACAATTTTTTTTTTGAAATTTAAATAATAAAAAACTTTTAATTGTTATGTGGAGCTCTACTAAATTAGCAAAGTGGTGTAGGGTATCATAAAGTCGGCCCGTCTGACTTTAAGACTTTCTTTACTGGTTTTTGACTTGTTTTATGGCAATATACCATATTTTCTGTGGCGTAGTATTTACAGCGAAAAGTGTCTACCTATGTCTTTATTAATTTCTCCTTTTGTCCACCAAATATTCAATTTGTATGCGCTTTATTGTCGCAACACCCTTGAGAATAATTTAAATGATTTACATGAACAGCTTAACATGCCTTATTGAATTTTCATCAAATTAAGTTATATTGAACTTAATGTGCCGCCAGCACACATGGGAACCACATTTGGCGATGTTAATGGCCGGGCATTCAAAAACATATGTAAATGCCGTACACACACACACCCACACACATATGTACACATAATTACGTTAATTAATTTATTGAGATTTTTCCTTCGTCGCACATCTTTTGTGCCATCTTTTGTTGGTCAAGATGATTAAATTCTTTGCATTCGATTTCGATTCCCTTGCGGTATTAACTGTCCATTGACTTTCGAGTTGTGTTATTGGATTTTATTGAAATCTCTTTTCTCTCTCTCTCTCCCTCTCCCGGCCCTCTCTTTATAGCGTTAATTATTCAAATTGTCATTTGTTGCACACTTTTGTGCTGTTGAATACCGAATTAGCGGTCATTGTTCAAGGATTATAATAAGACGCCTCTTAAAATGCAGCAGTTTTAATGTGGTGTTCATAAGTCTATGACAAGTTGTTTATTACATTCGTGATTACTTAATTATGTGTTCGTCATACATACAAAGTAATTCAATAAGGGCAAACGACATGTGCGAAATACTTGAAATTTTATACAAATATTAAAATCACACTTGTGTTTTAAATAAAGTCAAAGAAATTTTGTAAAAAAAAAATAAAATCGGAAAAAAAATCTGTGACTTATAAAAATTTACTATATTGTGGTCACAATAACATAAGCGCATATCACATATGTTTACATAGTACCATTGAAATACAGGGTGAGATAAAAAACTGCACCAATGTTAAACGCCATAATTTTTATTTTTATATATCGATTAAGCGATGTCCCTCCGTCTGTGGAAATCACTCTAGCTTCCGAACAAATTGAAGTAGATTAATAAAATTTCATTCAAATGTATCATATGTCTCTATGACTTTTGGTATTGAAAATGGGCCATGTAGGTCCACGTTTTCATATAGTCCCCATATTATGGTACCTCCCGATATTCGGTATCTTGATGAATGTAGCGACATTATTCACCGGAATTGTTTAAAATTTGGTATTTGGAGTTCGAAATGGATACTAGAGCCTAGGATAGAAATGTGTCTGTGCAGGTCCACGTTTTCGTATAGCCCCCATATAATGGTTCCTTCCGATATTCGGTATTTTGATGATTTTAGCGTCATTATTCAACGAAATAGTTTCAAATTTGGTATTTGAAGTTCGCAATCGATACTATAGTCCAGGACAGAGAATTGTCTGTGCAGGTCCACGAATTCGTATAGCCCCCATATAATGGTACCTTCCGATATTAGGTAATTTGATTATTTTAGCGATATTATTCACCGAAATTGTTTCAAAGTTAGTATTTGAAGTTCAAAATGGATACCACAGGTCAGGACAGAAAACTGTCTGTGCCGGTCCACGTCTTCGTATAGCCCCCATATAACAGTACCTTCCGATATTCGGTATTTTGATGATATTAGCGACATTATTCACCGGAATTGTTTCAAATTTGGTATTAGAAGTTTGAAATGGATACTATAGCTCAGGACAGAAAATTGTCTGTGCAGGTCCACGTCTTCCTGTAGCCCCCATATAATGGTACCTCCTATATTAGGTATTTTGATTATTTTAGCGACATTATTCACCGAAATTGTTTCAAAGTTAGTATTTGAAGTTCAAAATGGATGCCACAGGTCAGGACAGAAAACTGTCTGTGCCGGTCCACGTCTTCGTATAGCCCCCATATAACAGTACCTCCCGATATTCGGTATTTTGATGATTTTAGCGACGTTATTCACCGGAATTGTTTCAAATTTGGTATTTGAATTTCGAAATGATTTTAGCGATATTATTCACCAGAATTGTTTCAAATTTGGTACTTGAAGTTCGAAATGGATACTACAGTCCAGGACAGAAAATTGCCTGTGCAGGTTCACGTCTTCGTATAGTCCCCATATAACGGTACCTTCCGATAATCGGTATTTTGATGATTTTAGCGTCATTATTCACCGGAATTGTTTCAAATTTGGTATTTGAATTTCGAAATGATTTTAGCGATATTATTCACCAGAATTGTTTCAAATTTGGTACTTGAAGTTCGAAATGGATACTACAGTCCAGGACAGAAAATTGCCTGTGCAGGTTCACGTCTTCGTATAGTCCCCATATAACGGTACCTTCCGATAATCGGTATTTTGATGATTTTAGCGTCATTATTCACCGGAATTGTTTCAAATTACGTATTAAGAGTTCGTAATGCGAACTCCAGTCTATGACAGAAAATTGCCTATGCAGGTCCATGTCTTCGTATAGGCCCCATATATCAATACCTCCCTATATTCGGTATTTTGAAGAGTTTAGGTGCAATACCCACCGAAATTGTTTGAGATATTGTATTTGAAGTTCGTAATGGATGCTAGAGCCTATGATAGAAAATTGTCTATGCTGGTCCAGGCCTTCACACAGCTCCGATACAACGGCACCTCCCTATATTCGACATTTTGATGATTATTATTCACCGTTTATTTCAAGTTTCGAATTTGAATATAGTAATGACTTATGACAAACAATGCCTATGTAGGTTCACGTCGTATAGACCCCAATATAAGGGCTATAGTCGATATTTTTAAAATTTTCACAGAATTTTTTTAAGGAATTTATTTTTTGAAAATTTCCAAATTCATTTCAAATGGGGGAGGGTGTTCAAAGATCGGCCCGGCCGAACTTACTGCTTCTTAACTTTTTAAATTTTCTTGAATGAAAGCAAAAAATGTCTGAAATAGCATCAAATTTTAGAAAAAATTTAGATTTGTTCTAATTTGTCACTTTTGGTACGAATTATGACCTTCAAACGGCCAATGAAACCGTCACACGCTGCCCAAATGTTTTCGTGCCAACCTTGCTTTCTAAAATACTCCAGACACAATAGTCCAACGGATTGGTATCTGGAGATTTTGGTGGCCACTGAAAATGAAGCGAGGAACCTCATTTTATAGTCAGTCTTGGGTGGCGCGTGTTGAGTGGTGCTGAGTCCTCTTGGAATGTCCAAGGTCTGCATTCGAAATGTTTGAGTGCCCAAGGCTCACCCTCCAGAATATTTTCGTGATAATATTCGGCATTTATTCTGATGCCACGGTCGATTAACACGAGCGATGAGCGACCATCGGCTGTCGGCCCACACCATCACCATGGCCGGCGCTTAAGTTCTGGTGGCCAACGGAAGGTTCACATTTTCAGCTGACCTCTTTGGCAAACTGCGGTATAAATTCTTGCACTGCAATTCTGTTGCGGCATAAATTCTTGCACTTTTTGGTATTTCAATGGCATTACCCCGAGCTCATTTTTCAATATTTGCCGAATGCAATATTGCGATATGTTCAGCTCACGAGCCATTTTTCGGCCACTGCGACGCGGGTTTCGATTAAGTCGCTTCTTTACTTTTCGAACCATTTCTGGTGAAGTTGCTGTTTTTTCCACTTCCGTCCATTTCCTTGACGCCGGGCTACGCTACCAGCATCACGATAACGAGCGACGATACGAGACACAAAAGATTTATTCACATTTAAATGCTAGAGTGCTCTAATGATAGCCACTTGTGGTTTTCCAGCCAAATATAAAGATAACATACTATCACGCTTGAATTCCATCACGAATAACTTTTTTCTCAGCAAAATGCTTTGGTACGCTTTTAAACAATATAATGAGCTGTCACTGGAATAATTTTAACAGCTGTCGGACAAGTGGCTTAGAAATGACAGCATTCTGAAGTAGGTTACAGTTTTTTCCATCTCACCCCGAATATTTTTTACCATTTCTATGCATTTTCCTCTTTTTTATTTTTCCTGTTTAGAGAGGGATTAACTTCTCTTCTTATCCTCCAAAATAAATATTATTTTAGCCACAATTACCGCTACGTTTAAAGTTTTCCCATCAACACTTGAATTGGCAACAGAATCTCTGCATTTGTGGCCAGAATGTTAAATTGTCTAGTGTTTGGCTTTTGCAAAACCCGGGTAAAAAATTATTTGCCTTGCACTTGCATTGTGGTATCTCTAACTTTTGTGTAAACATTTCGTTTATCATTTTTTTTCGTTGCTCTCTCTTTAAACTCCACCACTTTTGGTGCAACATTGGAGTTATTTTGACGTCATATCGTTAGCACGTTTTGTAGTTGTTGTTGTTTTCTTTTAACATGGAATGGAGAGAAAAGTTAAATTTTACATGGTAAATTACTTTTAGCATTTTCGTACCTTTTATATGAGTCAAAATTATCCTCGTAAATCCTGATACTTTAAAGATTTTGTTCTGACAAAACCCCGTGACTTTTTTTAGAATTTTAAAAAATGTTTTAAGGACTTCGTAGGGGAAAATATATTTCAATGACCTCCATTAAAAAAACCTTGGAGGTTTTGAGATGATTTTTTCAAGGTGTCCCGATTTTAAAATCATCTACTAATAATTGTGGATTTTGAAGGACTGATGGATTTTTAATAACTTGTGTTTTTAAAGGGAATTGCTTAGTTTTCTCCCCAAATAATTATTTATCAAAGATTCTGAGATTTCGTTTCAGAAAAAAATTTAAGGATTCTCTGAAATATAATCATGTATTTTTTAAGATTTTTTAATTTAAGCAAGTACAGAAAGCTGATCGTGGTTTTTATGTGAAGTCGTTTTAAGGACCTTCTTCTTTTAACTTCGAATTTAAAAATATTTTTACTTGTCGGTATAGCTCTAATATAAGGTTGATATCCGGGTCAAGTATTGTTTAAGCTTTAGTCATATTTTCTATAAATTCTTGCTGTAATTCTTACAGTCCTTAAAATTGCTTAACATTTTTAGCACAAGTTCTTATTGTCCTAAAAAGATCTAAAAAAAAATCTAAGATCAAAGCTTCTTCAAAATCCACGCTCATAGCTCTTATAGTCCTTAACAGATTTACCCACACAGCCCTTTATGAGCCACGCTCATAGCTCCCTCAGTCCTTAAAGATCCATGCAAATAGTCCTTAAAGTTCTCAACATATCATAACAATCATTGCCGTTATATTCCTATTTGATAGCTCTTTAAAGATCCTCGTTTATAGCTTCAAGTCCACTTTAAAAATCCACATAATCAGTGTTAATATTCTATAAGTGATTTTCATTTATCTTTTTCGAATCATAAAAACTTCATGAATATAGTCTTTTAAATATTCCTAATAAACCTAAAAGATCCACATATGTAGGGTCAGGTAGTCCTAGTTATAGTTTGTGTTTAAGTCGCAAAAAATTTACGTCGATCTCTAGTTTTTTTTTTAACGAAATATAGAAAGACTTCCCTTCGGTCACATGAAAGTTTTATATGTTGGCTATTCTTTTTTTAAACCAACACCTATTTAGATTTTTATTTAACTTGTCAACCGAAGCAAACGAAAAAACAAACACCTTAACTGGTTTTTGTTTATTTTGCTCATACTTTTCTTCAATTCAGTTCTTAGCAACTTGAATATTAAATTGCAGCACATAAAAAAGGTCACGCGTTTCCAATAGAAAAGAACGAAGCAAATCGGACGAGTTAACAACATCTGTCAAGGTTAGACGTCTTTTGGCAATTGACTTTTTGAAAGAATTTTTTATTAGCAAACGGCTGGCAATTATTGTGATGACCTCGGAGACCGATTGCCATAAATTTTGGTGGGTAATGGCAAAAGTGTGTACATAAATTTATTAGGGCGTTTTAAGGAATAAATTCGAAGTCTGATAATAATAATTGGAAATAATCATTATGGAAATAGATTTTAAATAAAATATTAAAGTATACAAAAAATAAAAAATACAAATTGTTTTTGCGAAAAATAGGAAATTGTTTTGAGACTGAATTAAGGACTTTGTTTAAAAATATTAAAAATATAATAATATGGAAGATTAAATGACGAATTAATAATAAACAAGTAAAGTAATGAAATCAATTACTTAAAAATATCAGTCGGTGTTGCCGACAGATGTATACCCTCAACCGATGTTCGATTATTTAAATATATTTTGACTTCTGTTATAATTACTCAAAATTTGACTCATTTTTGAGTAGGGTCTACAGGAATGGGCCTTGTCTATTTCGCATTGGACCTAAATAAATATGATATAATTATTGTATCCCAGATTTGGATTATATTGTAACTTCCTCCACTTTATATGAGATATGAGATAATTTTTAGAAAATGTCAACTATAGTCGACCGAAGTTTTCCATTTTAATACTTCATTTAATACAGATCAAAATATTGGTATGGGCGAAATTTTAAGAAAATCGATCATTTTTATCCTATTTAATGCGAAATAAGAAATTTTTATAAATAACATATTCATATAAAACTTCAGGTTAGGAGAAATATTTAGACATAGCAAGCCATAACACACAAAAGTATTGAAAATGTTGACCCTCTGTGGGGTAGGTACCAGAAGTGGCACGCAGATACATATGATCATCACAACATATCCTGCGTTAACAAAAATACTATGATGTGTGAATATTGAAGAGAGTTGGATTCTTTTTTCATTTTCTTTAAGCGCTTTGTTCCTTAAAATCTTGGACCTTGTGTGGGGGAAGTACCAGAAAAAATGGCCCGACCTCTACCATCTTTATAACAGATCTTGTGTTGATGGAAATATTGAAATTGTAATCGGATGTTAATTTCGCTTTATGATCGTTTTTGTTATTCAAAACTTTGTCCAATTATGGGGGAGGTACCGGATGAAATGGTCGGATCTCTATAATCTCTGATAGAGATATTGAGATTTGCTATATATAAAGTTTTCACCAAATAGTACGATCGTCTCTGGTTCTTTACGGCCAGTTTTTGTACTGTGAATATTTTGATCCTTTGTGTAGGGGGGAGGTACCAGAAGGAGTGGACTGATATTGCCCATAACCGATATCGATCTAAGTTTAATAACAGTATTACGATGTACCAAGTTTGGACCAAATAAATTACTCCCTTCGAGAGTAATTGAACGCACCTGACAGCCGGACGGAGACCGCTAATGTACTGAAATGGATTTGGACCAAAGAAACCCAAGATCTAAAACCGTTATTTCGATGAGACACCTTCCCCAGCTATATTGCTGATGGTATAATAATTTGGATTATAGAACCAGAGAGGATCATTCGATTTTGTTCATACTTGGCATATCTCACCATTGTTATCAGTGCTAGGTGAGGTATGAAAATGGACAATATCGGCCCACTCTATTAAGTAATCACCCGCACATAGGGTAAATATTTGGTATAATTATAACTTTTATAACATGTGAAATAGAATTCCGATTCTCTCTAAAAATCTGGTCCAAAGATGAAATATATCAGTTCACTCCTTATGGTAGCTCCCACAGCGGGTCAAGGATTTTAATAGTTATGTCTTTCAAAAGACACGAAAAGAGCAGCAGCGTATTTTCTTCAAATTTCAGACATTCTAAAATTTTTCGTAATACTAGATCTGGTGTAAATATGGCATATATCGAACCACTCGTTCTTTTGCCTCCCCACAACGTTAAATTTTTGAATAACTAGGGCTCTCATAATAAGCGAAATAAACATCCGATTCTTCTCAAATTTTGCACATCGCAATATTTTTATAAATACAAGATCCGTCGTGAAGATGATAGATATCGGTCTACCCCTATTGTAACTCTTCACAAGTTGCAAATAATTATAAATTTTATAAATTGTGAAACAAGCCGGAGATTCTTTTTAAAATTGATACATGTTTTTATATATATTTCAATCAAAGATCTGATGCGACTCACTCAAATTTCAACATTTTCTAAAAAATATCGCTTAACTCATATAAAGTGAGGAAGTAGTCGATATAACCCAAATCGGGCATATGCATATATCAGGATAATTCAGACGAGAAGTGAACAATATTGGCCCACTCCTTCGGTAAAGGGTAAACATTATGAAAAATTATAAAAAAGTTAAAATATATTTTAACTAATCTCGCTCCTCTGTTCGATTTTTTGAACAGATAAAACACACTTTTTCAAGAAAAAAAAAAAAAAAAAGAATATGTATGAAAAGGGTAACATTTTAAACACATTTTTGTGAAGGTAGTAGTAGTCATCACACAGTAATTAAACAAGTAAGTAAGCTGTAAGTTCGGCCTTTGAATACCCTCCACCGTTTGGTACAAATTTGGCAGTTTTCAAAAAAATAAAATACGTTGAAAAATCTGTTAAAATCTTAAAAATACCGAAAATAGCCGTATATTAGGGTCTAAACAAAGACGTGGACCTGCATAGGCAACTTTTGTCACAAGCTATTACAATATTCAAATGCGAAACTTGAAAAAAAAAACTGTTTATAATGTAGCTAAAATCATCAAAATACCGAGTATAGGGAGGTATCATAGGGGTTATAAAACGTGGACCTGCACAGACAATTTTCTGTCCTAGGCTGTAGTATCCATTGCGAACTTCAAATACCAAATTTTAAACAATTCCGGTGAATAATGTTGCTAAAATCATCAAAATATCGAATATCGGGAGGTACAGTTATATGAAGGCTATACGAAGACATGGACCTACATGGCCCATTTTCAATACCAAAAGTCCTGCAGACATTATACACATTGTAGTAAAATTTTATCAACCTACTTCATTTCGTTCGGGAGGTAGAGTGATTTCCACAGACTGATAGACGGACGGATCGACCTAGAATTTTGTGCTGATCAAGAATATATATATTTTGTGGGGTTTAAAATGTATATTTTGAGGTGTTACAAACGGAATGACGAACTTAACATACCCTCCATATTATGGTGGGGGGTATAAAAAAATGAAAAATCGGAAATTTTTTCTAAGTAAATTCTTGACAATTACCTTAAAATGGTTCAATAAGCTGATATAGGATTAGCTTGTTTTTATTTGAAGGAGATATATTTAAAGTTTTTCTATATTTCCAAAATTCCCAGTCAATTATAATATGACTACTATGTGTAGTACCACGTGACGTATAATTACTATTTTAGAATTTAAAAATCAACGGCACCACGCATACGCCATGTGGTCTGCGAAAGAAAAAGGAGACACAAACATGTATCAACGCTTAGAACGTTGAAAGTTCTTTGTCTCACATCTAGTTAATATTTCCTTTATACCTTCATCAACGGCCCAAATTTAGTTGACCCCCATCAAATTTACAAATGACAGGAAGAAATGTCATGTTGGTGTTACATCAATTTGTGCACGGCAAATTTTCATACCTACACTCCCGTACACACACACACTTGTGTGTCTGTGTCAGTTGCTCACCCACAACGCCAACTATGTCATCAAATAAATTCAGAACGTGAATATTCCCATACAGATATGAGGGTGTATTTCCGACTCGACCACTAATGCCAGCCAGCCAGCCTCAACCCGGTCCGACACTGCATATTCAGGTATGGTGTAAATCTGTGATGTTATCATTGTTCGATTTACCATTTATCGAATACGTGCACTGAATTCTAAATTATGTAAAGAGACATATAAACGAGTTGGTGTGTGTGGGTATGTGTGTGTGCCTGTTATGGTGTTTGTATCTATATATGACTATATGTTAGTGGTTTACAACGTGTTTGTGGCCTATTTGCCACACTCGCACACACACACACACATATACACACAGTCAACAATGTCAACAAATTTCTAGACACTTGACAGAATTGCTTTGCGATAATAATTTGATTATGGTTCGGGCGTTAGAACACTGGAAATGTGTGAAACTATTTCGTATATTGTGTGTGGTCGTTGTTGTCAAATATTTATAGGAAATATTAAATGGCGGCCATAAAGGATAATAGCCGTCGAGAATGAGCAGTTGTTTTGGTGGGAGAAAAAGAAAACAAAATATATATTTTCTTTATATCTATATTGCATTTCAAACTTCATTTATTTCTTCTCATTTGTGAAATTAATGAGTTTTGCCAAAAATGTTGAATTGACAAAGTCATTATAATTGTGATTAGTTTTTTTTCCAGAGTCTGCAAATAGCAGGTGTTTAATAATGAAAACCAAATGGAAATCTTTGAGAACCCGCAAGGGAAAATAATTAATAAATATTTATTAGTTTAGGTTTTTATTTCGCAAACTTTTTCAATTAGTTGTTTTTGACAGTAAATATACTGTTTTTTCCTAGCAAATATGTCTAAATACGAATTCAGAACAGGGCCAAAGCCTACTATATTGGATGGTCAACCCATGATATTTATAAGGAGAAATGAACCAAAACTTTTATGAGAAAAATCCCAATATATAACCAGTAAAGAAAGTCTTAAAGTCGGGCGGGTCCGACTTAATGAAACCCTACACCACATTGCTAATTTAGTTGAGCTCCACATAACAATTAAAAATTTTTATGAGAGAATTTAATCATACACGCTATGATTAAAATTATAATTTAAAGTTCAAAGGACTAAATAAGCCGAAGCATTTGTATCTTATAAACTCGGACCTGTATTGCCCATTTGGTGCAAAATTAATTTGAAATCAGATAAAGATATATATTTGAGAGCTATATCCAAATCTAAACCGATCTCGAAAAAAATTGGCAAAGATATTTCTGAGCTGTATTTGATATATTTTCCTGAATATTGTTATTGCGGAGTGCATATTACGGCTGTGGGTAACGAAATATAACAAATCAGATGAACAATATGTATAGGAGCTATTGCTATATCTGAGCCGATCTTCACCAAATTTGACATACTAGCTTCTAGACTCAGTTCGGTCGCAAGTGTCAGATTTCATCCAATTTGGGCAAATATTAGACGTTTGGTGCACAATCAAAGGTAAATCGGACGAAGTTATATATGGGAGCTATATCCAAATCTTAACCGATCTCGATAAAATTTAGCAAATGTATTTCTGAGCTGTATTTGATATATTGTTGTTACAGGGTGCATATTACGGCTGCGGAGGGCAAAAATAACACATCGGATGAATAATATATATGGGAGCTATAGCTACACCTGAACCGATTTCGATCAAATTTGGCATACTTATTTTCAGACCTAATTTGGTTGTATGCGCAAAATTCCATACTATTCAGGCTGATATTACACGTTTGGTGCACAACAAAAGGCAAATCGGACGATGATATATATGGGAGCTATATCTAAATTTTTACCGATTATCTCCAATTTCAACAGGGTTCGTCCTTGAGCCAAACAAATGTTGTTTGGAAAATTTCATCTGGATAGGGCAATAAATGCGATCTGCATTTTGTTCACAAGAATACATGGACAGACGGATTGACATGCATAAATCAACTCAGAAAGACCTTGTGGTGTAGGGTATAAACATTTCCTGCACAAACAGTGAAAGGATAATCCGATTTTGCTTCCACTTTGAAAATCCTAATATTTGCATCAGTATTAGGTTAGGTTCAAGTGGACAATGTCGGTCCACTCCATCAAGTACCTCCCCCAAAAAGGGCAATGTTAGAGCCCTGGTGTGAAGGGTCAAAATGTTGAATAACACAAACGATTTTAAAATCCGGAATAAGCATCCAGTTCTCTTTATATTTCACACATCCCATTATTTCTACTAACACAAGATTTGCAGTGAAGATGGCATATCGGTCCATTCCTTCTGGTACCTCCCCAAAAAAGGTTCAACATTTTCAATATTCATGAAGCTCATAAACGTGAAATTAACATCCGATTCAATTCAGACTTGGCAAATCTCCATACTTCTATCAACACAGGGTCATTTATAAAGATGGTAGGGATTGGACTATTTATTCGGGTACCTCAACTACATGGGGTTCAAGATTTTTGAATAATTATAATTATTTTAAAATGTGAACTAATTGCCCGATTATATACACATTTCGCACAATTCGGTGTTTTCACTAACACAAGCTCTGGTATGAAGAACGGATTGAATGGACTACTCCTTCTAGTACCTCACCTACAACGGGTCAACATTTTAAATAACCATTAACCTGGTAAAACACGAAATGCGCATTCGATTACTATCAAACTCGGTTCATCCCAAAACTTCTATCAACACAAGATCTCCTCGCAGCCCCTCCACAACGGTTCAAAATTTTGAATAATTATAATTAATAAGCATCCGATTCTCTTCTAATTTCACACATTGAAATATCTCTTCCAACACAAGATATGGTATAAATATATAGATATGCCACCCTCTGGCATCTCCCCCACAAAGGGTAACAATTTTCAATTTTAAAAATATTGACCCACTACCTAGGAACCACTTCTATCAACGGCTAACAGTTTTTATAGTCGTTACACAAGTAGACAAACAGGGTCAGATAAAAAAAACTACAACAATATCAAACGTCATAATTTTAACATTTTTTATTTATTTTTTTTTTTTTTGATTTTAATGAATGAGAGCAAGAAATGTCGGAAATAGCATCAAATTTTAGAATAAGTTTAGATTTGTTCGAATTAGTCAGCTTTGGCACGAATTGTGGCCTTCAAACGGCCAACGAAACCGTCACACGCTACCCGAATGTTGCTCTGCAGTATTTTGGTCCATTCCCGGCAAAGCGCTTGCTTGAAGTGATCGGCACTTTGGTATTTCTAGTGCCAACCTTGCTTTCCAAAATACTTCAGACACAATAGTCCAACGGATTGGTATCCGGAGATTTTGGTGGCCATTGGGCGCTGGAACCACATTTTGTAATCAGTCTTGGGTGGCGGGTACTGAGTACGATGCTGCTGAGTCCTGTTGGACTGTCCAAGATCTGCGGCGAAAAGCTTTAATACACCCTCCAGAATATTTTCACGATAATGTTCCGAATTTATTCTGATGCCGCAGTCGATTAATACGAGCGTAGGGCGACCATCGGCTGTAACTGCGGCCCACACCATTACCATGGCCGGCGCTTGAGTTCTGGTGGCCAACCGAAGGTGCACATTTTCAGCTGACATCTTTGGCAAGTAAACTCGATCATTTTGTTTGTTTACAAACTGCTGAACAAAGAATGTTTTCTCATCGGAGAAAACCAAATTCGGAAGTTCACCACTTTCGGCCAAGCGAAGCAACACTTTAGCTCTTTTGGGTGTATTTTCTTTCTGTTGCGGTTTAAGTTCTTCTACTTTTTTAAATTTCGGGGTAAAGCCCGAGCTCATTTTTTAATATTTTCCAATGGAATATTGCGATATGTTCAGCTCCCGAGCCATTTTTCGGCCACTGGGACGTGAGTTTCGATCAAGTCGCTTTTTTACTTTTCGAACCATTTCTGCCGATGTTGCTGTTTTCTTCCGTCCACTTCCTTGACGTCGGGCTACCCTACCGGTATCACGGTAACGAGCGATGTTACGAGACACACAATATTTGGTTTTTCTGACAGCAGTCTAAAGTTGGTTGCAGTTTTTTCATCTCTCCATGTATATGTAACAGAAATTGATGTTAGTTATTCCGCTTATATGTCAAGAACCGCTGGTCTGATTTTCACAATTCTCATCTTTTCGGAGTGGTCTCTTCCCAAAAAAAAAAAATATAAAATCTATGGAAATCGCGTAAAAATATTCCAAGAGAAAAATAAATATTTTTTGTTACATTTTTCCAATTTTTTTTGTCGTATTTTGTATCGCATGCGATTTCTTCAATTTTTTTGAATTGTACATTTGGTAAAGGTTTTCTACACTCCTCAACACTATTTGTTGAGGGTATTACATAGAGGTCGCTATTATTTTCCGGTCCTCACGAAATTTTGTGTGGGGGCAGGCAGGCATTTTAACCCTCACGAATTAAAGCCTATTGTTTTTGATGATGTACATTTAGGAGTCCAAATTGACCAAAAAAAAAAAAAAACAAAAAAAAAAAAATAATTAAAAATTGCCGGATCTAGACTTCAAAATTGAAAACCAATTGACACGGAAATTTGCATAAGAGGGGAGTTAAGGACATAGTAGCATTTTCGATGACCACAATTTTGGTGTGAAATTGTTATGAAAAATTAATAACACGGCGGAGTGCGTAAATATTGGACAGATGCCCCTAGTCAAAAAGCTAAGGGTAACATCTGGACAGTGCTTTATCATATCATTTCAAAAAGGAATTCGTCCAAAATGGATTTGGACATAAGGGGGCTTCCTACATATGGCGGTGTTGTAGGGTAAGACATGGTCGGCCCTGCACGGCTATAGCCTTTGCTTACTAGTTTAAGAATATACTTAATACTTATCGTTGAGTTGTATTACTATTGTTAACAAAGTTTCCTGGGCAAAAAAATCGGAACATTTTGTAAAATATGTTTCAATGAGTTTTCCACTATATATTCAGTTTCTCACTATTTTCAAGGGCTTTACTTCGAAATATCATTGGGTTTTTTAAACTATGTGCTTGTTTTCGAAAAAAATGTAAAAGGACTTAAGGACTTCTTGTTAAAATATGTCTCTTTGGAAATAAAATATTTAAAATTTCAATTTTACATAACATAAAATAATCTCAATATGCTCAATATATTTAAAAAGCCATCAAATTTGTTATAGTCTCTCAATTCGTTGGAAAATTCCAACATCCGATATGCCACGAAGACGCGACATTTTCACAGGAATTTCAAAAATACATCTTCTGTTTGCTGTGTACCGAGCCGAAAAACGAATTCATTTCCGATTAAATAATTGCGTGTTTACATTGAATATATGTCTAACATCCGGTTCAATGACCTAGGGCTACAGGGCTATCACCCACATACATAGAGATAATGTTATTTTTTTGCGTTACAAAAACATATGGCGTTAAATTAAAATTTTCAGCCTAGTTATGAGAATCTTGTCACGTTCCAGATTATGTGTCGCTCGCTCTCTCTGTGATTTCTTCATTGTTTTGTTTTGTTGGGGCGGGGCGGGGGCGTTTTGCATATAATTTCCGTTAAATAATATGATGTTGATGTTGTTGTTATTGTTTTTGCATGTCATTCTTGAGGGAATTTTCATTTTTGCCAAAAATTATATCAAAGAACCGAAATGTGTCGGTAAATTAAAATGTCATTTTTTGGGGTAGGGGAAAGGCGGCTGTGGAGTGGTCAATAGTGGGTTTATGAAAATGGTTCATTTTTAAATGGAATGTGTGGGAGTGCGTGTGTGTTTGTATTTGTCGGTTTTAAAAATATATATTATCAGATATGTGGGTTTTGCCTTTGGCCCAAAAGCCTCATAATTGAATATTTCAAGAGAAAGTCCCGAATTGAATTAAGTGTTTAATTTCCGGTTGAGAAATTTTATAATTTTCGATGATACATTAAAAGGGAAGATTTATGAAGCTGAAATATGGAAAATGGTTTCTGAAGAAATGTTAGTAATTTTTGTTGATTAAGTGGTTTTAAAGTGATAATTTCGGACTTCTTCATACTCTCCAATTCTATGGAGGGTATATTAGCTTTGTTATTCCATTTGTAGCTCCTGGAAATATTCATGCTAGACCTTACTAAGTACATGTAGGTTGAGACTGCTGTCATTTCTAAGCCACTCGTCCGACAGCTGTTTCAATTATTCCAGTGACAGCTCATTATACTTTTTACAAGTGTACAAAAGTATTTTGGTGAGAATTTTTCAGAAAAAGAGATATTCGTGATGGAATTCAAGGGTAATGTGATTTCTTTATATTTGGCTGGAAAACCACAAGTGGCCATCGTTAGAGCACTTCAGCATCTAAATGTGAATAAATCTTTTGTGTCTCGTACCATCGCTCGTTACCGATTACGTGATGCTGGTAGCGTAGCCCGACGTCAAGGAATTGGACGGAAGAAAACAGCAACATCAGCAGAAATGCTTCGAAAAGTAAAGAAGCGACTTGATCGAAAAACGCGTCGCAGTGGCCGAAAAATGGCTCGTGAGCTGAACATATCGCAATATTCCATTCGGAAAATATTGAAAAATGTGCTCGGGGTAAAGCCATTGAAATTCCAAAGTGCAAGAACTTACACCGCAACAGAAAGAAAATGGACTAAAAAGAGCTAAAGAGTTGCTTCGCTTGGCCGAAAGTGGTGAATTGCCGAATTTGCTTTCCTCCGTCCCCGATGAGAAGACATTCATTGTTCAGCAGTTTGTAAACAAAATGATCGTATTTACTTGCCAAAGAGATCAGCTGAAAATGTGCACGTTCGGTTGGCCACCAGAACTCAAGCGCCGGCCATGGTGATGGTGTGGGCTGCCATGACAGCCGATGGTCGCTCTCTGCTCGTATTAATCAAACGTGGCATCGGAATAAATGCCGAATGTTATCGCGAAAATATTCTGGAGGGTGTATTAAAGCATTGGGCATGCAAACATTTTTGGAAGCAGACCTTGGACATTCCAACAGCACTCAGCACCTTCGCACCACCCAAGAATGGTTACAAAATGAGGTTCCTCGCTTCATTTCCAGCGCACAATGGCCACCAAAATATCCGGATACCAATCCGTTGGACTATTGTGTCTGGAGTATTTTGGAAAGCAAGATTGGCTCTGAAAAATACGTAAGTGTCGATCACCTCAAGCAAGCGCTTTGCAGGGGATGGGCCAAAATACCGCAGAGCAACATTCGGGTAGCGTGTGACAGTTTCATTGGCAGTTTGAAGGCCATAATTCGTGCCAAAGGTGACCAATTTGAACAAATCTAAACTTATTCTAAAATTTTAAGCTATTTCCTATATGTTTTGCTTTCATCCAATTATATTAAAAAGAAAAAATGTAAAAATTCTGGCGTTTGATTTTGTTGCAGTTTACCCTGTATTCTGGATCAGATTAGACTTCTAAGACTATTTAGCGATGTCCGTCAGTCTGTCTGTCTGTCTGAATTACTAGATAGAAGGCTAAAATTTGGCAAATATGTGTATTTTTCCCGTCGGCATGTAAATAGTCCATGTCGGTCCAAATTTTCGTATAGCCCCCCAATTACGATATTCGATATTTTCATGATTTTAGTGATACTATTCACCAGAATTGTTTCAAATTTCATATTCGAAGTTAGTAGCCTAGTCATAAAAATTTCGTATTCGTATTTCGTGTAGCTCCCATATAACGGTTCTTCCCGATATACGGTATTTTGATAATTTTTATCGACATTATTCAACGGAATTGTCTCGAATTTCGTATTCAAAGTTCGTAATGGGTAGTGCAAAAAAAATGGATAGTGACAAAAAATACGTATGCAGTTCCATGTCTTCGTATAGCCCCCATATAACGGTTTCTACCTTTATTCGGTATTTTTTATGATTTTAGCGATATTATTCTCCGGAATTATCTCAAATTTCGTATTTGAAGATACTAATGGGTACTATAGCCTATGACAGAAAATTGTCTGCGCTGGTCCTCGTCTTCGTATAGCCCCCATATAACGGAAAAATCCCGAAATTTGGTATTTTCATAATTTTAGCGACATTATTCATCGGAATTGTTTGAAATTTGGTAATCGAAGTTCGTAATGGATACAACAGCCTATTTCGTATTTGAATTTCGTAAAGGATACTACAGCCTATGACAGAAAATTGTCTGTGCAGGTTCACGTCTTCGTACAGCCCCTATATAAAGGTACCTCGCGATATTCGGTATTTTGATGATTTTAGCAACCTTTTTCACTGAATTTTCTTCTTCAAGTTTCGCATTTGAATATTGAAATGGCTTATGACAAAAGTTGCCTATGCAGGTTCTCGTCGTCATGTAGACCCTAATATAACTTCAACATTTGGTATTTTTAAGATTTGAACACAATTCTTAACGAATTTTATTTTTTTTTTGCAAATTTCCAAATTCGTTCCAAATGCTGGAGGGTATTCAATGTTCGACCCAGCGGAACTTAGTGCTCATTTAGACGGAATTTTTGTAATTTTTTAAATTTCCTTCCAAATGGTGGAGGGCGTTAAATGTTCTGCCCTGCTGCTTTTTCTTTTGTTTTAAATTTCCTATATTTTGACCTAGACCACTTCGCGGATATTGGTCCTTGAGAGTTCATTCTTTCTTATGAACCACATAAAGGCAAATCTCAGAATTTTTATATGCACCTATTAACTAGAATTGTCGGTTAATCAAATAATCTGGTTTTGAACAAATTTTATATGAAAATGGCACTTCCCATCCGCCTTCATGCGGAGCTGTATCCACCACAATTTGTGTGGGAATTGTCAATTTTACAAATTTGTATAGCCAACCAACCAAGCGTGAACAATTGCCGAAATGTACACAAAAATAGGTTTGTATATTTATGTGGCCATATAAATGGGTACATGTAATGGTCGAATTCCCCCCTCCCCCTACACTGACCAGAAATACCACTTTAAATTCGCGTAAATCTTTGATGTTATCCAGTGGTCGATTGACATCCAGTGTGAACGTGAATTGTCGAATTTTCTGCCATGTGGGGAGAGACATGTGGATTAGCTGACGTTCGAGATACGTGGTTGGGTGTTCCATAATGAACAGGTAGAGGTGTATTGTGTTTAGTAACACATTTGTCGGGAGCCTATTGTGATTTTATAATTGGATTATGGTGACCAAAGTTTGGACAACTGACAAATCGTGTATTATCTATTGAGGGCAGAAACAGATATTTTAGGAAAATCATGTTTTACAGGGTGAGATAAAAAAGCCATAATTTTTACATTTTTTTTAAATTTTACTGAATGAAAGCAAAAAATGTCGGAAATAGCATCAAATTTTAGAATAAGTTTAGATTTGTTCGAATTGGTCACCTATGGCACGAATTATGGCCTTCAAACGTCCAATGAAACCGTCACACGTTGCCCGAATGTTGCTCTGCGGTATTTTGGCCCATTCCCGGTGATGCGCTTGCTTGAGGTGATCGACACTTTGATATTTTTTAGTGCCAACCTTGCTTTCCAAAATACTCCAGACACAATAGTCCAACGGATTGGTATCCGGATATTTTTGGTGGCTATTGTTCGCTGGAAATGAACGAGGAACCTCATTTTGTAACCATTCTTGTCTGCTGAGGCTATTCTTGGTGCAGAGTCCTGTTGGAATGTCCAAGGTCTGTGGCCAAAATGTTTGGCTGCCCAAAGCTTTAATACACCCTCCAGAATATTTTTGCGATAATATTCGGCATTTATTCTGATGCCACGGTCGATAAATATGAGCGGACAGCGACCATCGGCTGTTATGGCGGCCCACACCATCACCATGGCCGGTGCTTGAGTTCTGGTGGCCAACCGAAGGTGCACATTTTCAGCTGACCTCATTGGCAAGTAAACACGATCATTTTGATTGTTTACAAACTGCTGGACAACGAATGTTTTCTCATCGGATAAAACCAAATTCGGCAGTTCACCACTTTCGGCCAGATAAAGCAACTCTTTACCTCTTTTGAGTCTATTTTCTTCCTGTTGCGGTGTAAGTTCTTGCATTTTTTGGAATTTCAATGGCTTTACCCCGATCTCAATTTTCAATATTTGTCGAATGGAATATTGCGATATGTTCAGCTCACGAGCCATTTTTCGGCCACTGCGAGGCGGGTTTCGACCAAGTCGCTTCTTTACTTTTCGAACCATTTCTGCTGATTTTGCTGTTTTCTTCGTCCACTTCCTTGACGTCGGGGTACGCTGCCAGTAACACGGTAACGAGCGATGGTACGAGAAACAAAAGATTTATTCACATTTGAATTCTGGAGTGCTCTAACGATAGCCACTTGTGGTTTTCCAGCCAAATATTAAGAAATCACGCTATCACGCTTGAATTCCACCACGAATAACTTTTTTCTGGAAAATTCTCACCAAAATGCTTTTGTACGCTTGTAAACAATATAATGACGTGTTACTGGAATAATTTTAACAGCTCTCAGACGAGGGGGTTTAGAAATGACAGCAGTCTGCGGTTGCAGTTTTTTCATCTCACCCTGTAAAATTTAAAAAAAGTGAAAGGAGGCGTTTTTTGTAACAACTTACTACATGATTTGGATTTCATATTGTCTTTTTTCTCAACTTTTTCTCTCCCAATATATTTCCTATTTTTTCAAAATGCTATATATATAAGACAATAATTTAATATATATTTAGCAATTTACCGCATTCTTTTTGTTAGTATATTTTTTAAATATATTATAATAAAACTGCAATAAAAATATATTGCCCTTTCCCAACATAGCGATGTTGTTGATAAAAACTAATTGCTATTTCGATTAATCATCAATTCAATTAATTAATTTAATCTAGCAAAAATGCTAATAAAACTGTTAAACAATAAATGACTGTTTGTATAATCCAATATAATATCTATAAATATGCGAATATGTTTTGTTGTTTTTTTTTTTTTAATTGACAATTATTTCTTTAATTTTTAATTAATTGGATCAGAATTGAATTTATTTGATTTTGGTCATGAAATGTGGGCAGAATGCAGAACGTCATTTTAATTAAATATATATTTGTATAACTTTGCACTATAACATGGGAGTATAAGTAGCATATTTTACCCATCAACTTCCCGAGCTCGGTAAATCGCGGATGCTGTTGAAATCACTGGCATCTCCTCTACACCATCCCTCGTTGTTGATATTTTGCTAGCCTTGATGCATGCCGTATTACTCTCCCCTAGGAAATTAGAGTTAATGTATTATTATCTGACAAGGAGATCCTTTGCGAACGAAAAAATAACTAACTTACCTTGTCTACTAGAGTTGAAAGAGAATGCGTATGTCCTCCGTCGCCTTCCCATTACTTAATGTAATTTGTCTTTGTTTAGAAAAGAAATAATTACCCATAAAGCATGAATTTAGCCTAGCCATAATACTAATTATTTGTTTGTGTTTTATTTCTTGAGACTCCCTTTCTTTCCTCTCACACCACACGCGCAGATCACACACACCATTTGATCACATAATAATTCTGGGGAGCTCTTGTTGTTACTGCCGCTGTCGAAGCCATTCCCCCAATCCCCTGAGTTAAAAAATGAGATTATAATACTTTTGTGATTCCGTATGCAGTAACTCAAAATTTTATTCGGAGATCTCATAACGTATATATTCCTGATCAGCGTCGATTTAGCCGTGTCCGTCCGTCTGAAATCACATAGAACCTGCTCTTTTGAAAAATGAAACTTTACACAGGCATTGATATAATATCTAGGATTTTGGTTTTTTTTATTTTGAAAATTTCAAATATCAGTTCATTTATAGGTGTAGCCACATATAAAAAAACCGCCTGATTTGCGGTATTTCGAAGCTTTCAGCCTCCAACCTCCAACCAACTCAAATATTATGTGACATTTTGTCCTCTCAGTGAGTAGTTTCACTCCTTACATCACATATACATCCACCATTCTATGGATTATTAACTTTGTCATTCCGTTCATAACTCTCGAGATACCTATGAGAGACAAAGTATATATATATTCTAGATCAGCGTAAAATTCTTAATCGATTTAGCTATGTCCGTCTGTCTGTTGTAATCACGTTATCTTCCGAACGAAATAAGATTGAGGCTAAAACGCGTGTGTATTTTGCCAGTAGGCAGGTTAAGTTCGTAAATCGGTCGTATCGGTCCTCCAGTATTCGGTATTTTGTTGATTTGAGCTAATTTTTCTTTCAGAATAATTTAATATTTCGTATTTGAAGTCGAAGATATTTGGAAATTGCTTATGTAGGTCCATATCTTCGTATAGTCCCCAGATAACGGTAACGGTACATTTGGCATTTTAATGATTTTAGCGAATTTTTTTTTACCGGAATTGTTTCAAATTTCTTATTTACAGTTCGTAATGGGTACTACAGCCTGTCACAAAAAGTTACTTATGCAGCCCCACGTATTTATATAACCCCCATAGAACGGGTTGCACTTAAGCTGTATTTTTTAACAGATTTTTATACCTTCCACTTTAGTATGGAGGGTTTGTAACACCTCGAAATATACATTTTAGACTCCACATGTGTATATATTCTTGATCACCATAAAATTCTTTGTCGATTTAGCAATGTCCGTCCGTCTGTGGAAAACACTCTAGCTTCCGAACGAAATGAAGTAGGTAGATAAAATATTACTCAAATGTTTATTATGTCTGCAGGATTTTTGGTATTGAAAATGGACCATGTAGGACCACGTCTTCGAATAGCCCCCATATAAGGGTACCTCCCGATATTGGGTACTTTGATGATTTTAGAGACATTATTTACCGGAACTGTTTCAAATTTAATATTTGAAGTTCGTAATTGATACTACATCCTAAGATAGAAAATGAGCCATGTAGGACCACGACATCGTATAGCCCCCATATAACGGTACCTCCCGATATTGGGTACTTTGATGATTTTAGAGACATTATTTACCGGAACTATTTCAAATTTAGTATTTGAAGTTCGTAATGAATACTACAGCCTATGACAGAAAATTGTCTGTACAGGTCCACGTTTCATAACCCCCATGGTACATTATAAACAGATTTTTTTAATGTTTCGCATTTGAATATTGTAAAGTATAGACCTAGACCACGTCGTCGTATAGACCTGAACAGAATTTTTAACGGATTTTATTTATTTTTTTAAATTGCCAAATTTGTACCAAATGGTGGAGGGTATTCAAAGTTCGGCCCGGCCGAACTTACAGCTGTTTTAATTGTTTTTTTCTATTAAAATTTCGACCCGGCCGAACTTGACTGTTTTTTACTTGTTTTTTTTTTTTAAGGGTTTCCTTACCTCACTTGTGTTAAAATCCATGATAATAGTTTAGCTTAAATATTATTTGAAGAATATTTTTTCAAATTAGTGAAAAAGCTTTAAATTATAGACCTAGAATTTCTGCTCTGCCAGGTCCGGAAAAGATACTCCTTGAGAAATCTAGAATTAATTATTGGATATGCCTTGAAAAATATTCGTTTACAATTCGATGATAATTGGTATTTTTAACCTTGGGAAAATATTTCTAACCATATCAAGTTTTTAGCTCTGAAGTCCTTGAGAAGTTATTTTTCAAAATTCAACGATTACAAACTTAAAAGTCCCTTATAAAAATATCCTTAGATATCTACTATTACAAGATTTCTAGTCCTTTATAAGGATTGCTAAAAATCAAAATTGTTTTTGTTAGTTCCCAAAAAAGATTCCCTCAAAAATTCTCTGTTATAGCCCTGCTCTTACTCATCAATCAGTCTTTTAGCAGTAAAAAGGCACTCAAGTTCGTCCAGGCAGAATTTTTAGTACCCTCCTCATGTGGAGGAATTGGAAAAAATTTAAAAAAAAAATTGTCGAAAAATACCGGCTGAATGAAAACAGTTATATGGGGTCTATATTAAGACCTGCATTAGTAATTTATGTCATTGGCTGTAGTACCGATTCCGAACTTCAAATATGCCGCTAAAATAATCACAATAACGAATCTTGGGAGGTACCGTTATATGAGGTGTGTAAAAAAACGTGGACCGACATGACCCATTTACGAACCTAATCTACCTATTGGCAAAATACACATGTGTGCAAAAATTTCTATCTCAAATCGTTCTAATGATAGTGTGATTATAAGAGACAGACGGACGTACGGGCAGATAGACGGACATCGCTAAATGTTTGGTTTTTAGTTTTTTTTTTAAATCAAGTCGAGAATATGATGTTATATAAATGGCCGGCGCCGTAGTTTATTGTCATTTGATCCCTATTTATGGCATTTTCCATTACGTTGGCCAAAATTTCCGGCGATAGGTTCTCAGCTGCTAGGCTGATGTTGTCTTTAAGAGCTGAACGAGTCTGAGGCTTGTCGACATAAACCCACGACTTCCATCCCAATAAGATCTTGCTAGCCAGTGCTAATCGCCAAAACGAGGGCCAATATCGATTGTGGTACGTGCAGTGTGTGCTGTTGCACCGTCCTGTTGGAATCACATGTTTTCCAATCCCATCAAGTACCACAAATGGTCAAAATTTTGAATAATTACAACTCTAATAAAATGTGACGTAAGAATCCGATTGTCTTAAAATTTCACACATCACAATATTTTTATAAACCCAAGGTCTAGTGTTAAAATGGAATATATCGGTCGGCTCCTTTTGGTACCTCCCACACAAAAGGTCGGAATTTTCAAATAAATATTTTTTGCACAGAAAGAGAAACGATAATCCGATTTTGCTTCAACTTTGCTAATCCTAATATTTGCGTCACACAACTTTGAAAATCCTATAAATCCAAGATCTGGTTTTAAGTGGAATATATTGGTCCACTCCTTCTGGTACACACCCCCCCCCCCCAAAAAAAAAAAAAAGCCCAAAATTTTGAAAATCCATTAAGCTCATAAAAAGCGAGATTAACATCCGATTCCATTCAAGATTTGGTACATCTCAATATTTCCATCAAGACAAGATCTGTTATAAAGATGCCCCACATAGGGTTCAAGATTTTGAAAAACGAAACGCTCAAAGAAAGCAAAATAAGCATTCAAGACTCTTCAAATTTTTCACATACTAACACTTTTGCTAATAGGATATCTGTTGTACAGATTATGTATATCTGTGAACCCCTTCTGGTATCTCACTTACAAAAGCTCACAATTTTAAATAATATTATTATCTGTCATAACTTGTCAGCGATTCTTTATAACTTGTTACATCTACATATATCTCTTTTTGCCAGAAACCTGAAATGAATATGGAGACCAAAATATTTTTAAATAATCGTGCATTGGCTGAGGGTACACATTGTAGGCAAAACCTAGAGATACTTTTTGACTTGTTAAACTAGAAATTTAACAAAATATAAAAAAAAAAAATTTACCAACCCATTCTGAACTCCATTCTAAATTCATAGACAGTTTCAAATAAAAAACTTACTTTAAAGTAATAAAATATTCAAAATATTATTATTTATTTTGCACTAACATAAAATGAAATCGAATTGACCCTTTTGTGGCACTTCACCATAAATTTTCGTTTCGCTCAGTTTTTTTTTTTTATTTCCATATTGCTAAGCAGATTTCATGCCGATGTTTATGTACATCCGTACATCACTTAAATCACTGGCCTGATGTAAACGTTCAATCTAAACTTTTTTTACACTTCATTTTAACATTTTAGACATAAATTGCTACTGACTTTGCATTACATTTTTGTTCCGATACCGGGTCGGAGAAGCTTTGCCAAATTGCCATATTTGATTGAAATGTTCAATAAATAAACGGTTTTATATGTGCCACAGATATTGTCGGGAAAATGTTGGGAGTAAAAAAAAAAAAAAAACAAAAAAATAAAATGCAATGAAATAAATAAATGATTTTATAAAACAAAAACATTTGCCTGTCATATGTTTAGATAAATTTTTATGTATTTATTTATTTTTTTCGACTTTATTATTTATGCACATAACAGCGAAATTTCATTCAACTGTATTGTTGCACATTAATGGGATTCTTTTCAAAACTTTTCAATCGAAATTTTAAAAAAGTTAGGTATTGTATTTATAGTTGATTGTGATTTGAATGTTATACAAACTATGCAATTTTTATGAACTATTTAGGAAATACATCAATTTTGGAGCTAAAAAATTGAATTTATTTACTGGCATATTTTCTTCTCTATTGAGTTTTTCGCATTTTTAGGTTATTTTAAATCGTTTTTTTTTTTGGAAATGAACATTTCCTTTTTATACCCTCCACCATACTATGGAGGGTATATTAATTTTGTCATTCCGTTTGTAACTCCTCGAAATACTCACGTCAGACCCAACAAAGTATATATATTCTTGATCAGCGTAAAATTCTAAGACGATTTAGCCATGTCCGTCTGTCTGTCTGTCTGTCTGTTGTAATCATGCTATCTTTCGAACAAATTGAGATAGAAGGCTAAAATTTTGCACACATGTATATTTTGCCAGTAGGCAGGTTAAGTTCGTAAATGGGTCATGTAGGTCCAAGTTTTCATATAGCCCCCATATAACGGTACCTCTCGATATTCGTTATTTTGATGATTTTAGCGACATTATTCACCGGAATTGTTTCAAATTTGGCATTTGAAGTTCGTAATGGATACTACAGCCTAAGACAGAAAATTTGGTATTTGAAGTTCGTAATAGATACTGCAGCAGAAAACAGAAAATTGACCATGTAGGTCCACGTCTTGGTATAGGCCCCATATACCGTACCCCCCGATATTCAGTATTTTGATGATTTTAGCGACATTATTTACCGGGATTGTTTTAAATTTCGCATTTAAAGTTCGTAATGGATACTTCAGCCCATGCCAGAAAATTGTCTGTGCAGGTCTACGTCTTCGTATAGCCCCCATATAACGGTACCCCCTATATTCGGTATTTTGATGATTTTAGCTACATTATAAACAAATTTTTCTTCAAGTTTCGCATTTAAATGTTGTAATAACTTATGACAAAAGTTGCCTATGCAGGTATACGTCGTCGTATAGACATTCGGTATTTTTAAGATTTTAACAAAATTTTTAAAGGATTTTTTTTATTTTATTTATTTATTTATTTTATTTTTTTGGAAATTGCCAAATTTGTACCAAATGGTGGAGGGTATTAAAAGTTCGGCCCGGCCGAACTTACAGCTTTTTTACTTGTTTACTTTGGTCATAACTTCTTTATTTTAGATACCATAAAATATATATTTTCGTGATCAGCATAAAATTCTATGTCGATTTAACGATGACCTTTTGTCCGTCCGTCTGTCCGCCTGTGGAAATCACTTTACCTTCCGAAAAAATTGAGGTAGGATGATAAAATTTTACTCAAATGCGTCTCTCATCTGCAGGACTTTTGATATTGAAAATGAGCTACATAAGTCCGCTCTTAGTTATAGACCCCAAATAACTGTACCTCCCTATATTCGGTATTTTGAGGATTTTAGGGTCATTATCCACCGGAATCATTTCAAATTTCGTATTGGAAGTTCATAATGGGTACTGCAGCTTGTGACAGAAAATTGTCTATACAGGTCCTGGTAGTCGTATAGCCCCCATATATAGGAACACCGATATTTTAGTTATTTTGATGGTTTTAGGGATATTATCCACCGGTCCATGTCTTCCTAAAGCCCCCATATAACCGTACCTCCCCATTTTCGGTATTTTGATGGTTAAAGCTACATTATACACCGGAACTTTTTTAAATTTCGTATTTGAAGTTCCTATTGGGTACTACAGCCTTCTGACAGAAAATTGTCCATGCAGGTCCAGGTCTTCATATAGCCTCCATATAACCGTACATCCACACATTCGGTATTTAGCTGATTTCAGCGACATTATTCACCGGAATTGTATCAAATTTCGTATTTGAAGTTCCTAATGGGAACGTCAGACCTGGGCAAAAAATTGCCTATGCATGTCCACGTCTTTGTATAGCCCCAATATAACCTACCTCCCTATATTTATTATTTTGAGGATAAAAATTTTTAAATTTCGTATTTGAAGTCCTTAATGCGTACTACAGCCTATGCGTATTTTAGCATTATTTCAGTTTTGGTGTTTGAAGTTTCCAAACATGTCCAGGTCTCCGTATAACCCCAATATAGCGGTACATCCCCATATTCGGTATTTAGCTGATTTCCCTATATTCGGTATTTTTATGATTTTAACAGAATTATTACGGGATCAAAGTGAAACTTTGCACAAAACATTCGTTTGATCCAAGAACAAACCCTATTGAAATCTGAGAAAACCGGTCAAAATTTAGATAAAGCTCCCATATATTTCTTCAACCGATTTCAGGATAATTGTGCACCAAATAGCCAATATAGTTTCAAATGACTTGATTGAATTCTGTCTAGAAGCAAGTGCCTCAAATATTGGCGAAAATTGCTTCAGATATAGGATTTGCTCCCACATTCGTAATATGCACCCCACAAAAATTTTATTTGGTTCTTGTATCTGCCCAGAAATACCTCTGTAAAAATTTATCGAGATCGGTTCAGATTTTGATATTGCTTCCATATATATCTACAATCCGATTTCTGGTCTATTGTGAACGAAATGGCTAATATCAACCCAAATGAACAGAATTTTGGCACTTCCGACGGAATTCTGTCGAGAAACAATTACTTTAAATTTTGGCGGAAATCGGTTCAGATATAGCTATAGCTCCCACATATATGTTTCATCCGATTTGGAGTTGAAGTCCCTCATATGCGTATTATGCACTCTAAAAACGATAATATTTGATACCAGACATCATATACAGCTTTAAAATACCTCCGCCAAATGTTATCGATATCGTTTCAGATTTTTGTATATCTTCGATATTCATACGATTTTACGGTTATTTTCCGCCATATATGTAATATCATCCGAAATTGAATAGATATTTTCATATTCAACCGAATTTCTCCATTTGGTGAAACTAATATAATTCTTATCGAAGCCATATCATGCACTATAAATATTTTTTTTTGTACCAGAGGTACACGAATCTCAGTCAAATATGTTGAAAATCGATTCAGAGTTTGATATGGTTCCCAAATTGCATGATATGCATTCAAATATTATTCATAGTTGGTAAATTCCCAATATAAATTTTATATATTACGGGAGGTTTACTAAATACACAGGTGGTGGTTTAGGGTATCATATACTTGTCCCCGCCTGACTTTTGACCTTTTCTTACTGATTCATTGAGATTTTCCCATTTGGTGTCTTAAATCGTCGTTTTTTTATACCATCCACCAACTTTGATCAGCGTGAAATGCTATGTCGATTTAGCAATGTCCGTCTGTGTGTCTGTCCATTTGGCTGTTGTAGTCACGCTATCTTTCGAACGAATCGAGATAGAATGCTAAAATTTTGCAGACATGTTTATTTTGCGAGGAGGCAGGTTAAGTTCGTAAATGAGCCATTGAAAATTAACTGTGCAGGTCCACGTCTTCGTATAGCCTCCATAAAACGGTACCTCCCGATTTTCGGTATTTTGATGATTTTAGCGACATTATTCACCGGAATTGTTTCAAATTTGGTATTTGAAGTTCGTAATGTATTCCACAGTTTATGACAGAAAGATGTCTATGCAGGTACCTCCTTATATTCGGTATTTTGATGATTTTAGGTACAATACTGGCCGAAATTGTTTGAGGTGTCGTATTTGAAGTTTGTAATAGATGCTACAGGCTGTGACAGAAAATTTGTCTATGCATGTCCAGGTCTTCGTATAGTTCCTCCTATGTAGGTCAACGTCGGTATTCGTAAGATTTTAACAGATTTTTTTGCGGATTTTGTTTTTTGAAAATTCCCAAATTCGTTCAAATGATGGAGGGTATTTAACGTTCGACCCGGGCGAACTTACAGCTTTTTTGCTTGTTAATGTTGAACATTTCATATCCTTATTTTGGCATTAACCTCTTTTTAATTGAGTTTTTTTGCATTTTTAAGGATGTTTACATCGCCGTTTTTTCAGTGAGCACTCCTTTTTCTTATTTTAAATCTTTAATATCCCTTGTAATTTAAATAATTATTAAGGAAGGAGCTTTCATATATTTAAAAGCTTAATGACTATTGACATTCGATGAAAGTCAACTGTTTTCCATACCCTCGAATTGTTTACTGCGGTAAACCACAAAGGAAAATAATAATTACATTATTCGAATGATGGCTAATTACAAATATTTTTTTTTTTCAAATGTGGTTAAAATTACAAAAAAATAGTATTTCAAAATTATTTCCTGTCATCGAACGAGATTCGTTAAAGAAGGGAAACGAATCTCCCTCGTAGAATAAGGAAGAGGGGAGATTAAGTATTGGACAAAAATGTTGTACAAAAGAAATTCAAAAGGTTATAACGTGGCATGGGACACACCTTACTCTCCGTTTTCCGAATATTGTTGATATTGAAAGTTGATGCTTTCCAAAATTAAACACTAATTCCTGTATGAATTCTTTAAATAAATCAGATGGTTTCTCATCATGAAATAAAATCTGCAAATTCCTTCCAGTCACTAGCAAGTTCACACAAAATAAGAACACGCCATGGAACATGTGTCACTCCAGTAAATGAATGAAATAATGAAAAAAACCGAACAGCGAATTCCATTGCAACGCAATATTTCCTTCCCCTGACTGAAACAAAAGCGGGTAAGATGAGCAGTTTTCAGCCGTCTCAAGTTGCGCAGAGAAGTAGCACCAGGCAGCATACAAAGTAAAATGAAATAAAATAAAATGGCGGCAATAAACACAAAAGGATTCACGCTAATTAAAACAATCTCAGTTTTCATTCTCGTCTTTTTTCCATTATTAAATAATGAAAAAAAATGGTTTGAAATAAGGGAATGCACACCTCTTGTCATTTACATAATAGTCGTTAGCGGGAGGTTTATGGCGAATTGTAGAAATGGGGATCTTATTAAACGCCACGGAGTTAAAAAAGAAATAATAAAAAATAAAATAAAAATAGAATTCACAGTTAAACAGAGACTACACTCAGGAGGGGTCGATCTTGTCATAGAATACATCGACATAATTTGCAAAAAGTTTCTGTAGATGTGATACACTTGGTAGAGAATAAACAAATTCCTAAAGATATTTTGATACTTATTGTACTACTAGATATCTATTTCGAAATATATGTGTAGCATTCATGTCCACTTCAATATTATTGGGTATTTTTTCAAGAAAATAGTAAGAAATGAACAATGGTATCACGATAGAGAAAAAAGCCTAAAACAGTGCTTGTGGTGATCCCTTATGGTCATTTCTAGTCATTCTCACAGATATGGAACTAGTGTTTTCCAAAAATCTGTTATCTCTAAATAATACAAAAACAAAGTGTCGATATTTGATGAAGTAGGTAGATTATCGCTATTCGTTGTAGTAGAAACGTCAAATTTCCCATTCAGTTTCTTTCAAATGAGATACCTTTCAAATTAAACTTTTAAATTGAGACTTTTATGTATCTAATTTTTCAAATCGAATAAAAAATAGTCTTGCAAAAGGGCTATCTTGGATTTTGACTGGAGCCACGATACCTGGGACACTATCATTGCATTTGTCCCTTTCATGCTAATGGATATTCAAAAGAATATTTAAGAATTGTTATTCCAAAATAAATTTTGTCATAGATCTCCGACCATATAAGTCTTCGAAATCAGCATCAATGTAAAGATCAGAAGCGCTCTTCTCATTTATTTGTGTGCCCAGAAGGCCACCATATACCGGTCGCCCCCGATATTCGATATTTCGATGATTTTAGCCACATTTTTCAATGGAATTGTCTGAAATTCTACACAAGTAGTTCTTTGGGAGTACTTTACCCTCTGAAAGAGAATTGTTTATATAGGTCTGCGATATCGTATAGTCCCCATATAACGGGGCCCCTCTATATTCGTTATTTTGACGATTTTTCAATGGAATTGTCTAAAACTTGACACAAGTACTTTCTTGTGACTATTTTATCCCCCTGGGAGAGAATTGTCTAAATAGGCCCTGAATATCGTATAGCCCCCGTATAACGGTACCCCCCGATATTCGGTATTTTGACGATTTTAGCCACATTTTGCAATGGAATTGTTGGAAAGTACTTTACCCCCTGAAAAAGAATTGTCTATATAGGTCCACGATATCGATATTCGGAATTTTTAATATTTTAACAGAATTTTTAATGGATATTATTTTTTTGAAAATTTCCTAACTCTTTCCAAATAGTGAGTGGAGGGTATTCAAAGTTCAGCCCGGCTGAACTTACTGCTTTTTTACTTGTTATCTATAGGGAGTCCTTAATGCCACATTTGAAAAAAAAATCGTGGGTATATGTAATTGGGATTATCAAAATAGAGAATGAAGTAAAGTATGTATAGTCATGATCAGCATAAAATTCTAAGTCGATTTAACGACTTGTATTGTATTCAGAACGATTTGTATTGTGTCTAGGATAGTTGGTATTGAAAATGAGATATATCGGTACACTTTTTGTTACAGTCGTCATATACGTGTACCTCCCGATGTATCGGTATTTTAATAATTTTGCCACATTTTTCACCGATTTGCCTAAAAATTGGTATTTGTTATTCATAATGGATTATAGGTCTGGTGCCGAAACTTGTATAAATAGGTCCAAGTTTTTGTATAGCCCCTATATAACGGATTTGTCGGAACGAAACGGAACGAATTTGTCGGAAAATTAGTATTTGTGGGTCATAATGGGTTCTATATAACGGATTTGTCGGAACGAAACGGAACGAATTTGTCGGAAAATTAGTATTTGTGGGTCATAATGGGTTCTAGCTTCGGTGGCGAAACTTTGTTTGTATATGTCCAAGTTTTCCAATAGCGTACATACGATACCCACCGATATTCGGTATTCGGATATTATGTATTTTGAAATTCGGATGTTATTTTGAATTCGGATATTATGTATTTTGAAATTTTCCAAACAACATTTGTTTGGCCCAAGGACGAACCCTGTTGAAATTGGAGATAATCGGTAATAAATTAGATATAGCTCCCATATATATCTTCGTCCGATTTGCCTTCTATTGTGCACCAAACGTGTAATATCAGCCCGAATAGTATGGAATTTTGCACATACAACCAAATTAGGCCTGAAAATAAGTATAATCGGTTCAGATATAGCTATAGCTCTCATATATATTGTTCTTCCGATTTGTTATTTTTGTCCTCCGCAGCCGTAATATGTACTCTGTAACAACAATATTTGGGGAAATATATCAAATGCAGCTCAGAAATACCTTTGCTAAATTTTATCGAGATCGGTTCAGATTTGGATATAGCTTCCATATATAATTTCATCCGATTTATTTCTTTTTTGTACACCAAACGTTTAATATTTGAAATTTGACACATGCGACCGAATTGAGTCTAGAAGGTAGTATGCCAAATTTGGTGAAGATCGGTTCAGATATAGCTTCCATATATACTGTTCATCCGATTTGTTATATTTGTTACCCACAGCCGTAATATGCACTCCGTAACAACGATATGTAGGGGAATATACCAAATACAGCTCAGAAATATCTTTGCCAAATTTTATCGAGATCGGTTCAGATTTGGATATAGCTCCCGTATATATCTTTATCTGATTTCAAATTAATTTTGCACCAAATGGGCAATACAAGTCCGAATTTAAAAGATACAAATGCTTCGGCATATTTAGTTCTTTGAACTTTTAATTATAATTATGATCATAGCGTGTATGATTGAATTCTCCCATAAAATCTCTTAATTGTTATGTGGAGCTCTACAAAATTAGAAAAGTGGTGTAGGGTATCATAAAGTCGGCCCCTCCCGAATTTAGGACTTTCTTTACTGGTTCTAGTTGATTATTTGGGACATGAATAATACTCACTTTCAGATAATTGTTTATTTGGTTCAGAATTTTTTTATCGTATGGCAATAATAATTTTATAAATATAATTTTGTCCCAGAGAAATAATCAAAATTTTAAACGGTTTGCAAGTATTTGTCCCAAAAAATGATTCGTTTAAAAATAACGGCACAAAATTTATGGGTCTTAAAACTAGAACAGTTAATGGGATATAGGAAAATCGAAAAAAATATAGATTGAGAGAAATATTATATTAAAAGCAAATATATGTCATAATAACGCTATTATTTGACTATTTCACAAAAAATTAAATTAAGAAAATTTTATTTTTTATTTTCAATCAAAATTATCAATTAATTCCAATCAAATTAATAAAGATTTTGTGATTTTTAAGCCACTTTCCAATAAAAAAAATTAAATAAAAATAATATAATTACTTTTTGATTCAATTCTTTCTCTTCGTACTTCCTAATTTTGTTACAATTATGGTTTGATATCCGGCATCGAAAAGGCATGCGCACACATACACACAGCAACAATTTATGCTTTCCTTATATGTACGGGTGTTTGTGTGCCTGGACTTTGTTTCAATGTTAACAAAGTTATGCCATTAGAAATGAATGAAATGTAACTTTCGATGCCTCCCAAGCGATGATAGGATCCAGTAAGCGGAAGAAGAAAAAGTCATAAATGTTCGCAATACAATAATGCGAAAAAATAAATGATTTACAAAGGATAATCAATTTATTATAACAATAAATAAGTTATAAAGTTGATTGAAATGTAATTGAAGATAAGACAAATAACCTATGAAAAAGAAAGTGGAAAGAAACATCTATAGATAATAATTTTTGTTGGTCGATGGGATTGTAAATAGTTAAGGGAAATATTAATAATGTGTTATTATTCGGGTGAGTTAAGGGAAAACTAGGCTGTAAAGAAAAGAAGAACAACTGGGTTCACAGCAGTTTCTTTAGCACATTTTTATGTACCACAACCTAGGTATACCGGCTGAGATGAAAAAACTGCAACCAACTTCAGACTGCTGTCATTTCTAAGCCATTCATCCGACAGCTGTTAAAATTATTCCAGTGACAGCCCATTATATTGTTTACAAGCGTACAAAAGCATTTTGGTGAAAATTTTCCAGAAAAAAAGTTATTCGTGATAGAATTTAAGCGTGATAGTGAGATTTCTTTATATTTGGCTGAAAAACCACAAGTGGCTTTCGTTAGAGCACTCCAGCATTTAAATGTGAATAAATTCTTTGTGTATCGTACCATCGCTCATTACCGTGATTTTGGTAGCGTAGCCCAACGTCAAGGAAGTCGACAGAAGAAAACAGCAACATCATCAGAAATGGTTCGAAGAGTAAAGAAGCGACTTGATCGAAACCCGCGTCGCAGTAGCCGAAAAATGGCTCATGAGCTGAACATATCGCAATTTTCCATTTGGCAAATATTGAAAAATGAGCTCGGGGTCAAGCCTTTGTAGTTCCAAAAAGTAGAAGAACTTACACCGCAACAGAAAGAAAATAGACTCAAAAGAGCTAATGAGTTGCTTCGCTTGGCCGAAAGTGGTGAACTGCCGAATTTGGCTTTCTCCGTCTCCGATGAGAAAACATTCGTTGTCCAGCAGTTTGTAAACAAGCAAAATGATCGGGTTTCTATTTGCCAAAGAGGTCAGCTCAAAATGTGCACTTTCGGTTGGCCGGCCACCAGAACTCAAGCGCCGGCCATAGTGATGGTGTGGGCCGCAATATCAGCCGATGGTCGCTCTCCGCTCGTATTAATCGACAGTGGCATTAGAATAAATGCCGAATATTATCGCGAAAATATTCTGGAGTGTGTATTTAAGCCTTGGGCACGCAAAAATATTGACCGCAGGCCTTGGACATTCCAACAGGACTCAGCACCATCGCACTCAGTACGCGCCACCCAAGAATGGTTACAAAACCATTTCATTTCCAGCGCACAATTCCAACAAAATCTCCGGATACCAATCCGTCGGACTATTGTGTCTGGAGTATTTTGGAATGCAAGGTTGGCACTAAAAAATACCAATGTGTCGATCACCACATTCAAGCGCTTCGCGGGGAATGGGCTAAAATACCGCAGAGAAACATTTGGGCAGCGTGTGAGGGTTTTATTGGCCGTTTGAAGGCCATAATTCGTGCCAAAGGAGACCGATTCGAACAAATCTAAACTTATTCCAAAATTTGATGCTATTTCCGAAATTTTTTGCTTTCATTCAATAAAAAAAGAAGTAAGCAAAGGCTATAGCCGTGCGGGGTCGACCATGTGATAACCTACAACACTACAATATGTTACAAGCCCCCTTATGTCGAAAACTACTTTGGAAGATTTCGCTTTTGAAATTATATCACGGAGCACTGCCTAGACATTACTCTTAGCATTTTGACAATTGGCATTCGCCTAAGATATACACACACCGTCGTGCTCTCCCCACAGGGGTGTCGACTGGCTTTAATTGTGTGATCAGGAATTTTTTCTGTTTTTGGTTCATTTGAGCCCCTAAATATTTTGCGATCATCTCCAAAAAAAAAAAAAAAAAAAAAAAAAGAGGCCCCTCTGAATCTCCCCTAATCTAGATTCGTCTATATGATTTACTTGTCTACGATATTTGGCATTTCAACCCCTAGATATTATGCGATCGTCTCTAAAAGCAATTGGGTTATATTCTAGCCCTATCCCCACCTCCATTCAAAATTTCGTGAAGATCGGGCCATAATTGCGACCTATAGAGTGATTACAAATTAACATGGACAGACGGACGGACGGACATACATAGCTAGATCGATCCAGCTCGGCGTGGTGGGAAACAAATATATCGAGGTGTTACATAATTTGTGGCCCAATCAAACTTATAATACTCCCAACACATGTGTTGTAGGGTATAAAAAATTAAATTAAAAAATTAAAAATTATGGCGTTTGACTTTGTTGCAGATTTTTTTTTTTATCTCACCCTGCATTTCCATGGGGTCACATTTATCACCTTTCCAACTTTTTACATTAAATCCATTAAAAATTTTTTTTTCCTATTTTGAATCACTAAATACTGATTAAAACCTAATTTCATTAACATTTTTCATGTTTCAACACCTATTATCATTTCCCATTTAATTAATGTTCTCCCCGTAAGCACATTAAGCTGTTGGTAAAGAGCAAACATAACGAAAAAAAAATGAACTAAACTTAATCATAATCCAATTAGGTCTGAAAAACCGGTACTTAAATGTTCAGGCCCATAAAATACTTTGTTCAACCTAATAATTTATGCGATTAAAAATTAGTTGTAAATTATGCAGTTAATTGGATGTGAACCTTTTCACGAAGAACAGAGAAAAAAAAAACCAAGTAACAACCTTATTATACTTGACTCTAACAATTAAGTGGCTTAAAGGGGCAAGCCCTTTTAATTTGTTTGCCTGTGTTAGTGTTAATGAGATTTACAATATTGTGTTTAGTCATTCTATTGTTAAACCCAATGGTGAAAAAATTGGCAAACTTTGTAAAACTTATTTTCCTTTGTAGGTGTAGATGTCATTATGGTGACAAACATAATTTCGATGGATTGGTGAGTGGATGTGTGACAACGCTTGGTTTTTAAAATGTTTTACTATTGAAGTAGGAACAAGTAAAAAAGCAGCTAAGTACGGCCAGGCCGAACTTTTAATACTCTCCAGCATTTTGAAGGAATTTGAAAAACTTCCAAAAAATTCCGTCGAAAAATACAACTCAATGGGAAACCGTTATATAGGGCCTATACGAGGACATGGTCCTGCAAACGCATTGTTTTTGGTCATAGCCGGATGTTTCCACTGGGAACTTTAAATACCGACCGGGCCGAACTTTGAATACCCTCCACCATTTGCAACGAATTTGGAATTTTTCAAAAAATAAAATCCTTAACAAATTCTGTTAAAATTTTAAAAATACCGGATATAGCCCTTATATTGGGGTCTATACGACGTGGACCTACATAGGCATTGCTTGTCATAAGCCATTACCATATTCAAATTCGAAACTTGAAATAAACGGTGAATAATGTAGCTAAAATCATCATCCGTTATATCGGAGCTGTGCGAAGACCTAGACCGGCATAGACACTTTTCTGTCACAGGCTGTAGCATCCATTACGAATGTCAAATACGACATCTCAAACAATTTCGGTGGGTATTGTACCTAAAATCGTCAAAATACCGAATATAGGGAGGTACTGATATATGGGGCCTATACGAAGAACTGAGCCCGCATACACAGTTTTCTGTCACAGACTGTAGTTCCGATAAGGAACTCTAAATACGTAATTTGAAACAATTCCGATGGATAATGTCGCTAAAATAATCAAAATACCAAATATAGGGAGGTACCGTGGGGGCTATACGAAGACGTGGACCTGCACAGACAATTTTCTGTCTTAGGGTGTAGTATCCATTTCGAACTTCAAATACCAAATTTCAAACAATTCTGGTGAAAAGTGTCGTTAAAATCATCAAAATACCGAATATAGGGAGGTACCGTTTTATGGGCGCTATATGAAAACGTGGATCTACATAGCCCATTTACGAACTTAACCTGCCTACTGGAAAAATAAACATGTGTGCTAAATTTTAGCCGTCTATCTCAATTGATTCGAAAGATAGCATTATTACAACAGACAGACAGACAGACAGACGGACATCGCTAAATCGACTTAGAATTTTACGCTGGTCAAGAATATATACACTTTGTTGGGTCTGACATGATTATTTCGAGGAGTTACAAACGGAGTGACAAAGGTTATATACCCTGCATAATATGGTGGAGGGTATAAAAATACCGAATATAGGGAGGTTCCGTCATATGGGGGATATACAAAGACCTGGACATGCATAGGCAATATTCTGTCACGGGCTGTAGTACCCTTTACGAACTGCAAATACGAAATTTGGAAGAATTCCGTCTGAATATTGTACCTATAATCGTCAAAATACCGAATATAAGGAGGCACAGTTTTAGGGGGTATATACGAAAAACCTGGACTTGCATAGACAATTTTTTGTCATAGACATCAGGAACTTCAAATACGAAAGTTGAAACAATTCAGGTGTCTAATGTCGCTGAAATCAGCCAAATACCAGCAAATATAGTGAGATGGGGGTTATACGATGACATGTGCCTGCAAAGACAATTTACTGTCATAGACTGTAGTTTTTATTTAGAACTTCAAATACGTTGAAATGATTCCAGTGAACAATGTCGTTAAAAGCATCAAAA
Organism: Musca domestica; assembly: GCF_030504385.1. Classification (NCBI taxonomy): domain Eukaryota; kingdom Metazoa; phylum Arthropoda; class Insecta; order Diptera; family Muscidae; genus Musca; species Musca domestica. The sequence goes on along the minus strand of NW_026712207.1, from coordinate 6,989,278 downwards.
TGGCGAATATAGGGAGGTGCAATTATATGGGGGCTATACCTAATTTTGGACCTATATAGCCCATTTTCAATACCAAAAGTCGCGCAGAACAAAGACACATCTGAGTAAAATTTTGTTAATCTACATAAATTCGTTCGGAAGCTAAAGTGATTTCCACAGAGGGACAGACGTACGGACATTGCTAAATTGACATAGAATATTATGCTGATGAAGAATATATATACTTTGTTCTGATTGTATATTTCCAAATATTACAAATTTATTATACCCTCCAGCAGCTAAGTTCGGCCTGGACGAACTTTTAATTCCATCCACCATTTTGAAGTAGTTTGAACAAAATTCTATGCAGATCCCCGTCTGGTTTTCGTTTAAGAAGTATTTTTGGACAAATTCTTTTTGAGATTTTTAAACCCTCAGCCGTATGGCTAGAAAGGCTACGTATCAGTTGAAAAACGTGCTTCATCGAAATAACGATTTCAGACCATAGGTCTCTGTGGACCAAATCCGTTTTTATGACATTTCGAGTCGATCTAGAAAAGAAAGAATAATCCGATGGTGCTGCAACTTTTTAAATCCTAATATTTGCGTTAGTGCTAGGTCAGATGCGAAAATAGACAATATCGGTTCACTCCATCGAGTACCTCCCCCACATAGGGTCAACATTTTGAATAATTATAACTCTTATAAAATGTGATGTGAATGTCCGAATGTCTTTAAATTGTGACAATATTTTTATTAACCAAAGGTCTGGCGTAAAGATGGAGTATATTGGTCCACTTCTTCTGGCCCCTCCCTTACAAAAGGGGCAAAATTTTGATTGACCATGAAGCTCATAAAACGTGAAATTAACATCCGATTTCATTTAGACTTGGTACATCTCAATAGTTTCATCAACACAAGATTGTTAAAAATATGGTAGAAATAGGACCATTTCTTCTTGTACCTCCCCCACAAAGGGTCAACGTTTTGAATGACCAAAACGATCATAAAATCCGAAATAACCATCCGGCATCTTAAAATTGCACCCATCACAATGTTTTTATTAACCCAAGGTCTGGTGTGGAGATGGTATATATCGGTCCACTCCTACTGGTACCTCCCTCTCAAAGGGTCAACATTTTGAGTAACTATGAAGCTCATAGAACCCGAAATTAATATCCGATTCCATTCAAATATGGCCCGTCTCAATATGAACAGAAGATCTGTTATAAATATGGTAGAAATTCGACCATTCCTTTTGGTACCTCGCCCACATAAGGTTCAAATTTTGAAAAAACAAACGCTCAAAATTCACACATCCAAATATTTTTGCTAGCGCGAGATCTATTCTGAAGTGATATATATCTGCCAGCCCCTCCTGCTACCTCACATAAAAAGGGTCACAATTTTCAATGCTTATATCTGTCATAACATGTGATTCTTTACAACTTGTTATATCTAAATATTTCTCTTAACCAGAAATCTGATATGCATATGTAATTTTTCGGAATTTATGATTTCGCATTAAAGTGTATATAAATGTTCGATTTCCTTCAAATTTTGCACATACCAATATTTTTATCAGTATTAGATGGAGTATGAAAAAGAATACTTCGGTCTACTATATCAGTTACCTCACGCATACTTCCACATTTTCCAAACAATTTGCACATATCTCATATAAAGTAGTCGATATATTCCAAATATGCCACGTTGTAATATTTATATTAGTCTTAGGTCAGATACGAATTGGTCAATATTGATCAAAATTGGCCAACTTCTTCGAAACCTCCTCTATAGTAATATAATATTTGTAATATTTTTTCACCTTACAACACAGGTTGGGGCTATTAAAATGTTCACAAGGGAAGGGTTAAGGCTAGGCATATTGTTTTTAAAGATGTCCGCATTATATTTAGGGCTTGAATGGACCAACAACTAAAAAGGTTCCTGATTTTGCAGCCGTTATAAAGGTCACAAATAGAAACCAAAAGACACGTACTCTCGCATGAAGTTAGACTTTAGGACAGCGGGTAGAAGGGAGCTCTACTTTTGTGTAAAAAAAATATCCGAATATCTGAAATACACAAAATTATTTTTATGCTGATTTCGTTGGTGAATACAGACAAATATGGATGAATCTAAATTTGGAGATGATCGCAAAATATTAGGAGGGTCAAATGAATTAAAAACAGAAAACAAATCTTATCACACAATTGAAGGCTATCGACAAGCCTGAGGAGAGACTCAAGGACAGGGAAGAATTCTAGCATTTTGGATAACCATTGGATTAAGAGTGATATCTGGGACAAAATTTAGCAGTGAGAGGCTCTGTCAGCTCTGAACTTAAAATATCAACAAAGTCGTGATTGGGTTTAATATTGTGGTCGAAACCTTCAAAATACCGAAAAGCATGAGGTATGGTAACATAGGAACTACACCAAGTAGTGGATAAATCTTAAATTTCTTTAGAAAGGAGAAATCATATCTACTCAATACTCAAAATATCAGGTTACACATGATTCGGCTAAAAAATTGTGGTCAAAAGAATTCAAACTACCGAAAATCGGGAAATTACGCTATATGGGAACCATACCGAAACGTGGACCGATATGTCTCATTTTTAATACCAAACATACTAAGGGTAATATAAATGTCTGATTTCAAAGCGATAGAATGCGTCTATGTATTAATCTGACCCCACTGTGGGCCGATACAGAGTATTTACGAGTCTCATTCTGTAATCATACTTAGCAAAAAACAAGTAAAAACCATTAAGTTCGGCCGGGCCAAACTTTTAATACCCTCCACCTTAGGGTAAAAGAAACATTAGAAGAAATGTGGCAAAAACCATTAAATTACCGAATATCGGGAGGTACCGTTATATGGGGGCTATACCAAAACGTGGACCTATAATTACAATGTTTCGCTACACGAACTAGGACCCATTATGACCCACAAATACCAATTTTTAGACAAATCAGTGAAAAAATGTGGCAAAAACCATAAAAATACCGAATATCGGGATGTACCGTTATATGGGGGCTATATCAAATCATGGACCCATGCATGCAATGTTTCGCCACCGGAGCTGGAACCCATTATGACCAACAAATACCAATTTTCAGACAAATCCGTGAAAAAAGGTTGCAAAAATCATCAAATTACCGAATATCGGGAGGTACCGTTATATGGGGGCTATACCAAATCATGGACCCATACATGCAATGTTTCGCCACCGGAGCTGGAAACCATTATGACCCACAAATACCAATTTTTAGACAAATCCGTGAAAAAATGTGGCAAAAAAAAACTAAAATACCGAATATCTGGAGGTACCTTTATATGGGCGCTATACCACAACGTAGACCTATAAATGCAATGTTTTGCCACACGCTCAGGGACCCGTTATGACCTATAAATACCAATTTCCAGACAAATCCGTGAAAAAATGTGGCATAAATCATCAAAATACCGAATATCGGGAGGTACCGTTATATGGGGACTATACCAGAACGTGGACCGATATATCTCATTTTCAATACCAACCATCCTAGACACAATGCAAAAAGCTCTGCTAAATTTTGGCGCTCTACGTCAAATAATGTGGGCTGTATCGTGATTTCAACAGACAGACAGACAGACGGACAGACAGACAGACAGACGCACATCGTTAAATCGACTTAGAATTTTATGCTGATTATGAATATATATACTTTATGGGGTCTAAGACGAATATTTAAGGATGTTACAAACGGAATGACAAAGTTAATATACCCTCCTTTCCAAGGTGGAGGGTATAACAAGTAGGCAAAGTCTATAGTCGTGTGATACCCTACAACATTACAATATGTTAGAAGCCTCTTATGTCCAAATCCAAATCAAAATTGTAAGATTTCGCTTTTGAAACTCTGTCCTTTACTCTAACTTCATGCTAGATTTAGTGTCCTTTGATGTCTATTTGCGACCGCTGAAATATCAGGAACATGTTTAGGCCTAGCCTTTCTGAGCCTAATCCTACCCTTTTGAAAATGTTCATGACTATTGGACGATAGTTGCAATCTGTATATAATAACCCCAATCTGTGTTGTAAAGTGCAAAAATATTACGGAATATACACTTCAATATTATAAGTCAAATTGAAAAAATCGCATGCGATAAAAAATAAAAAAATGTCACAAAATACCATAAAATCTACATTAACATCATTATTGATATCTTTTTATGCGATCTTTTTAGATTTAATGCTCTTATGCCAAGAGGGCATTCTGAATTGACACAATTTTTCGAAATCGGTCCAGCCATTTTTAAGATATAAATATTCTAGCTAACATTTCGCTATATATATCCGATATATTTAATATCGGTATCTACGTAACGCTCAGAATTGACCTGTTCGTAATTTTAGGGATTAAAAATATTCGAGGTTTAATGGAAAATTTGAATTTTATTTAACACAAATGTTATGGTCTATTTCACCCATTAAATATTACCCGATGACCATCAAAATTGGAAGCCTTATGCCCAGTTCTAAGCACTAGCCCCATGCTAACTTCCGCGTCGATTGGTCTATAATTGCGACCTGTAGAGCAACTGCAAAATCTGGAATTTTTTCCAGTAAATATTATGCGATCATCTCCAAAAAAATAGGGTTCTACTCTGACCCTAGCCCCACCTCCGTTCTAAATTTCATGAAGATCGGGCCATAATTGCGACCTGTTGAGTGATTACAAATTAACATGGACAGACGAACGGACGGACATACATAGCTAAATCGACTCATCACGGCGAGATAGGAAGATCCACATATACTTTCCTATGTTGGAAACCAATATTTCGAAGTTTTTGGCCCAATCAAACTTATAATACCCCCAACACATAGTGTTGTAGGGTATAATCATTATATATTGGATTAGTAACTTTTTATTTTCACAAGGCCATCTGACGTTAAATAAATAGTTATTTCCTGGCCACAAATTGGACGAAGAATTAGTAGTTATGACTTCCAATTGTATTTATCCTATCCTAGCTGTTAAAATAATACAATATGTATAATAATACGAATTGAAATAAGTTTTTTTGCTGGGAAAGAGTATATTTATTCAGAGTGTTAATAGCTAACATATTTACTGCATTTTTGGCAAAATGAGAATGTAATTAAATAACGTTGAAGAAGTTGCTTCGCAATGAATCATTTACTCTTTAAATAAATAATAAAAAAAAACAAAAACATAATTCTATTCATCCAGACATGCCACAAACATCTTTACAGGTTGTGGTTATTCAAAAATAAATAAATGAAACGTAACATTTTTAATTTAATACTTATGTTGAAAGTCATTCACATCGTATTAATGCTCCTCGTCGTAGTCAAGGATATTTGCAAATGGTAATAATTCTTTATGAAATTAAATATCTATGCGAAATCATAACATTTCCATGTATTAATATTTAAATAAATATATATATGTGTATATTTATAAAGAAGTGATTTATGATGGAATGAATTTAAATAAAATGTTTGTATAATGTAGGTGTGCACACCTACACAGTTACTCACACATAGATTTCTGTACAAGGACTACAAAATTACATTATTGTATTTAGAGAAAATTTTCAAAATAATTGAATTATTGTCTTCGTACAAAACATTAAATGCAAATGACACTGTGGCATTATTAATTCCTTGAATTGAGTTAGCAGAGAATTTAATTAAAATCTTTACCGAAAACCCATAATAATCATAATATAAACAAATAGCAACAATAATAAAATCAACAACCACAACTATGTGTGCCTGAGGTGTTGGAAAGGATTTGTTTGAAAATTTTCAGAATTTAATTCAATGAATTTAAAACAAAGTGTTTGGAATGGCAATAGAGTTGTGGTAGAAGAAAGAATGTTTGAAGAAAAATGAGATTAGATCGGCGAGGGCGAATGGAGGCTGTTATTGTATACATATAGAACTTGGAATCCGTAATTTCGCAATTTCGTTTACTATTCGGTTAACAAACCAAATAAAAATATGGTCTTACCGCCCAAATCGGTGCTTCAAATTACAACTAATTTTGCTCAAGAAACATCTGACGTTAAAAGACCGAAAACTTGGGTTTTTTTAATATTTTTGAAGTAAATTACAAGGCTATACTTTTTTACAATTACTAACTTTTAGAAACACTATCTAAGGAAATGACGTGGTCTTTTTTGAGGGACAACATATAACGTGGGTAATTTTTTCTTGCAATATTTTCTGAGGTACTATTCAAGATAAATGATGGATTTTCAAATATAATTTTGAGAGACTATTTAAGGGTAAAACGTCGATTTAAAAATATATATTTTTTGAAACTACAGGGTGAGATAACAAATCTGCAACAAAGTCAAACGCTATTTACTGAATACATGTCGAAAATAGCATCAAATTTTAGAATATGTTTAGATTCGTTCGAATTGGTCACCTTTGGTACGAATTATGACCTTCTGATGGACACTTTGGTATTTTTTAGTGCCAACCTTGCTTTCCAAAATGCTTCAGACATAATAGCCCAACGGATTGGTATCCGGTGATTTTGGTGGCCATTGTGCGCTGGAAATGAAGCGAGGAACCTCATTTTGTAACCATTCTTGGGTGGCGGCGCATGTTGAGTGCGATGGTGCTGAGTCCTGTTGGAATGCTCAAGGTCTGGGGCCAAAATGTTTTCGTGCCCAAGGCTTTAATATATCCTACAGAATATTTTCGCGACTATATTCGGCATTTATTTTGATGCCACTGTCGATTTATACGAGCAGAGAGCGACCCTTGGCTGTTATGGCTGCCCACACCGGCGCTTGAGCTCTGGTGGCCAACCGAAGGTCCACATTTTCAGCTGACCTCTTTGGCAAGTAAACACGATCATTTTGTTTGTTTACAAACTGTTGGACAACGAATGTTTTCTCATCGGAGACGGAGAAAACCAAATTCGGCAGTTCAACACTTTCGACCAAGCGAGGGAACTCTTTAGCTCATATGAATGTATTTTCTTTCAGTTGCGGTGTAAGTTCTTGCACTTTTTGGAATTTCAATGGCTTTGCCCCGAGCTCGTTTTTCAATATTTGCTGAATGGAATATTGCGATATGTTCAGCTCACGAGCCATTTTTCGGCCAATGCGACGCCGGTTTCGATCAAGTCGCTTCTTTACTTTAGGAAATAACTTGCATTATTTGAAAGACTATTTGACGATATAAAAAAATATTTTTTTGACTATTAAATTTAAAGGCAAACACCTAGGCGTTTTTTCAATACTTTTTGAAGGATTTTTTATTGGCTACAAATTTTCTTCAATTACACTGCCCGGTACCTAACCTGGGTTGAAGAAAATGTTTTAAAAACATTGGACATTTGGAGTCAATGTCTTGGAAATTTGTCTGTCTGGTTGGCTGGTCCGCACGATAACTCTCGAAGGGAGTATCTGGTACATCGGGACATTATTATCAAACTAAGATCCACTTCGCAGATGGGAAATATCTGTACACTTCTTCTAGTACTTCCCCCCACAAAAGTTCGAATTTAAAAAAAAATATATGTTACTGCACTGATAGGAAAAGGATAACCCGATGTTGCTCCAACTTTTCAAATCCCAATATTTGCATCAGTTAAAGGTCAGGTGTTAAAATGACATGAAGTTCCTGCCCCACAAGGGGTCAAAATTTTGAATTATTATAACTCTTATAAAATGAGATCATCTTCAAATTAGACACATCTCAATGTTTTTATTAACTCAAATGGAATATATCCACTCCTTCAAAAGGTCAAAATAACCAAGGAGATTATAAAATTAACCTCAGATTCCATTCAGGCATGGCACATCTCAATATTTTGCATCAACACAAGATCTGTTATAAAGATGGACACAAGATCCGTTATAAAGATGGTATAGATCGGACCATTTCTTCTAGTATCTCCCCCACAAAGGGTCAACATTATGAATGATAACAACTCTTATAAAATCAGAAACAAGCATACTTTTCTGTTAATATTTCAGTCATCTCATTATTTCTACTAACACAATATATGCTGTAAAGATGGGGTATATCGGTCCACTCCTACTGGCACCTCCCCCACAAAGGGTCAAAATTTGGAATATTCATGAAGCTTATAAAACGCGAAATCAACATTTGATTTTATTGACACTTAGTACATCTCTATATTTCCATCAACACAAGATATTTTATAATTATGGTAGAGACCGGACCATTTCCGCTTGCACATCACCCCCATAGGGTTCAAGATTTTAAGTCAGTATAGAAGCCTATTATTTCTTGAAGATGATTGTAAAATATTTAAGGAAATGGACCAAAAACAGAAAAATTCACCGATTTTGCAGTTGTTTTACAGGCCAAAATTATAAACTAATCGACGCGAAATTTTGCATGGGGTTAGAGTTTAGGGCTGAACAGAAGTCCACCAATTTGGATGATCATCGCACAATATTTAGCGGGTACAATAGACTTATACGTAAAAAAATTCGATAATTCCCATTACACCACGAATATTTAAGACGAAGGGGTCATTTCTGACCATAACATTGTGTTGATAGCCAAGATATCGAATATACAGGGTGAGATAAAAAAACTGTAACCAAATTCAGGCTGCTGTCATTTCTAAGCCACTCATCCGACAGCGGTTAAAATTATTCCAGTGACAGCTCATTTTATTGTTTACAAACGTTCAAAAGCATTTTGGTCAGAATTTTTCAGAAATAAGGTTATTCGTGATGGAATTCAAGCGTGATAGTGTGATTTCTTTATATTTGGCTGGAACACCACAAGTGACTATCGTAAGAACACTCCAGCTTTTAAATGTGAATAAATCTTTTGTGTCTCATGCCATTGATCGTTACCGTGATACTGGTACCGTAGCCCGAAGTCAAGGAAATGGACGGAAGAAAACAGCAATATCAGCAGAACTGGTTCGAAAAGCAAAAAAGCGACTTTATCGAATCCGCGTCGCAGTGGCCGAAAAACATATCACAATACTCCATTCTCCAAATATTGAGAAATGAGCTCGGCCATTGAAATTCCAAAAAGTGCAAGAACTTACACCGCAACTGAAAGAAAATAGACTGAAAAGAGCTAAGGAGTTGTTTTGCTCGCCCGAAAGTGCTGAACTGCCGAATTTGGTTCTCTCCGTCTCCAGTGAGAAAACATTCGTTGTCCAGCTGTTTGTAAACAAACAAAATGATCGTGTTTACTTGCCAAAGAGGTCAGCTGAAAATGTGCACCTTCGGTTGGCCACCAGAACTCAAGCGCTGGACATGGTGATGGTATGGGCGCCCTAACAGCCTATGGTCGCTGTCTGTTCATATTAATCGACCGTGGCATCAGAATAAATTCTTAATATTATTGCGAAAATATTCTGGAGGATGTTTTAAAACCTTGGGCACGCAAACATTTTGGCCGCAAACCTTGGACTCAGACAACATGACTCTGCACCATCGCACTCAGCACGCGCCACCGAAGAATGGTTATAAAATGAGGTTCCTCGCTTCATTTCCAGCGCACAATGACCACCAAAATCTCTGGATACAAATACGTTATGTCTGGAGTATTTTGGGTAGCAAGCTTGGCATTAAAAAAATACCAAAGTGTCGATCATCTCAAGCAAGCGCTTCGCCGGGAATGGGCCAAAATACCGCAGAGCAACATTCGAGCAGCGTGTGACAGTTTCATTGGCCGTTTGTGCCAAAGGTGAACATTTCGAACAAATCTTAACTTAGACTAAAAATTGATGCTAGTTCCGATACTATTTGCTTTCATTCAATAAAATTTAAAAAAAATTGTAAAAATTATGGCGTTTGACTTTGTTGCAGTTTTTTTTTATCTCACTCTGTAGTGTGTTATCACATGATCGGCCCCGCACGTCTATCGCATCTGCTAAGTTTTTATACTCTACACCACATAGTGGTAAGGGTATTATGTCTTTGTGCATTTGTTTGTAACATGGAGAAAGAAGCGAAATAGACCCATAGTTACTTTTGAGAATCTCCATAGAATCACTTTCTGAGTTGATTTATGCATGTCGGTCCGTCCGTCCGTCTGTCCATGTATTCTTGTGAACAAAATGTAGTTCGCATTTACTATCCGATTGAGATGAAATTTTCCAAACAACATTTGTTTGTCCCAAGGACGAACCCTATTGAAATTGGAGATAATCGGTACAAAAATTAGATATAGCTCCCATATATATCTTCGTCCGATTTGCCTTTTATTGTGCACCAAACGTGTAATATCAGCCCGAATAGTATGGAATTTGGCATATACAACCAAACTAGACCTGAAAATATGTATGTATCGAAATCGGTTCAGATATAGCTATAGCTCCCAAATATATTGTTCATCCGATTTTTTATTTTTGTCTTCCGCAGCCGTAATATGCACTTTGTAACAACAATATTTGGGGAAATGTAACAAATACAGCTCAGAAATATCTTTGCCTAATTTTATCGAGATTTGGATATAGCTTCCATATATAACTTCGTCCGATTTACATTTTATTGTACACCAAACGTCTAATATTTGCCCAAATGCGATGGAATTTTGCACATACAACCAAATTAGACCAGAAAATAAGTATACCAAATTTTATAGAAATTGGTTCAGTTATAGCTATAGCTCCCATATATAATCTTCATCCGATTTGTCATATTTGTTACCCACAGCCGTTATATGCACTCGGTAACAACGATATTCAGGGAAACATATCAAATACAGCTCAGAAATATCTTTGCCAAATTTTATCGAGATCGGTTCAGATTTGAATATAGTTTCCATATATATATATATATATATATATATATATATATCTATATCTATAAAAGAGGAAAATGTTTGTATGTTTGTTTGTTTGTTTGTTTGTTTGTTTGTTTGTTTGTAATTTATGGACTCGAAAACCGCTGAACAGATTTTCCTGAAAATTTGCATGTATACTGCAACATCGCCTGAAAGTAACATAGGCTATATACATTTTTGAAATTCCACTTGGAAGTGGAGATATGGCATCGGAATCGGGGGTACCTCCCAAAAATTTAGATTTTGTATGCAAATATCTATTGATCGATTACAGATACAGTCTCCAAATTTGGAATGCGTAACGGAATTTGGAACAAAAATAAATCTGCCAAATTATATTGAAATCGGTTTAGATTTGGATATAGCTCCCATATATATTTTTGGCCGATTTCATGCATTTGATGCACCAAACATGCTATGTATCCCAAATTTCAATGAAATTTGAAACGTGTGATGGATTTTATCTAAAAAGTTGATTTCCCAAATTATATTGAAATCGGTTCAGATTTGGATATAGCTTCCATATATATATTCGACCGATTTCGTTCATTTGATGCCCCAAACACGATATGAATGTTCGATTCTATTGAAATTTGGAATGTTTAACGGGATTTGATCCGAAAATAAATTTATCAAATTATATTGAAATCGGTTCAGATTTGGATATAGCTCCCATATACATTTTCGGCCGATTTCATGTATTTGGTACACCAAACACGATATGTATGTCCAATTTTAATGAAGTTTAAAATATGTAACGAAATTGGGAGCAAAAATGAATTTGTCAAATTATATTGAAATCGGTTCAGATTCGGATATAGCTCCCATATATATTTTCGACCGATTTCATGTATTTGATGAACCAAACACGTTATGTATCTCTAATTTCAATGAAATTTGAAATGTGTAGCGGAAATTAAAATGAATATACATTTGTCAAATTATATTGAAATCGGTTCAGATTTGGATATAGCTCCCATATATATCTTCAACCGATTTCGTTTATTTGATGCACCAAACACGATATGTATGTTCGATTCCAATGAAATTGGGAATGTGTGACGGGATTTTGATTAGAAAATAAATTAGTCAAATTATATTAAAATCGGTTCAGATTTGGATATAGCTCTCATATATATTTTCGACCGATTTCATATATTTTATGCCCCAAACACGGTATGTATGTTCGAGTCCAAAGAAATTTGGAATATGTGACGGGATTTTGATTAGAAAATAAATTAGTCAAATTATATTAAAATCGGTTCAGATTTGGATATAGCTCCCATATATATTTTCCGCTGATTTCACATATTTGATGCACAAAACACGATATGTATTTCCGATTCCAATGAAATTCGCCATGAGTGACTAAATTTGGTACAAAAATAAATTTGACGAATTATATTCAAATTCGCTCAGATTTGATTATAGCTCCCATATATATTCTCCGTCGATTTCACATATTTGATGCATCCAAAGCGAGAGAGACGAAATCTGGCACCAGAAAAAATTGCCAAATTATATTGAAATCGGTTGAGGTTTGGGTATAACTAACATATATATTTCGGCCGACTTCATACATGTTATGTACAAACACGATATATATGACCGATTCCAATGAAATTCAGAAAGTGTGGCGGAATTTGGTTACAATAAAAAATGTGATAAATTAATTGGAAATAAGTTAAGATTTGGATATAGCTCCCATATATATATATTCTCGGCCGATTTCACATATTTGACGCACCAATTTCAATGAAATGGCGGAATTTGGTGCAAAAGTAAATTTTTTAAAATTATATTTACATCGGATCAGATTGGGATATGATTTTAATAAGAACCATTGACCCACAGCGCCTTAGACTAACACTAAAAAACAACACAATAGTTAATTTGAAATACGATTTTTACGGGAAAGTATGTTGCTACCTCGAATTCACTAATTGCAATAGTAATGTCACTCAACTTCAAAAAATTGCAGTTTCCTGCACGCTTGGTATTTTCTATGAAAAACATAAATCCGAAGGACAAACCCTTCGTGTATGCATGTCATGTTACTGCTTTTCTATTGGTATTGTTTATTAACGCATTAAAGTAGTGCAATACTTTTGTTTTAATTTTAATTATTTTTTTTTATCCAACATATATTCGTAAATGAAATGTTGAACGCATATAAAATCAAAAGGGGTAGCGAAGCGCACCGGGTTCAGCTAGTATATATATATATATATATATATATATATATATATATATATATATACATATATATATATATATATATATATATATATATATATATATATATATATATATATATATATATATATATATATATATATATATATATATATATGGAAACTATATTCAAATCTGAACCGATCTCGATAAAATTTGGCAAAGATATTTCTGAGCTGTATTTGATATGTTTCCCTGAATATCGTTGTTACCGAGTGCATATAACGGCTGTGGGTAACAAATATGACAAATCGGATGAAGATTATATATGGGAGCTATAGCTATAACTGAACCAATTTCTATAAAATTTGGTATACTTATTTTCTGGTCTAATTTGGTTGTATGTGCAAAAATCCATCGCATTTGGGCAAATATTAGACGTTTGGTGTACAATAAAATGTAAATCGGACGAAGTTATATATGGAAGCTATATCCAAATCTCGATAAAATTAGGCAAAGATATTTCTGAGCTGTATTTGTTACATTTCCCCAAATATTGTTGTTACAAAGTGCATATTACGGCTGCGGAAGACAAAAATAAAAAATCGGATGAACAATATATTTGGGAGCTATAGCTATATCTGAACCGATTTCGATACATACATATTTTCAGGTCTAGTTTGGTTGTATATGCCAAATTCCATACTATTCGGGCTGATATTACACGTTTGGTGCACAATAAAAGGCAAATCGGACGAAGATATATATGGGAGCTATATCTAATTTTTGTACCGATTATCTCCAATTTCAATAGGGTTCGTCCTTGGGACAAACAAATGTTGTTTGGAAAATTTCATCTCAATCGGATAGTAAATGCGAACTACATTTTGTTCACAAGAATACATGGACAGACGGACGGACGGACCGACATGCATAAATCAACTCAGAAAGTGATTCTATGGAGATTCTCAAAAGTAACTATGGGTCTATTTCGCTTCTTTCTCCATGTTACAAACAAATGCACAAAGACATAATACCCTTACCACTATGTGGTGTAGAGTATAAAAACTTAGCAGATGCGATAGACGTGCGGGGCCGATCATGTGATAACACACTACAGAGTGAGATAAAAAAAAACTGCAACAAAGTCAAACGCCATAATTTTTACAATTTTTTTTAAATTTTATTGAATGAAAGCAAATAGTATCGGAACTAGCATCAATTTTTAGTCTAAGTTAAGATTTGTTCGAAATGTTCACCTTTGGCACAAACGGCCAATGAAACTGTCACACGCTGCTCGAATGTTGCTCTGCGGTATTTTGGCCCATTCCCGGCGAAGCGCTTGCTTGAGATGATCGACACTTTGGTATTTTTTTAATGCCAAGCTTGCTACCCAAAATACTCCAGACATAACGTATTTGTATCCAGAGATTTTGGTGGTCATTGTGCGCTGGAAATGAAGCGAGGAACCTCATTTTATAACCATTCTTCGGTGGCGCGTGCTGAGTGCGATGGTGCAGAGTCATGTTGTCTGAGTCCAAGGTTTGCGGCCAAAATGTTTGCGTGCCCAAGGTTTTAAAACATCCTCCAGAATATTTTCGCAATAATATTAAGAATTTATTCTGATGCCACGGTCGATTAATATGAACAGACAGCGACCATAGGCTGTTAGGGCGCCCATACCATCACCATGTCCAGCGCTTGAGTTCTGGTGGCCAACCGAAGGTGCACATTTTCAGCTGACCTCTTTGGCAAGTAAACACGATCATTTTGTTTGTTTACAAACAGCTGGACAACGAATGTTTTCTCACTGGAGACGGAGAGAACCAAATTCGACAGTTCAGCACTTTCGGGCGAGCAAAACAACTCCTTAGCTCTTTTCAGTCTATTTTCTTTCAGTTGCGGTGTAAGTTCTTGCACTTTTTGGAATTTCAATGGCCGAGCTCATTTCTCAATATTTGGAGAATGGAGTATTGTGATATGTTTTTCGGCCACTGCGACGCGGATTCGATAAAGTCGCTTTTTTGCTTTTCGAACCAGTTCTGCTGATATTGCTGTTTTCTTCCGTCCATTTCCTTGACTTCGGGCTACGGTACCAGTATCACGGTAACGATCAATGGCATGAGACACAAAAGATTTATTCACATTTAAAAGCTGGAGTGTTCTTACGATAGTCACTTGTGGTGTTCCAGCCAAATATAAAGAAATCACACTATCACGCTTGAATTCCATCACGAATAACCTTATTTCTGAAAAATTCTGACCAAAATGCTTTTGAACGTTTGTAAACAATAAAATGAGCTGTCACTGGAATAATTTTAACCGCTGTCGGATGAGTGGCTTAGAAATGACAGCAGCCTGAATTTGGTTACAGTTTTTTTATCTCACCCTGTATATTCGATATCTTGGCTATCAACACAATGTTATGGTCAGAAATGACCCCTTCGTCTTAAATATTCGTGGTGTAATGGGAATTATCGAATTTTTTTACGTATAAGTCTATTGTACCCGCTAAATATTGTGCGATGATCATCCAAATTGGTGGACTTCTGTTCAGCCCTAAACTCTAACCCCATGCAAAATTTCGCGTCGATTAGTTTATAATTTTGGCCTGTAAAACAACTGCAAAATCGGTGAATTTTTCTGTTTTTGGTCCATTTCCTTAAATATTTTACAATCATCTTCAAGAAATAATAGGCTTCTATACTGACTTAAAATCTTGAACCCTATGGGGGTGATGTGCAAGCGGAAATGGTCCGGTCTCTACCATAATTATAAAATATCTTGTGTTGATGGAAATATAGAGATGTACTAAGTGTCAATAAAATCAAATGTTGATTTCGCGTTTTATAAGCTTCATGAATATTCCAAATTTTGACCCTTTGTGGGGGAGGTGCCAGTAGGAGTGGACCGATATACCCCATCTTTACAGCATATATTGTGTTAGTAGAAATAATGAGATGACTGAAATATTAACAGAAAAGTATGCTTGTTTCTGATTTTATAAGAGTTGTTATCATTCATAATGTTGACCCTTTGTGGGGGAGATACTAGAAGAAATGGTCCGATCTATACCATCTTTATAACGGATCTTGTGTCCATCTTTATAACAGATCTTGTGTTGATGCAAAATATTGAGATGTGCCATGCCTGAATGGAATCTGAGGTTAATTTTATAATCTCCTTGGTTATTTTGACCTTTTGAAGGAGTGGATATATTCCATTTGAGTTAATAAAAACATTGAGATGTGTCTAATTTGAAGATGATCTCATTTTATAAGAGTTATAATAATTCAAAATTTTGACCCCTTGTGGGGCAGGAACTTCATGTCATTTTTAACACCTGACCTTTAACTGATGCAAATATTGGGATTTGAAAAGTTGGAGCAACATCGGGTTATCCTTTTCCTATCAGTGCAGTAACATATATTTTTTTTTAAATTCGAACTTTTGAAGAAGTGTACAGATATTTCCCATCTGCGAAGTGGATCTTAGTTTGATAATAATGTCCCGATGTACCAGATACTCCCTTCGAGAGTTATCGTGCGGACCAGCCAACCAGACAGACAAATTTCCAAGACATTGACTCCAAATGTCCAATGTTTTTAAAACATTTTCTTCAACCCAGGTTAGGTACCGGGCAGTGTAATTGAAGAAAATTTGTAGCCAATAAAAAATCCTTCAAAAAGTATTGAAAAAACGCCTAGGTGTTTGCCTTTAAATTTAATAGTCAAAAAAATATTTTTTTATATCGTCAAATAGTCTTTCAAATAATGCAAGTTATTTCCTAAAGTAAAGAAGCGACTTGATCGAAACCGGCGTCGCATTGGCCGAAAAATGGCTCGTGAGCTGAACATATCGCAATATTCCATTCAGCAAATATTGAAAAACGAGCTCGGGGCAAAGCCATTGAAATTCCAAAAAGTGCAAGAACTTACACCGCAACTGAAAGAAAATACATTCATATGAGCTAAAGAGTTCCCTCGCTTGGTCGAAAGTGTTGAACTGCCGAATTTGGTTTTCTCCGTCTCCGATGAGAAAACATTCGTTGTCCAACAGTTTGTAAACAAACAAAATGATCGTGTTTACTTGCCAAAGAGGTCAGCTGAAAATGTGGACCTTCGGTTGGCCACCAGAGCTCAAGCGCCGGTGTGGGCAGCCATAACAGCCAAGGGTCGCTCTCTGCTCGTATAAATCGACAGTGGCATCAAAATAAATGCCGAATATAGTCGCGAAAATATTCTGTAGGATATATTAAAGCCTTGGGCACGAAAACATTTTGGCCCCAGACCTTGAGCATTCCAACAGGACTCAGCACCATCGCACTCAACATGCGCCGCCACCCAAGAATGGTTACAAAATGAGGTTCCTCGCTTCAATACAGCTCAGAAATATCTTTGCCTAATTTTATCGAGATTTGGATATAGCTTCCATATATAACTTCGTCCGATTTACATTTTATTGTACACCAAACGTCTAATATTTGCCCAAATGCGATGGAATTTTGCACATACAACCAAATTAGACCAGAAAATAAGTATACCAAATTTTATAGAAATTGGTTCAGTTATAGCTATAGCTCCCATATATAATCTTCATCCGATTTGTCATATTTGTTACCCACAGCCGTTATATGCACTCGGTAACAACGATATTCAGGGAAACATATCAAATACAGCTCAGAAATATCTTTGCCAAATTTTATCGAGATCGGTTCAGATTTGAATATAGTTTCCATATATATATATATATATATATATATATATATATATATATATATATATATATATATATATATATATATATATATATATATATATATATATATATATATATATGTATATATATATATATATATATATATATATATATATATATATATATATATATATATATATTTATCCGATTTCAAATTAATTTTGCACAAAATGGGCAATACAAGTTCGAATTTAAAAGATACAAATGCTTCGGCATATTTAGTCCTTTGAACTTTAAATTATCATAGCGTGTATGATTGAATTCTCCCATAAAAACTTTTAATTGTTATGCGGAGCTCTACTAAATTGGCAAAGTGGTGTGGGGTATCATAAAGTCGGCCCCGCCGACTTTCTTTACTGTTTTTTTGCTTTCATAATGTAACTTTATCTCTTACACAGTACAAGAATTATTCCAATTACGTTGAATGGAACCCATTGAAATTGAAGTATTTTTTACGAAAGGAAACTTTCAGTTTTTCCTTCAGCTGCTTGCACTACAAAGTTCTTCAACAAGTGAAATGAATTAGAAACCTACTTTTATTCAATTCATTTTTTAGAAAAAGTTTTTCCATTAATGCAGTTTTCATGGGAAAATGCCGCAATAACTCTTACATTTGCACTCTAAGGCAATGTTTATTTAGCCGAAACTTTATCAATTAACAAATGTGTTTCAAATTGTTGCGGAAGGTAAAATGTTGCTGATGAAAGAAAATAAATTCTAACATTTCAACTAATTAGATTTTTTACGGAGAATTTCGCACATACATTGATACAAAATCTTGGAAAATTTTTAAAAATTTCTTTCCAAATTTGATGATGTAAAAATATAACAACACAACTGCATTTTTCCCATACACACATAAAAACAAGTAAGTAAAGGCTACAGTCGAGCGGGGCCGACCGTTGAATACCCTACAACACTTTAATAAACGATACAGTTTATATAGGCCAAATACTTGAAAGTATTCCGCAAGATATTGTGACAAATAATAAAAGAAAACCATCAGGTTTCGTTCTCTAATTTTGGAATAATAGCAACTTTAACTAATTTGCTCATTTCCAATTTATTGGTAGATGTTGCACGTAAATGGTCTTCCTAGATCTGGAACCAATATTTCCAAAAGACCTATAATCTCTCAGAAGTGGTAAAAGATTAATATTTATTTTTGGTTTTTGACTGAACGAAATCAGCGTTAACGAAATAGTCAGAAGTGCGTCTTTCCTGTATTTGTGAATTCTCCAAAAAGTACTGGAATGAAATACGAAAATATTTTGTCTACAAAAGTTGGCAAACTCCTTCACACATTGAATATTTTTGGATGGCCATCCAAAACTGCTTGGCTTTTGCAATGCCCGGTAACCCCTATTCAAATGTGCGTGATGATCGGGCAATAATTACGACCTGCTGACAATTTTGCAGTTTTTTTGGTCCATTTCAACCTCTAAATATATGGCAATCATCTTCAAAAAGCCTAGGCTTCTATTCTGACCCTCATCTGATCCCCATGCAAAATTTCATAAGGATCGGGCCATAAATGCGATCTGTATATGATATCCTGATATTCTAACTACTTAGTTTTGTTAGCTGTAGAAATATTACCAAATGTTTAATTCAAAATGAAAATATGCCAAAAATATGACAAAATTGAAAAAATATGAGAAAATCTTACAAAATCCATATTTTCATCTTTAGAGAGATATTTGTATGCCATTTTTTTAGACGTTTTTTCTTTTCTGCCAAAAGGCCATTCTGAATTAATGAGAACTGTCGAAATCAGTTCAGCCGTTCTCGACATATAAGAGATCTTTCAAGCATATCTTCTTTGATAGACATATATATCGCACATATTTTGCTATATATCCGATTTGTTGGATGTTAACATCAATGTAAAGGTCAGAAGTAACCTTGGTAAGACTTTGTGAATTCGCCGGTATTTAAAAAAATCACGGTTTAATGAAAATTGTTGAATTTTTTCAACACAAAACACATGGTCTATTTTACCCGCTAAATATTATTCGATGACCTCCCAAATTGGTAGGCTTTTTCCCCGCCCTAAACTCTAGCTACATGCGAAATTCCGCGTCGATTGGTCTATAATTGCGACCTATATAGCTACTGCAAAATCCGACATTTTTTCAGTTTTTGGTCCATTTCGACCCCTAAATATTATGCGATCATCTCCAAAAGAAATAGGGTTCTATTCTGACCCTAGCCCCACCTCCATTCTAAATTTCGTGAAGATCGGGCCATAATTGCGACCTGTAGAGTGATTACAAATTAACATGGACAGACGGACGGACGGACATACATAGCTAGATCGACTCAGCTCGGCGAGCTAGGAAGATCCATATATACTTTCCTATGTGGGAAATCAATATTTCGAGGTGTTACATAATTTTTGGCCCAATTAAACTTATAATACCCCCAACACATAGTGTTGTAGGGTATAAATACATATATAAGTCAA
This sequence comes from Musca domestica, assembly GCF_030504385.1. Classification (NCBI taxonomy): domain Eukaryota; kingdom Metazoa; phylum Arthropoda; class Insecta; order Diptera; family Muscidae; genus Musca; species Musca domestica. Next base: position 6,969,071 of record NW_026712207.1, on the reverse strand, counting down.
CTGTTTATTTTTCCCTCAGAAGTTATACAGTACCTTATTTTTTATACATTCAAATAAAGATGATGATGATTATCATCATTACGATGTTAGGAAATTCCAAATCACTGCATGGGGCCAGAGTAATTGCAACATTACGCCACTTTGACATGAATCCATTTCTACATTCAACGTTCACGTCAATAACCCACTTTCTGTCAAAGACGACTCGCTCACTGACTGACTACCGCCTGACTTTAGCAGCAATTCATGGACAATGAGTTTGAAAATGAAAAATGCAAAACAGACGGATGACTGAATGATGGCAGAATGGCGGAATGATACACCAGCACATCACATCAAATCAAATTGTATATGACAGCGGAATAAAAGTACAAACAAACACTGACAACTGGAACTAGAACATCAAAAGTAACAACATCCGTATCCGCCGAACAGAGTAATCTTTCTTATAAATCGTGCAACTGAAATCCAAGTCAATGCACAAATAGGTCATTACGAAATCATCTACAGCGGAATAGAAAAGAAAATTCACCGTAATCACATCGAAGGAGATTTCAAAATGGAGGTAAATATACATTGGAGATATTTAAATAAGGGATATAGTTGTTTAGGTACATACTTGGGTAAAGGACACAAATGATCTGAATCTAAGTTTTTCAAAAAAAAAAAAAAAAAAAAAAAAAAACAAATGGATGTATACCCTCAGCCAATGTTCGATTATTTAAATATATTTTGATATCTGCTATGATTATTCAAATTTTTGACCCTCTGTGGAGTGGGTTCCGAAGGAATGGGCCAATATTGGCCATTTCGTATTGGACCTAACTAAATATGATATAAATATTGTGAGGTGCCAGGTACGAATTATGGCCTTCAAACGGAAAATTAAATTGTCACGAGTGTTGCTCTGCGGTATTTTGGCCCATTCTCGGCGAAGCGCTTGCTTGAGATGATCCACACTTTGGTATTTTTTTAGTGCCAACCTTGCTGTCCAAAATATTCCAGACACAATAGTCCAACGGCTTGGTATCCAAAGATTTTTGTACTCATTGTGCGATGGAAATTAAGCGAAGAACTTCATTTAGTAACCAATCTTGGGTGGCGTGTGCTGAGTGCGATGGTGCTGAGTCCTGTTGGAATGTCCAAGGTCTGCGGTCAAAATGTTTGCGTGCCCAAGGCTTTAGTGCACCCTCCAGAATATTTTCGCGATAATATTCGGCATCTGTCCTTATATCACGGTCGATAAATATGAGCGGAGAGCGACCATCGGCTGTTATGGCGGTCCACACCATCACCATGGCCAGCGCTTGAGTTCTGGTGGCCGACCGAAGATAAACATTTTCAGCTGACCTCTTTGGCAAGTAAACACGATCATTTTGTTTGTTTACAAACTGCTGGACAACGAATGTTTTCTCATCGGAGACGGAGAAAACCAATTTCGGCAGTTCACCACTTTCGGCCAAGACAAGCAACTCTTTAGCTCTTTTGAGGCTATTTTCTTTCAGTTGTGGTGTAAGTTGTTGCACTTTTTGGAATTTCAATGGCTTTACCCCGAGCTCGTTTTTCAATATTTACCGAATTTAATATTGCGATATTCGACCATGTCGCTTCTTTACTTTTCGAAACATTTCTGCTGATGTTGCTATTTTCTTCCGTCCACTTCCTTGATGTCGGGCTACGCTACGGTAACGAGCGATGTTACGAGACACCCTGTAATTCTCTTCCTCAGGATAATGTACTCACAAGGAACTCCTTGCGTGGATTTTCCCAAAATTCAGTCCATTTGGTCTTATATTATCCATTATAAACCTGAAATCGGATTAAGGATATTTAGGAGCTATATCCAACTTTTAGCCGATCTCGATAAAATTGGGCGAAGGTATTTTTGAGCTTTATAAGATATTTGGTACCAAAATTCATTGTTATGGGGTGTTGAGATGAAAAAACTGCAAGAAGCTTCAAACTGCTGTCATTTCTAAGTCACTCGTCCGATAGCTGTTAAAACTATTCCAATGACAGCTCGTTATATGGTTTACAAGCGCACAAAAGCAGCCTGGTGAGAATTTTCCAGAAAAAAAGTTATTTGCGGAAGAATTCAAGCGTGACAGTGTGATTTCTTTATATTTTACTGGAAAACCACAAGTGGCTGTCGATGGAGCACTCCAGCATTTAAATGTGAATAAATCTTTTGTGTCTCGTACCATCGCTCGTTACCGTGATACTGGTAGCGTAGCCCGACGTCAAGGAATAGGACGAAAAAAAAAACAGCAACATCAGCAGTAATGGTTCGGAAAGTAAAGAAGCGGCTTGATTGAAACCCGCGTCCCAGTGGCCGAAAAATGGCTCGTCAGCTGAACATATCGCAATATTCAATTCGTCAAATATTAAAAAATGAGCTCGGGGTAAAGCCATTGAAATTCCAAGAAGTGCTAAAAAGTTGCGTTGTTTGGCCGAAAGTGGTGAACTGCCGAATTTGGTTTTTCCCGTCTCCGATGAAAAAACATTCGTTGTCCAGCAGTTTGTAAACAAACAAAATGATCGTGTTTACTTGCCAAAGAGGTCAGCTGAAAATTTTCATCTTCGGTCGTCCACCAGAACTCAAGCGCTGGCCATGGTGATGGTGTGGACCGCCATAACAGCCGATGATCGCTCTCCGCTCATATTAATCGACCGTGGCATAAGGACAAATGCCGAATATTATCGCGAAAATATTCTGGAGGGTGTATTAAAGCCTTGGGTACATAAAACTTTGACCGCATACCTTGGACACTCCAACAGGACTCAGCACCATCGCACTCAGCACGCGCCACCCAAGAATGGTTACAAAATGAGGTTCCTCGCTTCATTTCCAGCGCACAATGGCTACCAAAATCTCCGGATGCCAATCTGTTGGACTATTGTGTCTGGAGTATTTTGTAAAGTAAGGTTGGCACTAAAACATACCAAAGTGTCGATAACCTTAAGCAAGCGCTTCGTCGGAAATGGCCCAAGATACCGCAGAGCAAAGTTCGGGCAGCGTGTGAAGGTTCCATTGGCTGCTTAAAGGCCATAATTCGTGCAAAAGGTGACCAATTCGAACAAATTTAAAGTTATTCTAAAATTTGATGCTGTTTCCGACATTTTTTGCTTTTATTCATTAAAATTTAAATAAAAAATTAAAAAAAAAAATTACAAATTATGGCGTTTGACTTTGCTGCCGTTTTTTATTTCACACTGTATATATGGGAGCTATAGCTATATCTGAACCGATTTTCATCAAATTTGATGCACTTGCTTCTAGGCTGAATTCTAGCCAAAATTCAGGCGATTTTGGACTTATATTGGCCACTTGGTGCAGACTTAATCTGAAATCGTTTTAAGATATGTGTCGGAGATATATCTTAACTTCATCCGATTCTCACCAATTTCAATGAGGTTCGTCCTTGGGTCAAACAAATCTTGTTTGGAAAATTTCATCTCAATCTGACATGCATAAATCGACTCAGGAAGTGATTCTATTAAAATCATTAAAAAGTAGCTATGGTTTTATATCGCTTTCTTTCCCATGTTACAAACAAGTGCACAAAGACATAATACCATTACCGCTATGTGGTGTAGGGTATAAATATTGTCATAAAAAGAACCAAAAATAAGTCTTATATAAATGGTCCTTTTTCCACATTTTCATTAGATTTTTTTTTTCAAATATCGAATAGTGGCCATAAATATTGGAGAACCCCTTAGTTCATTATTTAAGATCTAAAATACTAAACTCTTGTTCCTATTATTAAAATATTTATTTAAGTATTTTTGTTCCCTTTAACCATAGTCCCCAGAGAAAAATGGAGATGTTTCTATAGTTTTCCTGAATTCCCTTGGCATTTCTGCTAACTAAGGCGAAATAAAATTAATGCTAAAACATAATTAAGCATCCTTCAGATGAGTACTTAAACACCAGTTAAACTGTAACAAGATTTATTACCGAAGACATCATCAAGTATTTACGACTATCCTGCACGTAAACAAGTGGCCTTAGTTTTTTGTGGTCGATTAAACTAATTAATTGCAATTTATCAAAATAGCCCCTCCGAAAGAAATAAATGGTCAGCAAAAGTGGCTAAGTTGACATAGTTTTATTTGTAGTAGGTGTTTTTGAATCATGAAGAAATCTTGTTGAAGATAAATGTTTTACTGCGGGTATTGACATAAAAATCGTTATTGAAGTAAGTTGTTAAGTTCCATTTTTACGATTATCTTAATAGTGGTTTAATATTGTATAGTGAAAATGTATGAATCAAGAATGTCTGGGAGAGTAATGCTGCAGTTCCATGTATTTTCTTAGAAAAAAGCTTATCTTTGAAAAAATTATTTGTTTTGTCGAGGGATATGCCGTCTGTTATATTCCTATGTATGTGTATATATAATATATATATAATCATATGCCAAAAAGAAAAAAAAAAACGGATGGCTGAGGTATCTCCTCTTAAATGAAAAAAATTCAATTTTTTTATTAGAAAATTACAAAAATCAAAACATCCTTGAATTTTGCCTGGATTAAAAAAAATCACGATTCGTGGTCTTACTGTTGGTACTTGGAAAAACTCTAAGATATCTACTTTATTTGTCAGAATTACTTTGATTTTTCAAGATTTTTACTCAAGAGGCCCTTTTGATGAGGATAAATGTTGGATTTTTTCCTTGAAAATCTTATCCAGGAAATGCACAATTTTATCAGGATGTCATTGATGTTAACGAATAATTCAAAGTTTTTGGAAGTAAAGCCTTTTAGGAAGGTCTCTTCGAAACAGTTCATATAAAACACGATATGCCCTTAAAATAAACACTTAATGATCAAAAATTATTTGACAAAAGTAGTCTGGGAGTAATTCCTGATAATTTAAATTTTTGATTTTAGTGATCGTCAATTATTGACTGAAAAGTTAGGAGGATCTTGATTTTTTTTCTTAAAAATATACGAGTTTTTGTTTAGATTTTTATAAAAAATCTTCGTTTTCCTTACTTAAAAAAATCCGAATGTCTTCGAAGTTTATTTTTCCTTAAATAACCCACAAAGAGTAATTCAGGAGGTCCTGAAATCTTCTAAGAAAAACACGATTATTTCTTTCAAAATAAAGTCTTTTAAAATTGTTGGCTGGGAGTCCTTGATATAATTTTTAAAAAATCAACGATCTTTTAAAAATGTTGTTAAAATCTCGTGGTCTGGAGTTCTTTGAAAAAAAGAAAGAAAAAGAAACTTAGAAAATCGACGATTTTTAAAATAAAAAAATTCTATGAAAAATATTTTTTAAATATATTGACAATTTAAAGCAGGATATTCTACTCAATTCTTGGCCGTGAATTCCCCGAAAAACATTGTTAATAAGATCAAAATTGTTGGCCAGAGTTCTTAAAAAAATTTAAACGAATCTATAACTTAGGCCAGAATATCTTTGAAGGGTATTTCCCAAAAAATCCAAGATTATTGCTCAGGTATAATAAAGCCAGGATTTTTGGCCATTATTTTTATACTCTACGCCACAAGGTGGTCAGGCTACTATGTCTTTGTGGATTTTTTTGTAGCAGGGAAAAGGAAACGAGATAGACCCATAGTTCCTTTTGATGATCTGCATAGAACCACATTCTGATTCAATCTATGCATGTCCGTCCGTCTGTTCATATATTTTTGAAAGCAACGTACAAATAACTTGTTATATAATAACGAACCCTGTTGAAATTGGAGATAATCGATAAAAAATTAGATATAGCTCCCATATATATTTTCGTCCGATTTGCTTTATATTGTGCATCAAACGTGTAAAATCCGCCAAAATAGTATGGAATTTTACACATACGACCAAGTTAGGCCTAAAAATAAGTATGTCAAATTTGGTGAAAACCTGTTCAGATATAGCTATAGCTCTCATATATAATATTCATCCGATTTGTTATCATTATCCTCCGCAGCCGTAATATGCACTCTGTGTAAACTATATTTGGGGAAATATATCAAGTACAGCTCAAAAATACCTTTGCCAAATTTTATGGAGATCGGTTCGGATTTGGATAAAGCTCCCATATACATCTTTATCCGATTTCAAGTTAACTGTGCACTAAATGGGTAATACAAGCCCGAATTGAAAAGGGCAAATGCTTTGGAAAATGTAGTAGAAATCGATTCAGAGGATATTACCCTCATATATAATTTAGAGTCAAAATAATTATAACTATAATCAAAGTTGGTATGATTTAATTCTCACAAATTCCATATAAAAACTCTACAAAATATGCAAAGTGGTGTGGGTATCATAAAGTCGGCCCGCCCGACTTTAAGACTTTTTTTACTGGTTTTGCATAATATCTTTTGAATATTGACGCTTTGTATCCAAAAATATATTTTTAAAAGCACTTCGATTCTTGATCATGAGGTCATTGAAAAATACTCCAATATACCAACAATTCTTGGACATGGACATTTAAAATTCTATGACTGTGACCAACATTTTTGCCCAAGAACACCTTGAAAAATGTGTTTATAAAATCTGCGAATATCGTTTGGTTGGTCACAAAAAAATCTTTAAAAAAAATTTTAAAAACTTCACGATTCTTGGTCAAGAAGACTTTAACGAATATTAAAAAAAAACAGGATTCTTGGTCAGGGAAGCCTTGATTTTTATTTTTAACAAGTATTTGGAGAATTCCTTAAGTATTATTGTTGGACATTAAAAAGTTCACAACTGTTGGCCATTACGACTTTATTTTTTTTTTTTTAAATCCATTATTGTTTGTCAAGAAATCCTTAAAAAATATATTATATATTTTTTTTAAATTCATGAAAAATATTCTTCAAATACTTTAACTACGAAACTTCAAATAGGAAATTTCACGCAATTCCGGTGAATAATTTCGCTAATATCACCAAAATACCGAATAAAGGGAGGTACTACAGTACGGGGGCTATAGTAAGACGTAGACTTGCACGTAGACTTGCATAGAAAATTTTCCGTCACAGATTGTAGCACCCATTGCGGACTTCAAATACGAAATTCCGGTGAAAAATGTTGTGAAAATCCTGGAAATACCGAATATCTCGGGGTAGCGTTATATGGGTGCTGTACTAAAACGTAGACCTATACAGACAATTCTTTTTGGGGGTTAAGTATTTAGAAGGATCTCCTTTTATGGATTTTCAGACTCTTCCATTGAAAAATGTGGCTAAAATGATCAAAATACCGAATATCGCGGAACACCGTATGCGGGCTATACGATATCGTGAACCTATATACACGATTCTCTTTCGGGGGGTTAAGTATTCAGAAAAAACTCCTTTTGTGGATTTTCATACCACACTATTGAAAGATGTGACTAAAATCATCATACCGAATGTCAGAAGTAACAGTTATATGGGGGATACATGATATCGTGGACTTATATGAACAATTCTCTTTCAGGGAGTAAAGTACTCACAGAGAACTCCTTGTGTAGAATTTCAGACAATTACATTGAAAAATATGTTTAAAATTGTCAAAATACCGAATATCGGGGGTATCGTTATGTATGAAAATATTTGCGAAAAATCTATCATTCTTGGTTCTGGAAAAATATTTGAAATTTTTGGTCACGAAATTTTTGGTCAGTGAAAAACCATTAAATAAACTCGACCCTTAACCATGATTTTCTTCCTAGCCACGATTGTTGCGTAGAAAGTACTCCATCCTTATTTTTTAAAATCCATGATTCTCTCCAAGTTGATCTGAAAATAATGATCAGAGATACCCGAATTAGGAAAAATATTTTTTTTATATTTAATTTACGATTCTTGTTAAGGAATTCTTAAAAGAATTTGAATTTCTAAGAAATCGTAGGACCTCTGCTATAAGTGACATACAGATTACGAATTCATGTTACTCTGTATTCATAACCTATATAAAGTCCCTTTATATTTATATCGAATACACTACTGCTCATTGAATTCTTCTTGTAAAAAGTCTCATTTGGGATCTTAAAAATACCTTTCCCCTATTCATCTAATCAATTACTATTAATAGTACACTCCCAATGAGTTCTCCAATTTCAATGTTGAACAACATTTTCATGATGAACTTTAAATACATAAATGCATTTAAAAATTCCTGAAAACATCCAACTTCCCAGAGTATTCCTCATCCCATATATGTATATGTATAGAGATAGTTATAAATGTATTCAGTCATACACATATGTTGCGAGTAGAGTAGTTCTTTGTTGTTTTAATCCCAGTGGAACCCATTACCTCCCTCCCTGCCTCTCTCATCTCACTCTCTACTTAACTGCATATATATTTTTTCTGCAATCCTTTTGCACTGCAATTCCCAACAAGAAAATGCAACATAAATGATGCTTTGGTCCTGGCAAAGCTCCATGGCTGCTTGATGCTGCTTCATGGAACTGCTGCTGGAGCTGGAGCTACTGCTCTAGTTGCCTAGTTATGAATGCATTTGCATCTGTTCAATATTCAATTCGGTCTATATAAAAATAAAAATATACACATCATGCATTCATTTAGGGATCGTTTTCCAAACAATTTATGCAAATATTCAATTGACTCAGAACGATACCACACACACACACACACGCACAGCAGAGTAGGAGTATATGATAGCAGAGAGTATCATAATTTAATGCCATTGAATTCCATGGTTGAGTGTGTTGTCGAATCTTTTCGTTTTTATTTTCTTTTTTTTTTTTGGTTTAATTTGTGTGTTTGTTTAAGTGGGGGAGGAAATCTGTTGCGAGAAATTAACCATTGGTGTGGGAGAGCTTTAAGATCGAGTAAGTCAGTTTAGGATAGAGAGATTTTTTAGTTTTTGAAATGGCGCAGAAAGGGTTCATCTTTTTTGTGCTCTGAGTCAAAAGGTGGAAATGTTTTAGATCAGAAAGACATGGTGCTATATCACTGCTCTAAGATTCCAAATTCGATTTTTAGGCTACATCATATTGAAATGGTGGTAAAATATGTATTTAATAATATTTTAAAATTTAAATTGAAGATCCATTGACAACATCAAAGATATGAAAGTTAATATGAAGTTCTGGGCAATATATTATGAAGATTTGAGTTAAATATTGAGGACCCTGTACGAGTCGAATGCTTAAGCAAGCGTAAAAAATATAAAAAACAAGTAAAAAAGCAGCTAAATTCGGCCGGGCCGAACTTTTAATACCCTCCACCATTTAGAAGGAACTTAAAATTTTTTCAAAAAAAAACTTCCGTAAATTACACTTAAATGAAAACTGTTAAACGGAGACTATACGAAGACCTGGACCTGCTTTCGAAATTTTTTGTCATAGGCTGAAGTACCGATTACGAACTTCAAATATCAAAATTGAAACAATTCCGGTGAATAATCTTGCTAAAATCTTCAAAATACGGAATATCGGAATGTACCGTTATATTGGGGATATACGAAAGCTTGAACCTACCTACGATTTTTTGTCATAGGCTGTAGTACCCATTACGAACTTTAATTTAATACCGAGTATTGAGAGTTACCGTCGTATGGGGGCTATACGAAGACGTGGACCTGCATAAGATATTTTTTCCATAGGTTGTAGTAGCCATTAAGATCTCCCAACCCGAAATTTGAAACGATTCTGGAGAATAATGTTGCTGAAGCCGACCAAACACCAAATATATATATATGGGAGCTATAGTCTTATCTGAACCGATTTTCTCCAAATTTTATGTACTTGCTTTTAGACTGTAGTCGGTAGGATGTACCAAATTCAGGACTTTTTGACAGATATTGACTATTTGGTGAACAGTAAACCCGAAATCGGTTGAAAATATATATTGGACCTATATCCAAATCTAAACCGATCGTCATAAAATTAAGCAGAGGTATTTCCGAGCTCTGTAAAATATCTGATACCCAATATCATGGTTGTCGAATTCATAATACGAATTTGAGGGAGTTATAGCTATATTTGAACCGATTTTCTCCAAGTTCGATGTACTTGCTTCTTGCCTGAATGCGGTCGGATATGCCAAAGCGCTGATAATTTGTACTGATATTGGCTATTTGGTGCACAATTAACCCGAAATTCGTCGGCGATATATATTTGAGCTATATTCGAATCTGAATCGATCTGGACAAAATTTGATAAACTTACTTCAGAGCTGTATCTGATAACTATTATGAATTTGAGAGACTTAACCACCAAATCGAATTTTTACCAAGTTTGAAGTATATACTTCTAGGATGAATTTCGTAGGAATTGTCAAAATTCAGTCCATTTGGGCAGATATTAGCCATTTGGTGCACAATAAACTTGAAATTGGCTAAAGATATATATGGGAGCTATATCCAAATCTGAACCGTTCTTGACAAAATTTTAAACCTTTTTTGGGGGCTGTATTTAATATCTTGTGCCAAAGATTATTGTTGTGGAGTGCATATTACGCAAATGAGAGACTTTAAAGGTACCAGATGGAGTGGATCGATATATTCCATCTTCACACCTGATCTTGTTTTGATAGAAAAATTGAGATGTGTTAAGTTTGAAAATAATCGTATACTTATTTCACGTTCTATGCGCTTCATGGTTTTTGAAAATACTGAGCCCTTTGTGGTGGAGGTACCAGAAGGAGTTAATCGATATATGTAACCTTCATTGGGCCTGGATTGGGTCGATATTTTAATTTTCTCACCTAACCTTGCACTTACAAAAATACTGGGACTTGCTGAGTTTGCAGCAAATTGCATTATCCCTTCTTGTTCTACACGGTAAAATAATTTCTATGAAAATGTTTATGTTTTGTGGGGGAGGTACCAGATTGAGTGGACCAATATTGCCCATCTCCAAACTTGATCCAAGTTTAATAGTAAAATGGCAATATAAAAAGTTTGGATCAAATCGGATGCTTCCTTCGAGAGTTATCGTACGTACCAACCAGACAGTCGGATGGACGGATGGACATACAACCCTGGATCGACTTCAAATGCTCTGAATCAGATTTGGTCCAAGGGATCCTAGGGTCAAATACCGTTATTCCCATGAGGCACGTTATGGCCCTATCAAAATATATATCATCTCTAGCATATGGCTGAGGGTATAAAAAACAGTTCCAACAGTCAGCAAGCCAACAGCAAAACGCCAATTTATATTTAGCCACAATTCGATAAAAATTGTATGAGATTTAATTTCGAATCCTTTCAAATTTCCCTTCAACTACATACACATATATATCGTTATAAAGCTGACTTATAATCCTGGGCTATTGCTGAAATTAAATCTGTGCTGTTTATACCCTACAACACTATGTGTTGAGGGTATTATAAGTTTGATTGGGCCAGAATTTATGTAACACCTCGAAATATTGGTTTCCCATATAGGAAAGTATATATGGATCTTCCTAGCTCGCCGAGCTGAGTCGATCTAGCTATGTATGTCCGTCCGTCCGTCTGTCCGTCTGTCCATGTTAATTTGTAATCACTCTACAGGTCGCAATTATGGCCCGATCTTCACGAAATTTAGAATGGAGGTGGGTCTGGGGTCAGAATAGAACCCTATTTCTTTTGGAGATGATCGCCAAATGTTTAGGGGTTGAAATGGACCAAATACTGAAAAAATGTCGGATTTTGCAGTAGCTATACAGGTCGCAATTATAGACCAATCGACGCGGAATTTCGCATGTAGCTAGAGTTTAGGGCGGGGAAAAAGCCTACCAATTTGGGAGGTCATCGGATAATATTTAGCGGGTAAAATAGACCATGTGTTTTGTGTTGAAAAAATTCAACAATTTTCATTAAACCGTGATTTTTTTAAATACCGGCGAATTCACAAAGTCATACCAAGGTTACTTCTGACCTTTACATTGATGTTAACATCCAACAAATCGGATATATAGCAAAATATGTGCGATATATATGTCTATCAAAGAAGATATGCTTGAAAGATCTCTTATATGTCGAGAACGGCTGAACTGATTTCGATAGTTCTCATTAATTCAGACTGGCCTCTTGGCAGGAAAGAAAAAAAGTCTAAAAAAATCGCATAAAAATATCTCTCTAAAGATGAAAATATTGGTTTTCATATTTTTTCAATTTTGTCATATTTTTTTTTGGCATATTTTCATTTTGAATTAAACATTTGGTAATATTTCTACAGCTAACAAAACTAAGTAGTTAGGATATCAGGATATCATATACAGACCGCATTTATGGCCCGATCCTTACGAAATTTTGCATGGGGATAAGATGAGGGTCAGAATAGATGCCTACTCTTTTTGGAGATGACCGCTATATATTTAGGGGTTGAAATGGACCAAAAAACTGCAAAATTGTCAGCAGGTCGTAATTATCTCCCGATCCTCACGCCCATTTGAATGGGGGTTACCGCACATTGCAAAAGCCAAGCAGTTTCAGATGGCCATCCAAAATATTCAATGTGTGAAATAGTTTTCCAAATTTTGTAGACTAAATACGAAAATGTCCATTCCAGCGACATCTGCCAATAAATTGGAAATGATCAAATTCGTTTAAGTTGCTACTATCCGAAAATTAGAGAACGAAACATGATGGTTTTCTTTTATTATTTGTCACAATATCTTGTGGAGATCTTTCGAGTATCTCGCCAATATAAACTGTATCGTTTATTATAGTGTTGTAGGGTATTCAACGGTCGGCCCCGCTCGACTGTAGCCTTGCTTACTTGTTTTATTATGAAATTTTCATTAAAACCACAACGTGTGTATACCTTACAACATATATGCGTATACATGCATGTTGCTTTTGTTATTGTTGTTAATGTGTTTTTAATGGCCTCATGTAACCGGTGTCCAATGTAATAACCCGAAACACAGTAGATAAATAAAACACTTTATGGACGATGAAATTGCGGGGGTATCATTACCATACTTCAATGTTGGCGACATAGGGGCCAAAGGGTGAATTCCATTATCGCTAATTAAAAATTCCCTAACATGAAATAATCAACACGCTATACAAATTTACAACAACAACACCGAAGTTGATTTTTAACCTTTATTAAACTGGAGGAGGTGGTGTTGCAATTTTTGGCAAATCTGTGGAGTTTTGTTCTAATTTTGTAATAGATTTTTGTGAAGGTTGTATATTTGGAAAAGGTTTGAATGAAAATGGTTTTTAGTAAATATTATTAAAAGCAGAATGCCAGCACAGCAAATATTTGGAGGGATGTGAAATTTTCAAGATATTTTCTCGCAGAAAATCTGTTGATCTTCTCAAGAAGATATGAAAATCTTCTCAGAAACATCCAGTTATCTACCTTAGAATATCGGAAGATTTTCTGAAGATTTTCCTAAGAAGATTTGGTGATCTTTTCAAGAAGATCTAAATATCATTTCAAGAAGATCAGGCTAAGATCAAAATGATTTTCTCAAGAAGATGTGGTTTACTATTCACGAAGATCTTGTAATCTTCGTAAGATCTTCCTCGGATGATCCGGTATCTTCTCAGACAAGATATGTAGATCTCCTCATAGAAGATCTCTAGAACTTTTCATAGAAGCAGATTTAGTCATCTTATATAAAAGATGTAAAGATTTCCTCAAGAAGATCTGCAGATCTTGTCATGGAAGATCTGAAGATCCTTTCAGTAATATCTGAAGATCGTCTAATGGAAGATTTAAAAATTACCTCATAGAAGATCTAAACATCTTCTCATAGAAGATCTGTAGATCTTCTCATAGAAGATCTGTAGGTCTACCCACAGAAGATCTGTAGATCTTCCCATAGAAGATCTGAAGATCTTCCCATAGAAGATCTGTAGATCTTCCCATAGAAGATCTGTAGATCTTCCAATAGAAGATCTGTAGATCTTCTCATAAAAGATTTGTAGATCCTCTCATAGAAGATCTGTATATCTTTTCATAGAAGATCTGTAGATCTTTTCATAGAAGATCTGTAGATCTTCTCATGGAATATCTGTAGATCCTCTCATAGAAGATCTGTATATCTTTTCATAGAAGATCTGTAGATCTTGTCTTAGAAGATCTGTAGATCTTGCCATTGAAGATCTGTAGATCTTGCCATAGAAGATCTGTAGATCTTCCTGTAGAAAATCTGTAGATCTTCCTATAGAAGATCTGTAGATCTTCCCATAGAAGATCTATAGATCTTCTCATAGACGATCTGTAGATCTTCCCATAGACGATCTGTAGATCTTCTCATGGAATATCTGTAGATCTTCTCGTAGAATATCTTTAGACCTTCTCAAGAAGAGGCAGGCCTTCTGGATGAGCTAAAGATCTTATCATATAAAATCTTCGGAACTTTTTATAGGAGACTTTATATTGACTAATTTTTTGGCCTAGAAAATCTATTTTATAGGAGATTTCTGGGGAAATCTTCTTCTTCGTATAACGTTGTCGAATGCTCAACAAACATAATATCTTTCTTAAATTTCTACATTAAAACCAGCCTTAAATATTAAAATGGATTATGGCATACCATGTAGTGTGTGTGTGTGTGTACCAAACGCGTATGTATGTCTGTGCTAAGCCAACAAATGCAAATTACATTTGACACCATAAATATTTAATTCAACAGTTGCCAATTGATGCAACTGATGAAATATGACTGGCGAGCAAAATCATCATCGGACAACTTGTTTGACAGCAAATACAATTTTAACTCCCACATAAATAATTAATAATGCAATGATTTATTTATATTTCTAACAGCTTGAATGCCTGCCAAATTTAATATTTTCATGCATTCAACATTGATTTTAAATTGTTTACATACATTTATTTTAAACAATTGTAAGTATTACTACCTCACATTAATAATATTTCAATTTCGATTTAAAAATTTTGTTTTGAAATATTAAAAAAATTTTCAAAAATTCCTAATCAATTTCGAAACTGGTAATATAAAAATTAGCTCCTATGAACTTTAAATATATAAATTAAAAAATATTTGAATAAAGAACAATTGCACATCTTTTTTTTTCCACTTTTACTACCAGCCTTTCATTTGCTTAATTGCTCGCACTGTTATGTGCATTTAAAGCGTCCTCATTTACCCAACCTTTAACCAGAAAATAAATAATCGCACAAAGTCGTTTAATCATTTGGTGGGAAGTAAATGTAAAAATCAATTCATACAAATAAATTAAATTCAGGCGACAAACAACAATGCCAGCCGGCAAATGACTTCAGGAAAATCATTTTTAATCGTCACAGAGACGAACAATAAAAGCGGATGTGAATTGTGGTAAATTAATTAATATTACATTTTTTTGTGTGTGCATGTGAGTGTGTGGCATAACAGCATTTTACTGGAGACCAAGTACATTTAATATCGGATGTAATAACCGTTTTGAGTTGAAAGCAGTTAATATAATTAAATGTTTGTTAAATTTAAAACAAAATATCTTCCTCAAAGACACTAAAAAAGCCATTAAAATTGTAAGATAATATTGCGCAAAAAATAGTGATCATGGCTTCTGGTGTGGGGAAGCTTTGGAAGCTTCTGTTAGTATATTGTCAGATCCCAAGAAGAGATTTGCCATCATTCGAACATTTGAGTAGAGCTGTAATGAATATTTTTCTAGTAAATGTGAAGTAAGAATCGTCGTATAGAAGCTTAGCATTAAAAACGGTATATGTTGAGACATGGTACCCGTACAAAAGTATCTCATGACTCCAGTTGAAATGCACTATTTGGAATAGCTGCTGTAATGGTACGTCCTTTCATTCTTTTGAAGGTTTTAGCCTCATATTGAATAAATAATTAAATAAATAAATTTCATTAATAGAACAATGTGGCTTGTTTGTTCGGGATACCGTAGTATTTTGTTGTTGCAAAATGGTCAGGCTTTATCCCTTTATTGTTGTTTTTATAAAAACAACGTTTTTTTATTAGTGGCGAACGATGGTAATGTTTACCATCATTAAAATTTTCAGAATCGGCTGCGTTCCAAATTTTCGGTCTTTTGAAAGTTTCAGCCTCATATATAAAAAATCAAGTTAAAAAGCATCATTCCGTTTTGCCGACAGATGTATACCATCAGTTTATGACAGTTTATGAGGTACCAAATATATTGGACCAAAATATTCCACATTATCTTGAATTGATAAAAATATTGGGATGTGCAAAATTTGATGAAAATCAGACATCTATTACCAATTTTTTGGGATAATTGTTTATTATAATATTAACTTCTGCGGGGGAGTTTCGAGAAGATGTGAGCAGATAAATCCTATATTCAATTCCATATCTCTTATTAAAAAATACGTAGATGGACCAAGTTGAATTAGAACCGCCGAATTGTTTCGCAAGTTATGAGGGATGTAAATATTGAAAATTGTGACTCTATGTATCACCTTCACATAAGATTGGAATACGTGAAATTTGAAGAGAATCAGATGCATATTCGAATTTTGTAAAAGTCATAAATATTAAGAACTTCGACCCGTTGTGGGAAAGGTACCAGAAGCTGTAGTCCGATATGTTTATCTTCACACCTAATATTTTGTTGATAAAAATATTGTGATGTGGTGAACTTGAAAATAATCGTATGCTCGCTTCGCGTTTTATGAGCTTCATGCTATTCAAAATTTTGACCTGGTCTGGGGTAGGTACCAGAAGTAGTGGATCGATAAATATCATCTTCACAGCAGAGCTTGGGCAATCGGATGCTTATTTCGCATTTTGGATATTCCCTTCGAGAGTTATCGTGCACACCTGTCAGCCAGAGAGACGGATCTACTCCAAATGTCCTAAATCGGATTTGATACAAAGGGACTTAAGGCCTAATACTGTTATTTCGATGAGGCACATTTAGGCCGTATCAAACGATATTTATCCCTCTGTAGCCATATGGCTGAAGGTATAATAATTAGTTTCCAAATATTATTTTCTATTGTCAGTGTCACTAGGTCCCCATTCTCCCAGCGCGCCTGTTAAATTATTTATTTGAGTCAAATTATGCATGTCAGTCCGTGTTGATGGAAACATTGAGATATGTATTTTTGTAAACAATATGCAGGCCGCATTTATTATCCGACAGAGATGAAATTTTGCAAACAATATTTATTTGGCCCAAGGACGAACCCTATTGAAATGAGAATTGATTCAAATTTAGATATAGCTCCCATATATATATTTAACCGATTTCGGGATAATTGTGCACAAAATGACCAATATCAGTCCAAATAACCTAAATTTCTACCGAAATTTGGTGCAAATCGTTTCAGATATGTATATGTTTCATCCGATTTGTTGTTTAAGTCCCTCAAATTCGTCATATGCTCTTCACAAGAATGATATTTGGTACCGGATATCAGATACAGCCCAGAAATACCTCTGCCAAATTTTATCGAGATCGTTGAGATTTTCATATACCTTCGATATACATCTACGGTAATTGTTCACCATATATGTAATATTAGCACAAATTGGATAAATTTCTTCACATTCAACCAAATTCTTCCACTTGGTGAATCTCTGTCCGGTATATATATTGCGGCGATAAATACTGTTATACTATAGTATGGAGGGTATATTAAGCTTGTCATTCCTTTTGTAACACCTCGAAATTTACATTTTAGACCCCACAACAACATAACATAACATGATCAACATAACATTCTATGTGGATTTAGCGATGTCCGTCCGTCTGTGGAAATCACTCTACCTTCATATGTATATTATGTCTGCAGGACTTTTTGTATTGAAAATGGGTCATGTAGGTCCATGTTTTGGTATAGGCCCCATATAATTTTACCTCCCTTCTTCGGTATTTTGGTGATTTTAGCGAAATTATTCACCGTAATTGTTTTACAGACTAAGACAGAAAATTGTCTGTGCAGGTCCACGTCTTTGCACAGCCTCCATATATCGGTACCTCCATATATTCGGTATTTTGATGAGGTTAGCGACATTATTCACCGGAATTGTTTAATTTTTTTTATTTGATTTTCGTAATGGATAGTACAGCCTAAGACAGAAAATTGTCTGTGCAGGTCCACGTCTTCGTGCAGCCTCCACATATCGGTACCTCCCGATATTCGGTATTTTGATGATTTTAGTGACATTACTCACCGGAATTTTTCAAATTTGGTATTTGAAATTCATAACGGATAGTACAGCCTAAGACAGAAAATTGTCTTTGCAGGTCCACGTCTTCGTATAGCTCCCATATAACGGTACCTCCCGATATTCGGTATTTTGATGATTTTAGCTACAGTATTTACCGGAATTGTTTCAAATTTGGTATTTGAAGTTCGAAACGAATACTACAACCTATGAAAGAAAAGTGTCTGAGCAGGTCCCCGTCTTCATATAGCCCCCATATAACGGTACCTCCCGATATTTTAATGATTTTAGCCACATTATTCACCGATTTTTTTTTTCAAGTTTCGCATTTGAATATTGGAATGACTTGTGACAAAAGTTGCCTATGCAGGTCCACGTCGTCGTATAGACCCTAATATGACGGCTACATTTGATATTTTTAAGATTTTAACAGAATTTTTAACGGATTATATATAAATATATATATTTTTTTTGAAAATTGACAAATTCGTTCCAAATGGCCAGGCCGGCCGATTCTTTTTAATTGTTTAATATAATTCTTCTCGGAATTATATCATGCACTATATGGCATGTTATTTGGTTCATAGTTGGTATGATCTACTTCACACAAGTTCCAAATATAAACTCTTTTTGTAAGGGAAGCTTTACTAAATACGAATTGTGGTGTAGGGTATCATATAGTCGACTCCGCCCGACATTTCACCTTTCTTTACTGGTTTTTAATAAAAGTAGAATAATCACTAATCCCGGTTTCTTTTGGAATTGTTTGCAAGGACACATAGCGTAAATTCGAAGCATTCCAAGAGTGTTTGTAAAGTCCAATAGAGCCACTTTGGCCATTGTTAAAGGCACCCCTGCACACTGACAGTGACCTACTTTAAGTTCTACAATTTCTCCTTGGATTTGATATCTCCAGCGTTATCAGCATCATGTTATACATTTATTAAAATCTACTTCTATTTTCCATAATTAATATTTATAAATTTAAAGGAAACAATTTCAGTAAAATTGATAGATTCTCGCTAGTCTTTAAAAAACCCCAGTCTATTTATTTCCAAACTCACAACGAAAGTGCTAGTTGCCTGAGGAACAGTTCCCACAAAAAAAAAACTTCAAAGGACATGTGTAATTTTTTAACCCAAAAAAATGTTGCATGCCAACGGCTTTTTTCTCTGTGTCATTTTTTTACTTTTTTTCTGGTTCGGCCTAACATTCCGAATATGGTTGAGGGCTAGAATTTGTCAAACAAATTGAAAAGTTCATCAATGTCACGTTTAATTTATTTGTCACGTAGTTACAAATGGATGGATGGTGTACCTACAGTGCTTACACACACACATGCACATATTAGTTACTAGGTTGGAAAATTTAAAGGATGTAGAAGAGGTGTTAATTGAGAGAGCATTTTTGAATGGGCTGTTGTGGTTATAATAATTTTGCTTCGTATGTTAATATCGCTGAATTTTGATCAGATATGAGCACCAAATTCAAATATCTTTATATACAATTTTCTAAACTAAGCACCCTATTTGTAAACTACTTAATTTACTATCCCCACCTGTTTTTTGCTTGTTTTTCAAAAACACCTCCCTCCCAAATTCTTCTCAATTAAATTTGAAAATGTAAACATTTCCCGGCTCTTATTCAAATACCTTTCCCAACTATCGCCATCATGCCCCATCATCAGTCCTACGGACTACCTTTTTGACATCATTACAAACGCTACGTGCTGGGCATGTTTAAACAGAATAAGTTTTCGCTCGTGCCTAACACTTTTTGAACTACAAATAACCACAAGAGTGTCATGACTAATGATTTTATTTACCTTTTCTGTTTTGGGCCCCCAGGATGTAAAGGGAAGGACCTTGCTGTTCATTCTGTCTGTCCCACTAGCCTCTATTTGTATAAGTAATTTGCAAAGAGGAAATGAGTGTTTATGTTTGAGCTTCTAGCAAATACACCTACTTAATTAATTGAGTCAAGAAAGTGGCAGAGAGATAGAGGGTGAGAGAGCGAGTGCGAGGATTGGAGGTGGGGTCCAGAGAAAGGGTTCTTTTTAGATTTATTTACTTAAGTAAATTAAAACAAACACGAAGTTTGAAAAGTTCAAATTATGTTTCAGTGCCTGAATGGTGTGGCAATGGGCTTGGTTTTTTTAATTTAATTTGATATTGAAATGAGGAAAATTAATGCTGAATTAATGCCGATTTATAATTAAATCTTAAAAAAAGAAAAAAAATAAAAAACAGGTAATAAAGCAGTAAGTTCGGCTGGGCCGAACTTTGAATACCCTCCAACATTTGGTACAATTGAAACAATTTTCAAAAAAATAAAATCCGTTTAAAATTCTGTTAAAATCTTAAAAATACCGAATGTAGCCGTATATTGAGGTCTATACGACGACGTGGACCTGCATAGGTAACTTTTGACACAAGCTATTACAATATTCAAATGCGAAACCTAAAAAATCGGTGAAAAATGTAGCTAAAATCATCAAAATACCGAATATCTGGAGGTACCGTGTTATATGAGGGCTATACAAAAATCATCAAAATGCCGAATATCGGTAGATACCGGTATATGGGGGCTATACGAAGACGTGGGCCTGCTCAGACAATTTTCTGTCATAGGCTCCAGGATCCATTATGAACTTCAAATACCTATTTTGAAACAATTCCCGTAAGTAATGTCGCTAAAATCATCAAAATACCGGATATCTGGAGGTACCATTATATGGGGGCTATACGAAGACGTAGACCTACATGGCTCATTTTCTGCCTTAGGATGTAGTATCCATTACGAACTTCAAATACTAAATTTTAAAAAGTTCTGGAAAATAATGTCGCCAAAATCATCCAAATACCGAATATCGGGAGGTACTTTCATAGGGGGGCTATACGAAGGCGAGTACCTACATGACCCATTTTCAATACCAAAAGTCCTGCAGACATAATACACATTTGATTAAAATTTTATCAACCTATTTCATTTCGTTCGGAAGCTAGAGTGATTTCCACAGACGGACAGACGGACGGACAGACATTGATAAATCGACATAGAATTTTATGCTAATCAAGAATATATATACTTTGTGGGGTCTAAAATGTATATTTCGAGGTGTTACAAACGGAATGACAAACTTAATATACCCTCCATACTATGGTGGAGGGTATAACAAATTAAAAAGTCTCAGTCGTGTTTACCGACAGATGTATAACCTCAGTTAATTTTCGATTTTTTAAAGATATTTTGACTTCCGTTATGATTATTTAAATTGTTGACCCTCTATGGAGTAGATTCCGAAAGCATGGGACAATATTGTCCTTTTCTCGTCGGACCTAAATAAATATGATATAAATATTGCGAATATATTCTTTACTTCTTTCACTTTATATGAGATATGTGATATTCCGAATGTGTCAGATAAGGCTGGATTTTTGGGAGTTCGTACTCGAACGTACTAAAAGTTACTAAATATGCTACACTTTGTATTTGAGGAAGCATGAGAGCTAAAACTCTTTAATTTAAAATGAAAGTCACTGAAAGAGTGTATGATTGACGTATCAAAGGGTTTTTGGAAATTCGCACTATTAGTGTACGAAAAGTACTAATATGTATTACATTTGGTACCATTTCGTATCATGTGAGCGGTTAGAGCTAAACACTTGAAATTTGAAATGGATATAAAGGTTTAGGAGTAGATTCGATGTAACGAGGTAGTTTCGGAAGTGTGTACTCATGTATACGAAACGTACTTAACGGAACTATATTTAGTATAATTTGAATTTGGAGCAACGGATGGATCTGGAAATCTGAAACTCGAAATTAACTTTAATGGCGGAGTGTAGCATTGGGATATGGAGGAAGTTTTCGAAATGTGTGCCTATGTACACGAAAAGTACTAAAGGGTACAAAATTTGGTACAATTTCGATTCGGGTTAACCGATCTGAAGCTGAAATTTTGAAATTTAGAAAAAAAAAAAAACATTACTATTACATTCTAGGACAGAGTAATGTAGGTAGTTTTGGAAATCCGTACTTATGTGTACTAAATGTAGTACAATTAAAATTGTGGGAGAACCAATACAGTTGGAATCCTGAAATTTGGAAATGTAGCTTGAGGTATGTAGGTAGCTTTGGAAATTCATACTTATGTGTACCAAGTGGTAGTACAGTGTGAGATGAAAGAACTGCAACCAATTTCAGACTACTGTCATTACTAAGCCACTTGTCCGAAAGCTGTTAAAATTATTCCAGTGACAGCTGATTATATTTTTTACAAGCGTACAAAAGCATTTTGGTGAGAATTTTCCCGAAAAAAAAATTATTCGTGATGGAATTCAAGCGTTATAATGTGATTTCTTTATATTTGGCTGGAAAACACCAACCACCAAGTGGCTATCGTTAGAGCACTCCAGCATTTAAATGTGAATAAATCTTTTGTGTCTCGTACCATCACTCGTTGCCGTGATACTGGTGGTGTAGCCCGACGTCAATGAAACGGACGGAGGAACACAGCAAAATCAGCAGAAATGGTTCAAAAGTATAGACTTAATCGAAACCCGTGTCGCAGTGGCCAAAAAATGGCTGTGAGCTGAACATATCGCAATATTCCATTCGGCAAATATTGAAAAATGAGCTCGGGGCAAAAAATGCAAGATCTTGCACTCGTCATGGTGATGGAGTGGGCCGCCATAGCAGCTAATGGTAGCCCTTCGCCCGTATCAATTGACTTTGGCATAAGAATAAATACCGAATATTATGGCGAAAATATTCTGGAGGGTGTAACCAAGGCTTTAGGTCACGCAAACATTTTAGCCGCAGACCTTGGACATTCCAACAGGACTCAGCACCATCGCACTCAGCATACGCCCCCAAAGAATGGTTACAAAATGAGGTTCCTTGCTTCATTTTCAGCGCACAATGGCCACCAAAATCTCCGGAGACCAATCTGTTGGACTGTTGTGTCTGGAGTATTTTCGAAAGCAAGGTTGACACTAAAAAATACCAATGTGTCGATCACCTCAAGCAAGCGCTTCGGCGGGAATGAGCCAAAACCGCAGAGCAACATTCGGGCAGTGTGTGACGTTTTCATTGGCCGTTTGAAGGCCATAATTCGTGCCAAAGGTGACCAATTCGAACAAATCTAAACTTATTCTAAAATTTGATGCTATTTCTGACATTTTCTGCTTTTATTCAATAAAATTTAAAAAAAATGTAGAGTTTATGGCCTTTGACTTGCAGTTTTTTTTTTATTTTACCTTGTATGTGGCACCATTCATCAGATATAGCCCAGAAATACTTCTGCCAAATTGTATCAAAATCGGTTCACATATGGATAAAGATCCCATGCGTATATTCAACCGATTTCGGATTAATTTGTGCATCAAATGGCCAATATAAGTCCAATGGACCTGAATGGACAAGTAAGTCAAATTCAGAGAAAATCGGTTCAAATCTAGCTATAGCTCCCATATATATATTCCATCCGATTTGATGTTTAAGTTCCTCACATTCGTAATATGCATTCGACAACAATGATATTCGAAAACAGTTATCAGATATAGCGCAGAAATACCTCTGCCAAATTTTATCAAGATCGGTTCAGATTTGGATATAGGGCCCATATGTATTTTCAACCGATTTCGGATTAATTTGTGCATAAAATGTCCAATATCAGTCCAAAAGTCCTGAATTTTGGTACATCCGACCGTATTCAGTCTAGAAGCAAGTACATCGATTTCGGAGAAAATCGGTTCAGATATAGCTATAACTCCCTTATATATGATTCCTTCGATTTACTACTATATATTTTATAGAGCTCGGACATACTTTTGCCAAATTTTATCGAGAACGGCTAAAATTTGGATATAGCTCCCATATATATCCTTAATCCGATTTCAGGTTTATTGTGCAAATAATGACTAATACCAGCCCAAATGGAGTGAATTTCGGGAAATTGTTTCCATTTTCTGCAACTCGGCTCCGATATATGTTGCAAGTGATATCATCCACTCTATAGCAAAATATAACTGTCAAATGTTGATAGGTTGTATGAACTACTTTAAATATTTTTGATACGGGAGCAAATTTAGTAGCATAGTGGTGTAGGGTATCATATAGTCGCCCCCTGCCCTCCCCCACTTTAGACTTTTCCTTACTGGTTTTAATATAGGTCACTGTCCGTTTTACTTTGATGGCGCAATTCAGGACTTCTATTAAACACAAAATTGTCTAAAGAGTCTTTCTAATATTCTTCCGGCAGACTTTAATATTCCACTTAATTTCTAGACAACCCGACTTCGTCAAATAAAAAAGAATGGAAAATATCTACATCCCCTCTTGATTAACACATTTTGCAAATGAAATTCTCAATTTTTATGACACCATAAACAAATAATTTTTATTGTCCAACATACCTCCTCCGGCCAGCCAGCTGCGTATAACCTGACCCATTCACGTTCATGTTTCCTTAATAGCATCTCATTAAAAATTCACGACAAGATGTCAATAATAAATTCCAAATAAAATGAAATGCTAATCAAACTGGAAGGGTTGTAGATTCTGAGAACCGTCGCATATTAATATAGGATAACACAAACCATCACCTCCCATCCCCTTCTATTTTACACCACCGCCATCATTAATAACAGAAGCGAAAAAAGGTTCCATCCGAGTTGAAGTAGAAAATTGATCGTTAAATGGAAAAGCTACAATTGGCAATAAACAAATGAAGGAAAGTCATAAAGTTTACAGTCGAGGGATGGCGAATTTTCAATGCTGGCATTTGGTCACGTTTGGTTATACGAAACATATTAAGAGAGTGATATACCAAGTACTGTTACTCACCTCCAACTAGATGAAACAAGGATACTTTAAAAATAAATATAAAATCGTAAGAGGATTTCTTGTGGAGGACCTAAGGTACTTCTTTGAGAAGACCTGAAGGTAATTTCACAGAGCATCAGAAAGCCTTCCCATGGCAGGAAAAAAATAGAAAATCAGAAAATCAGTTTTGGATGGCAAGAGGGTCTTCTTATAGAAGAGCTGAAGGTCTTCTCATACCAGAGCTGAACGTCTTCTCCTAGAAGACCAGAAGGTCTTCTCATAGAAGACCAGAAGGTCTTGTCATAGAAGACCAGAAGCTCTTCTTATAGATGACCAGAAGGTCTTCGTATAGAATACCAGAAGGTTTTCGTATAGAAGACAAGAAGGTCTTCGTATAGAAGACCAGAATGTCTTCGTATAGAAGACCAGAAGGTCTTCGTATAGAAGACCAGAAGGTCTTCGTATAGAAGACCAGAAGGTCTTCGTATAGAAGACCAGAAGGTCTTCATATAGAAGACCAGAAGGTCTTCGTATAGAAGACCAGAAGGTCTTGTCATAGAAGACCAGAAGCTCTTCTTATAGATGACCAGAAGGTCTTCGTATAGAATACCAGAAGGTTTTCGTATAGAAGACAAGAAGGTCTTCGTATAGAAGACCAGAATGTCTTCGTATAGAAGACCAGAAGGTCTTCGTATAGAAGACCAGAAGGTCTTCGTATAGAAGACCAGAAGGTCTTCGTATAGAAGACCAGAAGGTCTTCATATAGAAGACCAGAAGGTCTTCGTATAGAAGACCAGAAGGTCTTCGTATAGAAAACCAGAAGGTCTTCGTATAGAAGACCAGAAGGTCTTCGTATAGAAGACCAGAAGGTCTTCGTATAGAAGACCAGAAGGTCTTCGTATAGAAGACCTGAAGGTCTTCGTATAGGAGACCTGAAGGTCTTCGTATAGGAGACCAGAAGGTCTTCGTATAGAAGACCAGAAGGTCTTCGCATAGAAGACCAGAAGGTCTTCATATAGAAGAGCTGAAGGACTTCTCACAGAAGAGCTGAAGGTCTTCTCACAGAAGAGCTGAAAGTCTTCTCACAGAAGAGCTGAAGGTCTTCTCACAGAAGAGCTGAAGGTCTTCTCACAGAAGAGCTGAAGGTCTTCTCACAGAAGAGCTGAAGGTCTTCTCACAGAAGAGCTGAAGGTCTTCTCACAGAAGAGCTGAAGGTCTTCTCACAGAAGAGCTGAATGTCTTCTCATAGAAGAGCTGAAGGTCTTCTCACAGAAGAGCTGAAGGTCTTCTCACAGAAGAGCTGAAGGTCTTCTCACAGAAGAGCTGAAGGTCTTCTCACAGAAGAGCTGAAGGTCTTCTCACAGAAGAGCTGAAGGTCTTCTCACAGAAGAGCTGAAGGTCTTCTCACAGAAGAGCTGAAGGTCTTCTCACAGAAGAGCTGAAGGTCTTCTCACAGAAGAGCTGAATGTCTTCTCATAGAAGAGCTGAAGGTCTTCTCACAGAAGAGCTGAAGGTCTTCTCACAGAAGAGCTGAAGGTCTTCTCACAGAAGAGCTGAAGGTCTTCTCACAGAAGAGCTGAAGGTCTTCTCATAGAAGACCAGAAGGTCTTGTCATAGAAGACCAGAAGCTCTTCTTATAGATGACCAGAAGGTCTTCGTATAGAATACCAGAAGGTCTTCGTATAGAAGATCAGAAGGTCTTCGTATAGAAGACCAGAAGGTCTTCGTATAGAAGACCAGAAGGTCTTCGTATAGAAGACCAGAAGGTCTTCGTATAGAAGACCAGAAGGTCTTCGTATAGAAGACCTCAAAGTCTTCGTATAGAAGACCTCAAAGTCTTCGTATAGAAGACCTCAAAGTCTTCGTATAGAAGACCTCAAAGTCTTCGTATAGAAGACCTCAAAGTCTTCTTATAGAAGACCCCAAAGTCTTCTTATGGAAGACCTCAAAGTCTTCTTATAGAAGACCTCAAGGTCTTCGTATAGACCTCAAGGTCTTCGTATAGACCTCAAGGTCTTCGTATAGACCTCAAGGTCTTCGTATAGAAGGTCTGCCCATTCGCCTTAATGATTCGTTTAATCCGACCACCTCAATAAGACCTAATTAAACACAACCACATTGAACCGTATACCTCACATTTGATATTACCAATTACCATTTGTACACATTGACATTTACATTGGTCTGCAATACCACATTTATGTTTACCGGTTCATATTCGATTTACTCTAAAATTCCTGCAAACATTTATTTAACAACAAATACCAATCCAAATGGAACTTCATTAATTTTGAAGTACATAATCGATAATTACTGGGACATTAGTTTACACAATTTTCCACAATCTACTGACAGCGACATAATGCAATCAAAATATTTATATATAATAAATATTTCGATTTGAAAAGTTGTAAATAATTAACAAATTAGGGTGAGGTTGAATTCTATAATTATGTGCGTCAAAAATTGATGTGATTTTCATTTGGTGACACACGAGAATTGCAATTGATACAGATTTTGGTTGAGATTCGAAAATGGGAATGAATTTCAAATTGTGATAATGCCTGAATATAGGGATATTGAATAAAGATTTACATAATTTCCGTGATCTCAAAATGTCTCTTCTTGAAATCATGGTGGAGACCACGTGATTTAAATTTGCAAAGAAAAAAGATTGTATTATGTCTAGTAGGATTGGTATGAGCTGTATCGGTCTAACTTATTTGCGGGTATAAATCCTTATTCGCAAGTATAATATAGCCGGAAATTATTTTATTGTAAGAGATGGTATTTTCATCGATTAGGAACAAAGTAGATACAATCTAAATCTTTACTGATGTACGAATTTGCAAACAATCAGAATTTATTTTGTTTCTTTATCACAAACCTCGACTCTCGGGCAAAATCTCAAGTCTCTTATGAATGTGCTAACATAAAAATGATTTCTTCTATGTTGTTTTTAAACCTTAAAACGTTTTTGTACCCTCAGCCATATGGCTGGAGATGGTATATATCATTTCATGCGGCCAAAACGTGCCTCATCGAAATAACAGTTTAAGACTCTAAGTCACTCCACTTCAGGACATTTGGTACTTTTTAATATCCAAGAAGCTCATAAAACGCGTAATTAAGATCCGATTCCATTCAGACTTGGTACATCTCAATGCTTCGAAACATTTCTTCTGGTATCTCCCCCACATAGGGTTCAAGATTATGAAAAGCAAACCGCTCAAAGAAAGCTTAAAAGCATTCAACTCTCTTCATATTTCACACATACAAATATTTTTGCTAACACAACGGTTTTCACTACTTTTATCTGTCATAACTTGCGAAACAAGTCAGGGTTTCTTTCAACTTGCTACATCTATATATTTTTCTCAAGCAGAAACCTGGAATTTATGATTTCGAATAAAATTGGATATTTTGTCTTCGATTTTCTTGTAATTTTGCCCACACCAATATTTTTTTCTGTATTAGATGAAGTATAAAAATGAAATACGTCGGCGAGCACATCGTAATATTGTCAAAAATAGCTGTACGTATATAACAAGAACGGATAATTCAATTTTGTTCAAATTTTGCAAATCCCAATTTCTGCATCAGTGCTATGTCAGGTGCGAAAATGGACAATATCGGCCCACTCCATCAGGTATATCCCCCATAATATTTTGAATAAATATAACTCTTATGAAATCTGAAATAATACTCCGATTGTCTGCATATTCCCACAACGGGTCAACATTTCAAATAATTATAATTCTTATAAAATGTGAAATAAGAGTCCGATTGTCTTCAATTTTTACATATTCAAATATTTCTATTGACACAAGATCTGGAGTAAAGGTAGTGTACTATATCGGTTCACTTCTTCTGGTAGCTACCACACAACGGGTAAAAAAATTAAGTAATTATACGTCTCATAAAATGCGAAAAAAACATCTGATTCATTCTGAGCACATCCCAACATTTCCATTAACACAAGATTTTGTGTGAAGATGATAGATATCGACTTATCCCTTCTGACCCCACAAAGGGTCAAAATTTGGAGTAATTGCGTCTCTAATAAAATGATAAAAATAAGTCCGATTGCTTTCACACATCCCAATGCTTTTACTGACGAAAGATCCGGTGTGATGGTGGAATGTTTCGGTCCACTCCTTCTGGGACTTTCCTCATAACGTGGTTAAAAAATGGAAAGATCAAAAAGCTCGTAAAGTGTTAAATAGGCATATGGTTCTCTTCAAATATCACACATCCCAATATTTCTATAAACACAAGATCTGGTGTGAACCTTTTGGAACCTTCCCCACAAACTCACAATTTTCAATAGTTATATCTCTCATAATTGGCGAAACGAGTGAGTGATTCTATTACAACTTTGTAGCCAGAGATCTAATGTGAATATAGAATTCATCGGCTTATTCCTTCTGGTACCTCCCCATAAGAGGTTTAAATTTGTTCGAATAAGCTTGGAAATAAATTTTAGATGCTCATCTATATATTTTTTCACTATTAGATGAAGTGAAATTGACCTCACGCACATTTCTCAATTTTTCAAAAAAAAATATTACATATCTCAAGTATATTAGACTTAGGTCAGATACGAAGTGGATAACATTGGCCCACTTCTTTGGAACCTACCCAGTTTGAATACTCATAACCCAAGTTAACATATATTTTAATATGAAAGAACAGTGGTGGAGGATATACATCTGTCGACAAATACTTTTTTACTTGATTTATTTTTTATACCCTACACCACAAGGTGGTCAGGGTATTATGTCTTTGTGCATTTGTTTGTAACAGGCAAAAGGAAACGAGATATACCCATAGTTCTTTTGATGATCTGCATAGAATCACATTCTGAATCGATTTATGCATGTCCGTCCGTCTGTCCATGTATTTTTGTAAACAAAGTTCAGGTTGCATTTATTGCCCGATCCAGATCAAAATTTGCACAGATCATTTGCTTGGCCCAAGGACGAACCCTATTGAAATTGGAGATAATCGGTCAAAACTTAGATATAGCTCCCATATACATCTTCCTCCGATTTGCCTTTTATTGTGCCCCAAACGTGTAATATCGGTCCGAATAGTATGGCATTTTGCACATACAGCCAAATTAAGCCTGAAAATAAGTATGCCGAATTTGATCGAAATCGGTTCATATATAGCTATAGCTCCTATATATATTGTTCATCCGATTTGTAATTTTTCTTCTTTACAGCCGTAATATGCACTCTACAACAACAATATTTGGGAAAATATATCAACTACAGCTCTGAAATTTCTTTGCCAAATTTTATAGAGATCGGTTGAGATTTGGATATAGCTCCCATATATAACTTCGTCCGATTTACCTTTTATTGTGCACCAAATGTCTAATATTTGGCCAAATTGGATGAAATTTGGCACTTTCGACAGAATTTAGTCTAGAAGCTAGTGTGTTAAATTTGGTTAAGATTGGTTCAGATATAGTTATAGCTCTCATATATACTGTTCATCCGGTTTGTTACATTGGTTACCCACAGCCGTGTAATGTACTCCGTAACAACGATATTCAGGGAAATATATCAAATACAGCTTATAAATATCTTTGCCAAATTTTAGCGAGATCGGTTCCGATTTGGATATAGCTCATATATATATTTTAATCCGATTTTAAATTATTTGTGCGCAAAATGGGCAACACAAGTCCGAATTTAAAAGACACAAATGCTTCGGGATATTCAGTCCTTTGAACTTTAAATTATAATTATAATCATAGCGTGTATGATTGAATTCTCCCATAAAAACTTTTAATTGTTATTGGAGCTCTACTAAATTTGCAAAGTGGTGTAGGGTATCAAAGTTGACCCCGCCCGACTTTAAGACTTTCTTTACTGGTTAAATTTGATGTTTTCACTAATTTTATCTTAAGAATGTGTATTGTCTCGTTTATGCCAAATGATTTTCATAGACAAAAATGTACAATATTTTTTTTTTGCCAAATTTTACATAAAAGTAGCTTATATTATATTCAAAGCTAATATAGACTTGTTTTTACATTAAGTTATGCACATTATTGTTTTTTTAATATTAGATATGAACAAGTAAGCAAAGGCTACAGTCGAGCGGGGCCGACCGTTGAATACCCTACAACACTATAATAAACCATATAGTTATATAGGCGAAATACTCGACAGAATTCCACAAGATATTGTGACAAATAATTAAAGAAAACCATCAGGTTTCGTTCTCTAATTTTCGAATAATAGCAACTTAATCTAATTTGCTCATTTCCTATTTATTGGTAGATGTTGCAGGTAAATGGTCTTCCTAGATCTGGAACCAATATTTCCCAAAGACATATAATCTCTCAGAAGTGGCAAAAGTTTAAAATTTATTATTGGTTTTTGACTGAAACGCATCTATATGAGATACAGACATTTGACTATATTCTTCAACGAAATCAGCCTTAACGAAATAGTCAGAAGTGCGTCTTTCCTGTATTTGTGAATTCTCCAAAAAGTCACTGGAATTTTCGTATTTTGTCTACAAAAGTTGGCAAACTATTTCACACATTGAATATTTTTGGATGGCCATCCGGAACTGCTTGGCTTTTGCAATGTGCGGTAACCCCCATTCAAATGTGCGTGAGGATCGGGCGATAATTATGACCTACCGACAATTTTGCAGTTTTTTGGTCCATTTCTACCCCTAAATATATGGCGATCATCTCCAAAAAGAGTAGGCATCTATTCTGACCCTCATCTTATCCCCATGCAAAATTTCGTAAGGATCGGGCCATAAATGCGATCTGTATATGATATCCTGATATCCAAACTACTTAGTTTTGTTAGCTGTAGAAATATTACCAAATGTTTAATTCAAAATGAAAATATGCCAAAAATATAACAAAATTGAAAAAATATGAGAAAATTTTACAAAATCAATATTTTCATCTTTAGAGAGATATTTTTATGCGATTTTTTAGACGTTTTTTCTTTCCTGCCAAAATGCCATTCTGAATTAATGAGAACTGTCGAAATCAGTTCAGCCGTTCTCGACATATAAGAGATCTTTCAAACACATCTTCTTTGATAGATATAACATCAATGTAAAGGTCAGAAGTAACCTTGTGATGGATTTGTACTTTCGCCGGGATTTAAAATATTCACGGTTTAATGAAAAATTTTGAATTTTTCAATACAAAAGATATGGTCTATTTTACCCGCTAAATATTATCCGATGACCACCCAAATTGGTAGGCTTCTTCCCCGCCCTAAACTCTAGCTACATGCGAAATTCTACGTCGATTGGTCTATAATTGCGACCTCTATAGCTACTGCAAAATCCGAAATTTTTTCAGTATTTGGTCCATTTCATGCCCTAAACATTTGGCGATCATCTCCAATAGCAATAGGGTTCTATTCTGGTCCAAGCCCCACCTATATTCTAAATTTCGTGAGGATCGGGCCATAATTGCGACCTGTAGAGTGATTACAAATTAACATGGACAGACGGACAGACGGACAGACGGACGGACGGACATACATAGCTAGATCGACCCAGCTCGGCGTGCTAGAAAGATCCATATATACTTTCCTATGTGGGAAACCAATATTTCGAGGTGTTACATAATTTTTGGCCCAATCAAACTTATAATACCCCCAACACATAGTGTTGTAGGGTATAAAAATGCCCACTATTGGGATATGCCTACCTATGTTGATAGTTGTTAAAAATTTAAAAATTCTTACTATGACAATATTACAATAATATCATCCATTGAATAATATGTCTACGAGTTATTAAAAGTCTACCGATAAGGCGGTAAACATAAAATATTTCAAACAAAATTTTAATTATTTGCCTTTGCAAATATTTCCACCATAAAAGCAACACGTGGCCTAATATCCATTTAAATATCTAAACAATTTAATCACATTCATTATCTTTTACTTGCCTGTGAATCGCACGTGCTAAATTACCCTTTAAATTATTGCAGACGAGCTTATATTACCACGGCACATGCCTTCTCGTCTTCCAACATTCCTAAGATCCAAGGTTCATATTTATGATACTTTTAAATTCGCCACTTGTTTTAGCAAAAATGAAAAACTTATGCAAAAATTGTCTCTCTCAACCACGTCTTATTTAAAATACATTAATTATACATTATGAATGCTTGTAGGTCTGAAGTAATGGCAATGACTGCCTTGAGTACTTGAATGTTTGGAGAGCAACAACATTGGTAATTTTCATTCGACATAAGTGCGGCGTTCTTTAAGCTAGCAATTAAATCTGTCAAATGTTGTCTTGGTGTTGCCTTAGATTTTGAATATTTTTTGAAGCAATGACACATCCATGTATGTGTGTCATACTCAAATTTGTGCTACATACACCAATTAATGAATTGTTAATGCATTGCACGGGCACACGAGTGAAATAATTCAATTTCTATGTCTGATTAGCACACGACTGACTGTTTGTTGTGTCTGCTGTTGGGAGTCTAGCGACAAGTATTTTCAACACGTGCCAGTCGTGTTGTTTATACAAATAAATATGAATTTGGGGTAATAGCATTTTGTAGTAAAGTATGTTAATATTATTTGGTGTGATTTTTATCGAAGCATCTCTGCTAAATAAGAACAATGACCTTCTAGAGGACTTGAAATTTAAATTAAATTTTTAATTTAAAATTTCACATAATGTCTCAATGTTTTGAATAAATTTACGATGTTTACTCTAAATGAAGCAATTTAAAATATATGTTTAACAATATTTTTGAATAATTATATTTTTTTAATATGGTAGAAGAAAATATCAATAAAAAATTGAAGATTAATAATATAAATGCTGTAATCTAAAATTCACTGAAAAATAATAAAAACAAGTTAAAAAGTATACATCGGTTATGCCAACAGATGAAAGCCTTGGGTAGACTTGGGTTTTGATTGTTCCAACTTTAAACCTTTTATGGGGGAAGCTCCGAAGGAGTAGGTCAATATAGGGTGAGATAAAAACAACTGCAACAAAGTCAAACGCCATAGTTTTTACATTTTTTTTGTAAATTTTATTGAATGAAAGCAAAAACTGTCGGAAATAGCTTCGAATTTTAGAAAAAGTTTAGACTTGTTCGAATTGATCACCTTTAGCCTTCAAACGGCAATTAAACCGTCAAACGCTGTCCGAATTTTACTCTGCGGTATTCTTGCCCATTCCCGGCGGAGCGCTTGCTTGAGGTGATCGACACTTTGGTATTTTTTTGTGTCAATCTTGCTTTCCAAAGTACCCCAGACACAATAGTCCAACGGATTGGTATCCAGAAATTCTGGTGGCCATTGTGCGCTGGAAACGAAACAATGAGATTCCAATTTGTAACCATTCCTGGGTGACGCGTGCTGAGTCCTGTTGGAATGCCCAAGGTCTGCGGCCAAAATGTTTGCGTGCCCAAGGCTTTAATATACCCTCGAGAATATTTTCCCGATAATATTCGGCCTTTATTCGGCATTTCACCACTTTCGGCCAAGAGAAGCAACTCCTTAGCTCTTTGGAGTCTATTTTCTTTCTGTTGCGGTCTAAGTTCTTGCATTTTTTGGAATTTCAATGGCTTTATCCTGGACTCAATTTTCAATATTTGCTGAATGGAATATTGTGATATTTTCAGCTCACGAGCCATTATTTGTTACTTTACTTTTCGAACCATTTCTGCTGTTATTGCTGTTTTCTTCCCTACACTACCTTGACGTCGGTCTGCACTACCAGTATCACGGCAACGGCCCAGTTTTTATAGGTTTGTATGCTCTAAAAAATCTATGTTTATTATAGGCTATGAATTCTCTGAAAAGTGTTGAAAATTCCACGTTTATTTCCTTGAAAAAAAAAAAATTTATAAATTTGAATTTCATGGATCATGGATCCTCATGGAAAAGCACGTTCATAATAGGCCACGATTCCTTCCGAAAAATCTTTAAAAATTCCACGTTTATTGTGGGCTAAGAATGCACTGAAAATTATTTTTAAAGGCATGAAATCGCGCTCATTATTGGTCATAGTTGCTGTGAAAAAATCTTCAAAAAATCCATGTTTTGTATGGGCCATGGATTCTCTGAAAATCTATATAAATATCATATTTATAACAAACCATGGATGCTCAGAATAGCCTTTAAAAATGCACGTTTATTGTATGTCACATATCCTATGAAAAATAAACGAAAAAATGTACTTATATTATGAGCCATTGATTCTTTGGAAAATCTTTGAAAAAACCATTGTGGAACATGGGTGAAAAATCCTTCAAATCCTTTGAAATCTTAAAAAATACACTTTTTTATATGCCATGGACACTTTGAAAAATCTGCTTCGATGTTTCGGTGTGAGTCACCCTACCCAGTTTATGGTGGACAGAACTCCTCCATCCAGTCATATCAGGAGGGACATACATGCTCTGGGGAGGGAGGTCCAAGAGAGAGCCTCTAGATCAAAAGACAATAAGGCAGTACTGAGAGGCATTTATACTGCTGCAAACACAAATCTCATCAATAATTTCAGTATGAATGCTGTCCTTGAAGTCCACCCCCATCCATTGAAAAACATCGGTTGCCTAAAAAAAACAGGGTAGTTTTGCCACAAATCTGTTCAGGATGGTCCAGTCGTCTCAATTCGTATTGGGCGCGAATTCATGAAGATGTGCGAAGTGTCTGCACTCCTGAAGATCAGTCCACGAAAGAATTTTTTTAACCTGAAGTTAGAACTGGATTAGGAGAAATCAAACAAAACATATGAAGCTGTTACAACAAAAGCAGCAATAGGCTTCAAGTCTGGACCTATTGCAAAATTTCGTGAGGATTGGGTCAAAAAATTAATATGGTCGAACTGACAAGGCTAAATCGCCTCAGCTCGGTGAGATATTAAGATCGCTATATAGCATTGTGTGCCTAGGACCAATATTTTGAGGTGATACAAACTTTTTGGCCCAATCAAACTTTTAATACCTCCAACACATAGCGTTGTAGTGTATACAAATGTGTTTAAAACTCCAAAATTTTCGCTTTACGTGGTTTAAACTGGAACGTTTCCGAACCTCTTCCTCCTTATGAGAGTCGGTTATTGTTAATTGACCTTCCATCACTTGAAAGAAGACGTCTTATGTTAAGAGCACTATTTATCATTAAATTAGTACGCGGTCTCATTGATTCTCCATTTCTTATAGGTGAAATATACCATAATGTTCCTTCTCGCAGAACTCGTAATTTTGAACCCTTAAAATTATCGTTTGCGAGAACTAACTATGAGCTTAACAACCCTATGAGGTCACTTTGTGTTATTTATAACAGTTTATTTAACACTATTTGCTTAAGTAATCCATTAAATACGATAAATAACTATATTCTACATATGTAATTTTGTTTGTTTAATGAGTATTTCGTGAATTATTTCATGTCTTTGTCTTAATTTTCCAAACTCATTTTACGGCATCTTATCTACATCTCCCCAAGCGGAACTAGTAGAACTCGCCTTTGAGTAATAGTTGTAAATAGTAGATTGAAATTCTGTTATAAATTACTAAGCTGCTTGATCATCTGGCACTTGATCTACATTTCCCTTTGCGGTACAGTAGACACAGCCAATGAGCAGCAATTTTTAAAATCTGCACCTTGTTAACTTTGTTTACTAATCTGTGTGTGTCTGTTATTTTTTGTTATTTTATTTACTGGCTGATGAAGTTTCTGTAGCCGGTGCGAAACCATTGCTAACCCGCCTTAGTCCGGACTTTGGTGTGTACGCGCTCTCTACGTATAGGGAGGTGGCCCCCTCGGTCGGCAGGGGCGGGTGTGAGAGGCGTGGGAACGAACGATTAAAAAAAAAAAAAGGCTATAAGGATTGTTGAACAAATATTTTTTTACAAAATATGAAGGATTTTTGTTCTGAGTTTCTCTAAGCACATGGATGATCTGAAAATGTTCTTAAAAATTCCCGTTTATTGTAGGAAATAGGTCCTCTGAAAAAAAAACCTTTATATCCCATCAATGATTATATGGCATTATTTTCTAAAAAAAATCTTTAAAAAATTCCCCGTTTATTATATACCATGATTCCTTTAAACAATTCACATTACTGTAGGAAATTGGTCCTCGAAAAAATCTTTGAAAATTTTTAAAAATATCAACGCGTAATATAGAATTAGGACTCTCTGAAAAATATTTAAAAAATCCACTTTTATTATAGTCCATGGATGTTCTGAAAATTCTTCGAAAAATCCATGTTTATTATTAACATGGATGCTCTCAAATATTTTCGAAAAATCCACTTTTATTAAAGGCCATGGCTCTTTTGAAAAATCTTCAAAAATCCATGTTTCTTAAAGGCCATGAACCCTTTGAAAAAATCAATTAAAAAAATCCACGTTTTTTATAGGCCATGGGTGCTCTGAAAATTTTTAGACAATTCACATTTCATGCAGGCCCTGGATGATCTGAAAAACCCTTAAAAAATTTCAGTTTTTTTGTAGGCTATTGTTCTTTAAGAAATCCACATTTATTACAACCGTAGATGTTCTGAAAAATCTTTAAGAAATTCTCGTTATTATAGGTCATGGGTGCTCTGAAAACTCTTTAGGAAATCCACGTTTATTATAACCGTGGATGGATTTAAAAAAAATCACTAATATTGCATCGATGGTCGTTCAACAAATTTACATACTACAATCTCATCACACATCCAACATATTGTTTTTCATGCCACATAAAATTGCGATACATTTTTATTTCACACCACACCATTTGAAGTGCAACTCTAAGAAGAATATAACTATAAATTCTTCTATTAACCGCAGACAATTATTAGCAGTAAATCGGCTTACATTTATCGTCGATTATCGAAAGAGAGCGCGCGAGCGGGAGGGAGGGAGAGAGAG
Organism: Musca domestica; assembly: GCF_030504385.1. Classification (NCBI taxonomy): domain Eukaryota; kingdom Metazoa; phylum Arthropoda; class Insecta; order Diptera; family Muscidae; genus Musca; species Musca domestica. The sequence goes on along the minus strand of NW_026712207.1, from coordinate 6,931,302 downwards.
CGCTTGATTTTGTCACAGTATGATGATGCGGATGATGACGATGGTGCTAAAAGTATCGCATTGCAGATAATAAAATTGACAGGCAATAAAATTTAACGATTTGTTGTTAAAACTATTGACGTAGAAGATATAGGGCGTTGACGAACATGTTTCCCTCCAGCAAATTGCCTGTGTAGAAGTGAAACAATGGCAGATTAAATAAAATCAAGTGCAATTGTGAACAATTGAGTGTTCAATGCAATGTAGAGTGTAGAACCATGATGAGGGCTTTAAAATTTAGTGATGTGGACCGGTTGCATTATTGCAGACATTGTTAAATGTGAACAAAATGTGAGTATTCCTAATAAAAGTTTAAAAAAAGGAAAGACTGTATTTAATGGTTTAATATAAGTTGAAGTAGGTCAAGTCGCTTCTGAAGTTACAATTAGCAAGCACATAATACAATATCCACTATTTTTACCCTAATCAAGTTTATTTTAGGCCATGGATGGAATACTCCATTGCTGGAGTTATGGCTCCAAAAACTATTTTATGAATATTAACTTCCTCTGTAGTTTGGAATCCTTTAAAAGGTAATTTAAAATATTCAGGTTAACAAATTATATTTTTATGCCTTCCACCATACCACGGAAGAAATTTGAAACACATAGTTATACTTATGTCAGACCCAACAAGTTATATATATATATATATATATATATATATATATATATATATATATATATATAGACCATAGACCCTCCAAAAAATCTTACAAAAATCCACATATATATATAGACTATAGATCCTACGAAAAAATCTTAAAAAAATCCACGTTTATTGTAGACCATAGACCCTACGAAAAATCTTTAAAAAATCCACTTTTATTGTAGACCACAGACTCTCCGAAAAATCTTTAAAAAATCCACGTTTATTGTAGATCAAAGACCCTCCGAAAAATCTTAAAAAAAATCCACGTTTATTGTAGACTATAGACCCTACGAAAAATCTTTAAAAAAAATCCACAGTTACTGTAGACCATAGACCCTACGAAAAGTCTGTAAAAAAATCCACAGTTATTGTAGACCATAGATCCTCTGAAAAATCTTTAAAAAATCCATGTTTATTAAAGGTTATGGTTGCCCTGAAGAGTCTTTAAAAATCCCCGATTATTTAAGGCTATGGATGCTTTGAAAAATCCTTAAAAAATCCACATTTATTGTAGGAAAAGGGTCCTCTGAAAAGTTTTTAAAAGTCCCCATTCTATGTCGGACATGGGTCCTCTATAAAATCTTTTAAACATTCACGTTTTTTTAGTCATGGATGCTCCGAAAAATGTTTAAACAATCCATGTTATCATAGGCCATGGATGATCTGAAAAATCTTTAAAAAAATCCACGTTTATTATAGGCCATTGATGCACTGAAAAATCTTAAAAGAAATCCATGTTTATTATTGGTAATGGATGCTCTGAAAAACTTAAAATAAATGCACGTTCATTATTGGCCAAGGATGCCCTGAAAAATATTTTAAAAATCCACGATTATAATAGCCACGTATGCTTGGAAATATTAAAAAACCCAAGTTTATTATAGGCCATGAAAAATCCTGAAAAATCTTTTTTTTTTTTGTAAATGGGCCTTAGCCATAAATGCTCTGAGAAATCTTTAAAAAATCCACGTCTATCATAGCCATGGCCGCTCTGAGAAATCTTTAAAAAATCCACGTCTATTATAGCCATGGCCGCTCTGAGAAATCTTAAAAAAATCCACGTCTATTATAGCCATGGCCGCTCTGAAAATCTTTAAAAAATCCACGTCTATCATAGCCATGGCCGCTCTGAGAAATCTTTAAAAAATCCACGTCTATTATAGCCATGGCCGCTCTGAGAAATCTTAAAAAAATCCACGTCTATTATAGCCATGGCCGCTCTGAAAATCTTTAAAAAAACCACGTCTATTATAGCCATGGCCGCTCTGAGAAATCTTTAAAAAATCCACGTCTATTATAGCCATGGCCGCTCTGAAAAATCTTTAAAAAATCCACGTTTATTGCAGGAAATGAATTGTTTGAAAAATCTTTAAAAAATTCCACGTTTATTGCAGGAAATGAATTGTTTGAAAAATATTTAAAAAATCCACCTTTATTATATCCATGGATGCTCCGAAATATATTTAAAACTGCTGCTCCTTAAAAAGTCCGCGTTTATTTTAGACATGAATCCTCTAAAAAATTAATAGAAAATCCGCCTTTATTATAATTCATATATCATTTGAAAAATCTATAAAAATTCACGTGTTTTATAGGACACGGACCCCGTAGTATTATTTTAAGAAAAATCAAGGGTGCTTCAAAAAATCTTAAAAAAAATCCACGTATAATAAAGCTTTGGATCGTTAGAAAATTTTTTAAAAAAATCCTCGTTTATTATTATATAGCTATAGATCTACAGAAAAATCTGTACAAAATCCACGTTTATTATAGGCCGTGGATCCTCAGAAAAATTATGAAAAATACACGTTTATTCTGGATCATGGATCCTCAGAAAAATCTTTAAGTTTCCACATTGATTATATGCCATAGGTGCTCTGAAAAAAAGTTTAAGAATATCCACGTCTACTACCGGCAGTAGATCCTCTGAAATATCTTTAAAGATCCACTTTTATTATAGGTCAGGGTTCTTTCAAATATCCTTAAAAATCCACATTTACCATATCCCATGTATCTTCTGAAAAATATGTGGAAATACCATGTTTATTACAGACCGAGGATCCTTTGAAAATAAAAAAAAGGATTCTCTGAAAACCCTTTTCAAAAATCCACGGTTATTATAGGCCATGGAACTCTAGGTTTGTTTTAAGCCACATATTCTCTAAAAATTCTTTAAAAAATCCAACTTACTTAGGTCACGCTTCATCTAAAAAAAATTGGAAAAAAATTACACATGCATCCCAAAAACTATTGGTGTTCCTCCCATGTATTCTGAACAAAATTGTCATCCACAAGTGGATAAAATCGAAACGTGGAATAGAAAATTCCAAGAAAAAGTTTCAGGATGTCTCATTTTTTTTAATTCATTTTTCGCATTTTTGGCAGCGAATTAGCTTCATCGGGTTTCATGGCGGATTGTCCAAAGGACAAGACGAATGCAAGATTTTATCAATTACACGCTGACTACATGCATGTTGCTTCATTGACGGTATACAATGGCGAAAAGGAATCACGATTTCCTTTTGTTTTGTTGCCGTTCTTAAACAACCAAATCCTATGGATTGTGGGTTCTCCATTCCGTCTTCTTTCTCTCAAGTATTCAATGAACTGCTTCGCTTTGTGATTTTCATATCCGAAAATAAAAGGCCACAAGAGAATGCTCATCAATAAGAGACAGTTAAAAATCTAAATTAGCTTTTTTTTCTCTCCCTCTCTCTCTTTTAAATTGAAAATCTCATAAATATCCTTGAAAAAGAGGAAATCAACTTTTTTGTTTCCTCCTTTCAAGATTGTTTGGGTGTTCCCAAACACTCTATTCACGTTCTTTGCCACCACATAATCATCGGTAATTAGCAACGAATACTCAATGTCAAATCTTTAGAGTCTTATCTCTTTCGTTTCGTTTCGTTTCGTTTCGTTTCGTTTCGTTCGTTCTTTCTTTTATGTTACCACGCTATTCACTGAGCATTACAGTGAGCTATTATTTGCATCATTCATTCGTTTGACAAAGATGTATAGTGGATTTTTTTGCAACATGACGCACAATGCAATGGATTATCGTGGGTCAAAGTATCGCTTAATTAACTCCCATTCTTATGGCAAGATGAATGAATGAATGAGTGATAAAACCTTAATCAACAAAAGCTACATTTTCATATTGTGTGCCAGGGAGTGACATGTAATGTGGTGGTTAATTTTTATACCCTCCACCATACATATTATGGGAAGTATATTAAGTTCGTCATTCCGTTTCTAACTCATCAAAATAATAATTTTAGACCTAACAAAGTATATATATTTTTGATCAGCCTAAAGTTCTAGGACGATTTAGCCCAGTCCAACCGTCATTTGTAATCCCACCAAACTCAAACGAATTAAAATAGGAAGCTACAATTTTGCACAGATTAGTATTTTGCGTGCAGGCAGGTCAAGATCGAAGATGGGCTACATCGGCTCACGATATCGAATAGCCCCTATAAAACGGTAACCCCCAATATTCGGTATTTTGATGATTTTAGCCACATTTATCAATGGAATTGCCTGAAATTCTACATAAGAAGCCCTTTGTGGGTACTTTACCGCCTGTATAGAGAATTGTCAATATAGGTCTACGATATCATATATCTCACATATAGCGGTACCTCCCAACATTGGGTATTTTGATGATTTTAGCCATATTTTTAAATGGAATTAGCTTCAATCGTCGCAGGAACTCCTTCGGAGTACTTTCCCCTGAAAGAGAATTGTCTATATAGGTCCATGATATAGTATATCCCCCATATAACTGTATCTCCCAACATTCGGTATTTTGCTAATTTTAGCCACATTTTCGAATGGAATAGTCTGAAAATCCACACAAGGAGTTCTCTGTGAGTTCTTTATCCCCTTGAAGAGAATTGTATTTATACAGGATGAGATAAAAAAATCTGCAACAAAGTCAAACGCTATTTAATTTTTAAATGTTTTTTTAATTTTATTGAATGAAAGCAAAACAAAATCGGAAATAACTTAAATTTTAGAAAAAATTTAGATTTGTTCGAATTGGTCAACTTTGCCACGAAATATGGTCTTCAAACGGCCAATGAAACCGTCACACGCTGCCCGAATGCTGCTCTGCGGTATTTTGGCCCATACCGAAGCGAAGCGCTTCCTTGAGCTGATCGACATTTTGGTATTTCTTAATGCCGACCTTGCTTTCCAAAATGCTCCAGACACAATAGTCCAACGGATTTGTATCTGGAGATTTTGGAGTCCATTGTGCGCTAGAAATGAAGCGAGGAAGCCAATTTTGTAATCATTCTTGGGTAACGCGTGCTGAGTGCGTTGGTACTGAGTCCTATTGAAATGTCCAAAGTCTGCGGCCAAAATGTTTGCATGCATACACACAATACACCCTCCAGAATATTTTTGCGATAATATTTGGCATTCGATGCACGGTAATACGAGCGACCATCGGCTGTTATGGCGGCTCATTCCATCACCATGGCCGGCGTTTGAGTTCTGGTGGCCAAACGAAGTTGCAAATTTTCAGCTGACTTTTTTGGCAAGTAAATATGATCATCTTGTTTGTTTACAAACTGCTGGACAACGAATGTTTTCTCATCGGAGACGGAGAAAACCAAATTCGGCAGTTTACCACTTTCGGCTAAGCGAAAGCTCTGTGGAGTTTATTTTCTTTCTGTTGCTGTGTAAGTTCTTGCACTTTTTGGAATTTGGTTTCAATGGCTTTACCCTTAGCTCATTTTTCAATATTTGCCGAATGGAATATTGCGAGTTCTTCAGCTCACGATCCATTTTTCGGCCACTGTAAGGCGGGTTTCAATCAAGTCGCTTCTTTACTTTTCCAACCATTTCTGTGATGTTGCTGTTTTCTTCCGTCCACTTCCTTAACGTCTGGCTACGCTACCAGTGTCACTGTAACGAGCGATGGTAGGAGACACAAAAGATTTATTCACATTTAAATCCTGGAGGACTCTAACGATAGCCACTTGTGGTTTTCCAGCCAAATATAAAGAAATCACACTATCAGGCTTGAACTCCATCACGAATAACTTTTTTTTGCTGGAAAATCTCACGAAAATTCTTGAAAACAATAGAATGAGCTGTCACTGGAATAATTTTAACAGCTGTCGGACTAGTGGCTTAGAATTGACAGAATTGAATTGACTGAATTTGGTTGTAGTTTTTTTAGCTCACCATGTAGGTCTACGTTTTAGTATAGCACCCATATAACGCTACCCAGAGATATTCGGTATTTCCCGGATTTTCGCGACATTATTCACCGGAATTGTGTCAAATTTCGTATTTGAAGTTCCTAATGGGTACCACAACCTATGACGTAAAATTGGCTATGCGAAGGCCCATACGAGTTACCTCCCTTTATTCGATGTTTTGATGATTAGCGATGATTGATTAGCGACATTGTTCACCGGAATTGTTTGAAAATTCGTATTTGAAGTTCGGAATACTTACTACAGCCTATAACAGAAAATTACTTATCCAGCACCACTCCACCATAGTATGGGGGGTATATTAAGTTAGTCTTTCCGTTTATAACACCTCTTAAAACACTTTAGCTTCTGAAGGAAATGGAGTAGGTTAATAAAATCATAGTCAAATGTATATTACGCCTGCAGGACTTTTTATATTAAAAATGGGTCGTGTAGGTCAACGTTTTGATGATTTTGAGCGACATTGTTTCAAATTTGTTATTTGAAGTACATAATGGATATTACAGCCTAATACAGAAAATGGTGTGTGCAGGTCCACGTCTTCGTATAGCCGCCATATAACGGCACCTCCCGATATTCGGTATTTTGATGATTTTATCTAGATTATTCTCGACTTTTTTTTCAAGTTTCGCATTTGAATATTGCAATGCTTTATGACAAAACACCCTAATATAACGGCTACATTCGGTGTTTTTAAGATTTTAACAGATTTTGTAACGGATTTAGCTTTTTTTGAAAATTGGCAAATTCGTTTAAAATGGTGGAGGGTATTTAAAGTTCGGCCAGGCCGAACTCACAGCTTTTTTTTACAACTTTTGTTTTATTTGAGCGTTTTTGAACGTATCTTTTTTTTTGAAAATTCAAGTTCCTTCCGAACTTGTTTAATTTTATATGGCAATTAAATAGATTACGAAACCTTGAAATTTTTATGACACACAACGACAAGGTGCAGCATAAAAACGATTATGGCATGTCTTGCAAAAATCTGTAACTGTATTTTAGTCTAGTTTATTCGAATTAAAGTTTTGACCTTTTATGGCACCAGAAGCAGTGAAACGATATTAACCATATCTGACGTCGATTTAAGTTTGATAGTAATATTACAATGCAAAAAGCTTTGACGGAATCTAAGTTATCGTGTGCACCATCCAACCAGACAGAGGGATCCACTCCAAGTGTCCTGAACAGAATTTCCTCCAAAGATATCAAGGATCTAAAACCGTTATTTCGGTGAAACGCGTTTATTTATTCCATATCAAATGATGGAGCCCCCTTCCCCCAACTAGCTAACCAAAATTGGGATCTGTAGCGTGATTTCTAGGATGTGATCTAACGACTTACAGGGTCCACCCAATTCTGCATTTGGAGATATTAATTTCAGTTTAAATGCAGCTGAGTCTATAGTAATTTCGATATGTTTTAAACTTTGGAGACAATGCCAGTATACCCAGTAAAAACTTCCTTACAAATCCGATTAATAATTTGAATAATTGAATTTTGTAATGGCTTATGACAAAACACCCTAATATAACGGCTACATTCGGTGTTTTTAAGATTTTAACAGATTTTGTAACGGATTTTGCTTTTTTTGAAAATTGGCAAATTCATTTAAAATGGTGGAGGGTATTTAAAGTTCGGCCAGGCCGAACTTACAGCTTTTTTTTACAAGTTTTGTTTTATTTGAGCGGCGTTTTTCGACGGATCCTTTTTTTTTTTGAAAATTCAAGTTCCTTCCGAACTTGTTTAATTTTATATGGCAATTAAATAGATTACGAAACCTTGGGATCTTTATGACACACAACGACAAGGTGCAGCATAAAAACGATGATGGTATGTCTTAAAAAAATCTGTAACTGTATTTTAGTCTAGTTTGTTTGAATTAAAGTTTTGACCTTTTATGGCACCAGAAGCAATGAAACGATATTAACCATATCTGAAGTCGATTTAAGTTTGATAGTAATATTACAATGAAAAAAGCTTTGACGGAATCTAAGTTATCGTGTGCACCATCCAACCAGACATAGGAATCCACTCCAAATGAACTGAGCAGGGTTTCTTCAAAAGAGATCTAGGATCAAAAACCATTATTTAGGTGCGGCGCGTTTAGTCCATATCAAATGGTGGAGCCCCTCCCCCTCTAGCCAACCAAAATTGGGATCTGTAACGTGATTTCTAGGATGAGATCTACCGACTTACATGGTCCACTCAATTCTGCATTTGGAGATATTAATTTCAGTTTAAATGAAAATGAGTCTATAGAAATTTCGATATGTTTTAAGCTTTGGAGACTATGCCAATAAGCCTCATAAAAACTTCCTTACAAATCCTACTAATAACCCACTATTTCAAGAAGAAATATGAACCAAAATAAAAATATATTCCTTGGCCGCACATAAGAGAAGCGTACAATAAGTTATTTTTTGCACATCCATAAAAAAAAAAACATTTAAACAATTTTAATGCTAAATTTATGCTGCACATGTTCCCATTTTCAAAAAAATTCTGTAAATGACATTAGTGTTATTATTTTTATTGAAGAGGGGAAAATATGTTAAGCACCAAAGGCATTTTATTGCAGCAACAGCAGCATCAGCAGTCATTGTTCGTTCATTCGAACACTTCAAAATGAATTAATTCACAACATCCAAATAAATATAATCGGACTTGGCACAAATTAGTGAGCATCATAAAAATGGACACTGTGTATAAATCAAATTGAATTTGTAGTTTTTTTTTTGGCAAACGAAATGTTAAGCCACTTCACCAAAATGTAGCACACATATTCCCCCCTCTCCCCCCTTGCCGAAAACCCCCATCAGAATGTTGAGTAGGCAATGCATTATGATTTTATAATAATTCATTTAATGAATTTTGAAATGCTACCGAAAATGAATGCAACTAAGCAGCAGCACTCAATCCCAAATGCATTTGAGACCAAAGCAACGGCTTGCATGTGTTCGATAGGATTTTTGGGCGAGTTGTAATGCATGTCATGCAGGCCTCAATATGGGCCAATGCGGTAAGTTTTAAGTGAATTATGAAATATTTTTAATGTTTCCCCAAAACTGAGAAGCAGAGCAACGTTTATGGTTTTTGGAATTTCATTAAATTAAAATTTCCATTTCAATAAACTGAAAATGGAACAAATGTTGAATAACAGATTTGAGAGATTAGATGGAGGTGATTGTGCAACACAAAAAAAAAAAAAAAAAAAAAAAAAAAAAAAAAACGTTGAGAAAAATGCAGTGGAAGGTAGAGCTGAAACCAGAAGAAACTTGTATTGGCGTTTGAAAAGTTTCCACCCCAAAATAACCTGAAAGGCTATACAAGCTCTTTCACATTTTTTATTTATTTATTTTACCCTACAACACTATGTGTTGGGGGTATTATAACTTTGACTGGGCCAGAATTTATGTAACACCTCGAAATATTGGTTTCCCACATAGGAAAGTATATATGGATCTACCTATCTCGCCGAGCCGAGTGGATCTACCTATGTATGTTCGTCTGTCGATGTTAATTTGTAATCACTCTATAGGTCGCAATTATGCTCCGATCTTCACGAAATTTAGAATGGAAATGGAGCTCAGGTTCAGAAAAAAACCCATTTTTTTTGGAGATGATTGCATAATATTTAAGGTTTGAAATGGACCAAAAACTGAAAAAAATCCTGATTTTGCAGTTGCTCCACAGGTCACAATCATAGACCAATCGACGCGGAAGTTAGCATGGGTATAGAGCTTATGCCGATAGTAAATATATCGGATACATATAGCGAAATATATACAATGTATATATACAAAAGAAAGGGGATGTTAGTTAGAATGCTTATATCTCAAGAATGGCTGGACCGATTTTGACAAATTTTGTAAATTCGGAATGCCCTTTTGGCGTAAAAGTATAAAAACATCGCAGACAAATATGCCAATAATGGTGTTAATTTAGATTTTGTAGTATTTTGTGACATATTTTTATATTTTCATATTTTTTATCGCATGCGATTTTTTCATTTTGACTTATAATATTGAAGAGTACATTTTGTAATATTTTTTCAACTTACAACACAGGTTGGGGATATTTTATAAGTATTGCAAATACAGTCCAATCCTCACGAAAATTTTCACAAGCGTAGAGTTGGGCTCAGAAGGGCTAGGCCTATTGTTTTCAAAGATGTCCGCAATATATTAGGGGTAGAAATGGACCAAAAACTGAAAAAATTTCCTGAATCCACAATTGAAGCCAATCGACACGCCTGAGAAGAGAGTTAAGGACAGGGAAGAATTCTAGCATTTTGGATGACCATTGGATTATATGTAGTTGTAAAATGGACCACAACAACAACTATTTGAAGTTCGTAATGGATACAGCAGCTACAGCCTAAGACAGAAAATGGTGTGTACAGGTCCACGTCTTCGTATATCCAAAATATAACGGTACCTTCCGATATTTGGTATTTTGATGATTTTAGCGATATTATATTTAAGATTTTAACAGAATTTTTAACGGATTTTAATGTTTTTGAGAATTGCCAAATTTGTTCCAAATGGTGGAGGGTATTTAAATTTCTGCCCGGCCGAGTGTACAGCTGTTTGTCTTGTTAATTATATAGAATCTTAATTACTGGTAGAAATTTGACAAGCTGGTATCAAAAACTGTAAATCATTTGTTTACAGTCCTTATATAATGATAAACCCTTATTTTAGTTTTTGAGATAGGAGGAGGAGATAGGAAATTAATTTTCCCTACCCAAAAAAAAAAATCCACTCAATATTTCTTGACTAGTTTTTTTCCGCAGCAATAATTCCATTTCACCACAATTGTCTGATAACTAGACGAAGACTATATTTAGCTCAACATAATTTATGACAAAAGTCCACTATGACAACCTAGGAACCGCTTCGTTTCTAACATCCTCTGCGTCCATTTGAAAAAGAGAAGAAACTTCCGAACTTAAGACATTAATTTAATTTATGTCAAGAATGCATTATAAAGTATGCGACATTATAAGCTGCTTACTGTCAATACTGCATGCCAGCCATATCTGAAACATTAAAATGGAGCTACCTCTTGTCCACACTGCAGTTAAGAGTCTCCCCAAGAAATCAAGCGCTGGCAAGAAAATCTCTTGCAGACATCGAACATCGACTTCTTTGTGGAATTATTGCGAAGGAAGACCGAACGACAACGAAAGAAAGCAGAAGAAAGCAAACATAATGAAATATTTGATATTTTGTGGTCATGCACCTAACAACGTTTTCATCACAATCAGTTGGGTTCGGCTCGTATGGCACGGAACGGCACGGTTACCTGCCACATTTGCTGGCAATGCAATTTACCAGCAAGACGATTACTTTTAATTCGACAGCGACATAAATTATGGACATACCTACGACTTGTCGTCATCGTGGTCGTCGTAGTCGTTAGCAAAGCATAGCACCTTTTTGTTGGCATTTTGCAATGGCGTATCTTGGCTAAAAAACAACAAAATGACCAACCAATAATTTGTTACAATGCGATAATGGTTGGCACAATGCAGGAGGTCATTGATGTTAAGAAAACTGCATTGAGAAAACAAATTTGGAATGGTAAGGAAGAAGGTGAAAAACTTATTACAGCACTTCAAGAATTTTTATGAATGGATTTTTTAAGAAGGATTTTGGTAATATAATTTTGAATTTTTTAAAAATAGGTTTTGAGCGATCCTCAAGAGTAATCAATTTTTTTTGTTGACAAATTTCAGATGTTAAGACTTTGATTTATAAAGAAAATATTCAAGGCAATAATAATGGATAAAAAAATAAAAGACAAAAAATGTTGACTTGTTAGAAAAAAAGAGCAATAATTGAAGATTTTAAAGAACATTTTAAGTTGTTTTCTTTTTTTTTTAAAAAAAATTAAAGTTAATTTAGAGTGCAATATTAATAGATTTTATAACTTTAAAGAAATTTTTTGGCAATAATAGTGTTTTTTTTTTTAAATAATCACTATCGACGATTTATATAAAATATTGTGGGCAGATTTTTCTTTTTTTTTCAATAAAATTTACAAGGATATGTATATTTTTAAAGAAAATACAATAAATTAAAAATAATAAAATAAAAAAAATTAAGAATTATTAATTACGGATTTTTAAAAACAATTCTTCAAAAAAAAATAATAATTGATAATAGTCACGGATTTTTATACCCTCATTTGAAATGGCATATACCGAGCCTTATCGATATAACAATTTTTGACCCTATGTCTCTTTGGACCAAATCCGTTTCTGGATATTTGGAGTCGAGCCGCCCGCCTGTCTATCTGGCTGGCTGGTACGCACGATATAAAGTGAAGCAAGTAGGCAATATAGTCCAAAATTTGTACTTCGCAAAATTTATATAATATTTTTTCGGTCCAATATTGACCCATTCCTTCGGAACCTACTCCATAGAGGGTCGACATTTTGAATAATTTTAACAGAAGTCAACATATATTTAAATAATCGAATATTGGCTGAGGGTATACATCTACCGGGAAAACCGACTCATGCTTTTTAACTTGTTAATCTAAAAATGTGGCACAAATCGGCTATATTGGGACACTAATTGGTATACCCCCATATAATGGTACGTCAAAATTCTCGGGTTTTATAAGGTTTCTGCTACGATTTCCAACTAAATCAACTGAAACTTTACTATTGAGATTCTAGATAGATCTGTTCTCTCCTTGCAAAAAATTTCGATTCAAATCCACTATTTGGTATTTAAGCGGATTGATATTCCAATTTAAAATATTCTACTCCTTCATTACTTCATTTTACTTTGATAAACATAGTGGTGGAGGGTGTAGAAAGTTCGGACCGGCCGAATTTAAAGCCTTTTTTATTAGTTTTAAAATATTTTTAACGACCCTCACAACAACAAACTTCGTGGACTGTTTATAAAAATTAAAAAAAGGTCAACGACAATATGGGAAATATTAGTTGGTTTTATACCGTACAACACTAAGATCTATGTTTGTTCGTCTATTCATGTTAATTTGAAATCACGCAACAGGTAGCGTTTTGGTCTCAAAAAATTTTTCATGGAAGTAGTACTAGGGCCAGAATATAGGTCTATTTGTTTGGAAGATAATCTCAAAATATTTATGGGTTGAAATGGTAGAATAAAAGAGATGTTTCATGTTTTGCCAAAATTTACATTTTACCGTGAATGTTTTTGAAACTGAATTTCCGACTCAATCACTAGAACATAAAAGTAACAAATTTATATAATTTCGAAAACTCATATAGTCTGAAATAAGTTATGAATCTAAACTAATCAATGTTGTTTTGAAATACATAAATACGGCGAGGTCGTAAATAATGGCAATAGCCACGAAAATTGGCATTATCTTGTGGCTTGTGTCATATTTGAGCGGATTAATGCAGTGATGACATTACAGGGTGAGATAAAAAACTGCAACAAAATCAAAACGCAATAATCTTTATATTTTTTTAAATTTTATTGAATGAAGGCAAAAATGTCGGAAATAGCAACAAATTTTAGAATAATTTTAGATTTGTTCGAATTGGTCACCTTTTGCACGAATTATGGCCTTCAAACGCCAAATGAAACCGTCACACTCTGCCCGAATGTTGCTCTGCGGTATTTTGGCCCATTTCCCGGGAAGCGCTTGCTTGAGATGATCGACACTTTGGTATTTTTTAGTGCCAACCTTGCTTTCTAAAATACTCCAGACAGAATAGTCCAACGGATTGGTATCCGGAGATTTTGCTGGCCATTGTGCGCTGGAAATGATGCGTGGAACCTCATTTTGTAACCATTCTTGAGTTGGGCGTGCAGAGTGCGATGGTGCTGTGTTCAGGCTTTAATACACCCTCCAGTATATTTTCGCGATAATATTCGGCATTTATTGTGATGCCACGGTTGATTAATACAAGCGAAGAGCGACCATCGGCTGTTATGGCGGCCCAAACCATCATCATGACCGGCGCGTGATTGCTGGTTACCAACCGAAGGTGCACATTTTCAGCTGACCTCTTTTTCAAGTAAATACGATCATTTTGTTTGTTTACAAACTGCTGGATAACGAATGTTTTCTCATCGGAGACGGAGAAAACGGAAAAGAAAAGTCCCTTCTTTGCTTTTCGAATCATTTCTGTTGATGTTGCTGTTTTCTTACGTTCACTTCCTTGACGTCGGGCTACGCTACCAATACCACGGTAACGAGCGATGGTACGAGACACAAAAGATTTATTCACATTTGAATGCTGGAGTGCTCTAACGATTGCCACTTGTTGTTTTCCAGGCAAATATAAAAAAATCACTCTATCACGCTTGAATTCCATGACGAATAACTTTTTTGCTGGACAATTCTCACCAAAATGCTTTTGTACGCTTGTAAACAATATAATGAGAATTTGACAATTTGAACATAACATAAGTAAGCAGAGGATATAGTCGTGTGGGGCCTACCATGTGATACTCTACAACACTACAAGGCGTTAGCAGCCCCCTTATGTCCAAATACATTTTGGAAGATTTTGGTTTTGAAATTATGTCATGGAGCACTGCCCAGATATTAACTTTATCATTTTGACCAGGGACATTTGCCGAATATTTACGCATTCCGTATCGATAACTCTCTGTTCATGCAAAAACCTATGTCGAGTGCTTTCAATTGTGTGATCAGGAAAATTTTTGCTGGTTTTGGTTCATTTGAACCCTAAATATTTTGCGATCATCTCCAAAACAAGAGGCCCCTTTTTATCTCCAAATTTAGACTCATCTAAGTGATTTGCTTGTCCACGATATTAGCATATCAGTATAAAAATGCCAGAAGTTCGCCTTTTATGTGTTTTGGATTTCGCCTGTAAGTAAATTTCAGCGATTTGGAAATATAGGTTTTTTTTTCGCGCAAAAGTAGTGGTCCGTTCTGTCCTAAACTCTAGCTTCACGCGTGCCTTCAACCTCCTGAGCTATCGCTATTCTTATGAAAATTTTCTTGAGGATCGGGCGAAAAGGTGAAAAAATATTACAAAATATACCCTTCAATATTATAAGTCAAATTGAAAAAATCGCATGCGATAAAAGTTATAGAAAATAAGAAAAAACACAAAATACTATAAAATCTTTATTAGCATCATTATTGGCATCTGTTTATGCGATTTTTTTAGATTTTGTAATTTTACGCTAAGAGGGTATTCGAAATGGACAACATTTTTCAAAATGTGTCCAGCCATCGTATCGGTCAGAATTAACCTTTTCCATAAAAATATTCGAGGTTTAATAGAAAATTTGACTTTTATTTTAGTTTGGCCCTATCCTCACCTCCATTTTCAATTTCGTGAGGATCGGGTCATAATTGCGGCCTGTAGAGTAATTGCAAATTAACATGGACACACGGACGTATGGACGGACGGACATAAATTGCTACATCGACTCAGCTTGGCGAGACAGGAAGATCCATATATACTTTCCTATGTGGGAAACCAATATTTTGAGGTGTTACATAATTTTTGACCCAATCAAACTTATAATACCCCCAACACATAGTGTTGTAGTGTATAAATATTTTTGAAGAATTATTATTGAAAGAGGTAATTCAGAAATTTCGTGAATAAAAAATGCTGTGGATTCTTTTTTTAGTTTAATCGCATACATCACATTTAATAAGTTAAGAATAGTTTTGAAACCATTTTTCCCTGAGAAGATTTATTGGAGGTATTGTCGCGCCTTTTTAGAAAGTGCTTGAGATCTATTAAAGAAGTTTTTTTACACGCACACCTATGGTACACTTATTCAAAACATTCCCTTCCCTTTCATATTAGTTACCATGTGTGGCGCGATCGCCTTTAAATAAGAAAACTAAGAATAAAAATGTTATAAATAAAACAAATCATCTCATCGATGTGGTTTGATTTTGAGGTTGTTAATATCTTAACGCCACAGCAGTGGGTGAGTGAGTGATAGTTATAAAATACCCTGCCATGCCCTGCCAATAGTTACTGTGAAACAGCGGGAAGCTTTGTTTAGCGGTTGGCTTTTCGTGGTTTTTGTGTTTTTCCCCACATCATTTTTCCCTCGCTTTGGTTATTTTGATGTGGTTGTTGATGTTGGTGTTAAGCTGAACAAGATATAAATGTGTGGGGATGTGTGTGTGTGCGAGCGTGTATGTGCTCTGATTGTGGAAATGGGAAAAAATGTTAATGCTTATTTATTTTCCATTTTATTGTATTTTACATACAACACAATCAGCATACGAATATTCGTATTACAACATGCAGATGTACACACATATGCATGTGTGTAACTCTCATGTGTGTATCTGTGTACGTTCAATTTTATGATTCTTTCGATGTTATTGTCAGAGTTATAAAATAGCAGCTCTCACACACACACATGTACATTTGTATACAGCACAGCTAACATTTTCTTTTCGAAGAAAACCCTGCATACTAAGAGCAGAGAAGTTGTATTTTTTTTGCCCTAACAATTTGAATTGAAGGTGAAGTAGGAAATGTGTTTTTTCCGAAGTACTTAGAGCTTACACACACACAGAAATACACTCACCCATACCATAAAAAGGCATAAACATTTTTATTTATATTTATTGTTATGTGTGAGTTTATTCGTTTATGGCAAAACTCATGAAGATTTACTTGTGATTTATGAAGTACGCGTTTCTTTCTTTTTTCTTGCTCTTTCATTTTCCCTTTTTTATGATTTTTCACCTTTAGTGGATTTTCTTTTCTTGTTTTTTTTTTTATTTTTTTCAAATGGAAATGTCTTAATAGAAAGGCTTAAAATGGCGAATGTTAAATGTCAAAGACTGTTAAATCCTTTCATGGCAGATCATGATATATTGATGACATTCATTTGAAGAACTTTCAAATAAAATTACCTTTCTTTGGAATGTCGTTCAACTTTTTTTTGAATGTGATTTACTGAAGACAAAGCATAAATCATGGAGAGTAAATGCGAAAGGACTATTTTTAATACCCGTGTTGTAGGGTATGTGTTGGGGGTATTGGGCCAAAAATTATGTAACACCTCGAAATATTGGTTTCCCACAAAGGAAAGTATATGTGGATCTTCCTAGCTCGCCGAGCTGAGTCGATCCAGCTATGTATGTCTGTCTGCCCGTCTGCCCATGTTAATTTGTAATCACTATACAGGTCGCAATTACGGCCCGATCCTCACGAAATTTAAAATGGAGGTGGGGATTACGTCAGAATAGAACTCTATTTCTTTTGCAGATGATCGGATGATATTTAGGGGTTGAAATGGACCAAAAACTGAAAAATTTCTGATTTTGCAGTTGCTCTACATCTCGCAATTATAGACCAATCGAAGCGGAAGTTAACATGGGGCTAGAGCTTAGGGCTGGGCAGAAGCCTTAAAATTGTGATGGTCATCGGGATATATTTAGTGGGTGAAATAGACTATAACATTTGTGTTAAATAAAAGTCAAATTTTCCATTAAACCGCGAATATTTTTAATTCCGGCGAAATCACAAATAGACGAACAGGTCAATTCTGACCGTTACGTAGATGCCGATAGTAAAAATATCGGATATATATATATATATATATATATATATATATATATATATATATATATATATATATATATATATATATATATATATATATATATATATATATAGCGAAATATATACCATGTATATATACAAAGGAAGGGGATGTTAGCTAGAATGTTTATATCTCCAGAATGGCTCGACCAATTTTGACAAATTTTGTCAATTCGGAATGCCCTTTTGGCATAAAAGTATAAAATCTAAAAAATCGCATAAAAAGATACCAATAATGATGTTAATATAAATTTTGTAATATTTTGTGACATTTTTTTTATTTTTTCATATTTTTTATCGCATGCGATTTTTTCAATTTGATTTATAATATTAAGTGTATATTTTGTAATATTTTTGCACTTTACAACACAGGTTGGGGTTATTATTTATATACAGATTGCAATTATCGTTCGATAGTCACGAAATTTTTAACAAAGGTAGGATTAGGCTCAGAAGGGCTTCAAAAATGTCCGCAACATATTTAGGTTGAAATGGGCCAGCAACTCAAAATGTTCCTGATTTTGCAACCGTTATAAAGGTCACAAATAGAAACCAAAGGACACGCAATCTTGCATGAAGTTAGAATTTAAGACAGCGGGTAGAATGGACCACTACTTTTGTGTGAAAAAATACCAATATTACTTACATGCGATATCCGAAATACACAACAGGCGAACTTCTAGCTTTTTATGCTGATTTCGTTGATGAGTATAGTCAAATATCATAGTCAAGCAAATCATATAGATATAGGGCAGTGCTCCGTGACATAATTTCAAAAGCGAAATCTTCCATAATGGATTTGGACATAAGGGTGCTTCTAACATATTGTAGTGTTGTAGGGTATCACATGGTCGACCCCACACGACTATAGTCTTTGTTTACTTGGTTAAATTTTATTTTTTTTTTGTTTTATTTTTGGTGGTAAAATCCATATTTATATCTCATATTCTTCATGGAAAATCGCAAAAAAAATCAAAAAAAAAAAAAAAAATGGAAAAAAAAATTTTTGGTTGAACCGGTAGAATTTGAATCTGAAATTTTAAAACAAAGTTTCTATTAGTTTCTATGATGTAGGTAGTTATGAAAATGTGTACTATAGTGTACTAAATGGTACTAAATTTGGATTTGGGTGAACCAATATCGTGAAATTTGGAAAGGATTGTAGAATTGGGATATGGAATGGTACTCAATTTGGTATTGCTTTTATGAATTCCACTTGAGATCCTAAATTTAATATTATGATCTCAGTTTTGTGTGGGGTTGAAATTTGGCAATACATACTAATAAGTACTAAATTCGGTTTGTGGCAAAGGGACTGAGTTGAAAGTCTAAATTTGGCATTAGGATGAACTTTTGTGCGGTTTGGTTGATACTTGGCGGGGGATTTCGAAATACATACTTAAAATTACGACACGTACAAAATAGTACTAACTTTATTATTTGAGAAAGGACTAGAGCTGGAAATCTGAAATTTAGAGTGAGAGTCTTTGATGTTATGTAGGATAGACAAACTAAAGGGTTTTCGAAATTTATTCTTTAATCCCTTCCATTATCCAAATCCACTTAATATTAATTAATATTTCCGCATAAGAAGTAGCGGGCAAAAGCTAGTTTTAAATAATTTGTAGAATATTTTGACCTGCTCCCATTTCCCATTTAAGGAGAGATTTTAGGAAGATCAAAAAGATTCCTTTGGTGACTAGTGTGACTACTAAAATGTTTGATTAAAATAATCGACGTTTGTAAGATTAAACAACTGCAACCAATTTCATACTGCTGTCATTTCTAAGTCACTCGTCCGAGAGCTGCTAAAATTATTACAGTGACAGCTCATTATATTGCTTACAAGCTTACAAGAGTATTCTGGTGAGAATTTTCCAGAAAAAAAATTATTCGTGATGGAATTCAAGCGTGATAGTGTGACTTCTTTACATTTGGCTGGCTATCGTTAGAGAACTTCAGCATTTAAATGTGAAGAAATCTTTTGTGTCTCCTACCATCGCTCGTTACCGTGATACTGGTAGCGTAGCCAGCAGCGACGTCAAGGAATTGACGGAAGAAATCAGCAACATCAGCAGAAATGGTTCGAAAAGTAAAAAAGCGACTTGTTGGAAACCCGCTTCGCAGTGGCCGAAAAATGGCTCGTGATCTGAACATATACAAAATTGCATTCGGCAAATATTTAAAAATGAGCTCGGGATAAAGCCATTGAAATCCCAAAAAGTGCAAGAACTTACGCCGCCACCTCTTCACTTGTCCGAAAGTGGTTTTCTCCGATGAGAAAACATTCGTTGTCCAGCAGTATTTAAACAAACAAAATGATCGTGTTTACTTGCCAAAGACGTCAGTTGAATATGTGCACCTTCGCCTGGCCATCAGAACCCAAGCGCCGACCATGGTGATGGTGTGGGCCGCCATAACAGCCGATGGTCTCTCTGCGCTCGTATTAATCGTCTGTGACATCAGAATAAATGCCGAGAATTATAGCGAAAATATTCTCGAGGGTGTATTAAAGCCTTGGGCACGCAAACGTTTTGGACCTTGTACATTCGAACAGGACTCAGCACTCAGTCACCCAAGAATGGTTACAAAATGTGGTTCTTCGCTTCATTTCCAGCGCACAATGGCCACCAAAATCTCCGGATACCAATCCGTTGGACGATTGTCTCTGGAGTATTTTGGAAAGCAAGGTTGGCACTAAAAAAAAAACCAAAGTGTCGATCACCTCAAGCAAGCGCTTCGCCGGGAATGGGCCAAAATACCGCAGAGCAGCATTCGGGCAGCATGTGACGGTTTCATTGGCCGTTTGAAGGCCATAATTCGTGCCAAAGGTGACCGATTCGAAAAAATCTGAACTTATTCTAAAATTTGATGCTATTTCCGACATTTTTTGCTTACATTCAATAAAATTAAAAAATTGTAAAAATTATGGAGTTTGACTTGGTTGATGTGTTTTTTATCTCACTCTGTACTTTGCCAATAGGCAGGTTAAATTCGTAAATTGGCCATGTCATGTTTTCATATAGCCCCTATATAACGGTGCCTCCCAATATTCCGAATTTTGATGATTTTCGCGATATTGCCGGTATTGTTTAAAATTTCGTTCTTAATGTTCGTAATAGGTACTACAGCCTTTGACAAAAATCGCATATGCAGATCCAGGTCTTCGTATAGTCTCCATATAACGATACCTCCATATATTCAGTGTTTTAATGATTTTAGTTGTATTATTCACCGGAATAGTTTCAAATTTTGTATTTGAAGTTCGGAATCGGTACTACAGCCTATATCAAAAATTACTTATTATGGAATACGTTTTCGTATAGCTTCCATATAAGGGGTTCCATTTGAGATATATTTTATATGGATTTTTTTTGTTTTTGGGAATTTACATGTTCCTTCAAAATGTCCTCCACCATTTATAAATTCGGCCAGGCCGAACATAGTTCCTTTTTTCACTTGTTTTAAACTGCTATTTTTTTAACTACTAACTACTAAATTGATTTCCTTTCAGAAATATCCTTAAAAATCGATGTCTAAATTTTAGACGTGTGATTGAAATAATCCTGTTTTTAATATAAGGGAGCTATTGAAAAAGTTTTTCGGGTAAGGCTTTAGAAGTTTGTTAAACTTTGACCCATTTCTCTATATCTATATTGACATGAGCGGCAGTATAAGACTTAAAATAAGAACAAAATGCATTTCCATAAAACATGAGACTCATCAAAGCATAAAATTACCACGGACACTAAGGCACCGAGGCGACTTGTCTTTGCCATCAAAGATAAACATTAAGATTGCAAATAACAGAGTTGACCATAAATCCACCGAGAGGAGTTTCTTGCATAATAGATGCAGGATAAATCTCCCCCGAGGTGCTGTTGTGGATGATATTACATTTTACTCACGCAACGGCACAACTCAACGCAAAGCAGCGCAACGATGAGGTGAAGAATGAAAGAAAGTAGCAACCGAAAAACGAACAAGTAAAAAAGCTGTAGGTTCGGCCGGGACGAACTTTGAATACCCTCCACCATTTGAAACGAATTAGGAAATTTTCAAAAAATAAAATCCATTAAAAAAAAATTCAAAAAAAAAAATCTTAAAAATACCGAATATCGGAAGATGGCGATGGGGGATATACGATATTGTTGACCTATATAGACAATTCTATTTCAGGGGGTAAAGTACTCACAAAGAACTCATTGTGTAGAATTTCAGACAATTCCATTGAAAAATGTGTCTAAAATCAAAAAAATACCGAATATTGGGGGGTACCGATTTATGGGGGCTATACGATATCGAGGACCTATATAAATCTCCTTCAGGTGGTAAAGTACTCACAAAGAACTCCTTTTGTAGAATTTCAGACAATCCCACTGAAAAATGTGGCTAAAATCATCAAAATACAGAATATTGGGAGGGTAGCTATACGAAATCGTGGACCGATATAGCCCATCTTCGAACTTGACCTGCCTGCAGACAAAAGACAGATCTGTGCAAAATTTTAGCTTCCTGTCTTTATTCGTTTTGGCTGTAGCGTAATTACAACAGATGGGCGGACGGATGGACAGGGTTAAATCGTCTTAGAATTTTACGCTGATCAAAAATTGGGTCTGAAATTATTATTTCGATGAGTTACAAACGGAATGACGAACTGAATATACCCTCCATACTATGTGTGGTGGAGGGTATAAAAATAACAGAAATGACAATCTTAGTGGCTGGCCTGGGTAAACTTTAAGCTTCGAATGAATTATAAATTAAATATTACTTGAGACCCAAGAAATGAAGAGGACCAATAGAGCAACGGAAATCTTAGGTTCCAAGATGTTGCATACATAATTTATGAATGGGAGATAAAAATTCAAAGGCATTCTGTCAAATAGAACGCCTTGCGGATCACAAAAAAAGAGATACTCAACTTTTGTTTGAAGACATTTCCAATCAAATGTTAAATACTTTGTGGAAATTCTACCAAAAAGTCGAAACGAAACAAAATCAAAATTCCATGACATTAGTGAAGGTTGTGAAGCATACCCACAATACCTCCAAATCCTTTGGCTTCATTGTTTTTGTTATTGCAGAGAAAGTGTTGATGGCTGTTGTTGTGTTGCTGCTGCTGTTTATCAATCCTTTTTGCTCAATCTCTTCACGTATTGCTATAAAATGCAAAGACCATTTAACGCCTTTTTCTCATGCCATCATCCCCCAACTCAAAAAAAAAAAAAAAAAAAGAAAACATCGCACACAATAATACCCCGTTGTGCTGCCAGATTTCCAAGCATTATCCCTGGCCCACAACAACTTTCTACGGCTGCACAAAGCCTTCTTGTGTGCATAATATTGGTGAGCTGTGGCTGTTGTTGTCTTTTTTTTTTTTTTTTTTGTTATTGTGTGAGGGAACACATTTCTCTTAAGTGTAAGATACGACGTGATATCACCATCACACCGTCATCACGCTCCGTGTTACAGGGCCACACCACAATTGCCCGTCCTATTGAGAAATCATCATTGTCATCATCTCGGCAATCATCATTTCAGCAGCAGCAGCATCAACAACAACAGCAACATCTTTTATCATCGGATTGTCGTCATATCATCATAATCGTTGTCGTAAAAGCATCGGAGAATTGGTGAAACAAAACACATGAAGCCAAAGCCATTAGTAAGACATTACAGAAATCACCGGAAATCAAAGATACCAAAACGTTTTATATCCAGCCTTAATTTTATCCAAGTTTTTGTTTCTCCCCCATTTATGTTTGAATGCCGACCGGAAGGACATGGAGAGAAAAAAAAAACAGCAGTACAAAGAGTATGAGAGGGAGAGATAGAGAGAGAGAGGTAGAGAGAGAGGGAGAGTAAATAAAAGTTTTGTTTAAGAACAATTATTTGTGTGGTTGGGAGATAGCAGGAGAGTGTGTATTGGAACTTAAAGAAGTTTTAGTCCTGCAAAAGTAGGTAAAACGCAGAAAGGTTTTGAATAATTTTCCATCATTAACAAGTTTAAAAGCGCCAAATTTCGGCTGGGCTGAACTTTTAATAACCTCCACCATTTGGAAGGAACCTGAAAATTTAAAAAAAAGAATCGTAGAAAAATGTCTTTTAAATTAAATCGATATATGGGGACTATAAGAAGACGAGAACCTGCACAAGTAATTTTTTGTCATGGACTATAGCATCGATTCCGAATTTCAAATACGAAATTTGAAACAATTCCTGTGAACAATGTCGCTAAAATCATAAAAATACCGAATAAATGACTGTACCCCTATACGTGGGCTATACGAAGTCGTAGGCCTGCAAAGTGAATAATGTCGCTGAAATCATTAAGATATCGAATTTCGGGATGTATGGTTATATGAGGGCGATACGATAACGTGAACCTGCATACGATTTTTTCATAGGCTGTAGTAATTATTACGAACTTAACATATCAATATCAAAAAATTCCGGTCTATAATGTCTCTAAGATGATCAAAATGCCGAATTTCAGGAGGTATGGTTATATGGGGGCTATACGAAATCGAGGACCTGCATAGACAATTGTCTGTTTTAGGTTGTAGTGTCCATTATGAACTTCAAATATGAAATTTGAAATCATCAAAATACCAAATTTCGGGAGGTACAGTTATATAAGAGCTATACTAAAACGTGGACCGACATGGCCCATTTACGAACTTAGCTTACTGGCAAAATACACATGTATGTAAAATTGTAGTCTTCTATTTCAGTTCGTTCGAAAAATAGTTTGGCAGACAGAAGGACATGGCTAAATCGAATAAAAACTTTACTTTGGATCTGACATGAGTACTTCGAGGAGTAACCAACGGTGTGAGAAAGTTAACATACCTCCATAATATGGTGGAGGGTATAAAACTGTGATAGATGAAATTCATTCGAAGTCTCCCCTAAGAATAATCCAAGGTTGTAACGCTGAAGGTCGCTTAAATTTGACGAGTGTAGCTTCGAGGGTACCACAAAAAAATTAATCCTAAATAATCGATGACTTTTATACTCCCGACCATGTGGCTACCGCGGGAATATACATCAAATGGTAGGGCCAAAACGTGCCTTATCGAAAAAAGCGGTCTTAGATCCTAGGCCTGTTTGGCCAAATCCATTGCTCCCTAAGTTCATAGGTCTGTCTATCGGTCCACTCTTTCTAGTACCTCTCCCACAAATAGTCCAAATTTTCATTGAATATAATTTGCTTCTTAGAAGAAGACATAATCATCAAATTTTGCTTAAATTCGTAAATTCTAATATTTTTAGAAGTGCTAGGTCAGCTGCAAAGATACACAATACCGACACACTCCACCCCCACAAAGGGTATACATTTCGAATAATTACAACTTTTCTAGAAAGTGAAATAAAAGCGCCATTGTCATTAAATTTCGCACATTTTAATATTTGTACCAAGAGAAGGTCAGGTGCGACCTCCCTTACAACGGGTCAAAATTTTGAACAACCATGAACGCGAAATGAGCTTCCCATTATTTTAGAACTCAAGACTTCCCAATATTTCTATCAACACAAGATGAGATAAGAAGATGGAATATTTCGAACCACTCCTTGTGGTACCTCCCACATAACGGGTCAAAATTTTGAATAATTATATCCCACATAAAATGCAAAATAATGATCAGATTCTCTTTAATTTCAATATTTGAAAAAGTAATATCTGGTACGCAGATGGGATATATCGGTCTACTCCTATTGACATTTACCCTACAACCGGTCAATATTTTGTAATTTTTATTTCATTCTTTCCTTTTCGTACATCTGCAACATCGGGTCAGAATTAAAACTTCTCGATTCATTCGATTCATTCTCATATCTCATCATATATGCCTCATAAAAATAACGATTTTAGACCCTAGGTCTCTTTGAACATAAATCGTTTCAGATATTTGGTGTTGATATAGCGATGTTCGTCCGTCTGTTTGACTGGATGGCTTGTGCGCGCCATAAATCTCGAAGGAGTATCCGATTTGGTCCAAACTTGGAACATCGTAATATTAGATCGAGTTCGAAGATGGGCAAAAACGGTCTACTCCTTCTGATACTCCTTTTTGCACAGAAAGAGAAAACGTGACTCGATTTTGCTGCAAGTTTGCAAATCCTAATATTTTCATTAGTGCTACGTCAGGTGCGAAAATAGACAATATCGGTTCACTCCATGAAGTCAAAATTTTAAATAATTATAACTCTTTAAAATATGATGTAAGAGTCCGACTCTATTCAAATAGCACACATCACAATATTTTTATTAACCCAAGGTTTGGTGCGAAGATGGAATATATCGACCCGCTCTTCCTGGTTAGAAATTTTGAATACCCATGAAGCTCATAAAAAGCGAAATTAACATCCGATTCCATTCAGACTTGGCACATCTCAATATTTCTATCGGCTCAAGACATGTTATGAAGATGGTAGAGATCGGAACATTTCTTCTGTTACCTCCTCACACATGGGTTTCAAGATTTTTAATAACAAAAACCATCATAAAATCCGAACTAAGCCTCCAACTCTCTTCAAATGTTACACATACAAACTATTTTACTAACATACGATCTGTTGTGAAGATAATGTATATCTGCGAACCCCTTCTGGTACCTCCCTCACCCACTAAAGGTGACAATTTTCAATTCATTTATCTGTAATAACTTGCGAAACAAGTCAGCGATTCTTCACAACTTGCTTCATATAAATATTTCTTTCAACCAGAAACCAGAGATGAATATGGAATTAACGATTACACATACAATTGAATATAAATGTTCGATTTTCTTGTAATTTTGTTCATACCAATATTTATATCTGTATTAGATGAAGTATGAAAATGGAATACTTCGGTCGACTATATCTGATACCTCACGCATAGTTTAACATTCTCTAAAATGTATCACATATCGCATATAAAGTGGAGGAAGTTGTCGATACAGTCTACACCTGGCACGTCACAATATTTATATCATATTTATTTAGGTCCAATACGAAATGGACAATATTGGCCCATTCCTTCGAAACCTACTCCATAGAGGGTCAACAATTCAAATAATAATAATAACAGAAGTCAAAACCTTTAAATCATCGAACATTGGCTGTGGGTATACAACTGTGGGCAGAACCGACTTATACTTAAAATTGTTTTTTTTTTCGCTCTGAGTGCTTTCAGAGTGCCTTTTAAAAAATTACGATTACTGTCCTGAGTATTTTTGAAAAATATTTAAAAATTTCAATGACTCATTTTTCAATGGTCGTTAAGAGCATGTACCCTAAAAATCTCCGCTTATGATTGTTCCATTGCTAATTAAACACAAAAATCATGAAATTTGTCTCACCCATAATATTTATGAGTTATTATTATTGGGTGGGTGGAGGTTTAGAAAAACACATCTTTCGGTATCACGGAATATTTTGAAAGCAATTAATTAAGATGTTTTCCTGTTACCTTCTCGGTCGTTTTTCTTTCCTTTTTGTAGAACGTAATGGATTAGGACAATAAGTCCATTTACATAATATTGAGAGAAAGCTTCTTGGTGTAGACGTTTTTAATTAAACTTGCTTATCATTATGCAATGTGACGCAGGATTTATATGTTAATAACTGAACTTGATTTACAGTTTGAGACTTCTTAGGGTCAAATAAACGAAATAAATTATAATATTTTCAAATGGATATTGTCACATATTTTTTGGATAGCCAAATAATGAATACTCAAGAATGAGTCAATAAGATTTCAAAAAAAAAAAAAAAAAAAAAAATATATAATAATTAATTAATAAAAAAAATTATAGAGTATTTTATAGAGTGTTTTGTTTTTAATTTTTTTCTAAAATATATTAAATCTCAAATAATTGGTTTTTGAAAATTTTTGCCAAAATATTTTAAAGTTTCAATTATTTTTTGTTTTTATTTTTTTTTTTTGGAAAATTATGTCATACAATTATCGCGTAGTAATTTACATTATTAAATTAGCAACAATAACTTACATGATTTTACCTCTTGCCTAGCTGAAGTTCTTCGGCAAATGTTTGACAATATGTTGGAGCTTATTTTTTGCTGTAGTTGTAAACGGTACTCGGGCTACATGACACATTTGCCATTTCGTTATTTTTGTAAAATTCAGAAATGTACACAGATGTGCCTCGCAGCATTTCCGCAAATTTACACTGTAAGTATTGCGGTGTTATTGTTGTTTTAATGCACTGTGGTGCATTGGGACTTTTGAGAAGAACTTTGGGCTTAAAAAAAAATCTTTTGAAAATCAACGTTTGCTGAATTGAAAAAAAATTCTGTGAAAATGTTGAAAACTATTCGCCTCTCTTTTACAAATGATGATGAAAAAATAACAAAATCCGTGGTTGTAGTAATCTTCTATAAAAATGCATCTTGGATAAAATTAAATTCTGTGAAAAATCGAGATAAAAAAGTCAAAAATGATAAGAAAAAAAAAGAAGTAAAATAGCTAAATACCCTCTACCATTTGGAACGAATTTGGCAATTCTTAAAAACAAAAAAATCCGTTAAAAATTATGTTAAAATCTTAAAAATTCGGGATGTAGCTATTATATTAGGGTCTATGCGACGACATGGACCTGCGTAGGTAACATTTGTCATAAGCCATTACAATATTCAAATACGAAACTTATATACCGAATATCGGGAGGTACCGTTATATGGGGCTATACGAAGACGTGGACCGGCACAGACAATTTTCTGTCTTAGGCTGTAGTATTCATTACGAACTTCAAATACCAAATTTGAAACAATTCCAGTGAATAATGTCGCTAAAATCATCAAAATACCGAATATTGGGAGTTACCGTTCTATGGGGGCTATACCAAAACGTGGACCTTCATGGCCCGTTTTCAATACCAAAAGCCCTGCAGACTAACATACATTTGATTAAAATTTTATCAATCTGCTTAAATTTGATTGGAAGCTAGAGTGAATTCCACAGACGGATAATCGGACGGACATCGCTAAATCGACATAGAATTTTAGGCTGATCAAGAATATATATACTTTGTGGGGTCTAAAATGGATATTTCGAGGTGTTACAAACAGAATGACAAACTTAATATACCCTCCATAGTTTGGTGGAGGGTATAAAAACAGCGAGTGGTGAAAAATTCTTCTGCAAAAAATTATGATTGGTTAAGAGATCTTTATAAAAAATCCACGATTGATTTTTTTTTTAAATCCACGACTGGCGAAAAAATCAGAACTGTCGAAAAAATCATAAAGAACACGATTTGTGAAAGAAGTGAATATTGGATGTACCAAAACTGAATGGTACGCTCCATAATATGGCGGAGGGTATAAAGTAGGGTCGATTAAGTAATTTTTGATTTTTAAAGAATATTTTTTATAACGACCAAAAATTTGTATTTTTTATACCCTACCATATATACCCTATGTGCTGGGGGTTGGAATTCCCACATAAGAAAGTATATACGGATCTTCCTATCTCGGCGAGCTGAGTCGATCTAGCTATGTACAGGGTGAGATGAAAAAACTGCAACCAACTTAAGACTGCTGTCATTTCTAAGCCACTCGTCCGACAGCTGTAAAATTTTTTTCAGTCACAGCTCATTATATTGTTTAAAATCGAACAAAAACAGAATTTTTCAGAACCAGAGTTATTCGTAACGGAATTTAAGCGTGATAGTGTGATTTCTCTATATTCGGCTGGAAAATCGCAAGTGGATATATATAGAGCACTCCAACATTTAAATGTGAATAAATCTTTTGTGTCTCGTACCATCGCTCGTTACCGTGATAATGGTAGGGTAGCCCGACGTCAAGGAAGTGGACGGAAGAAAACAGTAACATCAGCAGAAATGGTTCGGAAAGTAAAGAAGCGACTTGATCGAAACCCGTGTCGCAGTGGCCGAATAATGGCTCTTGACCCGATCATTTCGCAATATTCCATTCGGCAAATATTGAAAAATGAGCTCTGGGTGAAGCCATTGAAACTCCCAGAAGTGCAAGAATTTACACCGCAACAGAAAGAAAATAGTCTCAAAAGAGCTAAAGAGTTGCTTCGCTTGGCCGAAAGTGGTGAACTGCTGAATTTGGTTTTCTCCGTCTTTGTTGAGAAAACATTCGATGTCCAGCAGTTTTCGATGATCGTGTTTACTTGCCAAAGAGGTCAGCTGGAAATGTGCACCTTCGATTGACCACCAGAACTCAAACGCCGGCCATGGTGATGGTGTGGGTCGCCATAACAGCCGATTGTCGCTCTCCGCTCATATTAATCGACCGTGGCATCAGAATTAATGTCGAATATTATTGCAAAAAAATTTTGGAGGGTGTAATAAAGTCTTGAAAACGCAAACATTTTGGCCGCAGACCTTGGACGTTCCAACAGGACTCAGCACCATCGCACTCAGCACGCGCTACCCCAAAATAGTTACAAAAAGAAGGTTGCTCACTTCCAGCGCACAATGGCCATCAAAATCTCCGGATACCAATCCGTTGAACTATTGTGTCTGGAGTATTTTCGAAAGCAAGGCTGGCACTAAAAAATACCAAAGTGTCGATCCCCTCAAGCAAGCGTTTCTCCTGGAATGGACCAAAATACCGCAGAGCAACATTCGGGCAGCGTGTGACGGTTTCATTGGCCGTTTCAAGGCCATAATTCGTGCAAAAGGTAACAAATTCGAAAAAAATCTAAACTTATACTAAAATTTGATTCTATTTCCGAAATTTTTTTTTATTCAATAAAATTTAAAAGAAAAAAATTTAAAAATTATGGCGTTTGAATTCGGTGCAGTTTTTTTATCTTACCCCGTACATGCAAACCCCTTCTGTTACCTCACCCACAAAGGGTCACAATTTTCAATACTTTTATTTGTCATACCTTATGAAACAAGTCAGCGATTCCTTACAATTTGTTATATCTAAATATTGCTCTCAACCAGAAACATGCGATGAATCTGGACTTTATGATGAAGTTACCAATATGGACCAATCCTGGCAGGTCGCGATGTTTATATCGTATTTATTTATGTCCGATATGAAATGGACAATATCACTCAATAGAGGGTCAAGAGATTGACTAATCATAACAGAAGTCAAAATATATTTAAATAAACGAATATTGGCTGATGTAAAATTCTGTCGGCAGAACCGACTGATACTTTTTATTTTGTTTTTCTTAACTTTCAATATTGAATTGTATATAATATTTTATGTGCTCAATTATGATCCGATCCTCACGAAATTTTTTCATGGGGTGGATTATGGCCAGAATAGAAATATATTGTTTTGAAAAATTGAAGGCCTAGAACCGAAAATTTTCCTGATTTTAATAAACACGGAATTTTTCATGAGGATCGGATTTAGGACAGTGATATAGATATCACTGTTGGAGTCTGTGGTTAAGATAAGGAAGTGGATTCGGAAATATTTACAATAAATGCACGAAAGGTACTGAATGGTCCTGTATTTGGTATTGGGTGAAGGGATATAGATACAATTCTGAAATTTGATATTCATAATACTGATAGCATCTGTCTTTGAGATTTGGCGGTGGTTTGGAAATATGTCCTATATTTGTAAAAAAAATATTAAATGGTACTAAATTTGGTATTGGGTGAAGAGATAGAGCTGGAATCCTGAACTTGTGTGTCTGCAGTAGTGGGAATGAGGTGGTTTTGGAAGTTCATACTATGCACGTACGAAAAGTGCCACAAAATGTGCCGTTGGATGTTACGTAGAGATGGAATTCTGAAATTTGGTATCGAGGTCACTGTTGGTGTATAGTTTGTGGGAAAGAGTTCTCTAAAAAAATTCTCGCACAAGAGAAGATACTCAGTTTTTAGTCTTTCAGAAAAATTACCTAATCACCCCTAAGGACCAATATCCCGAAACATCCACTGTCCTGCTTTTATTCTGTTTTTTTTGCATCTTTCATATTTCATGCGTATCATTACACAAAAATTTACCTCCGCCACTAGCACCCATGCTCCGCGTACCGCAAACAACAAGCAACGTGTGGGTCACATAAAACAATTTGTGCAACATATGCAATTTGGTTTAGCCTGATGCCGATGCCGATGCCAATGCTCTTGCCTCTCAGCTCCCAGCCACTGTTGATGCCACATTTGTCGCTGTCATTTACGCTGTTTGTGCCTCAACAACAAGCCGTCGAGTTACACACGGCATAATGGTGTCGTTCGTTTCTAGGTTCGTTCTCTTACATCCTTACATATGTACGTATGTGTACATATGTGTACGTGTGTGTGTTTGTTTGTACGATGCGTAGTTGTTTGGTTAAGTATATCATAAATTTGTTTACAATACATGAAAAAGCACCAATACATTTGCCTTTGTCACGCATTTGCTTGTGTGTGTGTGTGTGTGGAAGAGGTTGTATCTGTGTGTGCCTTCGTGTGTGAAACGGAAACATTTTGCTTTACACCGCAAAAAGCTAATGTGTGCATTGTTGCAGCAACAATTACATTAGCAACCATGAGGCAGCAGCAACAACAACGACAACGAAAACCAAGCAACTGATGTCGGTAACCGCTTGTTCTTTGTCGCTGTCGTTGTAGATGATGATGCGTATGCTGCCGCCGCTGTTGTTAATTTTAGTATAGCTTTGTCGACGTTGTTGTTGTTATCTTTGTTTATGTTTTCTGAGCGCACACACAAAAAAAGAGTGGAAAGCCGCTGAAAGCAACGACAATAATAAAAGACAGATGCAATTACAAAAATTACTCTACATCAAAATGTGGCGGCACGACATTAAACCATTTTTAGTGGGCCAAATGCGGAGGAGAAAATTTTGAGCTGATTACAGCCTCCCATGTCCTATTTTTGTGTTGTCATTTTAACAAAATATAGTGATAATAATGAAATTAATGATAAGCCAGCTTGCTGTTCAGGGAGGAAAGGGTACTTTGGGAGCACAATACTGTTCTCCAACTAAGCTCAACCAAATAGATCAACCTCAGCAAGCCCTGCTTATTTTTACACCACCTCCTCTATATATTGGCTCGTTTTTGGGTCATTTTGCCTACACACTAGGTCGTCTACTACAGGCCAACTCGCCCAGGTTATCTATAGGCCACCTGTCGTATATAGGCCACCTGTCGTATATAGGCCACCATGACGTCTACAGGCCACCAGGGCGTCTATAGACCACCAGGTCTTCTATAGACCACCAGGTCGTCTATAGACCACCAGGTCGTCTATAGACCACCAGGTCGTCTATAGACCACCAGGTCGTCTACTACAGGCCAACTCGCCCAGGTTATCTATAGGCCACCTGACGTATATAGGCCACCATGTCGTCTACAGGCCACCAGGGCGTCTATAGACCACCAGGTCTTCTATAGACCACCAGGTCGTCTATAGACCGCCAGGTCGTTAATAGACCACCAGGTCGTCTATAGACCACCAAGTCGACTACAGACCACCAGGTCGACTACAGACCACGAGCCGGTCTATAGACGAGCCGGTCTATAGACGCTCTGGTCTATAGACGCTCTGGTCTATAGACGCTCTGGTCTATAGACGCTCTGGTCTATAGACGCTCTGGTCTATAGACACTTTGGTCTATAGACGCTCTGGTCCAGGTCGTCTATAGACCACCAGGTCGTCTATAGACCGCCAGGTCGTTAATAGACCACCAGGTCGTCTATAGACCACCAAGTCGACTACAGACCACGAGCCGGTCTATAGACGCTCTGGTCTATAGACGCTCTGGTCTATAGACGCTCTGGTCTATAGACACTTTGGTCTATAGACGCTCTGGTCTATAGACGCTCAGGTCTATAGAGGCTCTGGTCTATAGTTGAGCTGGTCTATAGTCGAGCTGGTCTATAGACGAGCTGTTCTATAGACGAGCCGGTCTATAGACGCTCTGATCTATAGACGCTATGGTCTACAGACGCTCTGATCTATAGACGCTCTGGTTTATAGACGCTCTGATCTATAGATGCTCTGGTCTATTGACGCTCTGGTTTATAGACGAACTGGTCTATAGACAAGCTGGTCTATAGACGCTCTGGTCTATAGACGCTCTGCCTCTTGTCTGTAGACGCTCTGGTCTATTGACGAACTGGTCTATAGAGAAGCTGGTCTATAGAGGTCGTCTATAGACCACCAGGTCGTCTATAGACCACCAGGTCGTCTATAGACCACCAGGTCGTCTATAGACCACCAGGTCGTCTATATACCACCAGGTCGTCTATATACCACCAGGTCGTCTATAGACCACCAGGTCGTCTATAGACCACCAGGTCGTCTATAGACCACCAGGTCGTCTATAGACCACCAGGTCGTCTATAGACCACCAGGTCGTCTATAGACCACCAGGTCGTCTATAGACCACCAGGTCGTCTATAGACCACCAGGTCGTCTATAGACCACCAGGTCGTCTATAGACCACCAGGTCGTCTATAGACCACCACCTGGTCGCCTGTAGACCACCAGGTCGTCTATATACCACCAGGTCGTCTATAGACCACCAGGTCGTCTATGGACCACCAACTCATCTGTATACCTATAACCATATATTCTATAGAGCTCGTCTATAGACCACAAGCTCTTCTATATCATAATCATATCATAATTAATATTTTTCAATGAAACCCCAACGCATGTTAATTGTTGACTATTTTATTTGTTTCAACATGTTGCGGATTTGTTGTCTCATTAATGCATTCGCTTGGGTGCCGTATAATAATTTATCCACTTCTTCAACAGCACATCATTTGATTGATTGCATTTCAGTGTTGAATCGAATGTTTTGAGTTAATTGTTAATTCGTTTATTGAACAATGTGTAGTTGTCATCATCGGCGTGATCGCAATGAGATAATATAACCTTCAATTGTACAACTTAAAATAGATGTCACGACTCAAAGCGGCAAACATGTGCAATTTAATATTGCATTCATTTTGTATCCTCTATAGGTATTGTCCTTGAAAGCAGCGCACACACACACACACGCATACACCCATATGTATGTGTGCGTATGTTTCTTTCAATCAAATACAAATGCCGTAGAATTTCGTGCAGCCAATTCAATAGAATTTTATATCACAGTGAGCAGCATGCATCAGCGTACATTGTGTGTATCAATGCAAGTTGATTGTTGTTATTTGTGTCATTGTTAAATAATTGATAAACAGTAGAGATGGCGAAAAAAATACACAAGAATTCGAAACAAGGCTGTGCGTCATAATAAAAGAGAGTTGAATTGTATACAAAGAAATCCATCTGGTAAACCATCTAAACGGATTTTGTATGGTAGCTGATTTTAGTTCGACAAAAAGATAAGCCTTTAATATCGGAGATTTTACACAGGTGCAAAATTTAAAGATCTTCTGATTTTAATTTGTTGCATCGCTAATTTTAAAGTGTTAGCCAAATACGACTTTAGCGCAGAAGCAAGCACGTCGACCTCGAAAATCGTTTTAGACATAGCTTTAGCTCCCTTATGCCGTAAAATGCACTTCCTGAAAATCCAAAACAACATTTTTCGGAAAAGTTATAAAATACAGCTCTGAATTATCTCTGTCAAATTATATCGAGATCGGATTAGATCTTTTTATCCAATTTTATTTACTCAACCCAAATCGAATTGAAAGTCGGCATATACAACCGAAATCAGCCTAGAAGCAAGTGTGTCTATTTTAATGGATATTGCTTCCAATACAGGGTGAGAAACTGCAACAAAGTCAAACGCCATAATTTTTACATTTTTTTTTTAATTTTATTGAATGAAAGCAAAAAATATCGGAATAGCGTACAATTTTAGAATAAGTTTAAACTTGTGTGAATTGGTCATCTTTGGCACGAATTATGGCCTTCAAACGGCCAATGAAACCGTCACACGCTGCCCGAATGGTGCTCTGCGGTATTTTGGCCCATTCCCGGGAAGCGCTAGCTTGAGGTGATCGACACTTTGGTATTTTTTAGTGCCAACCTTGCCTTCCAAAATACTCCGGACACAATAGTCCAACGGATTGGAATCCGGAGATTTTGGTGGCCATTGTGCGCTGGAAATGAAATGGGGAATATCATTTTGTAACAATTCTTGGGCGGCGTGTGCTGAGTGCGATGGTGCTGAGTCCTGTTGGAATGTCCAAGGTCTGCTGCCAAAATGTTTGCCCAAGGCATTAATACACCATCTTAAATATTTTCGCGATAATATTCGGCATTTAATCTGATGTCACGTTCGACTAATACGAGCGGAGAGCGACCACCGGCTGTTATGGCGACCCACACCATCACCATGGCCGGCGCTTGAGTTCTGGTGGCCAACCGAAGGTGAAGATTTTCAGCGGACTTCATTTTGCTTGTTTACAAACTGCCGGATAACGAATGTTTTCTCATCGGAGACGGAGAAAACCAAAACCTAATTCTGCAGTTCACCATTTACGGCTAAGCGAATCAACTCTTTAGCTCTTTTGAGTCTATTTTCTTTTTGTTGCGGTGTAAGGTCTTGGACTTTTTGGAATTTCAATGGCTTTACCCCGAGCTCGTTTTTCAATACTTGTTGAATGGAATATTGTGATAAGTTCAGCTCACGAGCCATTTTTCGACCACTGGCCACTGCGAAGCGGGTTTCGATCAAATCGCTTCTTTTTTCGAACCATTTCTGCTGATGTTGCTATTTTCTTCTTCTCTCCACTTCCTTGACGTCGGCCTACGCTACCAGTATCACGGTAACGAGCGATGGTACGAGACACAAAAGATTTATTTACGCTGGAGTACTCTAACGATAGCCACCTGTGGTTTCCCAGCCTATTGGGGTTTGGAATTGAAATTATGTAAAAAGAATCGTTCATAATCCCCTGAAAGGAGCGGAAATAATCCGCATGGTAATGGGGACTATGTCCAAAACGACTGCGGGTATAAACCCCATTGTAGAGTAGGTATTTGTAACCTGATTACCGTAAAGTAATTTTTTGCGTGAGGGAAATATCTATTAAATTCGACCCGAAGTTTCGTTTTTTTCGGTTCGACAAATCCGATGTCCGCATCTCGAACAATACAACAACAATAACCTGGTTATTTGATTCTACATTCGATTCGGTTCTACAAAACTGATATATACCTATGATGAGTTTTTTGAACCGGTTTCCGAGTAATATAAGAAAATGGTATCTTTGTACCGAAACTTTTTGAAAAACTCCTAAGAAGTCGAAAATGAACCCCTTATGCGTTATAATCTACATATATAAAGATCTACATTACACCCTACACTCTTGTCTTTCCAAATGTGCGGATATCTCTTGTAGTTCCGAAGATATTGGTGATAAAAATCACGAAATTGATATTTCATACGTATCTAATCTTTATAAATATCTAGCATTCGGGCGGAGCTTGAGATTTATTTCTCTGGGATATGTCCAACAGCGCCTACGCGAACCATAGTTTTTCTAAACTTTACAACTTTCGTAAGTAGCCGGCCTTCGGCGGGGGTTGGAGATTTTCTCCCCTGAGGTATGTGAAACACTGGCAAAACTCTATACATATCAGCTTTTGTGGAACCGTATAAAATCCGGATTTTATATTTTCGGGTTGAATAACCCGGTGAAAAAATTACTTTACTGTGACAAAAATTGTGGGTCAAGCCGAGCATAGCTCCAAAATTGAACTTAAGCCATGTTTTCTTTCTGTAAACGGTCATACTTCTCATTGGACTTAGATCCGTTATGGGGGTTATGACCAAAAACAACCAGACATAATCATAATTGCAATGGAGATTATGTCCGGGCATAAAAGATGAGTAAGGCCACGGAATATTGAACTAAGATGAGATGAGACGAGAAGATGAGACTGGAAAGTATTCTGTATCTGGTCTCAAACATTCTAAGAGTCAAAGAGGGGTCAGATTCAAAATCTTTGCATTTCAAATCGAGGCTATATGTGAGAAAAATTCAATTTTCCTCGTAACAGGTCTAGGATAATGCTTGGTGTCCAGTATTTCAACGATTAAGTATTTCTATTCCCCCAGCACTTCTATACCCCCAAGGGTTTTTTGCCAAATATTTGTAACATTATGGGAGTTTTTAATTTTTATACCCTCCACCATACTATGGAGGGTATATTAACTTTGTCATTCCGTTTGTAACTCCTCGAAATCTCCAGAAATCAGTCAGACCAAACAAAGTATATATATTCTTAATCAGCGTAAAATTCTAAGTCGATTTAGCGATGTCCGTCTGTCTGTCTGTTGTAATCACGCTATCTTTCGAACGAATTGAGATACAAGGCTAAAATTTTGCACACATGTTTATTTTTACAGTAGGCAGGTTAAGTTCGTAAATGGGCCATGTAGGTCCACGTTTTCATATAGCCCCCATACAACGGTACCTCCCGATATTCGGTATTTTTATGATTTTAGCGACATTATTCGCCGTAATTGTTTCGAATTCGGCATTTGAAGTTCGAAATGGATACTACAGCCTAAGACAGAAAATTGTCTGTGCAGTTCCACGTCTTCGTATAGCCCCCCTATATAACAGTACCTCCCTATATTCGGTATTTTAACGATTTTAACATCTTTCTTCACCGAAATCGTTTCAAATTTCGTACTGGAAGATCCTAATGGGTACTACAACCTATAGCCCCCATATAACGAAACCTCCCGATATTCGATATTTTCATGATTTTAGCGACGTTATTTACTGGAATTATTTCGAATTTTGTATTTGAAGTTCGTAATGGGTACTACAGCCTAAGATCGAAAATTGTCTGTGCAGGTCCACGTCTTCGTATAATCCCATATATGTTTGCCTATTTTACACTTAGCATGGCAACCCTTAAAATCTAATGCGGTTTTAATTTAAGCGATAGTTTTCGGAATTTTTTGAAAATTTTCGAGTTCCTTCGAAATGGTTTTTTAATTGCTTTTTTTAATATGGCTCTCCGGAAGGCCCGAGTCCCGTCACCTGGAGATGTAAACGTTGAGATTACACATTTTAAAAGTTTAATTGATTCATCAACCCTTTTTAATTACAACCGTCTGGAATAAGGTATAAAATAAATTTTTCAGAATTTAAAATTCGAAAACATACTCGGTCATATCAAATTTCAAGAGATAACTAAAATTCCTTCTAACATTTTTCCCACTTATTTGTTGGACACAAAATACCAATCATTTATGATATTCGAATGCATGTTCCAACATAAAAATAAAGACAAAGGCTGTTCTGTTTTTCTTAATATCCGGCATGCCTTCGTGTCCAATTGGGAATTTCTAGCAGGGCTGAAAGGAAATTAAGTTTTTTTTCTGTTTTTTTTTTTTTTTTTTTCGGAGCGCTTTGCTGCTGATCCAACTGCCAACTATTTATACGCTACTACTACATCATCATCTTTTATCCACACATTATTATCCATGTCTTTGTTTGCCTGGTGCGTCTTGTGTTCGAAAATATTTCCTCGTATTTTTTCGCTGACTTAAATTTCCGTTAGAAAATTACGAAAATAGTTTCCATTCTTTATCGTATCGTTAGCAATTTTCGCCAAGTCTTCGACGCAGCAGAAGAAGCAGCTGAAACACAAGCTGGGTAATAAGAACAAGTCGAAAGACAAATGCCAAAGACAGATTGGGTTACTACCAACTGCGGCATGGCTTTTGGCCATCGTTCGGCAGCATGATGGTCTCTTTTGCTCTCCACTCTCCATGCCATGCCATGAGACAAAGTTGGTGTTTAATAAACGAATCACGTTTTCGTTTAATGATGAACCGATGTTCAGCACTGAACTTAGGACTTACACATACGCGTGGACATGATGTGCGGCATTGCGAATGCCAAGGAGGAATTCCAAAGAAATAAAAGCAGTCGAAAGACAAAATGTTTTATAGGAAACGCTAAAGGATATTTGATGACATGTTAAAATATGACAAATGTTCATTAGGGAAACTAAAGACATGTATTTATTTTCTAAATAGTTGTCCGTTTCGCTGTCGGCTTTAATTTATAGAAATGAAAATTGAGTGTAATTTATTGTGACAATTTCTGAGAGCAGGGGCTATAGAATTTGCCTTGCGATTATAAAAACTAAAGGAATAGAGTTTCAAAGCTACCAAAAGGCTTCTTAACTTTATATGTAGTGTGTAAGAAAATATTAAAAAAATGGGTCAAAGCTTGGTAGACCGCGATTACTAGTATTTTTCGCGTTTTATTCAAACTTTCCATTTAATTTCCAAACTATAGTTCGTGGGTCTACTCTTTGGTACTAAGAACTACCCTCTTGTTTTTTAGTTATTGCGAGGGTTTTGCCTTTATTTTCAACTCATTTAGCTGAAAATTTGTTTTATGGTTTCACCGGTAGTAGAAAACCTACCGACTGAAGTTATTTAATATATGAATAATATACAGGGCTGTTTTTATTGATAATGGGACATAAAATAATTGACACACAAATCAGTTGGGAACGTGAAGTTGGGATATACCTCTATATGGGGGCTACCTTAAAACGTATTTTTAAATTAACTAACTTCGGTCGAAAGGATTTGTATCTTCGACGATTTTTTTTAGCAAAATCAATTATAATAGGTAAAAACCTCAAAATAAATTAAATCAGGAGAATATATGCGCTGTTCCGAAACATGGACCTACATTGAAATATATATTGCGAAAATTAGTTCTACTCCCTGAGTAACCAAGTTAATGCCAAATATATTGAGAACAAGTAAGCAAAAGCTATAGTCGTGCAGGGCCGATAATGTGATACCCTACAACACTTCAATATGTTGGAAGCCTTTTATGTCCAAATCCATTTTGGAAGATTTCTTTTTTGAAATGGTGTCATAGAGCTCTGCTCAGCTTTTTGACCGGGTGCATTTGTCTAATATTTACGCACTCAGTCTTGTTGTTAGGTATTAAAAAAAAAATTCACACGAAAGTTGTGGTCCATTTTACAGCTAAAGATAATCCAATGGTCATCCAAAATGATCGAATTCTTCCCTATCCTTAACTCACACCTCATACAAAATTTCGTGTTGAGTGGTTTTCAATTGTGACCTGTAGAGCGACTGCAAAGTCAGGAAAATTTTTTTGGTCCATTCGAACCCCTCTAAACATCTAAAAATAGGCTTTACTTCTTACCCTAACCCTACCCCATCCAAAATTCGTGAAGATCAGCCAATAATTAAGACCTGTATTTAATACCCTCAACATATAGTTGTAGAAAAACTTTAGAACATATAAAATTCAAAATTGCAAGTCAAATTTAAAAAATTGCATGCGATAAAAAATACGACAAAAATTGAAAAGATGTTACAAAAAATATCCAATTTTTTATTGGCACATTTTTAAGCGATTTTCTTAGATTTTATTGTATTCTGGCAAGACACCCTTCCAAAGACACCATTAAAATCTGTCCAGCGGTTTTTGGCTTATAAGCAGAATAGCTAATACCTATATTTTTTAAATACATATAGAACCTATTTTAGTATGAATCCTATATCATGGCTATCAGCATCACTGCAATGTTCAGATTTGACAATTTAATCTATTTGTAATTTTGGCGGGATTAAAAATATTCGGGTATTAGTAAACATTTTCGATTTTTCGTTTATTTTACCCGCTAAATATCGTCTTATGACTGTCCAAACTAGTAGTCTTCTGCCCAGCCCTAAGCTCTAACTCCATGCTAAATTCTGCG
Organism: Musca domestica; assembly: GCF_030504385.1. NCBI lineage: Eukaryota > Metazoa > Arthropoda > Insecta > Diptera > Muscidae > Musca > Musca domestica. The sequence continues at coordinate 6,890,154 of NW_026712207.1, read as the reverse complement.
CCGATTGGTTTATAATTATGGCTTGTAGAGCAACAGTAAAATCAAGATTTTTTTACTATTATCTCCAAAAACAAAAGCCTTATTTCGAGGTGTTACATCATTTTGGCCCAATCAAAATAATTATTTCTTTATATTTGGCTGGAAAACAACATGTGGCTATCGTTAGAGCACTCCAGCATTTAAATGTGAATAAATCTTTTGTGTCTCGTACCATGATACTGGTAGCGTAGCCCGACGTCAAGGAAGTGGACGAAAAAAAACAGCAACATCAGCAGAAATGGTTTGAAAAGTAAAGAAGAGACTTGATGGAAACCCGCTTGGCCACTGCGACGCGTGAGCTGAACATATCGCAATATTCCATTCGACAAATATTGAAAAATGAGCTCGGGGTACCAATTCGAACAAATCTAAAATTATTCTTAAATTTGATGCTATTTCCGACATTTTTTGCATTCATTCAATAAACTTAAAAAAAAAAAAAAAACATATAAAAACTTTGGCGTTTGACTTTGTTGCAGTTTTTTTATCTCACCCTGATCTGAATCGATTTTTACCAACCTTGAAGTACTTGCTTCCAGACTGAATTGGGCCGGTTTTGCCAAAATAGATCTTATTTGGATGAATATTTCACATATGGCTCACAGAATGGACACAACGTTCTGGAAAAGGATTATTGAAGAATATTTTCCTCGAGGATTAACAGATCAATTAACTTGGATTTTTAAAGAATATTCTTTCAATAGTAAACAAACCACTAAACGTGGATTTTCAAGGATATATTTTTTCAAGGACCTCTAGACAAATAGATGTACATTTTTGAAGAATATTTTTCCAAGGACCAACAGACCACTAAACGTGGATTTTATAAATATTATTTCTTCCAAGACTCAGGGACAAATTAATGTGGATGTTTAAGGAAATGTTTTTTTTCGAGGACCAATAAAAGTGGAATTTTTTAAGAAATATTTTCTCAGGGACCAATAGTCAATAAACGTGGATTTGTAAAGAATGTTTTTTCCAGGGACCAACAGACCAATTTAACATATATTTTTGAAGAATATTTTTTTAAGGACTAACTGATCAATAAACTTGGATTTTCAGAAAAAAAAATATTTTTTTCAATGACCAAAAGACCAGTAAACTTCGATTTTTAAGGGATATTTTTCCAGGAACAAAAAGACCAAAAAACTAGGATTTTACAAAGAATATTTTTTCCAAAACAATTTTTGCAGAATATTTTGCAAAGACCACCTATAGACATGGATTTTTAAGGAATGTTTTTTCTAGGGACCAATATAGAAATTTTATCCAAGAATCATCAGATCTATAAACGTGTATTTTTAAAAAATATATTTTTTCAAGGACTAATAGACCAAAAATTCAGATTTTTAAAAAACATTTTTTTCAAGGCCCAAGAGACCAAAAAAGTTGGATCTTTGAAGATCAAGACCACTTAATTCAAGAAGTACCAAACCAATAGACTTGGATTTTTGAAGAATATTTGTATATTTTGCTAGCATCCTTAAAAGCACTAGATCTCTATTCTGACCCCTACCCTAACTCCATACAATATTTCGTGAGGGTCGGATCATATCTAAACCATCACATGCGTAATATTCACTCATTCTTGTGGAGTGAATATTACGTATGTGATGGACTTAAAACCGGTTGAAACTGAAAAATCGGTTAATTTTTTTTTGTTTTACTCCAAATTTGAAACACTTTTTTCTAGGCTGAACTCGGTAGGATGTGCTGAAACTCATCATTTATTTAAGGATCTATAAACGGGGATTTTTAAAGAATTTTTTTCAAGGACCAATAAACGTTGATTTTTAAAGAATATTTTTTAAGGACCTCCAAAACAGTAAACGTGGATTTTTAAAGATTTTTTTGAGACCTGTAAACATGGATTTTTAATTTTTTTTAATTATCTCCAAAACAGTAAACGTAGATTTTTAAAACATGTTTTGAAGACCAGTAAACATAGGTTTTTAAAGAATTTTTAAGTATCTCCAAAACAGTAAACGTTGATTTTTAAAGAATTTTTTTTGGATCTCCAAAACAGTAAACTTGGATTTTTAAAGATTTCCTTAAGGATCTCCAAAACAGTAAACGTTGATTTTTAAAGAATTTTTTAAGGATCTCCAAAACAGTAAACGTAGATTTTAAAGATTTTTTTTTTTAAAAACCATTAAACCATTAAAGACCATATCATGGACCTATAAACTTGGATTGTGAAAAAAAATATTCTATCAATGACATATAAACGTAGATTGTGAAAATATATTTGTTTCAAGGATCAATAGACGAGAATACTTAAACGATCTATGGGTATTTTTTTAAAGACGCAGATACAATTAACCTTGATTTTTTAAGAATCTGTCTTTATTCTGAGCTGAGGCTGATTACTAATTAAATCGACTTAGCTTGAGAAATGAGAACATGGTATTCTATATGGTGGGTCTACGACCATATTTTCGAGGTGTTACAAAATTGTTGGTCAAATGTTAAAATGTACTCTCAAAATTTTAATTTTTTGATTTATATCATTATCAACATTCTGCCTAAGATTCACGTCGTTGAGAAAGCACCCACTCCTCTGTAATATTTTGGCGAAGATTATATGAAAATTATTACTGGCAAAATGTAAATTTCACGCTGAATATTTATTAAGCCAAACACGTTCAACACCTTTCAATTTTAATTATTCCATTACAGAAACCGAAAAATCTCCCATGCCAAGCAAAACATATTAAATCCCACGAAAATATTTCATTCATAACCATAAATAGATGTACAACTGCAAATACTTTCAAATCTCTTGGGATTTATGCCGCACGGGATTATTGTGGCAAAGCACCGAGGAATAGTATTCTCGAAATATTTGAGATATTCCCGTCAATTTTTGATCATCATGCACGTATGTATGTACGTACGTACATACGTTTGTGCACTAGAATTGCTAATATCCACGTAAAGCCACAAATATTTGAAATTTTAATTAATATTCTATTCACGCATGAATGGTCGGTCCATGCTGTTAATAATGTAAAATATGGAGATTATATGGCGTATTAGGATTTCGTCTTTCTTGCCTACTCTGTTTCTGGTATTGCAAAATCGAAAAGGCATACATAATTATTTAATATTTCAGTCAACACGGCCTTTAATATAGTCGGGAGATTGTGTTGCCTAGCTTGGCGTGTCCATGGAGAATTGCTTTCGGAGAAGAAATATCTTTTGTGTGTTTTTCTGGAAACAAGGAACAGGAAACAACTTTAAAATTGGAATCTACAAAAGCAAAAAGAAAGAGAAAAACAAGTAAAAAGCCTTAAGTTCGGCCGGGCCGAACTTAGAATACCCTACACTATTTTGGACGAATTTGGCAATTCTCAATAGCAATAAAATCGGTTAAAAATTTTTTTAAAACCTTAAAAATGCCGAATGTAGCTGTTATATTAGGGTCTATACGAGGCCATGGACCTGAATAAGTAACTTATGTCATAAGCCATTACAATCTTCAAATGCGAAACTTAAAAAAAATCGGTGAATAATGTCGCAAAAATCATAAAAATACCGAATATCGGGAGGTACCGTTATATGGGGGCTATACGAAGACGTGGACCCGCTTAGACAATTTTTTGTCTTACAATGTAGTATCTATTACGAACTTCAAATACCAAATTTGAAACAATTCTGGTAAATAATGTCGCAAAAATCATCAAAATACCGAATATCGGGAGGTACTAATATATGGGGCTATACGAAGACGTGGACCTGCACAGACAGTTTTCCGGCATAGGCTGTAGCTGCCGTTATGAACTTCAAATGCGAAATTTGAAACAATTTTGGTGAATAATGTCGCAAAAATCATCAAAATACCGAATATTGGGAGGTGCCGTTATGTGGGGGCTATACGAAGCTGTGGACCTGCGCAGACAATTTTTTGTCATAAGCTGTAGGATCCATTACGAACATCAAATACCAAATTTGAAACATTTCCGGAGAATAGTATCGCTAAAATCATCAAAATACCGAATATCGGGATGTACCGTTATATGGGGGCTATACGAAGACGTGGACCTGCTCAGACAATTTTCTGTCATAGGCTGTGGGATCCATTACGAAATTCTAATGCGAAATTTCAAACAATTCCGGTGAATAATATCGCTAAAATCATTAAAATACCGAATATCGGGAGGAACCGTTATATGGGGGCTGCACCAAAACCTGGACCTTCATGGCCCATTTTCAATACCAAAAGTCCTGCAGGCATAATATACATTTTAGTAAAATTTTATTGATCTACTACATTTCGTTCGGAAGCAAGAGTGATTTCCACAGACGGACAGATGGACAGACGGGGAGACGAACAGACGTCAACAGAGTACATCACTAAAGCGACATAGCATTGTATGCTATATATACTTTTTGAGGCCTGAAATGTAGATTTCGAGGTGTTACAAACGGAATGACAAACTTAATATACCCTCCATACAATGGTGGAGGGTATAAAAGGAACAGATAAACACATACCCACAAACATTGAAATTTTAATGTCTGGGACCAGTAGATGTTAACAAAGTTAAATCGATACATGTGTATGTAAATTGATGTAACAACACACACACACATTCGCCCAGATATTGACGGACCGACGAAATGTGTGTGAGTGTATGCGTGCAAACACATTTTTTCTTGTTTATGCTGTTCAGTGTGTGAAGTGAGCATTTTTTTCTCATCTCCATGCCTTAGTGGTGGTGTGTTGTTCACACATATAGCCACTCCATTTATTCATTCATACATACATATGTTAACTTTACGAAACGTTTCCGTTCCTCTTTTTTTTCTGTTGGTTTCTGTTGAACTCCCAAGTTGAAGTGTCTGCTATTGATTTATGTTTCCAGAAAAATTTTTTTTTTTCATTTTTTTTCTGATATCTGTACAAATACACATCCTTCTCTGGGGTATATAGGCAAACGCCGGCCTAATAGGAACTGGACAAGTTGGAAGTTAGCTGAAGAAAAAAAGAGCACACACACGATTCCTCGGACAGCAAAAATGGCAAATAGATAACGAATGCAAACAATCGATGTAACAAAAACATGAGATGAAAGTGAAACCATTCGAAATTTTTTTTAAACATTCTTCGAACGATGGTCATGATGCCATAATTATTTGATCGTAAGGACGTTTTGAAAAAAAATTGTTATGACAATGGAAGTAGAAGCTAGAGAGGAACGAGTTAGAAATTAAAGGTAATATTTGGACAGTGAAAATTATTTTTTTTGGGAAAACCTAACGCGATGTTTGCCATTAATAACACTGCCCAACGCAAAAAAATAATTACTGAAAAAAATCAGACGAAATATCCAAGTAGGGTTCAAATTTAACGACACGAGTATCTACATTTAAAATTTTGCATCGCAAAGGAAAAAAAAGAATCAAGTAAAAAAACTGTAAGTTCGACCGGGACGAACTTTGATCCATCATTTGAAAAAAATTTAACAATTTCAAAAAAAAAAAAAAAAAAAAAAGAAATAAATAAATAAATAATAAAATCCGTTAAAATTCCTTTAAAGTCTTAAAAATACCAAATGTAGCCATATATTAGGATCTATACGACGACGTGGACCTGCATAGGTAACTTTTGTCGCAACAATATTCAAATGCGAAACTTGAAAAAAAAAATCTGTCTACAATGTAGCTAAAAACATCAAAATACCGAATATAGGGAGGTACCATGGGGGTTATAAAACGTGGACCATTACGAACTTCAAATACAACATTTTAAATAATTCCGGTAAATAATGTCGCTAAAATCATCAAAATATCGAATAACGGGAGGTGCCGTTATATGGGGGCTATACGAAGACGTAGACCTATATGGCCCATTTTCTGTCATAGGCTGTAGTATACATTACGAACTTCAAATACAAAATTTTAAATAATAAATAATAATGTCGTTAAAATCATCAAAACACTGAAAATCGGAAGGTACCGTTATATGGGAGCTATACGGAGACCAACATGACCCATCAAATCCAAATTTGAAAGAATTCCGGTAAATAACCTCGCTAAAATCATCAAAATTCCGAATATCGGGAGGCACCGTTATATAGGGGATATACGAAGACGTGGACCTTCACACGCAATTTTCTGTTGTAGGCTGTAGTATCCATTATTATTATTGAGAAATTTGAAAAATCAATTCCGGTAAATAATGTCGCTAAAATCATCAAAATACCTAATATTGGGGGGTAGCGTTGGACCTACATGGCCCATTTTCAATACCAAAAGTCCTGCAGATATAATACATATTTGAGTAAATTTTTATCAACCTACTTCATTTCCTTCGGAAGCTAGATTGATTTCCACAGACGGACAGGCCGACAGATGAAAAGACGGACATACGGACGGACATTGATAAATCGACATAGAATTTTATGTTGATCAAGAATATATATACTTTGTGGGGTCTTAAATGTATATTTTGAGGTGTTACAATCGGAATGACAAACTTAATATACCCTCCATACTATGGTGGAGGGTATAAAAAGATTTCTGGAAACCCATACATTTTAGAAATATAGTGTCTCCAGCAGAATTGCTTATAACAATACGGTCGGAAATGTTAACCTTCAAGCGGGTCACCAAAGGGGTTAATTTGATCCTTTCCATTTAAACCGGCTTGTAGCAATTTAAACCAGTAAGGAAAGCTCATAAGTCGGGCGGGGCCGACTATATGATACCCTACACCACTATGCATATTTAGTAGAGCTCTCGTAAAAAGGTTTATACAGGGCATTTCAGAGCTCTATGAGATATTTGGTACAAAATCAAAATCTATCTAATTCTATCGTGCATTTTACGAACTATAGCTATCTCTGAACCGGATTTCTCCAAATTTGACGCATTAGCTTCATTTGGGCTGATATAGGCCATTTGATGCACAATTAACACGAAATCGGAGGAAGATATATATGGGAGCTATAGCTATATCTGAACCGATTTTTACTAAAATTGGTGTACTTGCTTCTAAGCTGGTTTCGGTCGGATTTGCCAAAATTGATGCTATTACGGCCATTTGGTGGTCAATCACCCAAAATCGGATGAAGATATATATGGGAGCTATATCTAAATCTGAACCGATTTCGGTAAAATTTAAAACAGCTATTCCTGTGCTCCATCTAATACCTGGTACCAAATATCACGGTTGTGGAGTGAATATTACGAATGTAAGGGACTAAAACACTAAATCGGATGAAACATATATATGGTTGCTATATCTATATCTGAACCGATTTTCACTAAATTTGATATACTTGCTTCTAGGCTGAATTTGGTCCGATGTACTAAAATTCAGTCCATTTGGACTTATATCAATTTGGTGCACAATTAACCCGAAATCCGATGAAGATATATATGCGAGCTATATCCAATTCTGAACCGATTTCGATAAAATTACAAACAGCTATTTCTGGGCTTATCTTATATCTGGTATCAAATATCATTCTTGTGGAGTGCATATTACGAATGTGAGAGGCTTAAACACCAAATCGGATGAAAAATATATATGGGAGCTATAGCTGTTTCTGAACCGATTTTCTCCAAATTTGTTGTATTTGCTTTAGGGCTAATCTCGGTCACATGTGCCTAAATTCTGGCCATTTGGGCTGATATTGGACATTTGGTGTACATTTAACCCGAAATCGGATGAAGATATATATGGGAGCTATAGCTGTTTCTGAACCGATTTTCTCCAAATTTGTTGTATTTGCTTTAGGGCTAATCTCGGTCACATGTGCCTAAATTCTGGCCATTTGGGCTGATATTGGCCATTTGGTGGTCAATTAACCCGAAATCGGATGAAAATATATATGGAAGCTATATCCAAATCTGAACCGATTTCGATAAAATTTAAAACAGCTATTTCTGTGCTCCATCTAATACCTGGTACCAAATATCACGGTTGTGGAGTGCATAGTAGGAATGTGAGGGACTTAAAGATCAAATCGGATGAAAGATATATATGGGAGCTATAGCTATATCTGAACCGATTTTCTCCAAATTTGATACACTTGCTTCTAGGCCGAACTCGGTTGGGTGTGCCAAAATGCAGGTAATTTGGACTGATAGTGGACATTTGGTGCACATTTAACCCGAAATCGGATGAAGATATATATGGGAGCTATATCTAAATTTGATCGGTTCTCACCAATTTCAATAGGGTTCGTCCTTGGGCCAAAAAAATATTGTTTGGAAAATTTCATCTCAATCGGATAATAAATGCGACCTGCATTTTGTTCACAAGAATACATGGACAGACGAACGGACGGACAGACGGACGGACATGCATAAATCGACTCAGAAAGTGATTCTATGAAGGTTCTCAAAAGTAACTATGGGTCAATCTCGTTTCCTTCTCCATGTTACAAACAAATGCACAAAGACATAATACCCTTACCACTATGTGGTGTAGGGTATAAATATTCTACAAAATTATTTGTTATAAAATTATTCTATAGGTCACGGAGGATATCTAGACTTAGGTGTCTTCTTGTCTTGTGTCTTCTTGGGAGGTGCTATTATACGGGGGATATACAAAACGTAAACCTACATAGCTCATTTTCAATACCAAAAGCTCTGTAGACCAAACACACATCTGAGTAAAATTTTATCAACCTACTTAAATTGGTTCGGAAGCTAGAGAGGTTTCCATAGACGGACAGACAGAAAGATGGACGGACGGACGATACCGCTAAATTTACATAAAATTTTATGCTGATCAATATATACATATGGAATTTGTGGGTCTAAAATGTATATTTCGAGGTGTTACAAACGAAATGACTAAGTTAATATACCCTCCATACGATGGTGAAGGGTATGAAAATGGGACACTTCGGTTGACCTTACGCACATTTTAAAACATTTCTAAAAATTATATATCTCGTATAAAGTGAAGAAGGAACCAATATAGTCCAAACCTGGCATATCCTAATATTTATATCATATTTTGTTAGATCCGATACGAAATGGACAATATTGACCTATTTCTTCGGAACCCACTCCATAGAGGATCAAAAGTTTGAACAATTCCTACATCCTGGTACTTTTTAATTTGTTTTTGACAACTTTGGATATTCAAAACATTGCAACTTTGTGGGGGGGGGGGGGGGGTGTTACCAGAAGGATTGAACCGATTACTACCATCTTTATAACAGATCTTGTGTTGATGGAAATATTGAGATGTACCAAGTCTGAATGCAATTAGATGTTGATTTGGTGTTTTATGAGCTTCATGGAAATTCAATGTTTTGACCCTTTTTTGGGTGAGGTGCCAAAAGGGGTGGACCAATATATTCCGTCTTCACAGCAGATCTTGTGATAGTAGAAATAATGGAATGTGTGAAATATAAAGATAACCGGATGCTTTTTTTCGTTTTAACGAGCTTCATGGACTTTCAAAATTTTGACCCATTGTGGGGAAGGTACCAGAAGGAATGGATCGATATATTCCATCTTTACCGCATATCTTGTGTTAGTAGAAATTATGGAATGTGTAAACTATGAAGAGATACGGACGCTTATTTCGGACTTTTTAATCTTTTGATTATTCAAAATTTTAACCCTTTGTGGGGGAGGTACCAAAATGAATTGTTTGATCTCTACCATCTTTATACCATAACTTTTGTTGATAGAACTATTGAGATTTGTAAATGGAATTGGATATTGATTTTACATTTCATGAGCTAAAAGCTCCAAATAGTGACTCTTTCTGGATGATGTACCAGATGGAGTGGACCGGTATATTCAATCTTCACCGATCTATTTTTTCTCAAACTTGGTTTTATAAAAATATTCTGATGTGTGTAATTTAAAGGCAATCGAAGTCTTACATCACATTTTATAAAAGTTATAATTATTGAAATTTTGACCCTTTGTAAGGGTATGTCAATATTGTCCATTTTCTCACCTGACTTAGTACTAGTAGAAATATAGGATTTGCAAAGTTATAGCAAAATCGGATTATAATTTCTTTTTCTGTGGAGTAAAATATTTTGTTTTTGAAAATTTCGACCTTTGGTGTACCAGGAGGAGTACACCGATATTGTCCATCTCTGAAGTCGATCTAAAATTGATAATAATATTACAATGTACCAAGTTTGAACCAAATCGGATACTTCCTTCAAGAGTTATCGTGCGCACAAGCCAGCCAACCAACCAACCAGACAGACAGATATACCAAAATTACAAAGAATATTTTTGTAGTCTGAAATTTTACACTCATCCAGAGGCTTTTTACCTATGTTTTTATCGACCTCTGTTAATATTCAGGAAATGTGTGATGTCACAAATTTGCAGTTTTGACAAAGAAAATCAAATTCTGAACAATAGTGTGACATCTACAATTCCTGTATGGATCACAGGGATACCTGTGCGTATACTTTATGTCATATTTTAAGTTTTAAAATATTTTAATACTAATACGCCACTATATCCAGATAGATTTCATACTGTTTTTGAACGATAACTTTATACCTTCATTGAAACATTTTGAAAAATCAATTCTTTACTTTCCATCCTTTTACCACCTTTTAGTGGTCAACCCATTCGAAGCAAAACTTGTACGGCTTTTTACTTCTTATTTTCGTTTATCAGCCCAAAAAAAGACAACAAAATTGAACTACATTCACACATACGCCTACTCCTTACCTTAAGTTTCCCATCGCCAGCAGTGGCAAAAGTAAGAGAATGCCACAACAATGAATACCGAGTTTTCGCCATAAAAGTCTTTAACAAGCACGTGCCAGTTCACCAGTTACTTTTACGTGATATAATTTACATACTCAGGCGTCTATCGAATATGTGAGTGTTTGTGTGTGTGTGTGTGTGCATGTGAGTAGGGGAAGGCATTTGTGTGGTTTAGCACAATATGTGTTCCTTTTTAACTTCGAGCGTGGGAAATCCGAGGAAATCAAATGTTAGTTATCGCAGATTATTTTTATCGTTTGATGTACTACGGGGAAGGGTATTCTGTAGTTATGCATTTAATCTAGACATACAAAAGGACTGCCAATAAAACCATATTTACCAAGAAATATTTGGAGTTATTATCCATAGATATGTAATTTTTCTCATGGCATTTGCTGTATATACAGGGTGAGATGAAAAAACTGCAAATAATTTCAGACTGCTGTTATTTTTAAGCCACTCATCCGACAGCTGTTGAAATTATTCCAGTGACAGCTCAGTATTTTGTTTACAAGCGTACAGAAGCATTTTGGTGAGAATTTTCCAGAAAAAAAGTTATTCGTGATGGAATTTAAGCGTGATAGTGTGATTTCTTTATATTTGGATGGAAGACCACTAGTGGCTATCGTTAGAGCACTCCAGATTTAGATGAGAATAAATCTTTTGTGTCTCGACACATCGCTCGTTATCGTGATACTGGAAGCGTAGCCCTACGTCAAGGAAGTGGACGGAAGAAAACAGCAACATCAGCAGAAATGGTTCGAAAAGTAAAGAAGCGGCTTGATCGAAACCCGCGTCGCTGTGGTCGAAAAATGGCTCGTGAGCTGAACATATCGCAATGTTCCTTTCGGCAAATATCGAAAAATTCCCTCGGGGTAAAGCCATTGAAATTCCAAAAAGTGCAAGAACTTACACCGCAACGGAGGGAAATTGGACTCAAAAGAGCTAAAGAGTTGCTGCGCTTGGCCGAAAGTGGTGAACTGCTGAATTTGGTTTCCTTTGTCTTCGATGAGAAAACATTCATTGTCCAGCAGTTTGTAACCAAGCAGCATGATCGTGTTTACTTGCAAAGAGGTCAGCTGAAATTGGGCACCTTCGGTTGACCATTAGAACTCAAGCGCCGGCCATGGTGATGGTGTGGGCCGCCATAACAGCCTATGGTCGCTCTCCCCTCGTATAAATCGACCGTAGAATCAGAATAAATGCCGACCGTGGTATCAGAATAAATTCCGAATATTATCGCGAAAATATTCTGGATTGTGCATAAAAGCCTTGGGCACGCAAACATTTTGACCGCAGACCTTGGACATTCCAACAGCACTCAACATCATCGCACTCAGCACGCCCCATCCAAGAATGGTTACAAAATGAGATTCCTCGCTTCATTTCCAGTGCACAATGGCCACAAAAATCTTCGGATACCAATCCGTTGTCTGGAGTATTTTGGAAAGCAAGGGCACTAAAAAATACCAAAGTGTCGATCACCTCAAGCAAGCTCTTCGCCGGGAATGGCCAAAATACCACAGACCAACATTCGGGCACGGACGGTTTCATTTGCCGTTTAAAGGCCATAATTTGTGCCAAAGGCGACCAAATTCGAAAAAATCAAAACTTATTCTAAAATTTGAAGCTGTTTCCAACATATTTTGCTTTCATTCAATAAAATTAAAAAAATAAATAAATAAATAAAACAAGTAAAAAAGCTCTAATTTCGGCCGGGCCGAACTGTGAATACCCTCCACCATTTGGAACGAATTTGGCAGTTCTCAAAAACAATAAAATCCGTTAAAATCAGTTAAAATCTTCTGTTAAAATCTTAAAAATACCGAATGTAGCTATTATATTAGGGTCTATACGACGACATGAACATGCGTAGGTAACATTTGTCATAAGCCATTACAATATTCTAATACGAAACTTAAAAAAAAATCGGTTATAATGTCGATAAAATCAAAATACCAAATATCGGGAGGTACCGTTATATGGAGGCTTTACGAAAAGGTGGACCTGCATAGGCAATTTTCCGTCAGAGGCTGTAGTATCCATTACGAACATCAAATACCAAGTTTGAAATAATTCCGGTGAATAATGTCGCTAAAATCATCAAAATACCGAATATCGGGAGGTACCGTTTTATGGGGGCTATAGGAAGACGTAGACCTACACAGACAATTTTCTGTCTTAGGCTATAGTATCCATTACAAACATCTAATACCGAATTTAAAACAATTCCGGAGAATAAATTCGCCAAAATCATCCAAATACCAAATATCGGGAGGTACCATTATATGGGGGCTATACCAAAAAGTGGACCTACATGGCCCATTTTCAATACCAAAAGTCAAGCAGACATAACATACGTTTGAGCACAATTTTATTAATTTACTTCAATTCGTTCGGAAGCTAGAGTGATTTCCACAGACGGACGGACGGATAGACGGACGGACCTAGACGACATAGAATTTCATGCAAATCTAGAATATATATACTTTGTGGGGTCTAAAATGTGTATTTCGAGGTATTACAAACAGCATGACAAACTTAATATACCCTCCATACTATGGTGGAGGGCATAAAAATTATTGCTTTTAACTTTGTTGCAGTTTTTTTTATCTCACCCTGTATGTTTATCATTACACATTTTTTGCCAACAAATTCAAAATTCACAACAACTCCCATTTTAAGCCACGCACAACCATTACAAAATTCCAAATGTCCACATTTTTGAGAATTTAAATTCCATCACCGAAAAAAAATGTTAAAATGTTTCCAATAATCGTAATGAAATTACTGGTCACCGATGGCAAATGATGACTAGTTTTAATGGTTTAATTTTTTTTTTTTTTTTGTTGGTTTTGAAACTAAATGGTATTTCCAACGAAATTTTCAAACGATTTTTATATTTTGCACATGGCTTTCATGATTGCGGTCATTAGGGTGGATGGACGGGTCGCTGAAAAGTGTTCACTGTCAGCCGGCGGTTTCAATGTCTGGTCATTATATGGAAAAAATTATCCAACATGAATGTGTTTAAAAGAGTTTTTAGTTTTTGTGTATTCGGATGATGTAGTCAGTTGCTATGGCTTAGGGTGTTGTCTGGGTGATCAGTCCGTCAGTCACTCACTCAAATCTCGTTTAGCAGTTTAATAATAAAGTTTAGTTATGAATTTGATTATTGCAATGATTTTGAAATCGAGGCATTTTAAACTTTTCAAAGTTGGGAAGAGGTGTTTGTTAACGGCATAAATTTTGAGGGCAGACAAAGAGCATACATATATGATGAGATGTATTGTATGGCAGATGTAGTTCTTTCAAAATTTGATGCCATTTCAGATTTATCACACCCTTTTCTTCTCATAATTAAAAAAAGTGATTTCACGGCATTCTCACGTTGCCTCTTAAAACCAATAACCATTCCTGCAGCCCTTCCGCATTGCGGACAATCGTTTTCATCGGCTGCGGTTGAAAATGAGCAACAGTCTCGCTGGCAAAAAACGAAGAATTTTACTCTTTACAAATAATAACAGAGTTAAAACCACACCGCCGGTTGATGGTGGGTTGAAAACCACCATTGACCAAATGACCAACCTTTTCGTTTACGTTGTCGGCGTAGGAAACTCTGTGTACCAGTGCAAGAAATCGTAATCTGTCCATGTGGACAGCAAACGACCGCAGAAACAAACTGTCAATTTAAGTTTTACAATAAATCTGTTTACAGTTGGCCTTTCTTCGTAAAAATTACCGCAAACGTCGCTGCATGCACGAAAATGTTTGGGTTTTTGTTACTCATTTTCGGAAAGCATGTATTACTATTACTTTTATGGCTTCAGTTTGTATTTTTCTGTTGAAAAATGTTGCTAAAATGTTAAATTTCCGGTTATCAAGTCTCAGTGTCATAAGGGACTATAAAAATGGTGGACCTCTATAACCAATTATGTGTCAGCGAGGGTGTTGCCTATTACAAAGTCCAAGTTTGAGATAATTCTATTGAAAAGTGTAGCTAAAATCGACAAAATTTGGAATAATGGGATATATGGAAGCTATGCGAAGAATTGGATATGCTAAAGCAATTTTCTGTCTTAGGAATTACAAATTTCTAATTTGAAATTATTCCGGTGAAAAGTGTGGGTAAGATTATATGGGGGTTATACGAAGTCATGGACCTGTTAATGCAATTTTCTGAGAGTGCAAGTGGTATCCACTTCGAATTACCAAATTTGATATTATTCCGGTGGAAAATGTGACGCAAATCATCAAAATTTAAAACATCGTGGTGAAGTTATATGGGGACAGCACCTTAACTTGAATCTTTATAGACAACTAGCTGAACCCGGTGCGCTTCGCTACCCCTTTTGATTTTATATGCGTTCAACATTTCATTTACGAATATATGTTGGATAAAAAAAAAATAATTAAAATTAAAACAAAAGTATTGCACTACTTTAATGCGTTAATAAACAATACCAATAGAAAAGCAGTAACATGACATGCATACACGAAGGGTTTGTCCTTCGGATTTATGTTTTTCATAGAAAATACCAAGCGTGCAGGAAACTGCAATTTTTTGAAGTTGAGTGACATTACTATTGCAATTAGTGAATTCGAGGTAGCAACATACTTTCCCGTAAAAATCGTATTTCAAATTAACTATTGTGTTGTTTTTTAGTGTTAGTCTAAGGCGCTGTGGGTCAATGGTTCTTATTAAAATCATATCCCAATCTGATCCGATGTAAATATAATTTTAAAAAATTTACTTTTGCACCAAATTCCGCCATTTCATTGAAATTGGTGCGTCAAATATGTGAAATCGGCCGAGAATATATATATATGGGAGCTATATCCAAATCTTAACTTATTTCCAATTAATTTATCACATTTTTTATTGTAACCAAATTCCGCCACACTTTCTGAATTTCATTGGAATCGGTCATATATATCGTGTTTGTACATAACATGTATGAAGTCGGCCGAAATATATATGTTAGTTATACCCAAACCTCAACCGATTTCAATATAATTTGGCAATTTTTTCTGGTGCCAGATTTCGTCTCTCTCGCTTTGGATGCATCAAATATGTGAAATCGACGGAGAATATATATGGGAGCTATAATCAAATCTGAGCGAATTTGAATATAATTCGTCAAATTTATTTTTGTACCAAATTTAGTCACTCATGGCGAATTTCATTGGAATCGGAAATACATATCGTGTTTTGTGCATCAAATATGTGAAATCAGCGGAAAATATATATGGGAGCTATATCCAAATCTGAACCGATTTTAATATAATTTGACTAATTTATTTTCTAATCAAAATCCCGTCACATATTCCAAATTTCTTTGGACTCGAACATACATACCGTGTTTGGGGCATAAAATATATGAAATCGGTCGAAAATATATATGAGAGCTATATCCAAATCTGAACCGATTTTAATATAATTTGACTAATTTATTTTCTAATCAAAATCCCGTCACACATTCCCAATTTCATTGGAATCGAACATACATATCGTGTTTGGTGCATCAAATAAACGAAATCGGTTGAAGATATATATGGGAGCTATATCCAAATCTGAACCGATTTCAATATAATTTGACAAATGTATATTCATTTTAATTTCCGCTACACATTTCAAATTTCATTGAAATTAGAGATACATAACGTGTTTGGTTCATCAAATACATGAAATCGGTCGAAAATATATATGGGAGCTATATCCGAATCTGAACCGATTTCAATATAATTTGACAAATTCATTTTTGCTCCCAATTTCGTTACATATTTTAAACTTCATTAAAATTGGACATACATATCGTGTTTGGTGTACCAAATACATGAAATCGGCCGAAAATGTATATGGGAGCTATATCCAAATCTGAACCGATTTCAATATAATTTGATAAATTTATTTTCGGATCAAATCCCGTTAAACATTCCAAATTTCAATAGAATCGAACATTCATATCGTGTTTGGGGCATCAAATGAACGAAATCGGTCGAATATATATATGGAAGCTATATCCAAATCTGAACCGATTTCAATATAATTTGGGAAATCAACTTTTTAGATAAAATCCATCACACGTTTCAAATTTCATTGAAATTTGGGATACATAGCATGTTTGGTGCATCAAATGCATGAAATCGGCCAAAAATATATATGGGAGCTATATCCAAATCTAAACCGATTTCAATATAATTTGGCAGATTTATTTTTGTTCCAAATTCCGTTACGCATTCCAAATTTGGAGACTGTATCTGTAATCGATCAATAGATATTTGCATACAAAATCTAAATTTTTGGGAGGTACCCCCGATTCCGATGCCATATCTCCACTTCCAAGTGGAATTTCAAAAATGTATATAGCCTATGTTACTTTCAGGCGATGTTGCAGTATACATGCAAATTTTCAGGAAAATCTGTTCAGCGGTTTTCGAGTCCATAAATTACAAACAAACAAACAAACAAACAAACAAACAAACATACAAACATTTTCCTCTTTTATAGATATAGATTCTTGGCAAGAATGTTTCCAAAATATTGGGAACACAAATTGCAATTTGACAGAAAATTCAGTTTAAAAATATAACAAAAAACTAGTAAGCAAAGGCTATAGTCGAGCGTGGCCGACCGTGTGATACCCTACAACACTACAATATGTTCGAAGTACCCTTATATCCAAATCCATTTTGGAAGATTTCGTTTTTGAAATAATGTCAAAGAGTCCCGCCCAGAGGTTACCCTTAGTTTTTTGACCCTGAGAATTTGGCCTATATTTACGCAGTTCGTCGGGTTGTATTCAAAACAATTTCACACGAAAGTTGTGGTCCATTCTATTCTGAAGCGAAATTCCATGTCGATTAGTTTTCAATTGTGGCCTATAGAGCGACTACAAAATTAGAAAAATGTAAATTTTTAGTCCATTTTAAAGGGTAGTGTTGAGGAGGGTACAAATTTAGAAAATTTTCAATTGAAAAATTGAAAAAATTGCATGCGATAAAAATATGAAAAAAAAAAATGAAAAAATGGAACAAAAGATATTCACTCATTTATTGGTATATTTTCCGAGATTTTCTTAGATTTTATCCTTTTCTGGCCAAAGACAATCCCGAATGGAGGGGAATTGTGAAAATAGGCCCAGCGGTTCTCGACTTATAAGCAGAATAAATAAGATATATTTCTTTTACATATAGATTGTTCCTATTTGGTTTTATATCCGATTTCTTTGTTATTAGCACCACTGTAATGGCCAGGAGTGACCTTTTAATGTATTTGTAATTTGGCTGGGATTAAAAATATTGGCGGTTTAGTGGAAATTTTGCTATTTTCCAACATAAAAGATATGGCCTATTTTACCCGCTAATTATTGTCCGATGGCCGCTCAAATTAGTAGGTTTCTGCCCACTCCCAAACTCTAACTCCATGTAAATTTTCGCGTCGATTGGTTCATAATTGTGACCTATAGAGCAACTGCAAAATCAGGAAAATTGTCTGTTTTGGTCCATTTCAACCCCTAAATATCGTGCAATCATCTCCAAAAGCAATAGGGTTCTATTCTGACCCCAACTCCACCTCCATTTTCAATTTCGTGAGGATCGGTTCATAATTGCGTAGCTTGATTACAAATTAACAAGGAAAGACGGACGGACATATATAGCTAGATCGACTCAGCTCGGCGAGCTAGGAAGATCCAGATATACTTCCCTATGTGGGAAACCAATATTTCGAGGTGTTACATAATTTTTGGCCCAATCAAACTTATAATACCCCCAACACATAGTTTTGTAGGGTATAATTACCGAATATTGGGAGGAAAAGGTGCAATTTTTCAACTGACCTCTTTGGCAAGGAAATACGATCATTTTGTTTGTTTACAAACTGCTGGACAAGGAATGTTTTCTCATCGGAAAAAAACAAATTCGGCAGTTCACGACTTTCGGCCAAGTGAAGGAACTCTTTAGCTCTTTTGAGTCAATATATTTTCTATTGCGGTATAAGTTCTTGAACTTTTTGGAATTCCAATGCCTTTACCCCGAGCTCAGTTTTCAATATTTGCTGAATGAAATATTGCGATATGTTCAGCTCACGATCCATTCTACGGCCACCGCGACGCGTGTTTTGATCAAGTCGTTTCTTTACTTTTCAAACCATTTCTGCTGATGTTGCTGTTTTTTTCCGTCCACTTCCTTGAGGTCGGGCTACGCTATCAGTATCACGGTAACGAGCGATGGTACGAGACACAAAAGATTTATTCACATTTAAATGCTGCAGTGCTCTAACGAAAGCCACTTGTGGTTCTCCAGCCAAATATAAAGAAATCACACTATCACGTTTGAATTCCGTCACGAATAACTTATTTTTCTGGAAAATTTTGGCTTTTGCATGCTCGTAAACAATATAATGAGCTGTTACTGAAATAATTTTAACAGCTGTCAGACGAGTGGCATAGAAATGACAGCTGTCTGTAGTGGGTTGCAGTTTTTCATCTCACTCTGTATGCCAATATTACTGATAACAATACAAGGATTGCATTGGTTGAAAATTGTAACTAATGGTCGAATTACCAAATGTATGTTTTTGGTCTTTTTTTTTAAATATATAATAGAAATATTGAGAACTGCAGAATTTAAAAGAAATTCAATTTTTTTTTTTTTTCAATTTAAGGGAATAATTATTTCGTAAGCTATGAGAGAATTAAGTATGGAAAATGGTTACCCTTTGTAGGAGAGATGCCAGATGGAGTGGGCGGATATCTATAATTTTTTCCCATATCTTGCTTTAAAATAAATAGTTGGATGTGTGAAATTTGAAGAGAATCGAATGCTTATTTCGCATTTTATGAGAGTCATATTTATTCAAAATTTTGACCCGTTTTTGGGAGATGTATTAGAATGAGTTGTTCATTCAATCCGTTTTTCCTATCAGATCTTGTGTTAGTGGAAATATTGAAAAATGTTGCTAAATTTAAAGACAATCGAACTCTTAGTTCATATTTTATAAGAGTTTTTTAATTATTCAAAATTTGACACTTTGTGGGGGAGCTACCAGAAGAAATGGTCCGATATCTACCCTATTCACATTATATCTTGTTTAAATTGTAAAATTTGAAAATAATCAAATGCTTATTTCGAGTTTTATTAGAAATATGGTTTTTCAAAATTTTGCCCGTTGTGGGGGAGGTACCACAAGCAGATATATCCAATCTCACAACAGATCTTCTATTGATAGAAATATTAGGATATGCCGAATTTGAAAGAAATCGGATGCTCATTTCGCATTTTATGAGCTTAGTGACAATTTACAATTTTGACCCGTTGTGTGGGAGGTGCCAGAAGGTTTCGACCGATATGACCCATCTTCATACCAGATTTTGTGCTGGTAAACGCATTAGAATGTGTGTAATTTGAA
The DNA here is from genome assembly GCF_030504385.1 of Musca domestica. NCBI lineage: Eukaryota > Metazoa > Arthropoda > Insecta > Diptera > Muscidae > Musca > Musca domestica. The sequence continues at coordinate 6,869,984 of NW_026712207.1, read as the reverse complement.
GACAATCGAACTCTTATTTTACGTTTTATAAGAGTTATAATTATTCAAAATGTTGACCCTTTTGTGAGGAAGGTTCGTGATGGAGATATAGATGGAGATGGATGGATGGAGATGGAGCAAAATCGGATGATCATTTGCCTACCTAATAAGCAAAATATTTTATTTGAAAATGTTGGCCTTTTGTGGGGGAGTACCTCCACCGAAGTGGACCGAAGTCTAAGTTTGTAAGTTTTGTAGTATTACAATGTACCAAGTTTGGGCAAAATCGGATACTCGCTTCGAGAGACAGGTAGGCGGATGAACACCCCTAGATTGGCTCCGAATGTCCTGAAACTGATTTGGTCCAAAGAGCCCTAAGGTCTAGAAACGTTATTTTTATGAGGCCCTTTTGCCATATCATGTGATATATACCCTCTGTTGCCATATGGCTGACAAATGTTCGTTAAGTAAATATCCTCCAGGGAGCTCCCAAAAATGGAAGCCATTCCACAGATCTCTTACAAATAAAATATCTTAAGTGAGTCTTACACAGATTAATGAATTCTGACGAATATTTTTTTGAAAGAATTCATTCCACCTAGCTCGAGCAATTATTTATATATAGAGTAGACCTTCCATATGCATTTTACCAAAGGAAGACTTTTTCTTCATAGATAAAGACACTTCTGCAGGTCTTCTTAAGACACCGTTGGCCGTATAGAGACGAAATATTTTCCCAACATCCCCAGCAAACTACTTTCGTTCTATACCGGCTTGGAATGGTCAAAAAAGCTCCCTGCTCTTTTAACCTGGCATAACCCATGACGCAAAAACCCCCTTCTCCCCTTCACGGACATGATGATGTGCGGAATAACAAAATTATATCTTAATTTCCCCCAACCACATTTCTTTGCAGGATATGCATATTACTTTGATGTAATACAAAATAAACTTTAACTTCCGGAGCATTGACCTACGGCAATACACACACACTTCCGCACACACAGTAGCAATAACATGTGGCGGTAAATTAAATTGAAACATTTTGCATACATAAATTGTTTGATATGAATTTTGTCACGTTCCATTTCATGTGCGCAGCTATGTTTCTGGCCTCATTGTTGGGTAACTTTTGCGGGAGGCCTTAAGGGCGTTTTGCATGTTATTTTCCGTTTTTATTTTTTTTTTTCATAATATATTGATGTTGTTATTGTCTTTTTTGGACTGATTTCATTTTTGGGGGCATTATTTCGCAAGGACATGGTTAAATTAAAATGTCGTATCCAATGGAAATGATGAAGGAAATTTAACAGGAGGAGGGAGGGTGGTGGAGGGTGTAATGAAATCTATGTTAGTGGAAGGGGAAGTGGGGTGCTGCTTTCAACAAGTTATGCAAATGTGTTCGCAAATCATAAATTTCAAATTTTCCTCTTCCTATCTTTAGGCGAAATGCGACTAAATTGAATTTCCTTATTTTAATGCATAGTTTTTTTTTTGATGGTGATATAAAAATCATTAAAGCAAACATTTTTATTTTTAAATAATTATTTGCTATCATATACCAATATGGATATTTTAAATACCTATCTGAATACAGAATGAGTGCGAAAAGTCCGTACGAATTTTGGAAGGTATGCAGCACCGTCATCTCTGTCTATAAACTTGAAAAATTGTCTCATTTGTACCTTGAAAAGCCGATGTACCCAAAACGAGTCGTTGGGTGTATGGTGCAGATTTTAGTCCAGAGGCATAATTGGGCCATTTTTCTTCGAAAATGAGCAAGGAGTGTTCATTACGTTATCGGACCATGTTGAAACAATTTTTGTTCACAAAAATTGAAGAGGAGGATATTGGCAACATTTGATTTCAACAGGAAGAGTCTGCGTGCCACATGACCGCAGCTACACCTGATTTTTATTCCCTTCCACCATACCATGGAGGGTATATTAACATTGTCATTCCGTTTGTAACTCCTTGATATACTTATGTCAGACCCAAACAAATATAAATATATTCATGATTAGCGTAAAATTCTAAGTCGGTTTAGCGATGTTTGTCTGCTTGTTCGTCTGTCTGTTGTAACCATGCTATCTTTCGAACGAATTGAGATAGAAGTCTAAAAATTTTCACACATGTGTAGTTTGCCAGTAGGCAGGATAGGTTAGTAAATGGGTCTTGTCGGTTCCCGTTTTCGTATAGCCCCCATATAATTGTTCCTCTCAATATTCGGTATTGTGAAGATTTGAGCTATATTTCGTACCGGAATTGTTTCAAATTTCGTATATAAAATTCGTTATGGGTAGTCCAGCCTACGACAACAAATTGCACATGATGGTCCACGTTTTCATATGGCCACCATATAGCCGAACCTCCCTTTATTCGGAATATTGATGATATAAGCGACATTATTTAGCGGGATTGTTTCAAATTTTAAATTTAAAGTTGATATTGGTTACTACAGCCTATAACTGAAAATTGCCTATGCAGGCTCACGTCTAACAATACTTCCCGATATTCGCTATTTTGATAATTTTAACGGCATTGTTCACCGGAATTCTTCCAAATTTCTTATTTCAATCTCGGAATCGGTATGGCCAATGACAAAAAAATACTTATGATGGAGCACACCTTCGTATATCCCACATGTACGGCATTTTATTTGAGAGGTATTTTTCTACGTATTTTCTTATACTCTACATCACAAGGTGGTCAGGGTATTATGTCTTTGTGTATTTTTTTTTTTTTGTAACAGCAAAAGAAAACGAGATGGACCCATAGTTACTTTTGATGATCTGCATAGAATCACATTCTGAGTCGATTTATGCATGCCCGTCTCTCCGTTAGCCCGTCCATGTATTTATTATTGTATATAAAGTACAGGCCGCATTTATTGCCCAATCCACATGTAATTGAAATTGGAGATAATCGGTCAAAATTTATAATTTGGGTTTTTAAATTGGATTGGAATGGTGGAGGGTATTATACTTAGCTGATTATTAACTTGTTTTTTTTTTTTTTTTTTTTTTTTTGGGAACATCATATAATGCTGCTCAAAATCAGATGTCTTCTTTCTTAAAATTTTACAAAAATGCTTTTTTGACGTTTGAACAATTTTAATTTTTTTAATAGGTCATTTTTGCACAAATTATTTTTAAATGAAAATAAGAACTTATTTAATTTTATCTTCATTTTGCCATATTTTAAATATGTCATAAAAACTCTTTTTTACTTTCCTAAAGTTTTTTACTTTACTGAAGTTTTAAAGTTTCGTTTTTTTACCTAAATTATAAAACTAAAGAGTCCATAAATTCTCACAGTATTGAATAAAACTTTGCAAAAAGATTCGCTCTGCATGTGATATGTGAGTTTTTAAATTTGAGCGTTCTCTGCAGCCAATTTTGTTTTTTATGAAGTTTTTGTGACATTCGCTAACACACTACTCATAAGTAGATCTGCTATTTCTGCTCTTGGCCACATATCATTCCTTTGCTTCGAGCTGCGCACAAAATGCAAATATCACTTATTATTTATGATGAATGTCATTAAATGTTGGTGGCAGCTCATGTCATCAGAATGCATGAAAAGCCAAAGATGCATTCATAACATGTCCCACGAAAAAAAAAAATAATAATAAAAATATTAGGCATGCTTAGAAGACTTTGGCTGGGAAACTTAGCTGCATTGCACAATGGTCCACATGTATGGGAAGGTGTGAGAAATTTTTTTATACAAAACACTCAATTTATCAAGAAAGGCCCACTGTTTGGCATACCTTCCATATACAGGGTGAGATGAAAAACTGCAACCAACTTCAGATTGCTGTCCTTTCTAAGCCACTAGCCCGACAACTGTTAAAATTATTTCAGCGACAGCTCTGTTTCCAAGCGTACAAAAGCATTTTGGAAAGAATGTTCCAGAAAAAAAGTTATTCGTGATGGAATCGAAGCGTTATAGTGTGATTTCCTTATATTTGGCTGGAAAACCGCAAGTGGCTATCGTTAGAGCACTCCAGCATTTAAATGTGAATAAATCATTTGTGTCTCGTACCATCGATCGTTACCGTGATGATGGTAGCGTAGCTCAACATCAAGGAAGTGGACGTGGACGACTTGATCGAACCCTGCGTTGCAGTGGCTGATAAATGGCTCGGGAGCTGAACATATCACAATATTCCATGCGGCAAATATTGAAAAATGAAAAAAGCTCGGGGTAAAGCCAATGAAATTCCAAAAATAGACTCAGAAGGGCTAAAGAGTTACTTCGCTTGCCCGAAAGTGGTGAAATGCCGAATTTGGTTTTCTCCGTCTCCGATGAGAAAACATTCGTTGTCCAGCAGTTTGTAAACGAACAAAATTGTCGTGTTTACTTGCCAAAGAGGCTAGCTAAAAATGTGGTTGGTTGTGGTGGTTCGGTTGGCCACCAGAACTCAAGCACCGGCCATGATGATGGTGTGGGCCGCCATAACAGCCGATGGTCGCTCTTGCTCGTATTTATCGACCGTGGCATCAGAATAAATGCCGAATATTATCGCGAAAATAATCTGGAGGGTGTTTAAGAGCCTTGGAACGCAAACATTTTGGCACGCAAACATTTGGCCGCATTGGACATTTCAACAGGACTCAACACCATCGCACTCAGCACGCGCCACCCAAAAATGGTTAAAAAATGAGTTCCTCGCTTCATATCCAGCGCACAATGGCCACCAAAATCTCCGTATACCAATCCGTTGGAGTATTTTGGAAAGCAAGGTTGGCACTAAGAAATACCAAAGTGTCGATCACCTCAAGCAAGCGCTTCGCTGGCAATGGGCCAAAATATCGCAGAGCAAAATTCGAGCAGTGTGTGACGGTTTCATTGGTCGTTTGAAGGCCATAATTCCTGCCAGAGGTGACCAATTCGAACAATTATTCTAAAATTTGATGCATTTCTGACATTTTAATTTTAAAATAAAAAAAAATCACAAATTATGGCGTTTGACTTTGTTGCATTTTTCCTATCTCACCCTTTATATATATTCCTGATTCTTGATTTGGCTATGTCCGTCCGTCTCTTTGTTGTAAGCACGCCATCCTTGGAACGAATTGGGATGGAAGGCTTAAATTTTGTTCCCGGAATTATTTTAAATTCTTGATAGGTACTATAACCTATGACAAAAACAATTACTTATGCAAGCCCACCTGTTCATATAGCCCCTATATAACGATACCTCCCAATATTCTTTATTTATATGATTCTGAATATTAAATTGTTTCAAATATGTTATTCAAAGTCTTTAATTGGTGCTACAGCCTATGACAAAAATTTGCGAATGTAGGTCCACGTCTTCGTATTGCCCCCATATAACGATACCTCCCGTTATTTGGTGTTTCGATGATTTTAGCGACATTATTCACCGGAATTGTTCCAAATTTCGTATTTAAAGTTCGTAATAGATACTTAAACCTATGGCAGAAAATTGTCTATTCTGGTCAGCGATTTCGTATAACCCATATCTATCGGAATATGTATCCACGATATTTATTTTCAAAATTTTCAAGTTCCTTCCAATTGGTAGAGGGTATTAAAAGTTCGTCCATGCCTTAGGCACTTTTTGACTTATTTTAATATTATCCTTCTCGAAGTCATACTATGTGCTCTAGTGCAATATTATTTGGTACGAGAAGTACAAATTTCCAAATGGTGGAGGGCATTCAAAGTTCTGGCCGGCCGAACTTACTGCTTTATTACTATTACTATTATTATTTAATTTAGAAAATATAACGGTAAAAAATAAAAAAATCGAAAAATATTTTTAAGTAATTTTTTTTTGTTAACAGGCATTTAGAGGAGTCGTATGTTTTTGCCTTTTTTTTGCAAATTTGTTTTGATAGAAGTGCCTACCGTGATTCCACAGATGGTAGATATTAATTTTCTGTAGAAGAACTCCTATTGGCGGTCTAAAACTATGTCTCATTTCTTCATCTCATCAACCTGAATTATTTCTTTAATAATAACAAGTAAACAAGCTGTAAGTTCGGCCGGGCCGAACTTTGAATACCCTCCACTATTTGGAACGAAATAGAAATTTTTCAAAAAAAAAAAAAAAATAAATTAATAAATAAATAAAAAAAATTCATTGAAAATTCTGTTAAAGTCTTTAAAATACCTAATATCGGAAGGTGCCGATATATGGGGGGATATACGATATTGTGAACCTATATAGACAAATCTATATCTGGGGGTAAAGTACCCCACAAGGAACTCCTTGTGTTGATTTTCAGATAATTCCATTGGGAAATGTGGCTAAAATCATCAAAATACCGAATATCGGGGGTGCCGTTATATGGGGGCGATACGATATCGTTAACCAATATAGAGAACTCTATGTCAGGGTGTAAAGTGCTCCGAAAGAACTCCTTGTGTTGATTATCAGACAATTCAATTGAAAAATGTGGCTGAAATCATCAAAATACCGAATAACGGGGGGGGGGGGTACCGTTATATCCCCCATATAACGGTACCCCGGTAGGATATCGTGGACCTATATAGACAATTCACTTTCAGGGGGTGAAATACTCATAAGGGACTCCTTGTGTGGAATTTCAGACAATTCCATTGAAAAATGTGGCTGAAGTCATCCAAATACCGAATATCGGAGGGTACGTTATATGGGGTACATACGATATCGTGGACCTATATAGACAACTCTCTTTCAGGGAGTAAAATATTCACAAAGAATTTCTTGTGTGGATTATTAGACAATTCCGTTGAAAATTGTATCTAGAATCATGAAAATACCGAATATCGGGGGGTACCGTTATATGGGGGCTACACGATATCGTGGACCGATATAGCCCATCTTGGAACTTGACCTGCCAAAAAGGCAAAAGAGAGATCTATGCAAAATTTTAGCTTTCTATCTTAATTCGTTTAGACTGTAGCATGATTACAACAGATGGACGGAAGGACGGAAGGACGGACAGGGCTAAATCAACTAAGAACTTTACGCTGATCAAGAATATATATACTTTGTTGGGTCTAAAATGATTATTTCGATGAGTTACAAACGGTATGACGAACTTAATATACCCTCCACACTATGTATGGTGGAGGGTATAAAAATATACACAAATGTCACGGCCAATATTATTATCAGATATAGCAAAAATGTTAATGTCACACACACTTGTATACAAATTACACATGTATATTCATCGAGTATTACTCGAGCTTACAAAACTAATGTAAGCCATATTGGCTAGTTTGCGACGAGCATAACTGTCTGACATTGTAACTCTAGTATTTGTGGTCTGTTTACTCTCAGCTTGTTTACTTAGTATTATGGTTGGTTCTCAGGTAAAGACTTAACCAATGGTAAAGGTGTTGTCATTGTCAAAACATATTTTTCCCGAAACCCCCTTTCCCCCCTTGGCAGAACACAGTAACACCTAAGCACTTATTGCCAAGGACTCTTGGCCAAAATGGATGGAGGATGATGACACACAAGATAAGTCCATGCGAAGGGGGTAAAAACCTCAGAATACAACAACTTCAATTACTGAGATACCCGCCGGCATCGTTGACAACAGTGGAAGCTCCAGCTCCAGCGGCAGCAAAAGTAAAGAATCAAAATCAAACTATGAGCAGGCAAACAACACAGTCAATCCCTTAAGGCATTGAAAGTCTTAGTTCTTGTTCTTCTTGATTTCTCTCCTTTCGTTTTGCTTCGTCTTCTTTTCCGAATGGGATGCCCGGCCTTAGCTTTATGCCGTGCAAAAACATAGTGAAGATAGTAATGTTAAGTGTTTACTTAGGATTGAAAATCTTTATTTGTTGTTGAGTCCTGTGTGACAATGGCCTTAGTGAAATGGTTATGTGTGTGTGTGTTTTTTATATAAACCAAGATTATATAAAGACTTAACGAAGGCATACATACGCACATCTTTTGAATGTTGCCAAGAGGTGAGAATATATAACATAATATCTTAACAATAAGAGAATAATCCATAAATATCTAACCCTTTGTATGTGTCTTGGGGATATTTGTGTAATCACTAAACGAATAAGGAAAAAAATATGTGCTTCTTTTATTTTTCAGGAAATTGGGTCTTTTTTGGTTGAGACATTGTAGAAAATATCGAATTATTGAAAAAAAAAAAAAAAACAAGTAAAAAAGCAGTAAGTTCGGCCGGGCCGAACTTTGAATACCATCCACCATTTGGTACAAATTTAACAATTTTCAAAAAAATAAAATCCGTTAAAAATTCTGTTAATATCTTGAAAACACCTAATGTAGCCATATATTAGAGTCTATACGACGATGTGGACCTGTATAGCCAACTTTTGTCACAAACTATAACAATATTCAAATGCGAAACTTAAAAGAAAAAATCTGTTAATAATGTAGCTAAAATCATCAAAATACCGAATAGAGGAAGGTACCATGGTGGTTATAAAATGTGGACAATTTTCTGTCATATTCTGTAATATCCATTACGAACTTCTAATGCGAAATTTGAAACAATTCCTGTAAATAATGTCGCTAAAATCATCAAAATACCAAATATCGGGGGATACCGTTATATGGGGCTATACGAAGACGTGGACCTGCACAGACAATTTTCTGTCATAGGCTATACTATTCATTACGAACTTCAAATACCAAAATTGAAATAGTTCCGGTAAATAATGTCGCTAAAATCATCAAAATACCGAATATCGAACGTGGACCTACATGACCCATTTTTTGTCTTAGGATGTAGTATCCATTACGAACTTCAAGTACCAAAATTGAAATAGTTCCGGTAAATAATGTCGTTAAAATCATCAAAATACCGAATATCGGAACGTACCGTTATATGGGGGCTATACGAAGACATGGACCTGCATGGCCCATTTTCTCTCTTAAGGCGTAGCATCTATTACGAAGTTTAAATATTAATTTTGAAACAATTCCGGTAAATAATGTCGCTAAAATCATCAAAATACCGCATATCAGGAGGTACCTACATGACCCATTTTTTGTTTTAAGCCGTAGCATCTATTACGAACTTTAAATGTCGCTAAAATCATCAAAATACCGCATATCGGGAGGTACCGTTATATGGGGGCTATACGAAGACGTGGACCTACATGGACCATTTTCAATACCAAAAGTCCTGCAGATATAGCACACATTTGAGTAAAATTTTATCATCCTATTTCATTTCGTTTGGAAGCTAGAGTGATTTTCACAGACGGACAGACGGATAGACGGACAGGTGGACAAACATACGGACATTGATAAATCGACATAGAATTTTATGTTGATCAAGAATATATATACTAGAATATATATAGAATATATATACTTTGGGGTCTAAAATGTATATTTCGAGGTGTTACAAACGGAATGACAAACTCGATATACCCTCCATACTATGGTGGAGAGTATAAAAACAGTGAACGAACCAAAACCAAATATTTCTTGTCATGGCTTTGCACTCGCAACCCTCATTTGAAAGCAATGATCCACCCTGTTTATTCGACAAAATAGGTCTCAGTTGTAGAGTTTTCTGTACCCTATACTACAACTTTTCAAATAGGAAAGTAAGCTGCGGTATAAATTTCTAAGCAAAGTTGGACTACATATTTTCAAGAAAACGCTTAGAAAGCTAGGTTAATATTTATGTTTCCAACTTCTAGAATACTTTTATATGCAAGCCAATTCCAAAATATTGAACTAATACCTATTGAACTGAAAATACCAATAAATCAAAAAAGTTTACAAAAAGGTTATACAGTTCTCTGTAGCTCCCAAAATACATTGAAAGTTAAAGAATTCGAAAATATTCAAAAACACATTTCTGGCTTAAGGTCGTACTTCACATGATTTTATGCAAAATTCTCCTACAAGGCTTCATTTTTGAAGGATAACGTCAAAGACAAAAGAAGTAAGCAAAGACTATAGTCGTGCGGTGTCGACCATGTGATACCCTGCAACACTATTATATGGTAGAAGTCCCATTATGTCCAAATCAATTTTGGAAGATTTTGCTTTCGAAATTGTGTCATGGAGCACTGCCCAAATATTACCCTTAGCTTTTTGGCCATGGGCTTTTGTCCAATATTTATGCACTCCGTCGTGGCATTAGTTGTTGTGGTCCATTTCATAGCTAAACATTATCCAATGGTCATCCAAAATGCTAGACTTCTTCGCAGGCAAAATTCCGTGTTGTTTGGAAGGCTTCTGCACAGCTCCAAGCTTTAGGCCCATGCTAACTTCCGAGTCGATTGGTGTATAATTGCGACCTGTAGAGCAACTGCAAAATCAGGACAGTTGCTCTATCTCCAACGGACGGACGTACATAGCTAGATCGAAACAGCAAGGCGAGATAGGACGATCCGTATATACTTTCCTATGTCGGAGAACATTATTTCGAGGTGTTACATGATTTTTGGCCCAATCAAACTTACCTGGGGTTTGGTAAGTTTGATAGTGTTGTAGGGTATAATAAAATTTATCTCAAATTTTATACGAATAATTCTTTTTCAAAATTTTAACCTCTGTCGATAAATACCATATTCATATCAGATGTTTGGCTAAGAGAAATATTTAAATATACCTCATTTTATAAGAATCGCTGACTTCTTTCGAAAGTAATAAGAGATATAAAATTGCAAATTGTGCGCCGTTGTGGGGGAGGTACCTGAAGCGGTGGGCCGAGACATCCCATCCTATCCACAAATCTGGTGTAGCATTTTATGATCGTTTTGTTTATTTAACTCTTTGTGGGGGAGGTACCATAAGGAGTGGGCCAATATCCACCATCTCCACAACAGATTTTGAATTAATAGATATATTGAGATGTGCTGAGTTTGAAAGAAAGCGGATGCTTATTTCGCGGTTTACAAGATTTTCACCCATAATGGAGGTATCAGAAGGAGTGGTTTCATATATTCCATTCTCACACTAAATATGATTTTAGTACAAATAGTGGGATGTGTGATATTTGAAGATGATGCTTATTTCGCATTTTATGAGAGATATAACTGTAAAATATGTTGACCCATTTTGGGGGAGGTACCAGAGTTATTGACCTGATATTGTCCATTTTCGCACCTGTCTTAGCACTGACAAAAAATTGGGATTTGCAAATTTTTTATAAAATCAAATGATACTTTTTATACCCTCAGCCATATGGCTAGATACAGCCAAAACGTGCCTCATCGAAATAACAGTTTTAGACCCTAGGTCTCTTCGGACCAAATCCGTTTGAAGACATTTGGAGTCGATCTTGGGGTGTCCGTCCTTTTGCCAATCTATCTGGCTGGTGCGCAATTTAACTTTTGAAGGGAGTATCCGATTTGATCCAAACTTGGCACATCGTAATATTATTCTCAAACTTAGATCGAGTTCGAAGATGGGCAATATGGGACCACTCCTTCTGGCACCTCCCCCACAAAATATCAACAAAAAATAATTTACTACACAGAAAGAGAAAGGATAATCTGATATTGCTCCCACTTTACAAATCCCAATGTAAGAATCAGTACTTCAGGTAGAAAATGGACAAAATCGGTCCATTCCATCAAGTACCTCCCCACCCCAAAGGGTCAACACGTCAACTTTTATAAAATGTGTTGTAAGTGTCCGATTATCTTCAAATTACACACATCACAATATTTTTGCAAACTCTAGGTCTGGTGTGAAGATGGGATAAATCGATCTATTCCTTCTGGTACCTCCACCACAAAGGGTCAAAATTTCGAATAACCATGAAGCTCATAAAATACGAGAATAAAAGCCCATTCCATTCAAACTAGGCTCATCCCAATGTTTCCATAAACACAAGATCTGTTGATATCGGATCATTCCTTCTGGTACCTCCCCCACAAAGGGTCAACATTTTGGGTATCCATGAAGTTCATAAAATGCGAAATTAGCATCCAACTGTCTTCAAATTTCACACATCCAAACATTTTTGCTAACGCAAAATCTATTGTGAAGATAAAAGATGTTTACCAACCCGCTCTGGTATCTCAACCTCACAGGGCCACAATTTCCAATACTTATATCTCTCATAACTTGCGAAATGATTCGGCGACTCTATACAACTTGCTATATATAAATATTTCCCTTGACAGAAATCTAATATGAATATATAATTAATCGGAATTGACATACACATACCTGACATCGGAATTGATGATTTCATTTAAAATTGGATATAATTGTTCGATTTCCTTTAAATTTTGCACGTAACAATATTTTTATCTGTATTAGATGAGGTGGAATATTTCGGTCCACTATATCTGGTACCTCACACATATTTCCAAAAATTTTCACATATCTCATACCACGTTGTAATATTTTTGTAAGGAATGTGGGAGAGTTAGCCTATGCAAGTGACTATATTTCACTACGATTAAGCTTCTACCCACCTGACATACACATACCTGACAGAGACGCCTCGGTCCATAACGACCCAAATTTCCGCGGCATAGCTATTTATACTGACGTTTCAAAGATGGAGTGTGCTACGGGAGCTTCTACCCACCTGACAGAGACGCCTGGTTACATAACAACCCAAATTTCCGCGGCATAGCTATTTATACTGACGGTTCAAAGATGAAGTGTGCTACGGGAGCTGGTGTCTTCTGTGATACCCTTAAGGTTCGTGAATCCTACAAGCTTGGAAACAACTGAAGCGTATTTCAGGCGAAAGTCTTTGCGGTAAAAAAGGTCACAGACCTGCTGATCACGAGGAGCACTGAGGTCAGCGGTCCGGTGACTATATATGTCGATAGTCAAGCGGCACTGAAGGCCTTAAAATCCTTTACTATCAAGTCTAGGGCTGTTTTGAACTGCAGGGAGGCCTTGGAAAACACTGGGTTGTCCATCAAGCTCTGTTGGATTCTTGGCCATTTTAACATCCCAGATAACGAGACTGCAAACGAATTGGCCAGGCTAGGATCCGAATCAACTACAATTGAAGTAGACAACTCAGTTTAACCACCACTGTGCCATTTCCTACAGGTCATTCACAGATATTACTCTGATAGAAGCCAACAAAAATGGCTGGACGAAATGGGATGCACCATCTCCAAAAGAATCTGACCCACACTCTCAGAGAAGAGAACAAGATCGCTGATGTCATTGTCAAAACCTTAACTTTAAAACTTGTGGTGGGTATCATCACAGGTCATTGTAAGGTGAGGGCTATGACCTCGAAATGGGATAGCGACGACATCGGCTACTGATGGATCTGTCAAGATGAAGAAGAAATCGAGACAGTCGAACACTTGCTCTGCCACTGCCCGCCACTCATTAATGTGAGACACAGACTAGTGGGAGAACTAGTGTCACATGATCTGTCCTCTTTTTCTAACACTGACCCTATAGTAATCTTTCGATTAGCCAGAAGATTCAAGTGGCTAAAGACGACACGGCAAACTTCTCAGCCGTAGATCACACTCAATAGCTGTATTTCTTATCTTTACCTCTTCTACCAACCACTTTTTCTCTCTTTTCCTAACATTCTTCTAGGATGAACACAATGGACCTATAGGTCTCCGAGTGGAGCGGTTGCCATATAATAACCGCGCGTCCTTTAACCTAACCTAATATTTATATCAGTCTTAGGTTAGATGCGAATTGGACAATATTGACCAACTGCTTGGGAAACTTCCCCAATACAGGGTTGCCCATATTCGACGGACCCATGTTTTTTTTCTTTGGGCCCATTCCAATCGACGAGGCTTGTCCGCAGGCAATATTCTTTGCTTCAATTGAATTTTGTAGGGGAACAAATGCAATTCAATGCGAATAATCCGTTGTAAAGTGGACCGAGCCATGCCCAACTGCTGAGAACGGCGTTTTTGGGATGTTCTTGGGGACCTCTCAACACTGGCTCGTACGGCAGCGATATTCTCGGCCGATCGCCTTGGTCGACTTTTATATGGCCTCTTCGGATTAGAAAGAGCCTTAGCAGTCGAAAATTTTTCGTATAAACGCTTAATGGTGTTCGTAGAAGGCGCACTTCTCACAATTTTTTATTTTTTAAAAGCACGTTGAATTTTCACAATTGACTTCTTGTAAATTTCAACTATTTCAGAGCGCTCGCGTGGCGTGTATTGGTTCATGGTAAAACTCTGCTTGGACTGGCTCTTCAAACGCGGTATGTCATTAAGCGATGTGACATCTCTGTCAAAAGTTATGGCGTTGCCAGATGGGTCCGTCGAATATCGGCCACACCCTCAACATTCAGAATAATCATAATTCAAGGCTGGGGGTATACATCTGTCTGCAAAACCGACTGATACTTTTTAACCGAAAGAATGTAATATTTAATTATTATATCCCACAATACATTTCCGACATGCGAATTGCAGTTTCATCTACCCACTTTCGCAATAAGAGTTATTTATTTATTTCATAAATTATTTACAATTCATAAATTTACAAATTCCAAACTGTTAACCTCACGTTATGGAGATGCATTGAAAGCTATTGTTTCTATTCCTGGGTGTTACAAATTTCCAATAACCAACCACCTTCCCCCTCTCTTCTCGCCATAACATCGTCTATAATACGTCCGAGGAAACTTGTATTCATCGTGCATGTGGTTTAGTAATAAATCTCCTTACAAATGATACTCGTCGACTCACACAATGGAATTGTTGTAGAACACAACACCACCACCACAGCTACTACTCGAACATTTCCCATCGATTTATAATATAAGGATGCTGATGATGATATGCAAAGGCTTGCATTTCTATCCACTGGTCATTCTTGTAGAAATTTTGTCTTTAACTTTGCTACCCATTCAACTGGAATTTTCTTGAAAGGATATGGAAGTGGTGGATGTATGGCAGAACAGCTGACAAAAAGACCAACAACGGGCAGTGTATTGGTTGCAACCGCATTTGGGTTGGGCCCCCTCCCTACAAAACTAGAAAGATGGATTTGTGGTGGCTGGATGGTTGGTTTGTCGGTCGTTTGGTTGCCCTGCAACGTGGTAGTGTGATAAACTAACCACTCGCTCGTACATCATGTCCATTTGAGTGGAAATTTCTGGGAAAACAAAAGCTTGACAAATTTACAATACCCCAGAGTAATAAATGTGGTTCTGGGTGTGATGAGAATGTGTGTCGCTGTATGTGTAGTGGTGTGTTCAAATCAAAGCGTGTATATTTGTAAGCATTATACTATATCTGAATTTACGAATGCTGGGATTGGACAATACATAATGGGTGTGTGTCTCTGTGTGTGTGTGCCTGTGTGTGAGCATAGTGTAAAACTGTAAAATTGCATTTTTATGGAAATGTGATTGTAAAGCACACACACACCAACACACCCGAACAAACACATTCATACACCAATAACAATCAACAATGGACCTATTCAAATAGAAGTATCCATTTGACTATCCTGGTTAGCTATAGTGCAAATATTTTATATAAAGTTAAATTTTTATACCCTACAACACTATGTGTTGAGGGTATTATAAGTTTGATTGGGCCAAAAATTATGTAACACCACGAAATATTGATTTCCCACATAGGAAAGTATATATGGATCTTCCTATCTCGCCGAGCTGAGTCGATCTAGCTATGTATGTCCGTCCGTCCGTCTGTCCGTCTGTCCGTCTGTCCATGTTAATTTGTAATCACTCTACAGGTCGCAATTATGGTCCGATCTTCACGAAATTTAATATGGAAGTGAGGCTAGGGTCAGAATAGAACCCTATTTCTTTTGGTGATGATCGCATAATATTTAGGGGTTGAAATGGACCAAAAACTGAAAAATTTGCTGATTTTGCACTTGCTCTACAGGTTGCAATTATAGACCAATCGACGCGGAATTTCGCATGTAGCTAGAGTTTAGGGCTGGCAAGAAGCCTACCCATTTGGGTGGTCATCGGATAATATTTAGCGGGTAAAATAGACCCTATCTTTTTTGTTAAAAAAATTCAAAATTTTTCATTAAACCGCGAATATTTTAAATCGTGGAGAAATCACAAAGCCATGACAAGGTTACTCCTGATCTTTACATTGATGTTAACATCCAACAAAACGGATATATAGCAAAATATGTGCGATATATATGTTTATCAATGAAGATATGCTTGAGAAATCTCTTATATATCGAGAACGGCTGAACTGATTTCGACAGTTCTCATTAATTCAGAATGGCCTCTTGATAGGAAAGAAAAAACGTCGAAAAAAAATCGCATAAAAATATCTCTCTAAAGATGAAAATATTGATTTTGTAAAATTTTCTCATATTTTTTCAATTTTGTCATATTTTTGGCATATTTTCATTTTGAATTAAACATTTGGTAATATTTCTACAGCTAACAAAACTAAGTAGTTAGGATATCAGGATATCATATACAGATCGCATTTATGGCCCGATCCTTACGAAATTTTACATGGAGAGGAGATGAGGGTCAGAATAGAAGCCTACTCTTTTTGGAGATGATCGCCATATATTTAGGGGTTGAAATGGACCAAAAAAACTGCAAAATTGACAGCAGGTCGTAATTATGGGGGTTATGGGACATTGCAAAAGCCAAGCAGTTTTGGATGACCATCCAAAAATATTCAATGTGTGAAGGAGTTTGCCAACTTTTATAGACAAAATACGAAAATGTCCATTCCAGTCACTTTTTGGAGAATTCACAAATACAGGAAAGACACACTACTGACTATTTCGTTAAGGCTGATTTCGTAGAAGAATATAGTCAAATGTCTATATCTCATATAGATGCGTTTCAGTCAAAAACCAATAATAAATGTTAATCTTTTGCCACTTCTGAGAGATTATACGTCTTTGGGAAATATTGGTTCCAGATCTTGGAAGACCATTTAAGTGCAACATCTACCATGAATTGGAAATGAGCAAATTAGTTTATGTTGCTATTATTCGAAAATTAGAGAACGAAACCTGATGGTTTTCTTTTATTATTTGTCACAATATCTTGTGGAATTCTTTCGAGTATCTCGCCTATATAAACTGTATCGTTTATTATAGTGTTGTAGGGTATTCAACGGTCGGCCCCGCTCGACTGTAGCCTTTGCTTACTTGTTATTATTGACATGGAATATAAAATAATAACTTAAGAATTGTAAGCATGCCACTGATTGTTCTATTGTTAATGGATTATGGAGTCAATTTGAGGATAATATAATTGTCGTTCAATGCGGTGGAAATTACAAGAGAACTCATTTGTTTAAAAAAAAATAAAAAAATGTCTCTTATATGAAATGAGTGGAAAATGTAAGTCAATGCTACGAGAATCGGATGCTATCTGAAACCCAAACTTTGTATACCCTACAACACTATGTGTTGGGGGTATTATAAGTTTGATTGGGCCAGAATTTATGTAACACCTCGAAATATTGGTTTCCCATATAGGAAAGTATATATGGATCTTCTTAGCTCGCCGAGCTGAGTCGATCTAGCTATGTATGTCCGTCCGTCCGTCCGTCTGTCCGTCTGTCCATGTTAATTTGTAATCACGCTACAGGTCGCAATTATGGCCCGATCCCAACGAAATTTTGACGAAGGTGGCATATTTCTTTTGGAGATGATCGCCAAATGTTTAGGGGTTGAAATGGACCAAATACTGAAAAAATGTCGGATTTTGCAGTAGCTATATGGGTCGCAATTATAGACCAATCGAATCGGAATTTCGCATGTAGCTAGAGTTTAGGGCGGGGAAGAAGCCTACCAATTTTGATAGTCATCGGATAATATTAAGCGGGTAAAATAGACCATATCTTTTGTGTTGAAAAAATTCAAAAATTTTCATTCAACCGCGAATATTTTAAATCCCGGCGAAATCACAAAGCCATGACAAGGTTACTTCTGATCTTTACATTGATGTTAACATCCAACAAATCCGATATATAGCAAAATATGTGCGATATATATGTCTATCAAAGAAGATATGCTTGAAAAATCTCTTATATGTCGAGAACGGCTGAACTGATTTCGACAGTTCTCATTAATTCAGAATGACATCTTGGGAGGAAAGAAAAAACGTCTAAAAAATCGCATAGAAATATCTCTCTAAAGATGAAAATATTGATTTTGTAAAATTTTCTCATATTTTTTTCAATTTTGTCATATTTTTGGCATATTTTCATTTTGAATTAAACATTTGGTAATATTTCTACAGCTAACAAAACTAAGTAGTTAGGATATCAGGATATCATATACAGATCGCATTTATGGCCCGATCCTTACGAAATTTTGCATGGGGATAAGATGAGGGTCAGAATTGAAGCCTACTCTTTTTGGAGATGATCGCCATATATTTAGGGGTTAAAAATGGACCAAAAAAACTGGAATCCTCAGGCACATTTGGATGGGGGGTTACCGGACATTCCAAAAGCCAAGCAGTTTTGGATAGCCATCCAAAAATATTCATTTTGTGAAATAGTTTGCCAACTTTTGTAGACAAAATACGAAATTGTTCATTCCAGTGACTTTTTGGAGAATTCACAAAACCAAAAACCAAAAATAAATGTTAATCTTTTGCCACTTCTGAGAGATTATAGGTCTTTGGGAAATATTGGTTCCAGATCTAGGAAGACCATTTACATGCAACATCTACCAATAAATTGGAAATGAGCAAATTAGTTTAAGTTGCTATTATTCGAAAATTAGAGAACGAAGCCTGATGGTTTTCTTTTAGTATCTGTCACAATATCTTGTGGAATTCTTTCGAGTATCTCGCCTATATAAACTGTATCGTTTATTATAGTGTTGTAGGGTATTCAACGGTCGGCCCCGCTCGACTGTAGCCTTTGCTTACTTGTTTAAATGCTGCTTTTTTTTCAATTGAAAAAAAAGCTGTAAGTTCGGCCGGGTCGAACTTTGAATACCCTCCACCATTTGGAACGAATTTGGCAATTCTCAAAAACAATAAAATCCGTTAAAACTTCTGTTAAAATATTAAATATACCGTCTATACGACGACATGAACCTGCGAAGGTAAAATGTCATAAGCCATTACAATATTCAAATGCGAAACTTAAAATAAATCGGTTATAATGTCGATAAAATCAAAATACCGAATATCGGGAGGTACCGTTATATGGGGGCTATACGAAGACGCGGATCTGCACAGACAATTTTCTGTCTTAGGCTGTAGTTTCCATTACGAACTTTAAAAACCAAATTTGAAACAATTCCGGTGAAAAAAATTCGCTAAAATCATCAAAATACGGAATATCGGGAGGTACAGTTATATGGGGGCTATACCCAAACGTGGACTTACATGGCCCATTTTCAATACCAAAAGTCCTGCAGACATAATATACATTTGAGTAAAATGTTATTAATTTCGTTCGAACGCTAGAGTGATTTCCACAGACGGACAGACGGATGGACCTCGCTAAATCGACATAGAATTTTATGCTGATCAAGAATATATATACTTTGTGGGGTCTAAAATGTTTATATCGAGGTGTTACAAACGGAATGACAAATTTAATATACCCTCCATACTATGGTGGAGGGTATACAAATTAGCAGAAATATCTGATTTGGAAGTAAGTCAAATTGTTAATGTACCTTGCAGTGACCCCTATATCAAATAGATGCAGCTGTAAGTAAATTTTTGTATGTTTAGTATACTTATATTTCGGATTTTTGAAAACCCAGCCCTATCTCAAATCTACACATCAATATTGACACACGTGCAAAATTTCCATATTCTAGCTTTAGCTATTTCGCCAGGGCATTGATGAATCCAGTAGTCTGATGAATCTGGTTCACTAAAATACAGGGTGAAATGAAAAAACTGCAATCAATTTGAGACTGTTTTCATTTCTAAGCCACTCGTCCGACGGTTGTTAAAATTATTCCAGTGACAGCTCATTATATTATTTACAATCGTACAAAGCATTTAGGTGAGAATTTTCCTGAAAAAAGTTATTCGCGATGGAATTCAAGCGTGATAGTGTGATTTCTTTATATTTGGCTGGAAAACCACAAGTGTTTATCGTTAGAGCACTCCAGCCTTTAAATGTGAATAAATTGTTGGTGTCTCGTTCCATCGCTCGTTACCGTGATACTGGTTGCGTAGCCCGACGTCAAGGAAGTGGACGAGAGAAAGCAGCAGCATCAGCAGATATGGTTCGAAAAGTAAAGAAGCGACTTGATCGAAACCCACATCGCAGTGGCCGAAAAATGGCTTGTGAGCTGAACATATCGCAATATCCCATTCGGCAAATATTGGAAAATAAGCTCGGAGTAAAGCCATTGAAATTTCAAAAAAAGTGCAAGAACTTACACCACAACAGAAAGAAAATAGACACAAAAGAGCTAAAGAGTTGCTTTGCTTCGCCGAAAGTGGTGAACTGCCGAATTTGGATTTCTCCGTTTCCGATGAGAAAACATTCGTTGTCAAGCAGTTTGTAAACAAACAAAATTATCGTGTTTACTTGCTAAAGAGGTCAGCTGAGAATGTGCACCTTCGGTTGGCCACCAGAACTCAAGCTCCGGCCATGGTGGTGGTGTGGGCCGCCATTACAGCCGATGATTGCTCTCCGCTCGTATTAATCCACCGTGGCATCGGAATACATGGCGAATAATATCGCGAAAATATTTTGGAGGTTATATTAAAGGACTGGAGGACTCAGCACACGCCACCCAAGAATGGTCACAAAATGAGGTTTCTCGCTTCATTTCCAGCGCACAATGGCCACCAAAATCTACGGATACCAATCCGTTGGACTATTGTGTCTGGAGTATTTTGGAAGCATGGTTGGCACTCATTGGCAGTTTGAAGGCCATGATTCGTGCCAATGGTGACCAATTCGAATAAATCTAAACTTATTCTAAAATTGACTGCTTTTTCCGAACTTTTTTCATTTAATAAAATTTAAAAAAAAGTAATAATTATGGCGTTTGACTTTGTTGTAGTTTTTGTTATCTCACCTGGAGACCTGGAGACCTAACACACAACTGAGTAAACTTTTATCAACCTACTTAATTTCCTACGATCGCTGCAGACTGACGGACGAATTTTGACATGGAATTTTAGTCTGATCAAGAATATATTTACTTTGTGGGGTCTAAAATTTATATTTCGAGGTGTTACAAACGGAATAACAAACTATCGTGGAAGGTATAAAAGGCCCAACATGAGCTATTGGAATGAATCTTAAACTTTAAGGTTATCTAAGGTAAATTTCGAAAAGCTCTTTCTTACATTCTATGTTACATTTTGCCTGACCCTATCCAATCGATCTTTAGTGTCTTCCAAATATGATATTTGTGCAAATGTATGTTGTCGCTAGCTATGCTGCATAACAAAATTTGCGGATATAAATATTTTTGTATTGCAACGCTGGCTTGACGTTTTGAAAGTTAGCCATAACCAACAATACACCAAATGCGTCTGCATTGTTACTATCCTCCGGCTAGATTTTCAGAACACGAAACGAACGAAAGTCAAGCTCCAACTATCCAGTCATATAACCAACGAAACGGACCATCACACCAAAGAAGTGAATTCTGTAAGCAAAACACTATTACCAAGGAAACAACAAAATATAATAAATGCTTGTCACCTCTCTGGTGACATTACAACAAAAACCAGCAGTAGCAGCAACAACAACAACAATAATAATAATAACAATGTTCTCTCAGCGACAGACATAAACAAGCGGAAATGACCTGAAAACGGAACAATGGTAACACCAACCAAAGATGGGCAATAACTCGGGGAAAGGATGTTGCGTTGTGGGTTGGGCTGAGCGGTGTGGTGCTCCTAATGCTCCTCGTTGTCCGTAATGGACAAAATAACAACTTAATAATTTTGTTGTCATAGTTTATGGTGCTTGTGACATATTTCTATGATCATCGCATTCAATGGCTAAACAAAAAAGGACTACAACCACCAACACCACCACCACCGACCAACAACTCCATAATATCAGGATGGAATATCTTAATTGCTTGACACACTGAAAATTGTGCCTGTCACAGCGGTTGATTAAACAAATAATAGCAAATCATGCTGTTGCAAGCCACACCAACACTAACACCACCACCACCAACAATTCACAACAACCTCTGCTGTGAAGAGAACTAAAAGCGGAGAAGAGATTTCCGTAATTTAAAATTTAGATTGAACGATGATTGTCTGTCATGATTGTCCATTCCATTCCACGACATCTTTTGAGAAAGTAAAAAAAAAAAACAACAGCAACAACAACAACAAACGGCATCAAGGGAATTTTTAATAATTGCCTCAGATGGGGACAGCAGGTGTTGTCACGGGGATAATGAAAGCCAAACGGTCTCTAATTTACATAGAAATTAAAAAGAATAAGAGAAGAAGCAGGAAAAATTGACATTATAGTTTGGGGGATTTAATTTGCTTCTGGGCAGAACGCTAATTAAATATTTTACATATTTTTATAATATTTGTTTAAATTTCTACGTGCAGAAATGAATACATTTTTACTCTACAATAAAGTAGTTAAAATATAATATAACCTCCGGGGTGGCCAAATTTAATTGTTGTTATCCAAAGCACTGTGTGATATTATATGATACACTCATCCACTTCTCCGCAATGTCCGTTCGTCCGTCCGTCTGTCTGGCTGGTGCACACGATAACTCTCGAAGCAAGTATTTGATTTGAACCAAGCTTGGTACATCGTAATATTATTATCCTACTTAGATCGAGTTCAGGTTCGAGCTATATCACTCCACTCCTTCTGGTACCTCCCCCAACAAAAGGTTGAAATTTTTTGAAAGAAAATATCTGACTGCACAAAAAGAGAAAGGATCTCATAATTTTGTGGAAATTTAACAAATCCTGATATTTGCAGCAGTACTAGGTCAGGTCAATATCGGTCCACCCCACAAAGGGTGAAAATACTGAATAATTAAAAATCTAATGAAATGTGAAATAAGAAGCCGATTCTCTTTATATTTCAGACATCACAATATTTTTATTAACCAAAGATTTGTTGTGGAAATGGGATACATCTGTGCACTCCTTCTGGAACCTCCCAAAGTTTTAGTAGCAAAAAAAAAATCCGAAAAAAAGCATCCGATTCTCTTCAAATTTCAGCAATTCCATTGTTTCTACCAACACAAGATCTTCTGTGAAGATGGGATATATCGGTGCACTCCTCCTGGTAACTCAGGCGCTCGGATTAAGCATCTGCCTATCTTCAAATTTCACAAATTTTTGATAACGCAATAATTGTTGTGAGGATGATAGATAGACCCCTTCTGGTACCACACCCACAAGAGTCACAATTGTCCACACTTATACATATGTATCATAACTTGCGAAACATTGCAGCGATTCTTTACAACTTCCTATATTTAAATGTTTTTCTCAACCAAAAATCTGATATGAATATGGAATTTATCGGATTCTACGATTTCGCATAAAATTGGATACAAATGTTGATTTAATCATGATTTTCTTGTAATTTGTATTTATTTATTTATTTGTATTAAATGAAGTGTGAAAAGTGGACGGAAGAAAACAGTAACATCAGCAGAAATGATTCGAAAAGTAAAAAAGCGACTTGATCGAAACCCGCGTCGCAGTGGCCGAAAAATGGCTCATGTGCTGAATATATTGCAATAATCCATTTGGCAAATATTAAAAAAAATAGCTCGGGGTAAAGCCATTGAAATTCCAAAAAGTGCAAGAACCAACACCGCAACAGAAAGAACAGAAAATAGACTCAAAAGAGCTAAAGAATTGCTTCGCTTGGCCGAAATGGTGAACTGACGAATTTGGTTTTCTACGTCTCCGATGAGAAAACATTCGTTGTCCAGCAGTTTGTAAAGAAACAAAATTATAGTGTTTCCTTGCCAAAGAGGTCAGCTGAAAAAGTGCACCTTCGGTTGGCCACCATAACTCAAACGCCTGCCATGGTTATGGTGTGGGCCGCCATAGCAGCCGATGGTCGCACTCCGCTCGTATTAATCGACCGTGGCATTATAATACATAAATGCCGAATATAATTGCGAAAATATTCTGGAGAGTGTATTAAAGCCTTGGGCACGCAAACATTTTGGCTGCAGACTTTGGACATGCCCACAGAACTCAGTACCATCGCAATCAGCACCCGCTACCCTAGAATGGTAACAAAATGAGGTTCGTCGCTTCATTTTCAAGGGTTGGTATTAAAAAATACCACAGTGTCGATCATCTCAAGCAAGCGCTTCGCGGGAATGGGCCAAAATATCGCAAAGGAACAATCGGGGAGAGTGTGACAGTTTCATTGGCCGTTTGAAGGCCATAATTCGTGCTAAAGTTGACCAATTCGAAAAAATCTAAACTTTTTCTAAAATTTGATGCTACTTCCGACATTTTTCGCTTTCATTCATGAAAATTTAAAAAAATGTAAAAATTATGGCGTTTGACTTTGTTGTAGTTTTTTTAATCCCACCCTGTATTTACATCAGTCGGTGCGCAAATGTAAAATTTCTTCTCACTCCAACAACAATCGCCCCAACAAAGGATCAAAATTTTGAATGACTATAGCTCTTTTTAAATGTGAAATAAGAGTCCCATTATTTTCGTATTTCTTCTATTTCTTCCGAAGAAAATGCAATTTTTAGGTTTTCGGTCCATTTTAAACCCTTAACATTTTGCAAAAAACTTCTAAAATAATAAGCTTACATTTTGATCTCCAACACTTCCCCTATACAAAATTTCACGAATATTGGACTATAATTGAGACATGAATATAATTTCCCAGCACATAGTGTTGTAAGGTGAAAAAATTATTACAAAAATGTACAATTCTATATTTTATGACAAAATTAAAAATTTTATGCAATTAAAATTTGATAAAAAATAAAACAATGTATTTTAGAAAAATATTCACATTTTTATTAGCATCCTTTTGTGCGATTTTTTCCCAAGATTTTATTCTTTTCTGCCAAAATTCCATTCGGAATTAGTGTGAATTGTCAAACTCCGTTCAGCCGTTCTTGAGTTATAGCCGGTGTAACTAACATGCCTTCTTTTATATACGAGACTGTATATATTTTGCATTATATGCGATATCTTAAATATCTGCATCAATATAACGGTCAGAAATGACCTTAAAATGTATTTGTGATTTCGCCAGGATAAAAAATATTCGCTGTTAAATGGACATTTTCGTATTTTATGTATGAAAAAAATGGTCTATTGCAACTGCTAAATATTGTAAAATGACGAAAAAAATGTTAGGATTCTCCCAGCCCTAAACTCTAGCCCCATGCTTCATTCCGTGTCAATTGTTCTATAATTGTGACCTGTAGAGCAGCTGCAAAATCTGGAAGTTTTTGGCCTATTTCAATTAATACATATTGTGTAATTTTCTTCAAAAATATTTTTTTTCATGGGAGTGATCTTTGATAAAATCTTCTTTAAAAATCCAAGTTTATTGGCCTATGGGTCCTTGCAAAAATATTTTGCAAAAATTCACGATTATTGGTCCCTGTAAAAATATTCCTTAAAAATACACGCCTGTTGGTCTGCTGGTCCTTGTAAAAATATTTAAAACAAGTAAGGAAAGGCTACAGTCGAGCGGGGCCGACCTTTGAATACCCTACAACACTATAATAAACGATACAGTTTATATTGGCGAGATACTCGAAAGAATTCCACAAGATATTGTGACAACTAATAAAAGAAAACCATCAGGTTTCGTTCTTTAATTTTCGAATAAGAGCAACTTAAACTAATTTGCTCATTTCCAATTTATTGGTAGATGTTGCAATTAAATGGTCTTCCTAGATCTGGAACCAATATTTCCCAAAGACCTATAATCTCTCAGAAGTGGTAAAAGATTAACATTTATTATTGGTTTTTGACTGAAACGCATCTATATGAGATATAGACATTTGACTATATTCTTCAACGAAATCAGGGTTAACGAAATAGTCAGAAGTGCATCTTTCCTGTATTTGTGAATTCTCCAAAAAGTCACTGGAATGGTCATTTTCGTATTTTGTCTACAAAAGTTGGCAAACTATTTCACACATTGAATATTTTTGGATGGGCATGCAAAACTGCTTGGCTTTTGCAATGCTCGGTAACTCCCATTCAAATGTGCGTGAGGATCGGGCAATAATTACGACCTGCTCATAATTTTGCAGTTTTTTGGTCCATTTCAACCCCTAAATATATGGCGATCATCTGCAAAAAGAGTAGGCTTCTGTTCTGACCCTCATCTGATCCCCATGCAAAATTTCGTTAGGATCGGGCCATAAATGCGATCTGTATATGATATCCTGATATCCTAACTACTTAGTTTTGTTAGCTGTAGAAATATTACCAAATGTTTAATTCAAAATGAAAATATGCCAAAAATATGACAAAATTGAAAAAATATTATAAAATGTTACAAATCCAATATTTTCATCTTTAAAGAGATATTTTTATGCGATTTTTAGACGTTGTTTCTTTCCTGCCAAGAGGCCATTCTGAATTAATGAGAACTGTCGAAATCAGTTCAGCCGTTCTCGACATATAAGAGATCTTTCAAGCATATCTTCTTTGATAGACATATATATCGCTCATATTTTGCTATATATCCGATTTGATGGATGTTAACATCAATGTAAAGATCAGAAGTAACCTTGTCATGGCTTTGTGATTTCGCCGCGATTTAAAATATTGGCAGTTTAATGAACAATTTTGAATTTTTCCAATACAAAAGATATGGTCTATTTTACCCGCTAAATATTTTCCGATGACCACCCAAATTGGTAGGCTTCTTCCCCGCCCTAAACTCTAGCTACATGCGAAGTTCCGCGTCGATTGGTCTGTAATTGAGACCTGTATAGCTACTGCAAAATCCGACATTTTTTCAGTTTTTGGTCCATTTCGACCCCTAAATGTTATGCGGTCATCTCCAAAAGAAATAGGGTTCTATTCTGACCCTAGCCCCACCTCCATTCTAAATTTCGTGAAGATCGGGCCATAATTGCGACCTGTAGCGTGATCACAAATTAACATGGACAGACGGACGGACGGACATACATAGCTAGATCGACTCAGCTCGGCGAGATAGGAAGATCCATATATACTTTCCTATATGGGAAATCAATATTTCGAGGTGTTACATAATTTTTGGCCCAACACATAGTGTTGTAGGGTATAATAATAAATAATACAAATACAAAACATTGCAAAATTTTCAAATAAAAAATATGTAATGGGCCTTGGAAATATATATTTCTTTAGTAAATACCGATAAGTGGCCCTGAGAAATCCACGTTTTTATGGAAAAAATAAGGGCCTTAATAGTCTTTAAAAATATTTAAATAAAATCTTTAGTTTTGGCCGTCATGGTCCTGTAAAAATGGTTGAGTAAAATGTATGTTCTTGGAAAATATTCTTTTGAAAATCGGTATTAATGGACAGGTCCTTAATAATATTTTAAAAAAAATCCAAAAATGTTCCTGAAATGAAATGAAATATGAAGATCCGTGAAAAAAGTAATTAAAACTATTCCAGTTTTTGACCTTGTTGCTCCTTAATAATATCGTCCTTGGGAAAGTCCTTTCAACAGTCTTCGTTTGTGATCTTGATTTTCCGTGAAAAAAAAGCATTGACTGACCATGGTTAAATTGTTAATTTTTAAATATAACTTGGTACTTTGAAAATATATTTTTAAAAATCCTTATTTATGCCTTTAACGTTGCTCAAAAAATATTTTCTCAAAAATCAAAATTGTGGCCTTAGTGGTCATTGAGAAAACTGTCAAATAAAATTTATTTCCTTGAAAAATGTTCATACAGAAATCCAAGATTGTAACTTTGACTGTCCTTCAAATAATATTTTAAAAATTGTATATCTTCTTGATAAATATTTTCCTAAAAATCCATAAAAAATAGAAAAGGCTTTAATAAATTGTATAATCAAAATCAAAAAAAAAAAAAAATGTGACATATACTTTTATACATTTTTTTAAAAACAAATAATAGAAAAGTTTTTAAATAGAAAATATGAAAATTCCATTTTATTTTATTTTATATTTATTTATTTATTTTTTTTTTCAAGAAAATAATGAAAAATGCTTAAGAAAAAAGTTATAACAGCTTTGTATTATATATAAACAAAAATACTTACAATTAAAATCATATAAATATTGGTCTTTTAACATGCAAATATAATAAACTTGTTTTGGAGGAATTTCCATCTTTAATTTAAATTTTCAATTGCTATTGTGTGACTGTACAATAAATTTTGAAAATAATTTCCCTATCCAAATGGGAAATGGTTTTAGCGTTACAAATGTTAAAACATTAAAAACAAATCCTCAAACTAATGCTGGGCACTTATTACACAGCCAATCATAGTTAGCTTCATATTTTACAACAACGTTATCATCATCCTGTTGCCTGCTGCTGCTGGCTTTGGTGAAGTGTCTGCCAAGTTAACTCCGGTTAACAGACCGCAATAAATGTTGCCTCATATATTTTTACTGGCTTACTTTTCAATGAGCGTTCGCTCGGTCGACTAGTTGATTCTCTGTGCCAATCCTTTAGACAATGATGGCCATCATCATCAGCATCATCGACTGATGCGGTTCTCGGTTCGTTGTTTGCTAACATGGTTAGAAATTGACGTTTGTACAAATGACGCAAACATTTAAATGTTCCAATTGACTAAACTTTTTAGCCAACAAAGGGTTGAATATTTCAACGTCTGGTGCTTCGACAAGTTGTCCGTTGGTTGGTTCGTTCACAGCATAGACTGATAAATTAACGCCAAACGGGGCTGTGTTTGTGGACAATAAACATTTAAAGAGATTTCATTGCCAGCTAGAAGAAGATTTTTAGTATATGCTGACGAAATGCTTGTTCGGCTTGGGATATTTTGAAATAAATGAAGCATTTTATTGTGACGATTTGTTTTCAAGATGTTTGTAGAGTTTGCGAAACAAATTACATTAAGGACACATGTCGGCGTATATATAAACGAAAATTAAAGTTTCGGAATTTTAAAGTACAGGAAATTTAATAATGACACCAATTATAAAAATTAATCAGGAAAGAGCATCTAGAAAAAAATTTAAAAAAATACGAGGGTTGATATAAAGAATTTTTTTAAAAATTCCAAAATAATGGCTTAAATATCCTTCCGAAAATCCATTATTTTGTCTCTGGTAAGCCGGTGGGAAAATATAATCTAAAAGGCCTGTATTCCTCTCTTGGTCCTTAAAAACAATGTGTGAGATTCCCAACGTATTCGTCTCTTGGTCCTTAAAAAAATACTATGTGAGATTCCCACCGTATTCGTTTCTTGGTCCTTAAAAAAATACTATGTGAGATTCCCACCGTATTCGTCTCTTGGTCTTTAAAAAAATATTATGTGAAATTCGTCCTTTGGTCCATGAAAAAATATTATCTGAAAATCCCAATGAATTCGTCTTTTGGTCCTTGAAAAAATATTTTTAAAAAATCCACGTTTATTGGTCCTTGAAAAAATATTTTTAAAAAATCCACGTTTATTGGTCCTTGAAAAAATATTTTTAAAAAATCCACGTTTATTGGTCCTTGAAAAAATATTTTTAAAAAATCCACGTTTATTGGTCCTTGAAAAAATATTTTTAAAAATCCACGTTTATTGGTCCTTGAAAAAATATTTTTAAAAAATCCACGTTTATTGGTCCTTGAAAAAATATTTTTAAAAAAATCCACGTTTATTGGTCCTTGAAAAATATTTTTAAAAATCCACGTTTATTGGTCCTTGAAAAAATATTTTTAAAAATCCACGTTTATTGGTCCTTGAAAAATATTTTTAAAAAATCCACGTTTATTGGTCCTTGAAAAAATATTTTTAAAAAATCCACGTTTATTGGTCCTTGAAAAAATATTTTTAAAAAATCCACGTTTATTGGTCCTTGAAAAAATATTTTTAAAAAATCCACGTTTATTGGTCCTTGAAAAAATATTTTTAAAAAATCCACGTTTATTGGTCCTTGAAAAAATATTTTTAAAAAATCCACGTTTATTGGTCCTTGAAAAAATATTTTTAAAAAATCCACGTTTATTGGTCCTTGAAAAAATATTTTTAAAAAATCCACGTTTATTGGTCCTTGAAAAAATATTTTTAAAAAATCCACGTTTATTGGTCCTTGAAAAAATATTTTTAAAAAATCCACGTTTATTGGTCCTTGAAAAAATATTTTTAAAAAATCCACGTTTATTGGTCCTTGAAAAAATATTTTTAAAAAATCCACGTTTATTGGTCCTTGATAAAATATTTTTAAAAAATCCACGTTTATTGGTCCTTGAAAAATATTTTTAAAAAATCCAAGTTTATTGGTCCTTGAAAAAATATTTTTAAAAAATCCACGTTTATTGGTCCTTGAAAAAATATTTTTAAAAAATCCACGTTTATTGGTCCTTGAAAAATATTTTTAAAAAATCCACGTTTATTGGTCCTTGAAAAAATATTTTTAAAAAATCCACGTTTATTGGTCCTTGAAAAAATATTTTTAAAAAATCCACGTTTATTGGTCCTTGAAAAAATATTTTTAAAAAATCCACGTTTATTGGTCCTTGAAAAAATATTTTTAAAAAATCCACGTTTATTGGTCCTTGAAAAAATATTTGTAAAAAATCCACGTTTATTGGTCCTTGAAAAAATATTTTTAAAAAATCCACGTTTATTGGTCCTTGAAAAAATATTCTTTAAAAAATCCACGTTTATTGGTCCCTGAAAAAATATTTTTAAAAAATCCACGTTTATTGGTCCTTGAAAAAATATTCTTTAAAAAATTCACGTTTATTGGTCCTTGAAAAAATATTCTTTAAAAATCCACGTTTATTGGTCCATGAAAAAATATTCTTTAAAAATCCACGTTTTTTGGTCCTTGAAAAAATATTCTTTAAAAATCCACGTTTATTGGTCCTTGAAAAAATATTCTTTAAAAATCAACGTTTATTGGTCCTTGAAAAAATATTCTTTAAAAATCCACGTTTATTAGTCCTTGAAAAAATATTCTTTAAAAATCCACGTTTATTATTCCTTGAAAAAATGTTCTTTAAAAATCCACGTTTATTAGTCCTTGAAAAAATATTCTTTAAAAATCCACGTTTATTGGTCCTTGAAAAAATATTCTTTAAAAATCCACGTTTATTGGTCCTTGAAAAAATATTCTTTAAAAATCCACGTTTATTGGTCCTTGAAAAAATATTTTTTAAAAATCCACTTTTATGGATGGGAGGGCCTTGAAAAAATATTCTTTAAAAATCCACGTTTATTGGTCTATGGGTCCTTGAAAAAATATTCTTTAAAAATCCAGGTTATGGATGTGGAGGTCCTTGAAAAAATATTCTTTAAAAATCCACGTTTATGGATGTGGAGGTCCTTGAAAAAATATTCTTTAAAAATCCAAGTTTATGGATGTGGAGGTCCTTGAAAAAATATTCTTTAAAAATCCTAGTAATTTTCCAAGGAAAAAATAAAATCTTGATTGAGTATTATTTTCGTATCATAATCTAAGAAAAAATTTTTCACTTTCTTTTGACCATAAAATCAAGCAGTGAAAGACAAACGAATAAAAATCGGAAAAAATCAAAAAATCGGAAAATAAATGTTTCCCAAAAAAATCTACTTGGTTATTGTTTTCATCCACTTTGTTTTGTTCAAGTGTTGGCAATTAGTTTCTTGGAAAATAACTATAGTTTAGAAAAAAAGCAATGCACAAATTTAAAGTTATGAAGCTTAAGCAAAATTTACGAAGGTGGAAAAAGCGCAGAAAACACGGAAGGCATAAACTTTTGTCCGACACACAAAAAAACCAACTTTTACTTGCAACAGTGGCTAAAACTTTTACCTTTCTGCTGCTGTCAAGCCAAACAAAAGGGTCATCCTCCTGCTCGTTTTCATCACAACGCTCGGGCAGCGAGCTCGAAACGAAAACAACAGCGAATTAGAGCAGAAAGATGGCCTTCACCATTAACTTATTTTATGGTTGTTTGGGTTACAAAGATTTTTGTTCTTCTGTCTTACAAACCCTTTTCTAAAATTTTCTTTTTCTTTTTTTTTTTTTTTTGGCTTTTTTGTGCCAGACGACAACATTTACAAATCAGCACCTTTTGTTTTATTAAAAGGGCAAAACAAAAAAATGAAATATTTTTGTGTGAAAAGAAGTCTTGGCAGTAAATGTAGGGCTTGTAAGGTTACTTTTTTAAGGGTTAAAAGCTAAAACAATGAAGACATTTGAAAGCGAGCGTTGGCATTGTAAATTATTATTGTCCAAGCTAAGTGAAATGTTAGCGAGCTTGTGGCCATTTGTGTGGCTCGGAATTGGGATCAGGTCATATGTGTGAGGGGTTCTTCAACATTCATAAGTGTTTAGAATATTACAATAAGTGAGAGTGGCATCGTAGAACATTAAACATAAACATTAACTTTTTGAACATGTAGTCGGGCTGGGCCAACCCTACACGACAATTTGATGTAAAGTTGTCTGTAAAACTGAAGCTCTTGTAATTAGAAAAACACGAATTCTTCCAGATATCGGGATACATTATTGGACTACTAAAGAATCATTTTAAATATCAATTTTTGTGTTCAAAATTTCGATAAGTAGGGATTATAAATAACATTTGCTGCAATTACTAGGTATTCTTTTAAAATAATCCTGACAGATATAAACAAAAAATTTTCAAAATCCTACCACCTCAAAAAATTACAAAATTATATCATTATTATCAGTATTTGATCAGAAATTGCACATTCAGAACTCTCAGTCAAAAAGATTTTGAAAGGCCGTATTGATAAAAATCTAGAATTTTCTAAGTAAATCATTAGATGAGTACCAAAAAAGGTTTTTTTTTTTTTTTTTTTTTGAAAGACATCCTCACCACAAATATCTCAAAATTGAAGGGAATTTGTTTTTTTTTTTTCATAAAAAAGATGACGAAAATTTAGATTTTTTTTAAAAAAAAATTTTTTTGAATGACAATATCTTTTTTTTCAAAATCGAGGGGAATATTTCTCAGTAAACTGTTTGAAGGACTTCATGTAATTTCCTCCTGCATTTTCTCGGAAAGGTGTTTGAAAATCGAGGATTTTTCTACTCAAAAAAACATGAATTTCTTAAAAAAAAACAACATGTAAAAATGTTGGGCTTAGTTCCGAAATATTCTTTGGCAATTTTCTGACTTAAAAAGTATATTTCTTAAAGGAATATTTGAAAGGACGTCTAAAACATACTTGCAGATTTTTTTATTTTTGACCTTGAAAGAATGGGGGGTTCTGACCCATAATATTAATTTTTCAGAATATTTTTTGAGGAACTTCCCGATAATAATTGTAATTTCCGCAAACAATTGTTCGAAAGATACTGGGGTTATCCAAAAAAAATTTAAAAGATTTTCTGAAACGGTTGACTTTTTGACAAACAAATTGATTTTTATACCCTCCACCATAGTATGGAGGGTATATTAAGTTTGTCATTCTGTTTGTAACACCTTGAAATATACATTTTAGAACCCACAAAGTGTTCTTGATCAGCATAAAATTCTATATCGATTTAACAATATCCGTCCGTCTGTCCGTTTGTGGAAATCTCTCTAGCTTCCGAATGAAATGATGTAAGTCCCTGCAGACTTACATCATTTCATTTTTGGTATTAAAATGGACCATGTTCCACCGATATTCCGTATTTTGATGATTTTAGCGACATTATTTACCGGAAATATTTCAAATTTAGTATTTGAAGTTCGTAATGAATACTTCAGCCTATGACAGAAAATTGTCTATGCAGGCCCACGGTTTCGTATAGCCCCCATATAACTGTACCACCCGATATCCGGTATTTTGATGATGGCGACAATAGCGACATTATTTACCGGAATTATTTCAATTTATTTTTTATTTGAAGTTCGTAATGATTACTACAGCCTATGACAGAAAATTGTGAGTGCAGGCTTATGTCAAAAGTTGCGTTGCAGGTCCACGTCGTTGTATAGACCCTAATATACGGATACATTCGTTATTTTTCAGATTGTAACAGAATTATTAATGGATTTTAAAATTTTGAAAATTGCCAACTTTGTACCAAATGGTGGAAGACATTTAAAGTTCGTCCCGGTCGAGCTTGCAGGTTGTTTACTTTTAAATTTTTGGTAAACTTCACCCTTTAAAATTTTAATTAACATACTTCTGACCAGTCTTTAACAATACTACCATGTAAAATTTCGTCGATTTGTCGACAAATATGAGTTCTAGAGCACCTACAAAATCACGAAAATTTTCACTTCCAAGTAAAATTTGAGAACCGGATCATAATTGAAGGGTGATTACAATTTAATATGGACATTCGGCCGAACAGACTTACATACATAAATCGACTCAGCTCGGCGAGATAGGAAGATTCATATCTAACATCCTATGTTTTCGACCAATAGTTCAAGGTGTTACAGAATTGTTGACCCAATCAAACTCATAATACCCCCAACACTTAGTGTTCTAGGGTATATAATTCGAATTTTCGAGAATTTTTGTTCGTCACGACATTATTTAAATCGTTTGAATATTCCTTAACCAAGATCGCTTTAATTTTCGATAGTAATATTTTAAAGAACCACTGGCATGTGAGTGTTAATTAAGTACTTAATTTATGATAATTACTCATACACTGCAGGTGAATGCAGCTCATTGTCAATGTTTGAAACTTTTGAATTTGATTTTATGAAGAGCAAAACTTACTAATATTTTCTAAATGAGTTCTAACCACTGCATTAAATAACTTCTATGAAATAATTTCGCGATTGTTCCTTTACAAACTCAATCAAGTGTTCTGGATGAATTACAGATTTCTGCCCTGATTGAAATTGGTATCCACTATGTTCTACAACAACTGGCGAAGTCATTACTTGAGTTCGGAGTCAACAATGGAGGATTGGTGGGTTGGCTTGGTGGTTACGGGTATGAATCATTTTGGTTGTTGTTTTCTCTTCTTGCAAAATTTCAAAAACATCCATATCTGTGCAAGACAGTTGATGAATGTGGGAGGCGAAACACAACACTGTCAATCATCTGTGAAGCAGTGGCTCAATTGTCGCATCATTACATTGCGGGTTGCGGGTAGCTGGCGTTTACAGGCGTACAAAAGCATTTTGGTGGGAATTTTCCAGAAAAAAAGTTCTTTGTTATGGAAATCAAGCGAGATATTCTGATTTCTTTATACTTGGCTGGAAAACAACAAGTGGCTACCTTTAGAGGACTCCAGCATTTAAATGTGAATAAATCTTTTGTGTCTCGTACCATCGCTCGTTGTTACTTGATACTGGTAGCGTAGCCCGACATCAAGGAAGTGGACGGTAGAAAACAGCAAAACCTGCAGAAATGGTTCGAAAAGTAAAGAAGCGACTTGATCGAAACCCGCATCGCAGTGGCCGAAAAATGGCTTGTGAGCTGAACACATCGCAATGTTCCATTCAGCATATATTGAAAAATAAGCTCGGGGTAAAGCCATTGAAATTCCAGAAAATGCAAGAACTTACACCGCAACATAAAGAAAATAGGCTCAAAAGAGCTAAAGAGTTGCTTCGCTTGGCGGAAAGTGGTGAAGTGCCGAATTTGTTTTTCTCCGTCTCCGATGAGAAAACATTCGTTGTCCAGCAGTTTGTAAACGAACAAAATGATCATGTTTACTTTCCAAAGAGGTCAACTGAAAATGTGCACCTTCGGTTGGCCACCAGAACTCAAGCGCCGGCCATGGTGATGGTGTGGGCCGCCATAACAGCCAATGGTCGCTCTTCGTTCGTATAAATCGACCGTGACATCAAAATAAATGCCGAATATTATAGCGAAAATATTCTGGAGGGGTGTATTGAAGCCTTTGGTACGCAAACATTTTGGCCGCAGACCGTGGACATTCAAACAGGACTCAGCACCACCGCACCAAAATGGTTACAAATTGAGGATCCTCCCTTTATTTCCAGCGTCGTTGGCCTATTGTGTCTGGAGTATTTTGGAAAGAAGGTTGGCACTAAAAAATACAAAAAAAAAATGCCATGGACATCGACACACCTCAAGCAAGTGCTTCGCCAGGAATGGGCCAAAATACCGCAGAGCAACATTCTGGCAGAATGTGACGGTTTCATTGGCCGTTTGATGGCCATAACTCGTGTCAAAGTTGACTAATTCGAACAAATCTTAACTTATTCTAAAACATTTTGGCCGCAGACCTTAGAAAGCAAGGGTGGCAGTAATAATACCAAAGTGCAGATCACCTCAAGCAAGCACTTCGCCGGTAATTTGCCAAAATACGACAGAGCAACCTTTGGGCAGCGTGTGACGGTTTCATTGGCCGTCTGAAGGCCATAATTCGTGACAAAGATGACCAATTCGAACAAATCTAAATTTATTTTAAAATTTGATGCTATTTCCGACATTATTTGCTTTCATTCAATAAAATTAAAAAAAAAAAAAAATAATAATAAATAAATTATGACGTTTGACTTATTTCAATTTTTTTTATCTCACCCTGTATATTTGTTATAACCACTGCATTCAAACTTTGTAGAAACACAAACCACAAAGTCCACTTTTGGACATTTGGCATCGATCTAATGATGTCTTTCCATCCGTCTGGCATAATAACTTTTAAAGAGAGCACTCGATTTAATTTTCCAAATTAAAGCACAGACAAATTGAAAACAAGAAATTCCACCACTCCATTCAACATTCAATTTTTATAACCAAATGTAACCAAAAATATATTCTCTGTTAGGGAGGGAAAACTTCATCCCCCCCCCCCCCCCTCCCAATCCAACATATCAAATGTTACAAATAAATCATCAATCCCAGTCTCAACTCCATCACCTTGTTGTTGTTGTTGGTTTGACATGCCGGCACGTTCCAACCAGCAGACAACAGATTGTTTGCCACATTTGTTATTTTCTGTCGGCTGAATTGATTGTTTGCATTTACGATTGACAAATGTGTGATATTGTGGTGGTGGTAATGGCGGGTGGCCGGGGTGTCGGTGTTATTGTTGGTATTTGTGTTTTGGAGGAAGAGTGATTGTGGTCCTTAAACCAAACAGGTTTTGATAAAAATGAAGTGAAGCACATGATTTTGTAACTACACTTTGACTTCTGCCCGCTGTCGGCAAATCAAAATAAATCTGTTCGAGTGAGGGAGGGAAAGTTTTTGTGCAAGTATTATAGAGTGGGAGATTTATTAACTATTGTTTCGAGGCAACCTCTTATATATCCAGGAAATATGGGAAGTAAAAAATGTTATGTGAGTGCTTACTTTTCTTTCGTCTCTTCATGAACTCTACTAATGTTGGTAATTTTTCTTATGTCAATATCGTTTTTGTTTATTATTTAGCAAAAACTGCCTCAAATTTGTTTAGGTAATGATCACATATATTTTTGCAGGCAATAACACAATAGCTCTAGAGAATTGACGTTATATAAGAAGGAATACTCAATACAACAGAAAATATGTTATCTCCAAAATAGGTTTCAAAGCAATTGGTGACAGTTAAATAAATTCATTACGCTATAATGCTAAAATTAGACACATGACGAAAATTTACTATTTGGGCTAATATCCATCATTCCCAAATAGATTTTTCAAACCCCAGACACAGAGCCAAAATATGTGTTACATTGCTATATATTGAAAGGATATATTTGACTAATTTATAAAAAATCTGGGAGAGATCTGAAATAGTCTATACACAGTAAATTTATAAAAACGACCATTACAGGTCTCCAAAAAATAAAATAAAACAAGTAAACAAAGGCTACAGTCGAGCGGGGCCGACCGTTGAATACCCTACAACACTTTAATAAGTGATACAGTTTATATAGGCAAGATACTCGAAAGAATTCCACAAGATATTGTGACAAATAATAAAAGAAAACCATCAGGTTTCGTTCTCTAATTTTCGAATAATAGCAACTTTAACTAATTTGCTCATTTCCAATTTATTGGTAGATGTTGCACTTAAATGGTCTTCCTAGATCTGGTACCAATATTTCCTAAAGACCTATAACCTCTCAGAGGTGGCAAAAGATTAACATTTATTATTGGATTTTGACTGAAACGCATCTATATGAGATACAGACATTTGACTATATTCTTCAACGAAATCAGCGTTAACGAAATAGTCAGAAGTGCGTCTTTCCTGTATTTGGGAATTATCCAAAAATTCACTGGAATGGACATTTTCGTATTTTGTCTACAAAAGTTGGCAAACTCCTTCACACATTGAATATTTTTGGATGGCCATCCAAAATTGCTTGGCTTTTTGCAATGCCCGTAACCCCCATTCAAATGTGCGTGAGAATCGGGCGATAATTACGACCTGCTGGCAATTTGGCAGTTTTTTGGTCCATTTCAACCCCTAGCGATAGCGATCATCTCCAAAAAGAGTAGGCTTCTATTCTAACCGTCATCTGATCCCCATGCTAAATTTCGTTAGGATCGGGCCATAAGTGCGATCTGTATATGATATCCTGATATCCCAACTACTTAGTTTTGTTAGCTGTAGAAATATTACCAAATGTTTAATTCAAAATGAAAATATGCCAAAAATGTGACAAAATTGAAAAAATATGAGAAAATTTTACAAAATCAATATTTTCATCTTTAGATATATATTTTTATGCGATTTTTTAGACGTTGTTTTTTCTCTGCGAAGAGGCCATTCTGAATTAATGAGAACTGTCGAAATCAGTTCAGCCGTTCTCGACATATAAGAGATCTTTCAAGCATATCTTCTTTGATAGACATATATATCGCATATATTTTGCTATATATCCGTTTTGTTGGATTTTAACATCAATGTAAAGATCAGAAGTAACCTTGTCATGGCTTTGTGATTTCGCCCGGATTTAAAATATTCGCGGTTTAATGAAAATTTTTGAATTTCTTCAACACAAAAGTTATGGTCTATTTTACCCGCTAAATATTATCCGATGACCACCCAAATTGGTAGGCTTCTTCCCCGCCCTAAACACTAGCTACATGCGAAATTCGACCTGTATAGCGACCTGTATAGCTACTGCAAAATCCGACATTTTTTCAGTTTTTGGTCCATTTCGACCCCTAAATATTACGCGATCATCTCCAAAAGAAATAGGGTTCTATTCTGACCCTAGCCCCACCTCCTTTCTAAATTTCGTGAAGATCGGGCCATAATTGCGACCTGTAGAGTGATTACAAATTAACATGGACAGACGGACGGACGGACATACATAGCTAGATCGACTCAACTCGGCGAGATAGGAAGATCCATATATACTTTCCTATGTGGGAAATCAATATTTCGAGGTGTTACATAATTTTTGGCCCAATCAAGCTTATAATACCCCCAACACATAGTGTTGTAGGGTATAAAAAAAACATTAATATTTTCCCTATTATTCTCTTTTTTATACCCTCTGCCATAGTATGGAGGGTAGACCCCACAAAGTATATATATATATTCTTGATCAGCATAGAATTCTATGTCGATTTAGTAATGTCCGTCCGCCTGTCCGTCTTTGGAAATCACTCTAAGTTCCGAACGAAATGAAGTAAGGTGATAAAATTTTACTCAAATGTGTATTATGTCTGCAGGACTTTTGGTATTGAAAATGGGCCATGTGGTTCCACGTTTTCGCATAGCCCCCATATAATGGTACCTCCCCATATTCGGGGTTCTGATGATTTTAGCGACATTTTCTACCGAAATTGCTTCACAATTGGTATTTAAAGTTCGTAATGGATGCTTCATCCCAAGACAGAAAATGAGACAGGTTCACGTCTTCGTGTAGCCCCCATATAACGGTTCCTCCCGATATTGGGTATTTTGATGATTTTAGCAACATTATTTACCGGAATTGTTACAAATTTGGTACTTGAAAATCGTAATAGATACTACAGCATAAAACAGAAAATGGGTCATGTAGGTCCATGCCTTCGTATAGCCCCCATATAACGGTATCCCCGATTTTAGCGACATTATTTACCGGAATTATTTCAAATTTTGTATTTGAAGTTCGTAATGGATACTACAGCCTATGCCAGAAAATTGTCTGGGCAGGTCCACGTTTTATAACCCCCATTTTAAACAGACTTTTTTCGCATTTGAATATTCTTATAGCTTGTGACAAAAGTTGCCTATGCATGTGCACGTCGTATAAACCCTAATATACAGCTACAATCGGTATTTTTAAGATCTTAACAGAATTTTTAACGGATTTAATTTTTTTTGAAAATTGCCAAATTTGTACCAAATGGTGGAGGGTATTCAAAGTTCGGCCAGCCGAACTTACAGCTTTTTTACTTGATAATACATTTTTCGGACTTTTTTCAAGTTGACGCCTGAAAATAACATGAAATTTTATTTTATGTAGAAGCTGACAAATAAAAAAAAAAATATTCTAGACACTGTATATATCAGAATAAACCATATACCTAGGTACAACAGAATACCTAGGTATATTTTTTATCGCATGCGATTTTTTCAATTTGACTTACAATTTTGAATTGAAAATTTTCTACATTTTTACACTCCTCAATACTACGCCCTGAGGGTATTATATGCATTTCGCAATTATCGTCCGATCCTCATGAAATTTTGCATGGGGTGTTTTAGGATCAGATTAAAAGCCTACTGTGTTTGAAGATGTACATTTAGGGATTCAAATGGACTAACAAGCTAATGGTAGGGCTCTATGACTTCATATCAAAAACGAAATCTTCCAAAATAGATTTGGACTTAAGGGGTCTTTCAACATATTATAGTGATGTAGAGTCGGCCCAGCGCGATCACAGCCTTTGCTTCCTTTTTTAAATATATTTTTAGGAATTAAAAAAAAATAATTTTTTATAATTATTTTTTTTTATAAAACGCATTGAAAAAATCATGGTTTTTTAAGAATAAATGTATCAAGAGTCCCCTGCTGAAAACAGTGTATTCGTCAAGAAATTGTGTTTCAACAACTTCCTTATCAAAAAATACAGGATTTTTTAAAAAATATTCTAATAAGATTATCACAATTAGTTTATAACCCGATTTATACTAAGTCCTAATTTGACGGACTCTATAGGGGTTTCCCTTAAATATCCTTCTCGAAAAGAATCAAACTGAAAATATCGTTCCGGTATATTTCAAGCGGAAAATAGATTTTAATAAAAAATCCTATGAAAAACACATTACTTTTTTTACACATTTTCATTAACTCTTTTTACAGTCAGCTCCTTTTTAACTCCTTTTACAAACAGTATAAACTCAATATTTTTTCTACAAATAAATATAAACACCTAGAAGCATAAATTTGAAAGCTTGGCTACACTGGCAAAACTAAACCAACCTTTTGGCCAACGAAGTGAACGTCTCAACCAGCTGTGTTTATGTGGCCATAATGTTAAGTGTCTGTGAATGTCTCGAGTGGTTGT
This sequence comes from Musca domestica, assembly GCF_030504385.1. Lineage (NCBI taxonomy): Eukaryota > Metazoa > Arthropoda > Insecta > Diptera > Muscidae > Musca > Musca domestica. Next base: position 6,828,618 of record NW_026712207.1, on the reverse strand, counting down.
GTGTATGTGTGAGTCTTGTCTTTTTTCCCTTCCTTTTTTTCAGTTTGGTTGCGATGCTGTAAAAAGTAAATGCCGGAAAATTATTTCCGTTCTCCTTGCGGTGATGGTAATTTCAGTGTGAAATAAAAATAAATGCTCCAACATTTTCTGTATTATTACTCGATGTTTCCTCAACGGCAACTACTGCCCTGCCTCGCCGCTTCTGTTGCTGTCGGTGTTGGGGTTATTCCAACAAACCCAACGTCCATGCGTTCGAGACAGCCACGAGACCTCAGGAATATGGTCAAATGTTTCCTTTTGTGCTCCACACCTCTCCACTCCTCCTCTCCTCTCCCTCTCTGAAATCCCTTGCTGGCATTTCCATTGTAAGCCATAATTTAGTGCAAAATGCTATTTTTATTCCGTTTTATGGTCATTTTGTAAGTAGTCGAAATTAAAATTGAGATCTTAAACGTTGTTAACTGCTCAAATTGAAAAGAGACACAAGAGTGTAAGGGGCGAGAAAAGAGAGACACAGGACAAGCATTCTCTTTAATAATTACAACTATTATTGAAATATTTACACTAATGTTATCGCAAATGATGAATTCATTCATCAAAATGTTAAATGGATGCATTTAAGTGAATTAAGCCATAAAAACAGATTTTCCATTAAGCTCTCCACCCTCTTCCCTATTCTCGTTCCCGCTTAAGTTGTCGGACATTATGAACAACATTATCTTTTTCCATTAGATGCCATTTTAATTTCAATTTCATTTTGTCATTCCGTTTCCCAAGCTTCGTTCGGTTGGGCTAAAATGGAATGTTTTAATTTAAATTAAATTTTCAATTAAAACGATGCCGTGGCGAAAGTGGAAAGCAAAGTGAAATTGCAAAATATTCAAATAGTATATCACTGAAGCCTAACAACAACGACCTTCTTCGGCATCCTTGACCCTTGAATGTCATTAATTTGGTAACCTTTTTTTTCGCTCTGCATTTCTTCATCAATTCAGATTCACACCAAAAAAGGGGATTTTATTTTTTGTTTATTTGTATTCCGTTTGTTTGACCCTAATATTTTTGTCGATTTTATTGAATGCGTAAAGAGGGAAAGCGATTTTGTTTTTCCTTTTAATTTTAGGTTATCGTATATAAATCCATCATTAAGAGGAAAATTGAAAGTTTGTTTGAGTTTTCTGTAGAAAATCATCGTTCTTTAAATTCTCGCATTAAATATAGGAAATATAAAAGTTATAGTATACGACGAATACTAGTGAAACGCTTTTTATACCCTCCACCATAGTATGGAGGGTATATTAAGTTTGTCATTCCGTTTGTAACACCTCGAAATATACATTTTAGACCCTACAAAGATGATCAGCATGAAATTCTATGTCGATTTAGCGCTGTCCGTCCGTCTGTCCGTCTGTGAAAATCACTGTAGCTCCCGAACAAATTGAAGTAGATTGATAAAATTTTACTCAAATGTATGTGGAACCACGGTTTGGTATAGCCCCCATGTACCTCCCGATATTCGGTATTTTGATGATTTTAGCGACATTTTTCCCCGATTTTTTTACTTCAGCCTAACACATAAAATTGTCTGTGTTGGTGCACGTCCTCGTACAGCCCCCATATCAGGGTACCTTCCGATATTCGAAATTATGATAATTTTAGCGACATTTTTCACCGAAATTGTTTCAAATTTGGTATTTGAAGTTGGTAATGAATACTACAGCCTTAGACAGAAAATTGTCTGCGCAGGTCTACGTCTTCGTAGAGTCCAAATATAGCGGAACCTCCCGATATTCGGTATTTTAATGATTTTGGTCATTGATTAATGATTAGAGCCATTGAAATTTCAAAAAGTGCAAGAACTTACACCGCATCAGAAAGAAAATAGACTCAAAAGAGCTAAAGAGTTGTTTCGCTTGGCCGAAAGTGGTGAACTCTCCGTCTCCGATGAGAAAACATCCGTTGTTCAGCAGTTTGTAAGCAAACAAAATATTCGTGTTTACTTGCCAAAGAGGTCAGCTGGAAATATACACCTTCGTCTGCCATGGTGATGGTGTGGGCCGCCATAACAGCCGATGGTCGATTTTCGCTCAGAATGTGATTCTATGCACATTATCGAAAGAGAACTATGAGTCTATCTCGTTTCCTTTTGGCTGTTACAAATAAATGCACAAAGACATAATAACTTGATGTAGCGTATAAAAAGTAAAATAACGGTATTCGGTATTTTGACGATTTAAGTAACAGTTTTCGGCGTAGTTGTTTGCAATTCGTAATGGGTGCGAAAATTACTTATAAAGGTCCACTCCCATATAATAATGCTTACCGATATTTGTTATTTTTTTAGATTTTTGCCACATTTCTCATTGAAATAATCTCAAAATTGGTATTTAGGGTTCGCAATATGCTTTGTTTGTCTGATAATTGATAATTTTTTTGAATTTCCTTTAATTTGAAATCTAAATTTGTCTAACATCTCAAAAAATACAGATTTTTTTTAGTTCCCATACATCAATCAAATGCGTTCCAATTTTAGGACTCAAATTTTCACGAAAATTCCAATATTTGCACTTTCCACTTTTTGTTGTAGTTTAGGTATTTTGAAAATAATTTTATACCCTCCACCATAGGGCACATTAAGTTTGTCATTCCATTTGTAACACCTTTAAGACCCCACAAAGTATATATATTCTTGATCAGCATAAAAGTCTATGTCCGTCAGTCTATCCGTCCCTCTGTGGAAATCAGTCTAGCTTCCAAACGCAATGAGGTGTATTGATAAAGTTTTACGCAGGAGGAGAGCCCTCATAGAATGGTACCTCCCGATATTCGGTATTTTAATGCTTTAGCGAATTGTTTCAAATTTGGTATTTAAACTTCGTAATGGATACTACAGTCTAAGGCAGAAAATTGTCTGTGTCGATCCACGTCTTTATATAACCCACGGTACGGTAACGGAACCTCCTGATATTAGGTATTTTGATGATTTCAACAACATTATTCAATTTCATATATTCAAAGATCTTAATGGAAGACCTATGGCAAAACAATTTTTTATGAAGGTCCCCGCATATCCCCCATGTAATAGGCCCTCCCTATATTCGGTATTTTCATGATTTTTTTCATGATCGTAACGGGTACTACAGCCTATGACAAAAAAACTTAGTATGCTGGTCCATGTTGTGGTATATCCTCCATATAATGGTGCATCCCAATATACGGTATTTTGATCATTTTAGCAATATTAATTCTCCCATTATTTTCAAGTTTCGCTTTTGATAATTGAAATGGCTTATGACAACAGTTGCCTATGCAGGCCCATGCCGTTGTATAGACCCTTATATAACGGCTACATTCGTTTAACAAAATTTTTAACGGATTCTGTTCGGATAAGTTCTGTTGTTGCAAAATGGTCAGGCTTATCCCTTTATTGTTGTTTTTATAAAAACAACGTTTGTTTATTAGTGGAGAACGATGGTAATGTTTACCATAATGTTTCTATAAAATATGCCACTTGTTATACGTAAGTATTTCGGACATGAAAATAATTATACCCTACACCACAAGGTGGTCAGAGTATTATGTCTTTGTGCATTTGTTTGTAACGGGCAAAAGGAAACGAGATAGACCCAGAGTTCCTTTTGATGATCTGCATAGAATCACATTCTGAGTCGATTTATGCATGTCCGTCCGTCCGTCCGTCTGTCCATGTATTTTTGTAAATAAAGTACAGTTCGCATTTATTTGAAATTTATTTATTTATTTATTTAAATGAAATTTTGCACAAATCATTTATTTGGCCCAAGGACGAACCCTATTGAAATTGGAGATAATCCGTCAAAATTTAAATATAGCTCCCACATATATCTACGTCCGATTTGCTTTTTATTGTGCACCAAACGTGTAATATCAGTCCGAATAGTATGGAATTTTGCACGTACGATCAGATTGGAAATGAAAATAAGTATGTCAAAATTAATCGAAATCGGTTCAGATATGGCTATAGCTCCCATATATATTGTTCGTCCGATTTGTCATATTTGTTACCCACAGCCGTAATATGCACTCCGTAACAACGGTATTCAGGGATATATATCAAACACAGCTCAGAAATATATTTTTATAAAAGTTTTCATATTTCCTGGTTGGTAAGTTTCTTACAATTGAGCCATTTTAGTAATACAGCAAAAACTCATACTGATTTAAAATAAATACATATATAACAGCCAGTTTAGTTGCTAATCGTAATTGATTTATTCCGAAGGCAGAATATCAAAAAAAAAAAAAATATAAATTAAATTCAACAAATAACAAAAAAAAAAAAAAAACGTATAAATTTTCTTGACATTGTCCAACATTACCTAGAGTCCATTTCTAGCCGGGGAGAATAACCTACAAAACGAGATAGCTTGGATGGAAATTGTGTTATTGCCTAGCAAACTCAAGAAAGAAAAAAAAAAAAAAAAATGAAAACAAATCGAATTGAATTGAAAACTTTCTAAATGCCAATTTGTGTCGAGTGTAATACAATTTTGCCATGTTCTTTGTTTAAAAGCCCTAAATGGAGAGCAAAACCAAAAATAGGAAACGGAAACACTTCCGTTGCCATTTCAATTTAATACAATTTCACATTGTATCAGAGTATTACGGCTGTCGAACTGAAATTACAGCATAACAAGTAATGTTAAAATATGAAACATGAGTTATGGGGTGGGGTTGGGATGGTGATAGGGGTGGGGTAAATGGAGTGCCGGAAGGTGAGAGAGTTCGAGGGTGTATTCTCTTTTTACTATGCATTCTTTCTTTTTTTCAGTGGGAGCAGGTGTTGAGGTACAAAAAGTCACTCAAGAAAATGAAATTTCCTTCATATTTTACACATGCTATTGTTGTTGTTGTTTTTCTAAAAACTGCACGTGTGTGTGTCTTGCTTTTGGAAACAAAGTGAAGTGAGCTGTTTCTTAGCTGTGTTGATTCTTTTCGTTATATGATTTCGTTGAAGTAGAAAACATGATTTATGGTGTCAAATTTTTTAATATCGTCCAAAGAAACAGTCCAAAGTTAATACAAATTAGTTAACAATACAATGATTTATGATTTTGACTTTTCTAGCTATGGACATGCAATCGGAGATGGAGAGATGGGGAGTTGGAGAGCTACTTGGTAAATTTTGTATTGAGAGGTTGAATCTATTTGCGAACTTTATTGTTCAGCGACTAAAAGTCGTCGTACGGTTTGACAACAATTTTTATACCCTCAACCATATGGCTACAGGGGTATATACAGGGTGAAATAAAAAAGCTGCAACAAATTCAAACGACATAATTTTTATTTTTTTTTTGCACGAATTATGGCCTTCAAACGACTAATGAAACCGTCACACGTTGCCCGAATGCTGCTCTGCGGTATTTTGGTCCATTCCCGGCGAAACGCTTGCTTGAGGTGATCGACATTTTGGAATTTGTTAGTGCCAACTTTGCTTTCCCAAATACTCCGGACACAAAAAGATTTATTCACATTTAAATGCTAGAGAGCTCTAACGACCTGGAAAGCCACTTGTGGTTTTCCAGCCCCATATAAAGAAGTCACACTATCACGCTTGAATTTCATCACGAATAACTTTTTTTCTGGAATATGCTCACCAAAATGCTTTTGTACGCGTGTAAACAATATTATAAGCTGTCACTGGAATAATTTTAACAGCTGTCGGACGAGTGGCTTAGAAATGACAGCAGTCTGAAGTTGGTTGCAGTTTTTTCATCTCATCCTGTATAGCATTTGATGCGACAAAAAAGTGCCTAATCGAATTAATGGCTTTAGGCACTAGGTCTCTTTCGACCAAATCCGATTCAGGACAATAGGAGTTGATCTAGGGGTGTACGTCCATCCGTTTGTCTGGCTGGCTGGTGCGCCCCCCTCTCTGGAAGGGAGTATCCGATTAGGTCCAAATTTTGTACATTATCGACTTCGGAGATGGGCTATATCGGTCCACTTCTTCTGGTTCCTCCCCCACAAAAAGTCAAAATTTAGTCAGAAAATAATTGTCCTTAAAAACAAGAAAGGTTTTTTCAATTTTGTGTACACTTCGCAAATCTCAATATTTTTACCAGTCTTAAGTCAGGTGCGCAAATGGACAATATTGGTCTACCCCATTCAGTACCTCCCCCACAAACGGGCATATTTTAAACAAATTTAAATCATATAAAATGTGCAATAAGAGTTATATTGTTTTCAAATTTGGCATATTTTAATATTTCTACTCCACTCCTTCTGGTACCTCCCCCACAACATGTCAAAAGTTTGAATATTCATGGCTCATAAAACGCGAAATAAACAGCCGATTCCTTCAAACTCGGCACATCCCAATGTTTCTGTCAGCACAAACTCTCATGTGAAGATGGGATATATCGGTCTACTCCTTCTGGTATATCTATCGCAAACGCATCAAATTTTTGAATAACCGAAACGCTCATAAAATGCGAAATAAGCATCAGATTCTCCTCAAATATCATACATCTCAATATTTCTATCAACACAAGATCACGTTTGAAGATGGAATAAGCCAGATCACTCCTTCAGGCACTTCCCCCACAAAAGGGGTCAAAAATGTTGAAAAACCAAAATGTTCATCAAATTCGGAATAAGCATCTGATTTTCTTCAAATTTCACACATCTCAATATTTCTACAAACACAAGATCTGATATGAGGACGGTAAACATTGGCCTCCTCCGTCTGATATCTTCCCCACAACGGGCCAAATTTTTAAATAATTATATCTCTCATACAAAGTGAAACAAGAATCCGACTCCCCTCAAATATCGCACATCCCAATATTTCTTTCAACACAACATCTGATACCCTTCCCGCAAAGGGTCAAATTATAAATATTTAACTAGAGATGTGACATGAGTATCGAATTTACCGGATCACTACTTTTCGTACCCCACCCACAAGAGATTAAATTTTTGATTAATAATTATTCCCATTAAATTGGTAATAGATGACTGATTAAAACCTCAGCCATATTGTTACAGAGGTTATGTATCATTTGATACGGCCAAAACGTGCCACATCGAAATAACGGTTTTAGACTCCAGGCCTCTTTGGATCAAATCTGTTTCGGGATATTTAGAGTTGATGGCGATTTGGTAACAAACATAGATCAAGTTCGTAGATGGGCAATAACGATCCACTCTATCTGGTACATCCCCCACCAAAGGTCGACATTTTGAAAAAAAATATTTTACTTTACAGAATGAGAGAGGATAATCCGATTTTACTCCAACATTGTAAATTCCTATATTTGCAACACTGCTAGGTCACATGTGAAAATGGACAATATCAGTGAACTCTATCAAGTTCATACCTCACAAAGGGTAACAATTTTAAACAATTATTCCTCTTATAAAATAGGATGTAATAGTCAAATCACACTCATCACAATATTTTTATTACCCAGATGTCTGGTGCGAAGATAGAATATATCTGTCCGCTTCTGCTGATGCCCACCACAAAAGGTCAAAATTTTAAGTATCCATGAAGCTTATATAATCCGAAATTAACATCCAATTTCACTCAGTCTTGGCACATCTCAATATTTCTGTCGACACAAGATCTGATATGAACATAGTAGGGATCGGACCATTTCTTCTGATTATTCACGCCAAATCGTTAGGGCAATCCAGCATTTAAATGTGAATAAATCTTTTGTGTCTCGTACCATCGCTCGTTACTGAGATACTGGTAGCGTAACCCGAGGTCAAGAAAGTGGACAGAAGAAAACAGTAATATCAGTAGAAAGGTTCGAAAAGTAAAGAAGCGACTTGATCGAAACCCGCTTCGCAGTGGCCGAAAAATGGCTCGTGAGCTCAACATATCGCAATATTCCATTCGGCAAATATTAAAAAATAAATTAGCTCGGGGTAAAGCCATTGAAATTCCAAAAAGTGCAAGAACTTACACCGCAACAGAAAGGAAATAGACTCAAAAGAGCTAAAGACATACTTCGCTTGGCCGAAAGTGGTGAACTGCCGAATTTAGTTTTCTCCGTCTCCGATTAAAAAAACATTCGTTGTCCAGCAGTTTGTAAACATATAAAATGATAATGTTTTCTTGCCAAAGAGGTCAGCCGAAAATGTGCCCCTTCGGTTGGCCACCAGAACTCAAGCGCCGGCCATGGTGATGGTTTGAGCCGCCATAACAGCCGATGGTCGCCCTCCCCTCGTATTAATCGACCGCGGCATCAGAATATTATAGCCAAAATATTATGATCGTGTTTACTTGCTAATAAGGCCAGCTGAAAATGTGCACCTTCGGTTGGCCACCAGAACTCAAGCGCCGGCCGGATGGTGTGGGCCGCATAACAGCCGATGGTCGCTCTACTCTCGTTTTAATCGACCGTGAAATCAGAATAAATGTCGAATATTATCGCGAAAATATTCTGAAGGGTATATTGGAGTCTTGGGAACGCAAACATTTTGGCAGCAGACCTTGGACATTCCAACTGGACTCAGCACCATCGCATTCAGCACGCGCCACCCAAGAGTGTTTACAAAATAAGGTTCCTCGTTTCATTTCCAGCGCACAATGGCCACCAAAATCTCCGGATACCAATCCGTTGGACTATTGTGTCTGGAGTATTTTGGTAAGCATAGATAGCACAAAAAAATACCAAAGTGTCGATCACCTCAAGCAAGCCCTTCGCCTGGAATGGGCCAAAATATCGCAGAGCAATATTCGGGCAGCGTGTGACGGTCTGTAGGCCAAAGGTGACCAAAAAAATTTTATTCTATTTCCGACATTTTTTTTTGGTTTTTTTCAATAAAATTGTAAAAAAAATTAAAAATTATGGCGTTTGACTTTGTTACATTTTTTTATCTTACCCTGTATATCTGTGGTGAGCCCCTTCTGTTACCTCACCCAACAAATGATCATAATTTTTAATACTTTTATCTGTCATAGCTTGCGAAACAAGTCAGAGATTCTTTAAAACTTTCTATATCGAAATAGTTCTCTCAGCCGGAAATTTGAGATGAATGTGGAATTTTTGATTTCGCACAAAACTGGATATGAATGTTCGATTTTCTTGTAATTTTTCCCATATCAATATATTTATCTATATTAGATGAAATATGAAAACGGAATATTTTGGTGGACTATATCTGTACTTTAAACACATTTAAAGATTTTCTAAAAATTACAACATATCTCATATAAAGTGAAGGAAGTAGTCGATATAGTCCAAACCTTGCACGTCTCAATATTTAAATCATATTTTTTTAGTTCCGATATGAAATGGACAATATAGGCCCTTTCCTTCGGAACCTACTCCATGGAGGCTCAACAATTTGAATAATTATAGCAGAAGTCAAAATATATATAAATAATCGAACATTGGCAGACTGTATACATCTGTTGGTAAAATTGGTTGATACTGGTTTTTTAGGTTTGAAAGGAGTATATTTTTTTTCAAGGTACAAAATATTTAAAAGTGCTGTTATTATTATTTTAATTAATAAAAATGTTTAATGAAACAAATCGTGAAACCGTTACATAATTATTATTTTTATTATTTTCGTACTATTTTCTCCCCTTCCCCCTACCTTTCCTTCTCTGATTTCTTATTATGGGCTTCACACTCATATAGTCCACCCAGCCAACCATTTATTTTCGCACGTCACTAATGTCTTTCCAACAAAAGCCATTAAGTCCAACGTACCAAAAATACTTAAGAATTTTCCCATCTTATTAAATTCATATTTTATATTCATCCTCTCGCCAAGCTAGGCCATCATGGTGCTAGGCCAGTCTTCTCTTGCTCTCTGGCTCTGGCATCGAATATCGTCCTCCTTGGTAATTTGTTGTTGGGAAATTCCTGAACATATTTCAACCTTGGATGGTACATTTTATTGGTATCTCACTGTGAATTGCATGGCATTGCCAAAATTATTTGGTTATTCAGGAATTTAATATTAAATATTTATCATATTTATGCTAAGAGGGAAAAGTGAAGAAAAGAAGAAGTGGCTATGGGCCGGAGAACGTTGTTATTATCTGGACTGCAGCTCTTAGGAGGCAGTATAAAGATGAAAAGGGGTGGAGAACTTTGTTTAGATATATGCCAACAAGTTGTATGTGTTCTGTATGGAGGAGGTGAGAATATTTGGAGAAATTGTTTTATGAGAACAAATGAGAAACAAATTTAAGTTGCCATGGCCAAAATTGGAATAAAGCTTGATATATTTGACCATGATAAAACTCTTGTTCATGCAGTCGACGTAATTAAAGTATTTTTGAAAATTACAAAAAAAAATAAAGCTGTATTTTGTATAAAAGTTATTTTATTAATAATATAAATATGTTTTAAAAGTTAGTGTTTTTTTACATGCAAATGGGAAAATAGGTGTTTCGAGGGCCATGCCATTGCAAAAAATAAGTCATTTTGGTTGCGTATGGTTACAGGATATATAAGGAAGACTAAGTGTGAAATAATATCAACCATTGGCGAAGCCGGAAATCGGCCGGTTGGACCCTTGTTGACCCTTTGTGGGAGATGGATCATGATGAAGTTGGCCGATATTCTCCATTTTCGCACCTGACCTAGCACTGATAAAAATATTGGGATTGAATAAGTTTGCACTAAATTGAATTGTATCGTTATTTCGATGAGTCACATTTTGGCCGTATCAAATGATATATATCCTCTCTAACCACATGGCGGGATGAACTTTTCAAAAAAAAAAAAAATAAATAAATAAATAAAATAAAATAAAATAAAATAAAATAAATAAATAAATAAATAAATAAATAAATAAATAATAAATAAATAAAAAAACAAGTTAAAGTTAAAATCTTAAAAATACCGGATATCGGAAGGTCCCAATATGTGGGGGATATATGATATTGTGAACCTATATATATAAATCTATTTCAGGGTGTAAAGTATTTACAAACAACTCCTTGTGCTGAATTTTAGACAATTCCGCTGAAAAATGTGGCTAAAATCATCGAAATATCGAATATCGGGAGGTACCGTTATATGGGGACTATACGACATCACAGACCTATATAAACCATTCTCGTTTAGGGGGTAAAGTACTTGCAAGGAACTCCTTCTGTAGAATTTCAGATAATTCTGTTTGAAAATGTGGCTAAAATCATCAAAATACCGAATATCGGGGGTACCGTTACATGGGGACTATGCTATATAATAGGCCTATATAGATTATTATCTTTCAGGGGGTAAAGTACTCACAAATAATTCTTTGCGTAGAATTTCAGACAATTCTATTGAAAAATGTGGCTAAAATAATCAAAATACGAATTTTGGGGTGTACCGTTGTATGAGGGCTATACTGTTTTATGGGCCGATATATATATATATATATATATATATATATATATATATATATATATATATATATATATATATATATATATATATATATATATTAGCTTCGTCATTTCGTTTGTAACTCCTCGAAAAATTACATATATTCCTGATCAGCGAAAAATTCTAAGACGATCTAGCGATGCCCGTCTGTCTGTCTATTGTAATAACGCTATCTTTCGAACAAATTGAGAGAGGAGGCTAAAATTTAGCTTACATGCATAGTTTATCATTCGGTATTTTCATGAATTTAGCAACAATATTTACTGAAATTATCTAGAATTTCGAATTTGAAGTTCGTAATGGGTACTACGTTTTCGTATAGCCCCCATAGAACGGTACCTCCCAATATTCGTTTTTTTATGATTTTAACAATATTTTCCCGGAATTATTTCGAAATTCGTATTTGAAGTACGTAATGGGTACTACAGCCTAGGACAAAACATTTCTTATGCAGGTCCACGTCTTGGTATAGCCCTCATATAACGGTACTTCCCGATATTCGGTATTTTGACGATTTCAGCAAAATTAATCACCGGAATCGTTTCAAATTTCGTGTTGGAAGAGCTTAATGGCTACTACAACCTATGGCAAAAAATTTCGTTTGTAGGCCCACGTCTTCGTATAGTTTTCATTTAAGTAGGTAGATTTCGAAATTTTTTTGAATTTTCATGTCCCTTTCAAATGTAGGAGGGTATTAAAATTTCGGCCCGGCCTAACTTAGTTGCTTTTTTCACTTGTTTTGACTTCTGTTATGAGAATTCCAAAGTTTAACCCTTTATGGAATAGGTTCCGAAGGATTGAGTCAATATTATTTACTTCGTATCGGACATAAATAAATATGATAAATATATTGCGACGTTCCAGGTTTGGACTATTTTGGTTACTGCTCACACTTTATATGAGATATGTGAACATTTTTAGAAAATCTTATAATAGGTACCAGATATAGTCGTTCCGTTTTCATATTTCTTCCAATACCGGTAAAAATATTGGTGTTGGTGGCAATATTGGGATGTTCCAAGTCTGAATGGAATCGGATGTTAATTTCAGATTTTATGAGCTTCATGAATATTAATGGTGAATATTTGTGGGAGAGGTACCAGAAGGAGTGGCCCAATCTTGTGTAAGTAGCAATAATACAATGTGTGAAATATGAAGAGAACCGAATGCTTATTTCGGATTTTATAATCGTTTTGGTTATTTAAAACTTTGACCCTTCTAGAGGGAATGAATTGTTCGATCTCTACCATATTTATAACAGATTTTGTGCTGATGGAAATATTGAGATGTACCAAGCCTGAATGGAATTGGATATTAATTTCGTGTTTTATGAGCTTCATGGATATTGAAAATATTGACCCTTTTATGGGGGAGGTACCAGAAGGAGTGAACCGATATTGTCAATCTCCGAGCTCGATGTAGGTCTGATAATCATTTTACAATGTACCTAGTTTGGACCAGATCGGATGTTTCTTATATCGGTCCATAATTCCATTATCCTTGTAATATCTTAAATATTTCACAATCATTTCCAAATATTTAAAGATTTTGCTTTGGCCCAGACATGACAACATACCGAAAACCGAACCATACATGATTTTATTTCGATTAAATTTAAATTAAAACAAATTAAAATTGCTACACCAATTTATTGAACATTGTCCAATTTGACATCCCTCCATTCTACAGCCCAGCTTGAAATATAGAGGAAAAATTAAAAAAAAAAAACTTGAAATTACTTAATCTGAATAACATCTCCCTTCTTATGTCACCAAAATAAAAGAACACGTTTTTCTTGTCTTCCTTTTAGCGAGAAATTCCTAAGGCTACAGTGGCACTTCTTAATATTTTTTTTCGTAATATGATAAATGCATGCTGTGAGGGGAAGGGGAGAGAGCGGTGATCAATTTTTTTTTGGCATTTTTTTGGTAAGGCGGCATGTTAGTAACGATGATGGATGTTTTATACCAAAAATATGAAGTGGTGTCGACGTTGTCGTCGTCCTCATCGTTGCCTGACTTGGATAGATTAAATATTTATGCGTTTTAAGAATGAGTTTGTGTGCGTGTCTGTGTCTGTGTACGCGCACAAATGTGTCGTTCGGTTGGTAATTTATTCAATTCTCATTTTTGCCACAAGACAGTCTCGAGTTAATGAGGTGATGTTGTACACGATGTAAAATGTAATAAAACCATCACAAGAAGCGAATCAAAGTTGCGACAACAAACTTCAGAAATGTTTGTTTCTTTTTTTTTTTTTTAAATTATTAAATAAAGTACAAATGGGAATTGTTGAATTCGATGCCAGAGGGTTGTGCTGTCAATTATGGGAAATGGGAGATAGAGTTATTTTGAAAGAAATTACCGAAGTCTAATAAATTTGATTGCGTGCAATATAAGGAAGTGGAAGATGCAAAAGGTGTTGAAACATGAAAACGTTTAAAAAAAGCCTAATGGAATAGACTTCCAGGAAACATTGAAATGTGTAAATTATTAGTCAAATAGGGAAGGGAAAAGCTTGTGCTTCAATCGGGTGACAAATATTAATGTATAAAAGCGTTGCGTGAATATCACTCACGAAACCCGATTTGAAGAGGAAACGGCTGGAGTTCGAATGTTGAAAATTTTCAGTTAAGTCACTTTTGGTGCACAGGTGTGTGATAAAAATGGGTTTTTGGATGTTCGAATTAAAATTTATAAAAAGTACTAACTATTTATGTATCCCGAAAGAATAGATAGAGCTAGATTGTTTTTTTTTAGTTTGACATATGGTTTTTTCACGAAAATTACTAAATGGCACAAAATGTTAAACTATTAATAGTGGGCATAATGCTAGTATTGACTTTTTGGAAATTTATATTAAAAGAACAAAATATACTCAAGAATATAGTACCATAAATATTGAGACTAAAACATGTATACCCTCGGAACTTGCGTTTCCATTTTGAGGAACTCGGCTCCGATATATATTTATGCCCTACAACACTATGTGTTGAGGGTATTATAAGTTTGATTGGGCCAAAAATTATGTAAAACCTCGAAATATTGGTTTCTCACATAGGAAAGTATATGTGGATCTTCCTATCTCGCCGAGCTGAGTCGATCCGTCCGTCTGTCCGTATGTCCATGTTAATTTGTCGCAATTATAGTCCGATCTTTACGAAATTTAAAATGGAGGTGGGGCTAGGGCCAGAATAATATTTAGGGGTTGAAATGGACCAACAACTGAACAATTTCCTGATTTTGCAGGTCGCAATTATTGACCAATCGACTCGGAAGTTAGCACGGGACTAGAGCCAGGTCCCTTCCAATTATGGTCATCGGGTAATATTTAGTGGATGAAATATAACATAACTTTTTTTAATTAAACGTCAAATTTTACATTAAACCGCGAATATTTTTAATCCCGACGAAATCACAAACAAACGAACAGGTCAGTTGTGACCCCTACGTAGATGCCGATAGTAAATATGTCGGATATATATACCGAAATATGTACAATGTGTATATACAAACGAAAGGGATGTTAGCTAGAATTCTTATATCTCAAGAATGGTTGGACCGATTTTGACATATTTTGATGTTTTGCCAAAAATGATGTTAATATAGATATTTAGTATTTATTGACATTTTTTCATATTTTATATCGCATGCGATTTGTTCAATTTGACTTATAATATTGAAGCGCATATTTTGTAATATTTTTCACCTCAAAACACAGGTTGGGGTTATTTACAGTTAGGCTCAGAAAGGCTAGGCCTATTGTTTTCAAAGATGTCCGCAATATATTGAGGGGTTGAAATGGACCAACAACTAAATATGTTCCTGATTGTGCAGCCGTTATAAAGGTCACAAATACAAACCAAAGAACAAGAAATTTGGCATGAGGTTAGAGTTTAGGACAACGGGTCGTATGGACCACTACTTTTGCATGAAACAAATTCCAACATTTCCGTTCCACCGAAACGCTGAAAATAACTTGAATGCGAAATTAAAAATAAACAAAAGACGAACTTCTGGCTTTTTACGCTGATTTCGTTGACGAATATAGGCAAATATCGTAGACAAGCAAATCGTATAAATGAGACTAAGTTTGGAGATACAGAAGAACCACTTGCTTTTGGAGTTGATCGCAAAATATTTAGAGGTTCAAATGAACCAAAATGGATGGCCATTGGATTGTATTTAGCTGTAAAATGGACCACAACAAATAACAGCACGACGGAGTACGTAAATATTGGGCAAATGTCCCTGGTCAAAATGCTAGGGGTGCATAATTTTAAAAGCGAAATGTTTCAATATGGATTTGGACATAAGGGGGCTTCTAATATATTGTAGTGTTGTAGGGTATCATATAGTCGTCCCCACATGACTATAGCCTTTGCTTACTTCTAGTTTTAATCAATTTTGCGCATTCCAATATTTTATTAGATGAAGTGGAATACTTTGGTCCACTATACCAGTTATACTGTTTCGGAACCTTTTTCATAAAGGGTAAACTGTGTATATAATAACAGTACAAGTCAAAAAAAAAAAAAAAAAAAAATAAATAAATAAAAATAAACAAATAAATAAATAAAATGTTTAAATAATCGAAAATTAGCTGAGGGTATATACATCTGTCATCCAATGTTTTACCCTAGTAATTATTGAAAACCTACTATACCCTCAGCCATATGGCAAGAGAGATGTCAAATAATATAACAGCTTCATGTCATCAAAATAGCTGCTTTAACCACTAGGTCTCTTTAGACCTAATACGTTTCAGAAGATTTAGAGTCGATCTAGCGATGTCCATCCGTTTGTCTCGCTGTTGCCGACTTTGAATAATTATACTTTTACTTTTATAAAATGTGATGTAAGAGCCCGATTATCTTTAAATTTCATACATCACAATATTTTTATTAGCCCAAGTTCTGATATAAAAATGGACTATGTTGGTTCACTCCTTTTTGTATCTCATCCACAAAGCGTCAAATTTTGAATAACCGTGTAGCTTATAAAAAGGGAAATTGACATCGGAATCCATTCAGACTTGGTACGTCTCAATATTTCCATCAAAACAAGATTTGTTATAAATATGGTAGAGATCGGACCATTTCTTCTGGTACCTCCCCTACATAATGTTCAAGGTTTAAAAACAAAACGCTCAAAGAAAGCGAAATAAACATCCAACTCTTTACAAATTTCGCACATACATTTCACACATGTTGCTTATACAAGATCTGGTGCAAAGATGATATATATCTGCGAACACCTTCTGGTACCTCACCAACAAAGGGTAACAATTTTCAATTATTTTGTATGCGAAACAAGTCAGTGATCCTTTAGAACTTGCTATATCCAAATATTTCCCTCAGCAAGAAACCTGATATGTATATGAAATTTATGACTTCGCATAGAATCGGATATAAATGTTCGATACCGATATCAATATTTTTATCTGTACTAGATGAAGAATGAAAATGGAATACTTCGGTCGACTACATCTGGCAACTCACGCACATTTAAACTTTTTCTAAAAATTATTACATATCTTAAATATCTTAGTGAAGGAGGAAACCAATAAACCTGGCACGTTGCAATATTTATGTAATACATATTTAGCTCCGATACCAAATATGATATATTGGCCTATTTTTTAATAACCTACTCCATAAAGGGCCAACAGTTTGAATAATCATAAAATAAGTCAAAATATAAAAATATAAAAATATATATACCGAGGGTATACATCTCTCGGCAAAATCGTCTGAATTTTTTTTTTTTTTTTTTTGAAGTTTTTACCAATTTTCTTTTTTAAATTACATTAAATGTTCTTCATGATGCATTTAACATTTAATATCAATTCGTATTTGCTTTCAGCTATGTTTAACAATTACTTCGTATCATATGGTCTTCCAACCAATGCATATGTCACAGATAATGTTTCATTGCTGCTGCTGTTGTTGCTTCTGTTTCAGTTGCTTCATTTGCGATTGCGATTGCGTTGCTAGCTTGCTGGCTGTCAGATACATTTGCTGTCTGCTTATCTCTTGCCATTACTCAAAATAGTAGCTGGGTTCATCTCGCGTCGTAGCCACAATACTTAATCACCAAGGGTTTCATGCAGACGCACACACACACACACGTCATTGTGTAACGTAATACTTTGCAGCCATACATACCTACCTACCATCCATCTGTTCTTTGTGTGTAACGAACGTTATAATGAGCATTCAAGCAAGCGACGAGACCATCCATACATGCTGGAGTATAACTGGTTCGTAATGTATAATACTATCATCATTAGTAATGCTTTACGATTGTCGGTCTCTCCGACTGTCTGTCTGCCCGGCTGCTTAAAGCTGCTGCTGCTGCCACTGCCTGCCTTGCATGCCTTGCATGCCTCAATGATGAGGCACATCCTTTTGTTTTTACAAAGCATTATAAACGTTGTCTGCATTGCAGATAAGTATGAGACACGCAGCATTTCGCAGAGATCCTGCCCATCCGTACATGGCAACTCCAAGGATATTGTATGGGCCTAACCTAACGGGGCATACGAGCAGCTAACTAAGAACAATATACAAATGTAGATGACTTAATTTACAGTAGACGTCAGTTAAGTGATATAAGTAGTTTTTTCGACGCTTCCTTCGAATGTTTTACATTCATATGCGAAATGTTAAATATATTTAAGTTCAAAGCTTGTATAACTGAGGCATCTTAAACATCAAACGAACATTTTTACTCATTAAATGTAATATTTTCGATATTTTATCGATTGATCAGGTTGTCATGAAACCCTGAAAATATAAATAAGACAACAGAAATATATTAAATGTTCTCCATTTTCACGGGTATTTGGCAAAAAAAAATATTTCTTTTTGATCAATATTAACAAGAACATCTGAAAAAATTATAAGTTTGATTGGGCCAAAAATTATGTAACACCTCGAAATATTGGTCCCCGACATATTACAATTCATGGACCTTCTTATCTCGCCAAGCTGAGTAGGCTTAGGGTCAGAATATAAGCCTTCGGTTTTTGGGGATTATCGTAAAATATTTAGGTTGAAATGAAGCAGAAACGGAAAGATTTCCCGATCTCGCACTTGCTTTACAGGCAGGCCACGCGGAATTTAGCATGGGGCTAGATTTTAGGGCTGGGCAGACCAACCACACCAATTTTTATGGTTATCAGCCAATATTTAGCGGGTAAAAAGACCATAATTTTTATGTGAAACGAGTAAAAAGCCATATGTTCGGCCGGGCCGAATTTTGAATACCCTCCACCATTTGGAACGAAATTGGCACATTTCAAAAAAAAAAAAAAAAAAAAAAAACAAAATAAAATAAAATCCGTTCAAAATTCTGCTAAAATCTTAAAAATACCGAATGTAGCCATTATATTAGATTCTACACAACGACGGGGACCTGTATAGGCAACTGTTACCATAATCCATTACAATATTCAAATGCGAAACATGAAAAAAAAAATCGATGAATAATGTAGCTAAAATCATCAAAGTACCGAATATAGGAAGGTACTGTTATATGGGGCTATACCAAGACGTGGACATGCACAGACAATTTTCTGTCATAAGCTGTAATATTTATGACGAACTTCAAATACCAAATTTGAAACAATTCCGGTAAATAATGTCGCTAAAATCATCAAAATACCGAACCTGCAGACACACATTTGAGTAAAATTTTATCAACCTACTTTCGAAAGCTAGAGTGATTTCCACAGACGGACAGTCGGACGGATATCGATAAATCGACATTTTATGCTGATCAAAAATATATATACTTTGTGAGGTCTAAAATGTATATTTCGAGGTGTTACAAACGGAATGACAAACTTAATATACCATCTATACTATGCTGGAGGGTATAAAAACAATTTTTACTAAACCGTAATTTATTTTTAATGACGGCGAAATCTCAAGTACATTAAAAGGTCACTACTGACCATTACATTGATGCTGATAGCCAAGATATCGGATATGTAGCGAAATAGGTACACACTATCTGTAAAAAATTAATGTTGGTTATACCGCTTATAAGTCAAGAGCCACTGGACTGATTTTCACATTTCTCATCAATTCGGAAAGGTAAAAAATCTTAACAAAATTTTGCATAGGGGTAGGGTTAGGGTCAAAATTAAAGCCTATTGTTTTTGAATATGAACATTTAGGGCTTCCAATGGACAAAAAAAAAATTAAATTTTCCTGATTCTGCAGCTGCTCTACAGGTCAGAATTTAAAACCAACTGACACGGAATTTTGCATGAGGGGAGAGTTAGAGACATTGTAGACGTCTAGCATTTTGGATGAACATGGGATTATATTTAGTGGGTTCAATGGACCACAATTTTGAAATTGTTTTGAATAATTATCAGAACGACAAAATGCGTTAATATACAACAAGATCAAAAACCAAAAGTAACATTTGTGTAGGGTTGTATTGCATTATTTTAGACACGGAATCTACCAACATGGACTTGAGCCTCAGGGGCATCTCAAATATTATGGTGTTGTAGGGTATCGCATGGCCGATCCCGCACGGTTATGGCCCTTGCTTAGTTGTGTTTGATAGTTGTATCAATGTTAAAAAAAAAATAATAATAATAATAATAATAACAGTAATAATATTAATAATAATAATAATAATATTAATAATAGTAATAATAATAATAATAATAATAATAATAATAATAATAATAATAATAATAATAATAATAATAATAATAATCATAATAATAATAATAATAATAATAATCATCATAATAATAATAATAATAATAATAATAATAATAATAATAATAATAATAATAATAATAATAATAATAATAATAATAATAATAATAATAATAATAATAATAATAATAATAATAATAATAATAATAATAATAATAGTAATAATAATAATAATAATAATAATAATAATAATAATAATAATAATAATAATAATAATAATAATAATAATAATAATAATAATAATAATAATAATAATAATAATAAGTAAAAAAACGAAACTACTTTGGAATTTTTCAGTAATTTTTCATCGGCCTTTTTTCGGGTTGATGCCAGAAAGTAACATACGATGTCATTGTAGGTAGAAGTAATGTTTTATAGAGAAGAATTATTTTACATAAACTTTCATTGTAAATCTCAGAATAAAGTACTCAGTATATATTTAGCCATTCTCATCTCATATCCCATCTAGTCCATACATATGTATGGCATCCTAGACACCTTCACCGTGGTCTACACATATATTTTTTATGCTTTTTTGCATCTTGTGGTGGTGTTAATTTCTTTCCATTCACCGTTAAAGACTTTTTCATTGTTTCCCCAATTTCATGGGAATACTGCGTGCGGATGTAATAAATAAGATTGTTCGGACGATGGTTGCGAAATAGCCTTTAACACATTTTCAATGTTATCTGGTTGTCGCTCAATAGGTCATGTTGATACGGTTTGGTTGTAAAGCGAATTTGTTTGCTGGCTCGAAGTTCCAACGTCCACAGTTTTTTTTGGAGGATTCATCGAACATGACCGAATACACATCAATGTGTTTGCACAAATCCAAGGGAGAGTTTCCGCTTCTTCTGGAAGTGAAGTACATTTACTGTCACACATGCAGATGGATGTGCATGAATAATTGGGATTGGAGTGAAATTTTACCACAGCTATAACC
Organism: Musca domestica; assembly: GCF_030504385.1. Classification (NCBI taxonomy): domain Eukaryota; kingdom Metazoa; phylum Arthropoda; class Insecta; order Diptera; family Muscidae; genus Musca; species Musca domestica. The sequence continues at coordinate 6,807,542 of NW_026712207.1, read as the reverse complement.
AAGCACCCCACTATTTTAAATGGATTGATATTAAATTTTTTTTTTTTTTTTTTTTTTTTTTTGAAGGCTGTACAAATATTTACTTATTTTTTTAGAATGGGTTGTTGTGTTAATGTAACAATATTTTACGTCATTCTGTCTTTTGAAAATTTAAAAAAAAAAAATCGGAACGTAAGTCAAATCAAAAAAAAAAAAAATATATATATATATTTTAACATTTTTCACTGCACTTTAAAATGTCTTTACAATTCATTTTTTACACTACCCTTATTTCTTTGTGGGAAATCGTGTTCTAAAAAATCAGATGTTTGTCTTTATCATCTTTCAGTCAACATTTCATATTTTCTGTTTTTTTATATATCAAATACGTTAATGATGCGTAAACAGTTTGTATGAGCTGTAATCAACGGCCTGAGATCAACATGCCATCTGTCACACATGAGTGTATTGATTACATGTGTACTATACGCACGTGTGCCATCCCATGCAAAGCCTACATCATCACCAACGACAGACAAAACAGCTGTTTTATTAATAAATCTTTAAATTGTACGGCAATGATGAGAAGAGGGAAGAAAAGGAAAAGGGAAAAGCAGAAACGAGCAAGAGAAAAATGACTCAATAAATGACACATTATGTTAAATGAAGCAGAAAGCAATTGTTGTCTTTTAAGAAAAAAGAAAAAAAAAATAGCGTCGTATCTTATGGAGTGCAACAACAATGGAAAAAATGACACAATTGGCAAATGTTACTTGAGGAGAGAGAGAGAGAGAGCTATGAAGAAGAGATATTGTAAATGACGTAGGAACATGCAGTGATTGGGATAATGTTCTTGGAAAATATGCTCGTTAAGAAAAGCAAAATGATAGTAAGGGATTTTCAAGTTTTTGATTTTGATCGGGGAGACTGGGGTCTGTATATGTATGCCGAAAGAAAATCAATGCGAAAGATAAATAAAAATTTTCTCTCTGATTTTCGAATTTTTATTTATTTTAATAAAAATCCAAATTTTCAAAGCGCACATTTAGAAACAGTTTCATTTGCCTTAATTTTTTTTTCCAATATTCAGAAACAGGGCTCTAATATTGCAACGATGCGTATGAGTAATGGCTACTCGCACTAAGGTTAATCATACGCATAATTGTACTTACTCTCGACGACGATTTAGATATTTTATCACACCATGACACAACATTAATTTTTTTCAACAATTACAGGGAAAATCCACCAGTTTATGACAGTAGAGATAAAACAAGTTAAAAAGTATCAATCATATTTGAAGACAGATGCAGACCCTAAGCCAATATTCGATTATTTAAAAATACATTTATTTTGATTTTTGTTGTGAATATTCAAATTGTTGAAAAAAGAAAGAAAATAAAAGAAAAAGCGGCCAATATCGTCCATTTCGTATCGGACCTAAATAAATATGATATAAATATTGCGACGTGTTAAATTTGGACCACTTCCTTCAAAAAAAAAAAAAAAAAAAAAAAAAAAAAAAAAAAAAAATGAAATATGCAGGATTTACCAGATCCGTATTCATCTCAGGTTTCTACATGCGAGAAATTTTAGCAATATTTGTGTTAGCAAAAAATGTTTGTATGAGTGAAATTTATGAAGAGACTTGGCAGCTTATTTCGCTTTCTTTGAGCGTTTTGTTTTTCAAATCTTGTAGGGCAGGTACCAGAAAGAGTAAACCGATATATCCCATCTTCAAAGCAAATATTGTGTCAGTAGAAGTAATGGGATGCTTGAAATATGCAGAGTGCTGGATATTTATTTCGGATTTTATGATTGTTTTGGTTATTTAAAACTTTGACTCTTTGTGGGAAAGGTACCACAAGGAATGATCCGATCTCTACCATATGTATAGCAGATCTTGTGTTTTGAGATGTGCCAATTCTAAATGGAACCCGATGTTAATTTTTCGTTTTATGAGCTTCATGGGTATTCAAAATGATGAACCTTTGTTGGGAGGTACCAGAAGGAGTGGACCGATATATCCCCTTTTCACAGCAGACCATGGCATATATACAACTTTTACGTCACATTTTATAAGAATTGTATTTATTCAAAATTTTGACCATATGCAGGAAAGGTACTTGATGGAGTGGGCGGGTATCGTCTATATATCGTATAGGATAATTTTTCTTTCTGTGCAGTATATTTTAAATATTTTCTTTGAAAATTTCGATCATTTGTAGGGAAGGTACCAGACAAAATGGACCGATATCGCCCATATGCAAACTCGATTTAAGTTTGATAATAATATTACGTTTGTACCAAATCGGATACTTCCTTCGAGAAATATCTTGCGCACAAACCAGCCAGGCAGACGGTTGGACAGACGGACATGGCTAGATCAACTCCAAATATCCTCAAACAGATTGGTCCAAAGAGACCTGCGGTTTAAAACCGATATTTCGATGAGGGATTTTTTTTGGCGGAATCGAATGACATATACCCTCTCTAGCCGAGAGTATTAACTTATTTTAGTTTATTTTAGGTACATAATGCATTTAGCAATATTGCAGATAAAAATACGATTAATAATTTGGTAGGAAGCGGGTCAACAGAAGGGTAGCGGGTCAACAGATGGTGAGTTTGTGCAAAAATCTCCTACATAGCATTATTTGAGTTGGATGACGTCATAGACAATAATATTCTTCATCAAATGCTACCTTATCCAGAAAAAAATACATTAATATTAAAAAACGAAAATATTCCTCAATTTTTTGATGAATTTTTCCTCCGACTTTTTTCGAGTTGACGCCTGAAAGTAATATACAATTTCATTTCAGGAGGAAGGCATCAAGAGAAGATATATTCCACACAAGATTTCACTATAAATCTCAGAATAAACCATATATCTAGGTACAATAGTTTTTATGAAAATTACATTCAAATTTATGTACTAAAAAAAATTTATGTACTAAGTAAGCAAAGGCTATAGCCGAGGCCAACCATATGATACCCTACAACACTACAATATGTTGGAAACCGCCTCATGTCCAAGTCCTTTCGAAGTTTTGAGTTTTGAAATCTTGTCATAGAGCCCTGCCCAGAGGTTATCCTAAGCTTTTTTACCGGCCAACTTTTCCGCACTCTGTCGTGTTGTTAGCTATTCAAAACAATTTCACACGAGACTTGTGATCCACTTCACAGCTTACAATAACTCAATGGTCATCCAAAATGTTAGACTCCTTCCCTGTCTTTAGCTCTGTTCTCATGCAAAATTCCGTGTCGATTGGTTTTCAATTGTGACCTGTGGAACGACTGCAAAAATCAGGAAAATTTTAATTTGTTGGACTATTTGGACCCCTATATGTACACCTTTCAAAACAAATGGCTATTATATTTATCATAACCCTAGGTCTTGCTAAATTTCATGAAGATCGGACGATAATTGAGACTTGTATAGAATACCGCAGGGTATAGAAAAACTTTACAAAATGTACGATTCAAAATTCTAAGGCAAATTGAAAAAATCGCTTCCAACTGCAAAATCAGAACTTTTTTTCTATTTCTGGCCGATTGCAACCCCTAATTATTTTTCGATAATCTCAAAAAAAAAAAAACAATAGGCTTCTATTTTGATCCTAGTCCCACGTCCATGTTAAATTTCGTAAGGATCGGGCCACAATTGCAACCTGTAGAGTGATTACAAATTACCATGGACAGACGGACGGACGGATATACATAGCTAGATCGACTCAGCTCGGTGAGATGGGAAGATCCATATATAGTTTCCCATGACGGGGGCCAATATTTCGAGGTGTTACATAATTTTTGGCCCAATCAAACTTATAATGCCCCCAACACATAGTATTGTAGGGCATAAAAAGGACCTAAAAGAAGCCTTTAGTGTTAAAATTGTCGACCAAAGTATTCATTGAATTTTTGTCTGCAATATTGCTAAAAACACTAAATACCTTAAATGAACGTATTCCGAGGAATCCTAATCCGAAAATTACCAAAAGTATTGACTAGCGTGGGAACTCCCACCTCAATTTTGAATACTTTTCTATGTTAGCTTTTGAAAACGCTGATACACGTACCTTCTTTGCACAGGGTTATTAAAACTGTGTGTGCAATAGTTTCATGGTACGGATTATTAGCCGAACTTATTACTCAGATACTGCTTCAAATCTAAGCCAAATTTTTCGAAAGTAATTTTCGAAAATAACTCCCTCTTTCCTCTTTGTTTCGCCATATATCCTAGAAAATGACCTGAAATGCACTTCGCTTTCCCCTTCCCCCATCGATTGACACACCATCCTTGTCATGCACTCCACGTCAATGGTAAACTTTTCTTTTGTGTTTTTCTTAAAGATTTCCTCAGTTTAAGAAGTAGTTTTTAGCTTTACACAGCTAAGTGTTTGTGTTGTTTTAAGACCAAGCCAAGAAAACTGAAAAAAACACGCTAAAACGCAGGTAGTTTAAAAGTCAGAGCCGGTGGAAAAGTTTGAAAATGCAAACATTGGTTGTTGTGTCAACAGATGTGGAATTGTTTCACCATCACTTTTGTTGTTGTATAGAAAAACAAAGTTTATCTTTTGGTTTAAAGAGAGGTAGTGGGGGAAAGAGAAAAAAGTACTGATTTACAGGCATAATTAATTTCTTCAAATACTGACTTTTCAAGATCAGATATAGATTGGAGATCGTCTTGCCACGGTTTCGATGTCGGAATCGAGGGTCGAGGGTTTCGAAGTCGGAATCGGTTGAAAAAAACAAAATAATAACTTGGCTCATTCACTGTATATTAACAATTTTTCATACACTCCACAATGGTATGGAGGGTATGTTCGTCATCGTAAACCTCATAAAGTATATATTCATAATCAGCAAAAAATTCTAAGTCGATGTAAGGATGTCCGTCGGACTGTTGAAAAGACGATACAGCCCACATTATTTGACGTAGAGATTTTAAATTTGGCACAATAGTTTGTATTGTGTGTAGGGTGGTTGGTATTGAAAATGAGATATATCGATCTACGTTTTGGTATAGCCCCATTTATAAGACCTCCCAATATTTTGATATTTCAACGGATGTGTCTAAAAATTGATTGAGAAAAAAGCGCTTTTAAAATTCATCCCGTCCAAACTTAATTTTTTTGCAAAATCGGGAAATTTTCTGTTTTAAATATTTTGCGATCGTTTCCCAAAGCAACAGGCTTTTCTGAGTTTAACCGTACCTCCATACAAAAACGGATGGACAAACATAATTAGATTGACTCAGCTCGGAGGGATAGGAAGATCCATATATAGTTTACTATGTACGGGATCGAGGTGTTACATACTTTTTAGCCCAATCTGACTTATAAGACCCCGAACACATGTTGTGTAGGTCTAACTTAAAAAAAAGAAAAAAAATTTATAAATAAAATAATCGGAATCCAGTTTTCGAACAAGTTCCATTTTAAACAACAAACCGTAAGAAAAGGCTATAGTCGTGCGGGGCCGACTATGTTATACCCTACAACACTACAATATGTTAGAAGCCCCCTTATGTCCAAATCCATATTGGAAGATTTCGCTTTTGAAATTAGGATTTTGACTAGGGACATTTGCCAAATATTTATGCACTCCGTCGGGCTGTTAGTTGTTGTAGTCCATTTTACAGCTAAATATAATCCAATGGTCATCCAAAATGCTAGAATTCTTCCTTGTCCTTAACACTCTTCACAGGCGTGTCGATCGATGATCGGAAAAACATTTCTGTTTTTGGTTAATTTGAACCCCTAAATATTTTGCAATCATCTCCAAAAGCAAGAAGCCCCTCTGTATCTCCAAAATTTAAACTCATCTATATGATTTGCTTGTCTACGATATTTGGGTATATTCGTCAACGAAATCAACATAAAAAGCCAGAAGTACGCCTTTTTTGCATTTCGGATATCGCTTGTAAGTAATGCGAAATTTAGTGGTCCATTCTACCCGCTGTCCTAAACTCTAACTTTATGCGAGATTTTGTGTCCTACCCTTGTAAAAAGGATCGGACGATATTTGCAATACTTTTACAATATCCCCAACCTGTGTTGTAAGGTGAAAAAATATTGCAAAATATACACTTCAATATTTTAAGTCAAATTGAAAAAATTGCATGCGATAAAAAATATGAAAAAAAATATGTTACAAAATACTACAAAATCTATATTAACATCATTATTGACATATTTTTCTGCGATTTTTTTAGGTTTTATACTTTTATGTCAAGAGGGCATTCTGAATTGACGAAATTTGTCAAAATCGGCCCAGCCATTCCTGAGATATAAGCATTATAACTAACATCCCCTTCCTTTGTATATACACATTGTATATATTTCGCTATATATAACCGATACATTTACTATCGGCATCTACGTAACGGTCAGAATTCCCCTGTTAGACTATTTATGATTTCACCGGGATTAAAAACATTCACGGTTTAATGGAAAATTTGACTTTTATTTAAAACAAATGTTGTGGTCTACTTCACTCACTAAATATTACCTGATGACCATCAAAATTGGAAGGCTTCTGCCCAGCCCTAAGCTCTAGCCCCATGCTAACTTCCGCCTTGATTGGTCTATAATTGCGACCTGTAGAGCAACTGCAAAATCATAGATTTTTTCAGTTTTTGGTCCATTATATACGATCCTAAATATTATACGATCATCCCCAAAAGAAATAGGGTTCTATTCTGATCCTAGCCCCACCTCCATTCTAAATTTCGTGAAGATCGGGTCATAATTGCGACCTGTAGAGTGATTACAAATTAACATGGACAGACGGACGGACGGACATACATAGCTAGTGGGAAAACCAATATTTCATGGTGTTACATAATTTTTGGCCCAATCAAACTTATAATACCCCCAACACATAGTGTTGTATGGTATAATTAGCAACAATTCCGTGAAAAAATGTGGTTTATATCGTCAAAATTCCAAATATTAGGTTATACCCCAATAGGGATGCTACGGGAAACCGTGAACCAATGCAGACACTGTTGTCCCACGAACTGTCAATATCTAAGTTTCAAATTTACCAGTTAAAAAAATTAGCTTATATTAGGACAGTGTTGGCTTGTTTGTTCGCGATACCATAGTATTTTTTGTTGCAAAATGGCCAGGCTTAATCCCTTCATTGTTGTTTTTATTTTTATTAAACATTACCATCGTTCTCCACTAATAAACAAACGTTGTTTTTATAAAAAAAACAAGTAAGCAAAGGCTACAGTCGAGCGGGGCCGACCGTTGAATACCCTACAACACTATAATAAGTGATACAACACTATAATAAGAATACTCGAAAGAATTCTACAAGATATTGTGACAAATAATAAAACAAAACCATTAGGTTTCGTTCTCTAATTTTCCAATAATAGCAACTTAATCTAATTTGCTCATTTCCAATTTATTGGTAGATGTTGCACGTAAATGATCTTCCTAGATCTGGAACCAATATTTCCCAAAGACCTATAATCTCTCAGAAGTGGCAAAAGATTAACATTTATTATTGGTTTTTGACTGAAACGCATCTATATGAGATACAGACATTTGGCTATATTCTTCAACGAAATCAGCGTTAACGAAATAGTCAGAAGTGCGTCTTTCCTGTATTTGTGAATTCTACAAAAAGTCACTGGAATGGACATTTTCGTATTTTATCTACAAAAGTTGGCAAACTATTTCGCACATTGAATAATTTTGGATGGCCATTCAAAACTGCTTGGCTTTTGCAATGTCCGGTAACCCCCATTCAAATGTGCGTGAGGGTCGGGCGATAACTACAACCTGCTGACAATTTTGCAGTTTTTTGGTCCATTTCAACTCCTAAATATATGGCGATCATCTCCAAAAAGAGTAGGCTTCTATTCTGACCCTCATCTTATCCCCATGCAAAATTTCGTAAGGATCGGACCATAAATGCGATCTGTATATGATATCCTGATATCCTAACTACTTAGTTTTGTTAGCTGTAGAAATATTACCAAATGTTTAATTCAAAATGAAAATATGCCAAAAATATGACAAAATTGAAAAAATATGAGAAAATTTTACAAAATCAATATTTTCATCTTTAGAGAGATATTTTTATGCGATTTTTCTAGACGTTTTTTCTTTCCTGCCAAAAGGCCATTCTGAATTAATGTGAACTGTCGAAATCAGTTCAGCCGTTCTCGACATATAAGAGATATTTCAAGCATATCTTCTTTGATAGACATATATATCGCACATATTTTGCTTTATATCCGATTTGTTGGATGTTAACATCAATGTAAAGATCCGAAGTAACCTTGTCATGGCTTTGTGATTTCGCCGGGATTTAAAATATTCGCGGTTTAATGAAAAAATTTGAATTTTTTCAACACAAAAGATATGGTCTATTTACCCGCTAAATATTATCCGATGACCACCCAAATTGGTAGGCTTTTTCCCTGCCCTAAACTCTAGCTACATGCGCGTCGATTGGTCTATAATTGCGACCTGTATAGCTACTGCAAAATCCGACATTTTTTCAGTATTTGGTCCATTTCAACCCCTAAATATTTGGCGATCATCTCCAAAAGAAATAGGCATCTATTCTGACCCAAACCCCACCTTCGTGCAAAATTTCGTAAGGATCGGGCCATAATTGCGACCTGTAGCTTGATTACAAATTAACATGGACAGACGGACAGACGGACGGACGGACATACATAGCTAGATCGCCTCAGCTCGGCGAGATAGGAAGATCCATATATACTTTCCTATATGGGAAACCAATATTTTGAGGTGTTACATAAATTCTGGCCCAATCAAACTTATAATACCCCCAACACATAGTGTTGTAGGGTATAAAAAATATAAAGGGATTAAGCCTGACCATTTTGCAACAATAAAATTAGGAAATACCGAATACAGAGTGATACGGTTATATGAGAGGTATATGAAGACGTGGACCTGTCAAAGCAATTTTCTATATTAATGAGAGGTGGTGCCAATTGCGAACTCAAATTCCAAATTTGGAAAAAATCGTTGAAAAGTGGTACACAAATCACCAAAAACCCGATATAAAAATAGTTCTTTCTAAGGATGTTTTCAATGAATCTTAGATTTTTTTATTTCACGTCCACTAATCGTTTCCTATATTCAATAAAAATACATATATCGCTGAAAGTTGTTCCGCATTGATTGAGTGGGTTAATTCTGGTGGTATCGTTTTATAGAGTCAAGCGCCACAAATTTTAATTTTATTGAATGAAAGCAAAAAATGTCGAAAATATCATCATATTTTAGAATAAGTTTAGATTTGTAGGAATAAGTCACGTTTGGCACGAATTATGGCCTTCAAACGGACAATGAAACCATCACACGCTGCCCGAATGTTGCTTTGCGGTATTTTGGCCCATTCCCGTCGAAGCGCTTGCTTGAGGTGATCGACACTTTGGTATTTTTTAGTGCCAATCTTATTTTTCAAAATACTCCGGACTCAATAGTCCAACGGATTGGTATCCGAAGATTTTGGTGGTCATTGTGCGCTGGAAATGAAGCGAGGAACCTCACTTTGTAACCTTTCGTGGGTTGCGCGTGCTGAGTCCTGTTGGAATATCCAAAAATGTTTGCGAGCCCTCCAGAAAATTTTCGCGATAATATTCGGCATTTATTCTGATGGTGGTCTACCTAAGGTGCACAGCGATGGTGCTGAGTCCTGCTGGAATGTCCAAGGTATGCGGCCAAAATGTTTGCGTGCCCAAGGCTTTAATACACTCTTCAGAATATTTTCGCGGTAATATTCGGCACGGTCGATTAATACGAGCGGAGGGCGACAATCGGCTGTTATGCGCCTCACACCATCACCATGACCGGCGCTTGAGTTCTGATGGCCAACCGAAGGTGCACAGTTTCAGCTGACCTCTTTGGCAAGTAAATGCGATCATTTTGCTGGACAACGAATGTTTTCTCATCGGAGACGGAGAAAACCAAATTCGGCAGTTCACCACTTTCAGCCAAGCGAGGCAACTCTTTAGCTTTTTTGAGTCTATTTTCTTTTTTTTGCGGTGTAAGTGCTTTTGGCACTTTTTGGAATTTCAATGACTTTACCCCGAGCTCATGGAATATTGCGATATGTTCAGCTTACGAGTCATTTTTCGGCCACTGCGACGCGGGTTTCGATCAAGTCACTTCTTTACTTTTCGAAGCATATCTGCTGATGTTGCTGTTTACTTCCATCCAATTTCTTGACGTCAGGCTACGCTACCAGTATCATGGTAACGAGCGATGGTACGAGACACAAAAGATTTATTCACAACATTTAAATGCTGGAGTGCTCTAACGATAGCCACTTGTGGTTTTCCAGCAAAATACAAAAAAAAAAAAAAATCACACTATCACGCTTGAATTCCATCACGAATAACTTTTTTTCTGGAAAGTTCTCAGCAAAATGTTTTATGATGAGCTGTCACTGGAATAATTTCAACAGCTGTCGGATAAGTGGCTTAGAAATGACAGCAGTCTGAAGTTGGTTGCAGTTTTTTCATGTCACCCTGTAATGTTGAATATTTCTCACAAGAAGCGGCTTAGCATTAGGTTTGTAATTCAATAGTTTTACGATATTTTTTTAGCCGACAAATTTGCGAGCGATTGGCAAAAGTGTGGTTACAAAACCAGGCTGTAACTCCACAAATGGCACAATTTGTGAAAAGTCCAAACATTGGACATCACTACATATTTTTATTAAGGTAAGTTCAAATTGGAACCTTATGGGTCTGCCGCAAGCCGACAGTCACTTCCTAAATTGTTTTCAGCCAACCATATGTATAACATATGTGCGCCATTTGCCAAGCGAACATAAAAATAAATGTGGATTTGTAGATGCAAACTCGTGTGACAAGTTTATGATAAAGCTTGCGGTTTCACTGACAACAAGATCCAAAACATTTTCCAACACCCCCCAAAAAAAGTGGCATAACAACCGACAAACAACTAACAACGATTTTTCCCCATTTATGCACTGACTGACTCAGTTGGTTGGTAATTTGTGGTAGAACATACTGGGAGCAGACCATCACATTCACAACTTGCACTTGTTAAGGTCACACAACCACCAAACCAACTATCCATCCAGCCAACCATCCGACTGACCATCAGCAAAAATGAATGTCCACACTCCACACCAGAATTTGTAGCATTATCGCCAACCATTTCCAACATTTGCTCGGGGTTTGATGTAATTTTATTTGTCATTACAAATAAGCTTTGCTCCCAAGCGAATGAAATCCTTGACAACTGGCACACACAACTGGGTGTTTCCTAGGAAATCTATGGTTGGGACTCTTATTTACTTTGGCGTGAAATTAAGTTCTTGGTCGGTCGTCATATGGCACGCCTGTCACTTAATTATACAAACGGCAACACTTGTCCATCGCTTCTGGACTTAGCTTAGCGGAGAGAGAGAGAGAGCAAAAACAATAACAAAACTCAAAAGTGGTGGGGAATTAAAACAAAATACAACAATCAGATGCACACGCACGTACACATACACACACACACATATATATCTATGAACATTACACATGTGTAAGCAAAAGTAGAGATTTGAGGCCATTTGGTCCTTACCATGTGTGGATGAGTGAAAGTAAGTGGCTGAGTGCGTCTGTGTGTGTGTGTGTGCAAAACAGATGAGTGTGTGTTAATGTGGTCAGTTAAGTGCAAATGAGTGTTATCCCCAGCTTGGAATGTGGTGGCCACACAACACAACTAAGGAACTCTGGAATACTTAATGGCCACAACAATATTGCAAATAATGTCTGTTTGTTGTTGGTTCTCCTCATAATCATAATGACGAGATATGTGTTTGTTTGTTTAGTGATTGCTTGAGTGTGGGCTGGTGTGTGTGTGTGTAGGTGTCTGATGGTTTATTTAAGTTGTTTTTCCAAGTAATAAATCTTAATGATTGAAATTAAATTTTCTACAACATTACTCAGAGGGAAAATCATGGTAAATTATTTTGTGGCATAGAAAAAGGAAAGTGTATCTTAATTAATGATGTGTGGAAGGATTTGAATTAGCTAATTTTGCAGTACATATATTTGGTAATTTTTAAAAAAAAACGAACAGGTAAATTAGCTAAGTTCGCCCGGGCCCAAATGAAACCCTTTATCGTTTTATGGGGGCTATACGAAGACGTGAAGCTGCATTGGCAATTTTAAGTCATAGGCTGAAGTATCCATTGCGAATTTAAATACGAAATTGGAAACAATTCCGTCTAACAATGTCGCTGAAATCATCAAAATACCGAATTTTGGGAGTTACCCTTATTTTGAGGTCTATACGAAGACGTAGACCTGCCGAAATTTTAAACAATTCCGGTCAATAATGCCACTAAAATTATTAAAATACCAAATATAGGGAGGTGCTGTTATACGGGGCTATACGAAAGCCTGGACCTTATTTTGTCATTGACAAAAATTCAGTTTTAAGGGGGGCTATACAAAGACGTGGGCTTGCATAGCCAATATTCCGATACAGACACATTACGAACTATCATTACGAAATTTGAAACGATTCCCTCTGTGGAAGTCACCCTAGCTTCGGACCGAATTGAAATAAGTTGATAAAATTTTACTCAAATTATGTTTGGTCTGCGGGACTTTGTCTGTAGGCTGAAGTACCCATTGCGAATTTAAATACGAAATTGGAAACAATTCCGGTTAACAATACCGAATTTTGGGAGTTACCGTTATTTTGGGGTCTATACGAACACGTATACCTTCATAAGCAACTTTCTGTCACAGGCTGTAGTTCCTATTACGAAGTGCAAATATGATATTATACAGAATTCCAGTCAATAATGCCACTAAATATAGGGAGGTGCTGTTATACGGGGACTATACGAATGCCTGGACCTTTTTTTGTCATAGACTGAAGTTCCCATTCGGAATTTTAAATTCGAAATTTGAAAAAATTCCGGTGAATAATGTTACTAAAATCTTCAAAAATACCGGATATAGGAAGGTACAGTTTTAAGGGGGGCTATACAAAGCCGTGGGCTTGCATATTACGAACTATCTTTACGAAATTTGAAACGATTCCCTCTGTGGAAATCACTCTGCTTCGGAACGTTCTTCGTTATTCACCGGAATTGTTCAACATTTCGTATTTAACGTTCCTGCCAGTCTATGGCCAAAATAATTTCAGGTCTTAAAATAGCCCCCATATAACGATACCCCCCAATATTCCGTATTTTGATGTCTTTGCGACATTTTGTTTGAAGATTCTTATTTGAATACTATAATGGCCTATGATAAAAATTCTCTATGCACATCTATGTCTTCGTATTGACCCCATATGGACCCCCATGTTATTATTATTATTATTTTTATTATTATTATTATTATTATTATTATTATTATTATTATTATATATATTTTAATAATCCCAAATTCATTCCGTTTGGTGGAGGGTATTCAAAGTTCGGCCCGGGCAAACTTTCTACTTTTCTACTTGTTTTTTTAATAATGTGGTGCCGGCGAGCACTAGCCCTATATTTACCCTCTCTGTCTTGCTGATATGTATTCAAGAGCACTCAAAAGCTGTGGTCCATTTTACCCCGCTTAATATAATCCAATGATCATCCAAAATGCTAGGTTTTTGCCCTGTCTTTAACACTTCTCATGCTAAATTCTGTATCGATTGATTTTCATTTGCGATTTGTGGAACGACAGCTAAATCAAGACAATTTTAATTTTATGGCCCATTTGAACCCCTAAATGTACATTTTTCGAAACAACAAGCTTCATTTCAGATCCTCACCCTACCCCCATGCATTCGTAATGATCGGATGATAATTGCGATCTGCATAGACCTATACCTAAAACTTTTAGAGCAACAGCAAAATCAAGAAATTTGTCTCCTTTTAGTCCATTTCAAACCCTAAATACAGGGCGAGATAAAAAACAAAGTCAAAAGCCATAATTTTTACATTTTTTTAAAATTTTATTGAAAAGCATAAAATGTCGAAAATAGCATCAAATTTTAGAATAAGTTTAGATTTGTTCGAATTGGTCACCTTTGGCACGAATTATGGTCTTCAAACTGCAAATTAAACCGTCACACGCTGCCCTAATGTTGCTCTGCGGTATTTTGACCCATTCCCGTCGATGCACTTGCTTGAGGTGATCGACACTTTGGTGTTTTCTAGTTTCAACCTTGCTTTCCAAATAAAAAAAACCAGTATCACGGTAACGAGCGATGGTACGAGACACAAAAGATTTATTCACATTTAAATGCTGGAGTGCTCTGACGATAGCCAGCCAAATATAAAGAAATCACACTATCATGCTTGAATTCCATCACGAATGACTTCTTTTCTGGAAAATTCTCACCAAAATGCTTTCGTACGCTTGTAAGCAATATAATGATCTGTCACTGGAATAATTATAACAGCTTTCGGATGGTTGCAGTTTTTTCATCTCACCCTGTTTATACGGATCTTCTTATCTCGCCATGCTGAGTCGATCTAGATATGTATGTCCGTCCGTCCGTCTGTCCATGTTAATTTGTAATCACGGTACAGGTCGCAATTATGGCCCGAACCTTACGAAATTTAAAATGGAAGTGGGATTAAGGTCAGAATAGAATTCAATTGTTTTTGGAGATGATCGGAAATTATTTAGCAGTTGAAATGGACCAAAAATAGAAAAGTTTCTTGATTTTACTATTGCTCTACAGGCCAAAATTATACACCAGACGACGCTGAAACATGGAATAAGAGTTTAGGGCTGAGCAGAAGTCTACCAATTTGGTCGGTCATCGGAAAATATAAAAAGGGTAAAATAAAGCATAACTTTTATATAAGAAATACGAAAATGTATACTAACCGCGATTATTTTTAATCCAGGTGAAAATATAAATACATAAAAGGTCTCTTCTGATCATTACAGTGATGCTAATTGCAGAGATATCGGAAATATATGTGTAAAAGAAATATATCTTAATTATTCTAGTTATAAGCCAAGAACCGCTGGTCTGATTTTCACAATTCTCATCAATTCGGAATGGTCTCTTGCCAGAAAAATGTGAAAATCTAAAAAAATTACGTAAAAAGTGAATATTATTTGTTAAATTTTTTAAAATTTTGTCATATTTGTTATCGCTTGCGATTTTTTCAACTTGACTTATAATTTTGAATAGTACATTTTCTAATTTTCTTCTACACCCTGCAACACTATGTGTTGAGGGCATTATATACAGGTCGCAATTTTTGTGCGATGCTCACAAAATTTTGAATGGGGTTGGGGTTAATTAAAATTTTTCGTAGCCTTTGCTAACATTTTCGTTTTTGACATATTCTTCCGTTGAAAAGTAATAATTAAATTTGAATTTCTTAAATACTTTATGTCTGCTAATGTTTCTAGTTTTCAGATATTTAGTTCATTCCTATTCTTTTAAAATTTATTAAGTTTTCACATTTCGTCTTCAAACTAAAGACATCAATATTGGCTTATTTAACAAATTAAAACGCACATTTCCTTAAAACCAACGCATCACCTACCTCTTTATTAAAATAATAATAACTTAAATTGAATGCAATCAGTAAATGTGAATAATGATGGCTCTTAATAATGCATTTGTCCACATAATGTATATCGGCTTTAAGGAGTTAAGGAGACTTTCCTTTTTGTAAACATAACAACTGAAATGTCATATCTTTCTTTCTCTGCGCCATAAAAACGCTAGCCCACAACGATGATAACTGGTTGCCTTAACTTTTTGTAAGTTAATCTTCTTCGACAGTAAATATACCCACTTCATATATACGAACATTACGAACGGATATGGACATGCAGGCAACTTCAGGTAATTTAACGGAATCGTTTTATAAAAATGGAAACATGAAATTTACGTTTGTAGTAAGGATTGAGGAAAATATTATCGGCTTAAAGATGTATGTTGCGCTGGACTGAAGTTTCCAGTTCAAGATTTAGAGTTTAAAATAAATGAAGATAAGTCAAAAATTAATAACCAAATTATTTAAGAAAAAAAAAAAATGATAACCTCCACAATTTGGAAGGAACTTTAATTTTTTTTTTTTAAAAAAAAAAAAATCATCGAGAAATAGAGACTAACTGCAACCAAATTCAGACTGCTGTCATTTCTAAGCCACTCCTCGGACAGTTGTTAAAATTATTCCAGTGACAGCTCATTATATTCTTTACAAGCGTACAAGAGCATTTAGAGCATCACAAGCGTGATAGTGTGGTTTCATTATATTTGGCTGGAAAACCACAAGTGGCTTTCGTTGGAGCACTCCAGCATTTAAATGTTGTGAATAAATCTTTTGTGTCTCGTGCCATCGCTCGTTATCCTAGCACTGGTAGCGTAGCCCAACGTCAAGGAAGTGGACGGAAGAAAACAGCAACATCTACAAAAATGGTTTGAAAACTAAAGAAGCGACTTG
This sequence comes from Musca domestica, assembly GCF_030504385.1. Classification (NCBI taxonomy): domain Eukaryota; kingdom Metazoa; phylum Arthropoda; class Insecta; order Diptera; family Muscidae; genus Musca; species Musca domestica. The sequence continues at coordinate 6,791,114 of NW_026712207.1, read as the reverse complement.
ATCGAAACCTGCGTCGCAGTGACCGAAAAATGGCTCGTGAGCTGAACATATCGGGCCACCACAACAGTCGATGGACGCTCTCCGCTTGTATTAATCGACCGTGGCATCAGAATAAATACCGAATATTATCGCGAAAATATTCTGGAGGGTGTTATTAAGCCTTGGGCACGCAAACGCACAATGGCCACCAAAATCTCCGGATACCAATCCGTTGGACTATTGTGTCTGGAGTATTTTGCAAAGCAAGGTTGACACTAAAAAACACCAAAGTGTCGATCACCTCAAGCAAGCGCTTCGCCGGGATTAGGCCAAAATACCGCAGAGCAACATTCGGGCAGCGTGTGATGGTTTCATTGACCGTTTAAAGGCCATAAATCGTGCCAAAGGTGACGAATTCAAACAAATCTAAACTTATTCTAAAATTTGATGCTATTTCCGATTTTTTTTTTTGCTTTCATTCAATAAAATTAAAAAAAATAGTAAAAAAGCTGTAAAAAAAATTTTAAATACCCTCCACCATTTAGAACGAGTTTGGCATTTCTCACAAACAATAAAATCCGTTAAAAATTCTGTTAAATTCTTAAAAATACCGAATGTAGCTGTTATATATGGTCATTTGAGTAAAATTTTATCAATCTACTTCAATTTGTTCGGAAGCTAGTGTGATTTCCACAGACGGATAGACGGACAGCGCTAAATCAACATAGAATTGATCAAGAATATATACTTTGTGGAGTCTAAAATGTGTATTTCGAGGTGTTACAAACGGAATGACAAACTTAATATACCTTCCATACTATGGTGAAGGGTATAAAAACTTCAAATCCGAAATTCGAAATCATTCCGGTGAATAATGTCGCCCTAAGTGTTTTACCAAATTTAATTAACATTTGGTGTTATGGACATTAACATTTGGAGACTTATTGTCCAAAGTAATTATATTTAGAGACCCATTTCTTGAATACCGTTAAGAGTGGCTAGTAATTATTGTTTAGCATAGTGTAATGAGGCATTTTTTGAAATTGTAAGTAGATTTATTTTTTTTAACGATTTTTCTGTAAATTGTGTAAATTTTAATTCCAATATTTTTTAAGAGCTATTTCAAATTATTCCTCCAAAATTGTTAAAGACAATTTTTATTTATTTTTTTTTTTTTTGTTTAACATTTTTTATCGGAACCTTTTCTCCTTCCCACGTTAATTTCGTTAAGTCTTTTAGTTGTTGCACTTCAAGAAAATGTTCTCACAACGATTATTTCGATGTTTACCTGGCTTGTTTGTTAATAATTAACTTACTCTCGGCCGTCGTCGTCTTTACAGAGTATGTCTTCTTCACAATCGCTTATTACAGACATCATCTCTCTAGTGTATTTCGAACGCTGTCATGGAAAACTCATTAACATTGTGTACGACAACTCAATTATGTATGTATTGTGCATTATGTTTCACCTGCATTTCATACCTCTTTTTCTCGAGGAATTATGGCAGAATATTTTAATTTAGCAAGAGAAAGAGAAATTTATGAAATAAAAATTGTAAAATAATTTTAAAAGATTTTTTGGGGAATATTAAAGAATGATGCTTCAAAAGGTCCAGAAGCGTGGATTTTTAAAAAAAATATTTTTTCAAGGTCTATCAAGGCCATAAGCGTGGATTTCTAAATAATATTTTATCAAGGACTATCAAGGTCATACGCGTGGATTTCTGAATAATATTTTTTCAAGGACTATCAAGGCCATAAGCGTTGATTTTTAAAAAAAAAATTTCAAGGACTATCATGGCCATAAGCGTCGATTTTTAAATAATATTATTTTTCAAGGTCTATCAAGGCCATAAGTGTGGATTTTTAAATAATATTTTTTTCAAGGACTATCAAGGCCATAAGTGTGGATTTTTAAATAATAATTTTTTTCAAGGACTATCAAGGCCATAAGCGTGGATTTTTTAATAATATATTTTTTTTTCAAGGACTATCAAGGCCATAAGCGTGGATTTTTAAATAATATTTTTTTTTCAAAGACTATCAAGGCCATAAGCGTGGATTTTTAAATAATATTTTTTTTCAAAGACTATCAAGGCCATAAGCGTGGATTTTTAAATAATATTTTTTTCAAGGACTATCAAGGCCATAAGCGTGGATTTTTAAATAATATTTTTTTTCAAGGACTATTCCAGGCCATAAGCGTGGATTTTTAAATAATATTTTTTTTCAAGGACTATTCCAGGCCATAAGCGTGGATTTTTAAATAATATTTTTTCAAAGACTATCAATGCCATAAGCGTGGATTTTTAAATAATATTTTTTCAAGGACTATTCCAGGCCATAAGTGTGGATTTTTAAATAATATTTTTTCAAGGACTATTCCAGGCCATAAGCTTAGATTTTTAAATAATATTTTTTCAAGGACTATTCCAGGCTATAAGCGTATATTTTTAAATAATACTTTTTCAAGGACTATTCCAGACCATAAGCGTGGATTTTTAAATAATATTTTTTCAAGGACTATCAAGGTCATAAGCGTGGATTTTTTATTAATATTTTTTCAAGGACTATCAGGGCCATAAGCGTGGATTTTTAATTAATATTTTATCAAGGACTATCAAGGCTATAAGCGTAGATTTTTAAATAATATTTTTTCAACGACTATCAGGGCCATAAGCGTGGATTTTTAATTAATATTTTATCAAGGACTATCAAGGCTATAAGCGTAGATTTTTAAATAATATTTTTTCAAGGACTATCAAGGCCATAAGCGTGGATTTTTAAATAATATTTTTTCAAGGACTATCAAGGCCATAAGCGTGGATTTTTAAATAATATTTTTTCAAGGACTATCAAGGCCATAAGCGTGGATTTTTAAATAATATTTTTTCAAGGACTATCAAGGCCATAAGCGTGGATTTTTAAATAATATTTTTTCAAGGACTATCAAAGCCATAAGCGTGGATTTTTAAATAATATTTTTTCAAGGACTATCAAAGCCATAAGCGTGGATTTTTAAATAATATTTTTTCAAGGACTATCAAGGCCATAAGCGTGGATTTTTAAATAATATTTTTTCAAGGACTATCAAGGCCATAAGCGTGGATTTTTAAATAATATTTTTTCAAGGACTATCAAGGCCATAAGCGTAGATTTTTAAATAATATTTTTTCAAGGACTATCAAGGCCATAAGCGTGGATTTTTAAATAATATTTTTCAAGGACTATCAAGGCCATAAGCGTGGATTTTTAAATAATATTTTTTCAAGGACTATCAAGGCCATAAGCGTGGATTTTTAAATAATATTTTTTCAAGGACTATCAAGGCCATAAGCGTGGATTTTTAAATAATATTTTTTCAAGGACTATCAAGGCCATAAGCGTGGATTTTTAAATAATATTTTTTCAAGGACTATCAAGGCTATAAGCGTGGATTTTTAAATAATATTTTTTCAAGGACTATCAAGGCCATAAGCGTGGATTTTTAAATAATATTTTTTCAAGGACTATCAAGGCCATAAGCGTGGATTTTTAAATAATATTTTTTCAAGGACTATCAATGCCATAAGTGTGGATTTTTAAATAAATTTTTTTTCAAGGACTATCAAGGCCATAAGCGTGGATTTTTAAATAATATTTTTTCAAGGACTATCAAGGCCATAAGCGTGGATTTTTAAATAATATTTTTTCAAGGACTATCAAGGCCATAAGCGTAGATTTTTAAATAATATTTTTTCAAGGACTATCAAGGCCATAAGCGTGGATTTTTAAATAATATTTTTTCAAGGACTATCAAGGCCATAAGCGTGGATTTTTAAATAATATTTTTTCAAGGACTATCAAGGCCATAAGCGTGGATTTTTAAATAATATTTTTTCAAGGACTATCAAGGCCATAAGCGTGGATTTTTAAATAATATTTTTTCAAGGACTATCAAGGCCATAAGCGTAGATTTTTAAATAATATTTTTTCAAGGACTATCAAGGCCATAAGCGTGGATTTTTAAATAATATTTTTTCAAGGACTATCAAGGCCATAAGCGTGGATTTTTAAATAATATTTTTCAAGGACTATCAAGGCCATAAGCGTGGATTTTTAAATAATATTTTTTCAAGGACTATCAAGGCCATAAGCGTGGATTTTTAAATAATATTTTTTCAAGGACTATCAAGGCCATAAGCGTAGATTTTTAAATAATATTTTTTCAAGGACTATCAATGCCATAAGCGTGGATTTTTAAATAATATTTTTTCAAGGACTATCAAGGCCATAAGCGTGGATTTTTAAATAATATTTTTTCAAGGACTATCAAGGCCATAAGCGTGGATTTTTAAATAATATTTTTTCAAGGACTATCAAGGCCATAAGCGTGGATTTTTAAATAATATTTTTTCAAGGACTATCAAAGCCATAAGCGTGGATTTTAAATAATATTTTTTCAAGGACTATCAAAGCCATAAGCGTGGATTTTTAAATAATATTTTTTCAAGGACTATCAAGGCCATAAGCGTGGATTTTTAAATAATATTTTTCAAGGACTATCAAGGCCATAAGCGTGGATTTTTAAATAATATTTTTTCAAGGACTATCAAGGCCATAAGCGTAGATTTTTAAATAATATTTTTTCAAGGACTATCAAGGCCATAAGCGTGGATTTTTAAATAATATTTTTTCAAGGACTATCAAGGCCATAAGCGTGGATTTTTAAATAATATTTTTCAAGGACTATCAAGGCCATAAGCGTGGATTTTTAAATAATATTTTTTCAAGGACTATCAAGGCCATAAGCGTGGATTTTTAAATAATATTTTTTCAAGGACTATCAAGGCCATAAGCGTGGATTTTTAAATAATATTTTTTCAAGGACTATCAAGGCCATAAGCGTGGATTTTTAAATAATATTTTTTCAAGGACTATCAAGGCTATAAGCGTGGATTTTTAAATAATATTTTTCAAGGACTATCAAGGCCATAAGCGTGGATTTTTAAATAATATTTTTTCAAGGACTATCAAGGCCATAAGCGTGGATTTTTAAATAATATTTTTTCAAGGACTATCAATGCCATAAGTGTGGATTTTTAAATAAATTTTTTCAAGGACTATCAAGGCCATAAGCGTGGATTTTTAAATAATATTTTTTCAAGGACTATCAAGGCCATAAGCGTAGATTTTTAAATAATATTTTTTCAAGGACTATCAAGGCCATAAGCGTGGATTTTTAAATAATATTTTTTCAAGGACTATCAAGGCCATAAGCGTGGATTTTTAAATAATATTTTTTCAAGGACTATCAAGGCCATAAGCGTGGATTTTAAATAATATTTTTTCAAGGACTATCAAGGCCATAAGCGTGGATTTTTAAATAATATTTTTTCAAGGACTATCAAAGCCATAAGCGTGGATTTTTAAATAATATTTTTTCAAGGACTATCAAAGCCATAAGCGTGGATTTTTAAATAATATTTTTTCAAGGACTATCAAGGCCATAAGCGTGGATTTTTAAATAATATTTTTTCAAGGACTATCAAGGCCATAAGCGTGGATTTTTAAATAATATTTTTCAAGGACTATCAAGGCCATAAGCGTAGATTTTTAAATAATATTTTTTCAAGGACTATCAAGGCCATAAGCGTGGATTTTTAAATAATATTTTTTCAAGGACTATCAAGGCCATAAGCGTGGATTTTTAAATAATATTTTTTCAAGGACTATCAAGGCCATAAGCGTGGATTTTTAAATAATATTTTTTCAAGGACTATCAAGGCCATAAGCGTGGATTTTTAAATAATATTTTTTCAAGGACTATCAAGGCCATAAGCGTGGATTTTTAAATAATATTTTTTCAAGGACTATCAAGGCCATAAGCGTGGATTTTTAAATAATATTTTTTCAAGGACTATCAAGGCCATAAGCGTGGATTTTTAAATAATATTTTTCAAGGACTATCAAGGCCATAAGCGTGGATTTTTAAATAATATTTTTTCAAGGACTATCAAGGCCATAAGCGTAGATTTTTAAATAATATTTTTTCAAGGACTATCAAGGCCATAAGCGTGGATTTTTAAATAATATTTTTTCAAGGACTATCAAGGCCATAAGCGTGGATTTTTAAATAATATTTTTTCAAGGACTATCAAGGCCATAAGCGTGGATTTTTAAATAATATTTTTTCAAGGACTATCAAGGCCATAAGCGTGGATTTTTAAATAATATTTTTTCAAGGACTATCAAGGCCATAAGCGTGGATTTTTAAATAATATTTTTTCAAGGACTATCAAGGCCATAAGCGTAGATTTTTAAATAATATTTTTTCAAGGACTATCAAGGCCATAAGCGTAGATTTTTAAATAATATTTTTTCAAGGACTATCAAGGCCATAAGCGTGGATTTTTAAATAATATTTTTTCAAGGACTATCAAGGCCATAAGCGTGGATTTTTAAATAATATTTTTTCAAGGACTATCAAGGCCATAAGCGTGGATTTTTAAATAATATTTTTTCAAGGACTATCAAGGCCATAAGCGTAGATTTTTAAATAATATTTTTTCAAGGACTATCAAGGCCATAAGCGTGGATTTTTAAATAATATTTTTTCAAGGACTATCAAGGCCATAAGCGTGGATTTTTAAATAATATTTTTTCAAGGACTATCAAGGCCATAAGCGTGGATTTTTAAATAATATTTTTTCAATCACTATCAAGGCCATAAGCGTGGATTTTTAAATAATATTTTTTCAATCACTATCAAGGCCATAAGTGTGGATTTTTAAATAATATTTTTTCAATCACTATCAAGGCCATAAGCGTGGATTTTTAAATAATATTTTTTCAATCACTATCAAGGCCATAAGTGTGGATTTTTAAATAATATTTTTTCAATCACTATCAAGGCCATAAGCGTGGATTTTTAAATAATATTTTTCAATCACTATCAAGGCCATAAGTGTGGATTTTTAAATAATATTTTTTCAATCACTATCAAGGCCATAAGCGTGGATTTTTAAATAATATTTTTCAAGGACTATCAAGGCAATAAGCGTGGATTTTTAAATAATATTTTTCAAGGACTATCAAGGCAATAAGCGTGGATTTTTAAATAATATTTTTTCAAACCCATGTTTGGACCAAATCGAATACTTACTTCGAGAGTTATCGTGCGCACCAGTCAAACATACATGTGTGGAATGACGCTCATCTCTAGATCGCCTCTAAATGTCCTGAAACGAATTTGGTCCCAAGAGAAGTAATTAAAATGATACATTCCCGTTCTAGCCATATAGGTAAGGGTATAATTAGTAGACCTTATATCGATGTTAAATTATTATTATATGGCTGAGGATATAAATATCGATAGCTGACTCCTGTATATTTTGAGTTTATATTTCTAAAATAGCCCACCCATATCGTTAAGCTATCTCCAGTACATAACTTTTATATGCACCATCATTATAAATGTACATATACGAGGATAAGCTACATCCTTACGAACACATATGCACACAATTGTAAAGAAGCGTGCACCTTTTGTTATTATTATGGCAGTTTTTAATTAAATTAAATAAATGTGCATTCATTATCATTTTTTTTACACACACACATTTTCAGATTTATACTTACACATATACGACTTTTGTTGTTGTTGTTTTATTTACAGATAGTTGCAAAATGGGATTGTTGCGATAATTATACAAAGTGGAAACATAAGGACAGTAAATTTAAACCAGCCACCAACAACGGCAACAACAAACAAGCTATGAAAGTAGGCTATGGCATTATTTATACATACAAACAAATGTGTGTGTGTATGTACCTACATATATTCTGCTTTTGAATGTCTTCCCTTTGTATTGTCGTTCATGGTCACATGGCTTTTAGATTTGTTTTGTTGGTATTAATGTGGGAGTGAGTTTTGAAAATTTTCTCCGCATTTTTTGGTAGACAGCTCTATTCTTTGTTGTTATTTTATATATATTAGGGTCCAGGACAATTGATGAAAAAATTCCTAATAAATCTAAGATTAATTCCATAAAAAATATACTTTAAAGCGACTTTTAGAAATCAAAAATTTCCGATATAATGGCCCAGAGGTATTCTAAAAAATCCGTTTTTATGACTGACAAATTAATTTTCAAAATATCAAGATTATGGCCGATTATTGATTGAGCTTTAATTGTATTTTAAAAAATTCCCTATTAATTTCAGAATTAAAATTAGTTTTGGAAAGAAAATTCTCTTCGGCATCCCACTAACTTAGCACCTTTCTCTATACCTTTCTATATGATACCCTACACCACTATGCATATATAGAGTAGAGTTACCGTAACAAAAAAAAACATATTTAGGGATTTATGTGAAGTAGACAATACCAACTATGAATCTTATTTGAATGGGTATCATGGCTTTAGAGTAGTCACAATTAGGGAAATATATAAAACTCTGAATAGATTTACAACAAATTTGACAGAGGCCTTTGGTACCTCTAGTACCAAATACCATCCATTAAATCGATTAAATATGAATACGACTAATATTACATATATCGTGGACAATAACCATAAAATCAGATGAAGATGTATATCGAAGATATATAAAATCTGAATCGATCCCGATACAATTTGGCAGTAGAATTTTCGAGCTGTATCTGATGCCTGGTATCAAATATCATTGTTGTGGAGTGTATATTACGCATGTGAAGGATTTAAACCCCGAACCGGATGAGATAAATACGCCATAATTTTTACATATATTTTTTTAATTTATTGAATGAAAGCAAAAAATGTCGGAAATAGCATAAAATTTTAGATTAAGTTTAGATTTGTTCGAATTGGTCGCCTTTGGCACGAATTATGCCTTCAAACGGCCAATGAAACCGTCACACGCTGCCCGAATGTTGTTCTGCGGTATTTTGGCCCATTCCCGGCGAAGCGCTTGCTTGAGGTGATTAAAACTTTGGTATTTTTTAGAGCGTGCGCGTGTTGAGTGCGATGGTGCTGAATCCTGTTGGAATGCCCAAGGTCTGCGGCCAAAATGTTTGCGTGCCCAAGGCCTTAACCCTCCAGAATATTTTCGCGATAATACTAGGCATTTATTCTGATGCCACGGTCGATTAATACGAGCGGAGAGCAACCATCGGCTGTTATGGAGGCCCACACCATCACCATCGCCTTGGCAGGCGCTTGAGTTCTGGTGGCCAACCGAAGGTGCACATTTTCAGCTGACCTCTTTGGAAAGTAAACACTATCATTTTGTTTGTTTACGAACTGCTGGACAACGAATGTTTTCTCACCGGAGTGATTAATTAAATTAAAACTAATTAAAAATTAATAAATTAATTAAAAAATAGAATTAAAAATCTTTTTAACATCCTACCCACTTTAGAGCCTGTCCTCTTACATATATAATTCAAATAATCAAATTTCCAAAAAAAACTGCATTATAACTTAACTCTCATCCATTGGAAAAAGTGAATTCAGAAATTTTCAACACATTAACCACATCGACGATGTAGATAAAGAAAATATAAAAATAAAATTAAAATCAGAATTGTGTAAATTTGTCACTTTGCTGATGGTGTTGTTGTTGTTTCTGCTTCCCATGCTCTCATAACGCAATGAATGGATGAGATATTGGTTGGAGTAAAGAAAATAATTTAATTTTCTTGAGTGACTTTTTATGTTCGCCATCTATGGCCACCTGTGTACCATGTGATGTTTGGTACATAAAATGCTTTCACATCACATCAAATATCATTCACACGGCAACCCATCCCATCCTCCCCCCCCCCCCCCTCGGCACAGCAGCCAGCATCAAGTCCTCTAAAAACTGATAGTCGAAGGTGGTACGCATTTGGTGTTGGTAGCAGTGGTACTCAAATTTCATGTCCATGATCATGTACCGATGTTTGGTGCTACTGACACACACATGCTCTCACACAAGAAGAAAACAACATCGTGGCATGAAACAACAACAACGACATTTACCCCATCATCATCATTGTTGTCGTCAGAGTCGTTCTCATCATTCTAAAGGCACAAGTGCCAAATGTTGTTTGTTATTGTCGTCGCCGTTGTTGTTGTTGTTGTTTGATGTACTGGCATTGTGAAGCATAACCCATGGCACGCACCCATTTTTCTTTTCGCATAAACATTTTCCGTTCCCAGGGAATAACACAAAAAGAAAGCGGCAACAAAAATGTATTGGATTTTCCAATTCATGTTGCAAAAGTTTTTAATAACTTTTCAATAATAAAATTTTCCCTTTTTTTCAATTTCAGTATTGCCGCCGTCGTTGACGATGTGTGTAAAATTATGTGAGAGTTTTTGTTGTAAACGTTGTTACCCACCTATCCCAACATACCAAAATGGCTTGAGAATAATATTATAATAAGCTTATGAGCATAAGCCTTAAGCTTGAGAAAATATTGAGAAAACATTGAAAAATGTTTGTGTAACAAGTATAGAATAATCGAAACGGAACCCTTATTTATAAGCTTATACTTGAAATTGTAGAATAAGCTTACAAAAATAATATTATAATAAGCTTATTTTTGTAATAGTATATAATATTATTATTTTTTTAATTTTTAATCATTTTTCACATTTTTTTCTTGATGGACATCCCAGTATTCACTGCCTCATGTGGCCTTGATACCCTGACGCTTTCTTCTCCATTATTTGAACTTCTGCATCTCTTCCACTAAGACTACACATCTATTGAATTCCTTCAACTTTTTTGATGCTTCCAATCTGAAATGGGATTGGAATAATTTATGTAAAAGATTCCCGGATTTATTATTCATGCATACCTTAAGGGTTCGGTCCAGAAATGGGTCCTAAATTCGCGTGATTTTGTTTTTTGCCAAAGAAAATAATTTCTTGCTGACAATTTTCACAAAAAATCAAAACTAATTTGTCAACAAGGGACAGATTTGAGAAATGTTTGTGGAACATAAGTGTTTCTCAAGCATTGTTGAAAAATTATATTTTTATAATATTGTTCTCAAGCTGTATTGTATTTTTGGTATGTTGGGATGTGTGTTACAATACACATACAAACACAAATATATCCAGTTAAGTGCTTTCGAATGTATTGAAGGGTAAACAGTGCCATGTAAAAGAATAGGGAAGATATTTCTTGAAAAAACATTATTAAAAATCAAAGATTGATTTCCTCGAAAGATCCGCGATTATGGATCCTATATATTTGAAAGTCCTTAAAATCATATATTTTAAAAAAAAAATCCACTATTATAGGCCCATAAAAAACTTTTTTGTAAAAATCCACAAATTATTGTCCTCGAAAATTGACGATCATGGCTTTGATAGTCCTTATATCATTTTTTAATCCAAGACAATGGCTTTGAAAGTCCTTAACAAACTCATTTTTTGAAAAATCCATAATTATTTATTTGATAGCCATTTTTGTTTAAAATCCACGAAAGTCCTTGAAAACATTTTTTATAATCCACTGACTCCATGACTAAGGATAGTCAACGAAAAATATTTTTTAAAAATCCACGACCAGGGACACTCCACAAAAAAAAAAAAAAAAAACTTTTTTATAAAAATCCACAACAAATGATAGTCCACAAGAAATATATATTTTTTTAAGTCCATGTCAAAAGAAAGTCCACGAAAAACATTTTGTTAAAAAATTACGATTAAATTTAGACCACGAAAAATATTTTTTAAAAAACCTGCTACTAAGGATTAGGTTTAGGATTAGTTCAGCTGGAGAAGCGAATGAATCGCTGTGAGGGAACGACTCGCAGGTAACGAGCACGAAAGAATCGAAGAAAGTGAACGAATAGCAGGAGGCAAAAAAATCGCAGGAAGCCAAAGAATTGTTGGAAGCGAACGAATTGCTGAAATCGCAAACAAATCGTAAGGACGAAAGACTTGCAGGGTCGAAAGCTAGTGTTAAGTTCGATGTACACCGATAGGACTGCGGAAAATGCCACACACAAAAGTTGTGATTGACGTGATTTTAGGTAGCCTTAAATAAGAGGAGAGAAATTAAATTTAGCCATCACCTTCATAGTCCACGGTTTTGTCGTTCAAAGTCCTTAATAATGACGTTCATAGACGTTGAAAAAAATTTTGACGTTCAAAAAAATAAATAATAAAAAAACATAATTTAAAAACATATTATTTAAAATTTCCCTTCTGAAAAAAAAAAAAAATTAAAAATCAATAATTCGTATTTTTTTTTTTAAATCCACGATGGGGAAATTTTTTTTTATAAATCCACGATTTGAAAAAAACATTGCTTAAAAGTATTAAATAAAAATCTAAAATATTTTTAAAAAATCGATAATATTTTTTTTAAAAATCCTCGATTTAAAAAAAATATTATATAAAATACTGAATAAAAATATTAAAAATATTATTAAAAAATCCACAATTTAAAAAAAAATATTATTTAAAAATCCACGATTTGAAAAAAAATTATTAAAAAATCAACAATTTGAAAATATATTATTCTGTAAATATAAATATGAAAAAGTATTAATAAAAATCCAAGATATGAAAAAATATTATTTAAAAGTCCACGATATAAAAACAGTCCTCGAACAAAATTATTTTAGATTATAGCATTGATAATAATTCACAAAGTCATAATATATATATAAAAGTCCAGGACTATGATCTTAATAGGCCTTAAAAATCGTATTTAAACATCTACGACTATAACTTTGAAAGTCCTTGAAAAATATTTTTTAATATTATTTAAAATTTAATATTAAAATTATCTAAAAATTTGCAATTATAGTTCAGAGAGACTTTGAAAAATAATATTTAAATATTCCCGGTTGGGATTTTAATAGTCATTGAAAAAATATTATTTAAAAGTCCACGATTATTTTTTAAGAAGACCCTTAAAAACTATTATATAAAAATTGAAGACAATATCGTTGATTTCACTGTAATGGTTTTGGCAGGCCATAAAAATAATTTAAAAAAGGTTAACAAATGTAGCTTTTATGGTCCTAGAAAAAATATCTAAAAAAAATATTATGTAAGAACCCACGAGTATTGCTTTAATAGTCCATGACAAAATTAGAATTTTAGAAAAAAACACGATGTTGGCTAAAAGAGATTATTAAGAAATCCACAATTATGGCTTTAATAGTCAACAGATATGGATCTAACACAGTTCACCTCTACGTATGATGTACATCATTTTACAATATAACAGTGAGCATACGCCCCAATGTGCTGCATAGTGAAGGAAATAAACAAATTTCAATTTATTACGAATTTGTGTCATATATTTTTTACCGATTCGAAATGAAAACCTATTTTCCGATAAACTCTATTTTCCATTGAAACATTTAGAAGCTCAAAAGATGCAACTAAATCACAAAAATACCTGTGCAGGAAAGTTTCAATTTTCAAGAGAGACTTCGTTGGAAATCTATTGAATAATAAATTTCATGGAAATCCAAACCTTTCGCGAGGATGCTGCTCATAGTTCTGTATTGACATACGGAGATTGTCCTGCTCTAATAGCAAAACATTTGCTGTGATTTACACAACTATGGTTGATACTTTCTGCATCATTAATATCTCTCCAAAGAGATCTATCACCATTCATCTCAAATTTTATTACTCCTTCCTTTTCGTTTTTTTACACAGGATGGTCACCATGGACCGAAAGATTTACGAGTGAGATAGTTACAATTTCAATTGTAACTACACATCCTCTAACTTAAGCTAAGATTTTGGCTTTGGTAGTCCTTAAAAAAAGTTCTTAAAAATTAAAAATCGTCAATAATTTTTATTTTAAAAATATCTCTTTTTTTCGTGCAAACCTCATTTTCCCTATTCGAATTGCTCTCACTGTTCTACCCCTTGCCTTTGCGCAGTCCGTCAGGCATTTTGATGTGTTAATGTGTGTTTTTGTACCATTATGCTTGGGAAGTTAACAAATTTCTTAAGAGAATACACTTTTAATACATGTGGGACTTTCTTGTCGTTTTTGGACTTTTTTTCAAGAATTTCTTTTTTAATAATCCCCAGGCAATGAACAAAAGGTTTGTACATTTTTCATTGCGTCAGCAAGTAATGTGTTAAGGAATAATGGCTCATATTTTTTTTGTGATTGATTGGTATTTCCCAGTAATAGGGAGAGCCCCAACTGTCACACGAGAAATGTTGTGACCTTCATTTCAAGGTTTTGGATTTAATTGTTGAACAAAATTTTATATTAATTTTGGGAAAAAATTGATTTAACTTTGAAGATAAAGATTTTGGTAGTTTCTGTGGTAACGGTGGGGAATTAAATCAAAATTATTTAGAGAAAAATAAAAAAGCATTTACTATTTAATATTGGTTTCTAATTCCAAAACTCCCACCTAATAGTAGGCAACGCGGAGAACTCTTTGTAGATTTAAGTTGAAAATAGATAGAATGCCACTATTACTGGCTCAAATTATCGGCTGGCTTCTTCGCAAAATAAGCAAATTTGGTTGATATAGTTCTGTTTCAGCCCATAATTAAAACTTGTTCACACTACGGTGCCTGGTTCTTTTACGAAGAAGCCAGCCGATATTTTGAGCCAGTTAAAAATGTGTTCGCCTTAAACGGCTTTGCTTAAATACATAGATATACCCAGGAATGTAAAGGTCCTGATTGTCTTTGGGACTACTTAAGTTTCCGTCTCTGATACTCTCGGTTAATATATTGTTATTATCCATAGGACTTGCAGATTTTTATACCCCCAGCAATATGGCTACAGAGTTTACAGATTTGATATACATTTGATACGACCAAAACGTGCCTCGTCGAAATAATGATTTTAGCCCCTAAGTGTCTTCGGACAAAATCCGTATCAGAACATATGGAGTCGATCTGGCGATGTCCATCCGTCTTTTATCTGTTGAATTGAGTATCCGATTTGATCCAATCTTGGTACATCGTAATATTGTTGTCAAACTTGCATCAAGTTTGGAGATGGGCAATATCTGTCGACTCCTTCGGGTAAAATGCCAACATTTTTAAAGAAAAAAAAAATTACTGCAGAAAGAGAAAGGATAATCAGATTTTGCTCTAACTTTTGATACCAACATTGACAACATCGGTCCACTCTATCAAGTACCTTCACTACAAAGGGTCAAAATTATGAATAATTGTAACTCTTATAAAATGTGAGAGTTTTATTGTCTTCATATGTCACGCATCACAATATTTGTTGTACCTCCTCCACAATGGGTAAAAATTTTGAATTCCTTTGAAGGTCATAAGACACGAAATTAACATTCGATTCCATTTAGACTTGGCACATCCTAATATTTCCATCAACGAAAGAACGGCTATAAAGATGGTAGGTATCAGAACTTTTCTTCTGGTACCACCACCACAAAAGATTAAAATTTGCAAGAAATATATTTTCTGCACAGAAAGAGAAACAATAATCCAATTTGGCTCTAACTTTAAAAATCGTAATATTTCAGATTCAGATACGAAAATGGACAATGTCGGTCTACTCTATCTAATACCTCACCCACAAAGTGTCAAAATTTCAAGTAATTACAACTCTTATAAAATGTAATGTAAGAGTCGACTGTCTTCAAATTTCACTCATCCAATATATTTAATAACCAAAGGTCTGGTGTTTAGATGAAATATATATGGGTCCACTCCTTCTGGTACCTCCCCCACATAGGGTCAAAATTTTGAATATTAATGAGGCTCATAAAACGCGAAATTAACATCCGATTCCATTCAGAATTGGCACATCTCAATATTTCGAACAGCACAAAATCTGTCATAAAGATGGTAGAAATCGGACCATTTCTTCAGGTACCTCCCCCACATAGAGTTCAATATTTTGAAAAATAAAACGCTCAGAGAAAGCGAAATAAGCTTCCAACTCTCTTCATAAAGCACACATCCAAATATTTTTGCTAACTCAAGATCTGTTGAAAAGATGATATGACTACATGAAAGTCAAACGCCATAATTTTTTTCTTTTTTTTTTAATTTTCTTGAATGAAAGCAAAAAATATCGCAAATAGCATCAGCCCACTGAAACCATCACACGCTGCCCGAATGTTGCTCTTCGGTATTTTTGCCCATTGAGGTGATCGACACTTAGGTACTTTTAAGTGCCAACCTTGCTTTCCAAAATGCTCCACACACAATATTCCAACGAATTGGAATCCGGAGATTTTGGTGGCCATTATACGCTGAAAATGTAGCGAGGAACCTCATTTTGTAAACATTCTTGGGTGGCTCGTGCTGAGTGCGATGGTGCTGAGACTTGTTGGAATGTCCAAGGTGTGCAGCCAAAATGTTATGGTGGCCCACATCATCACCATGGCAGGCGCTTGAGTTCTGGTGGACAATCGACTTCTTTGAGAAGAAAACACGATAATTTTATTTGTTTACAAACTGCTGGACAACGAATGTTTTCTCATCGGAGAAAACCATATTCGGCAGTTCATCACTTTCGGCCAAGCGAAGCAACTCTTTAGCTCTTTTGAGTCTTTTTTCTTTTTGTTGCGGTGTAAGTTCTTGCACTTTTTGGAATTTCAAAGGCTCTACACCGAGCTCATTTTTTAATATTTGCCGAATGGAATATTGCGATATGTTCAGCTCACGAGCCATTTTTCGACCACTGCGATGCAGGTTTCGATCAAATCACTTCTTTACTTTTCGAACCATTTCTGCTGATGTTGCTGTTTTTTTCCGTCCACTTCCTTGACTTCGGGCTACGCTATCAGTATCACGTTAATGAGCGATGGTACGAGACATAAAAAAGATTTATTCACATTTAAATGTTGGAATGCTCTAACGATAGCCACTTGTGGTTTTCCAGCCAAATATAAGGAAATCACACTATCACGCTTGAATTCCATCACGAATAACTTTTTTCCTGGAAAATTCTCACCAAAATGCTTTTGTACGATTGTAAACAATATAATGTAGCTGTCACTGGAATAATTTTAACAGATGTCGGACGAGTGGCTTAGAAATGACAGCAGCCTGCAGTTGGTTGCAGTAAAATACTTGCATTTATCATAACTCGTGAGGCAAGTCAGCGATTATTTACTACTGCCTATATCTTTATCTTTCTCTCAACCAGAAACCTGAGATGAATATGGAATTTATGATTTCCCATAATATCGGATATAAATGTTCAATTTTCTTGTAATTTTGCCCATGCCAATATTTTTATCTGTATTATATGAGGTATGAAAATGGAATTCTTCGGTCGACTATATCTGGTACCTGACTCACATTTTAAGATTTTCTAAAAATTATCACATATCTCATATAAGGTGTAGGAGGTAACCAATATAGTCCAAATCTGGCACGTCTCAATATTTATATCATATTTATTTAGGTCCGATACGAAATGGATAATGTTGGCCCATTCCTTCGGAACCTATTCCATTGAGGACCAACAATTTGAAAAGTCCTAACAGAACTCAAAATATATTTAATAAACCTAATATTGGCTGAGGGTATACACCTGTCGGCAAAACCGACTGATACTTTTTAACTTATTTCACTTCCATTCTGGCCATACTGCATGCCTTTGTTCGCTTCAGGTTGTAGCCATTAACTCTCATTATAAAAGCCATTCATATTCACTATTTCTCCCCAGATAAAAGTTGGTCTTTTGTTGTCTTTCCACCTGGCAGCTGGAGTTAGTGTTTTTATTCTCGGTTAGGCCGCATCCCTACATTCATATTTATTTAATGTTGTTCTGTTTTTTGTTGTACTTTTTGCTTCATAGTTCTCACGTCTCTCTCTTTTACAGCAACTTTCACACCTAAATTAAATAAAGTTATCCTTTGGGTAAAATCGCACAATTTCCCATTAAATGTGTCCAAAGAACCAGCTAGCGTCAGTAACAGGGTGTGCTTTCTGTGTGTATGTGTGTGTCTTGATGTTTATTTTGTTATGGCTGATGTTTACCGGGTGTGTTGGACCATGGGCTCCACACATTTGCCAGTTGGCTCGGCTACAGCTTAATGGACTGTTAATTTGAGAACTTCATTACATTCTTAAGTGATTGACTAAATAAATGAGCGGTTGTCAGCCAGTCACTATGGGGAAATGTTAACAATTAAATCATGATTGGAAATGCTTGGAATTAAATCAAAGCTAAGGTTTTGGTATTATAGCAGGACAAACTTTGCCAAAAGTGTGTCAATACAGAACTATGACCGGCATCCTTGTGCAGAGTTTGAAGTTCGAGGAAAATTACTATTCAATAGATTTCCAACGAAATCCAAGTTGTCAATCGGTAGATTCACTGCACTGGTAGTTGTGTAACCCGTAATGCCCACCTGCAACTCGGGAGTTCGTCAGAAAAGTGTAAATAGCCAGAATTTGGTTGCAGTTTTTGAGCAGCAAAATGTTTCCATGGAAATTTGAGTTGATCGGAAAATAGGTTTTATCTCGAATCATTAAAAAAATACATGACACAAACTAGTATTAAATTGGAATTTCTTCAAATCTTTCAATATGCAGCTCTTTGGGGCGTATGCTTACTGTTGTTTTGTTAATTTTGTAAATCATACGTAGAGGTGAACTGTTTCAAATCAATATCTGTTCACAATATTTAAAATAGTGTTTTTAGGATTATTAGAGTCACAATCGAGGATTTTTACATAATATTTTTTTTCACGAACTTCGAAGTCATAATTGTGAATTTTTTAAGGTCTCTTTGACCAACATTATGGCTTTCAAAATTATAACTTTGCTATGGACTATTAGAGCCAATATCGTGAATTCTTAAATAATATGTTTATACCTTACACCACAAGGTGGTCAGGGCATTATGTTTTTGTGCATTTGTTTGTAATATGGACAAGGAAGCGAGATATACCCATAGTTCCTTTTGATGATCTGCATAGAATCACTTTCTGAGTTGATTTATGTATGTCAGTCTGTCTGTCCGTCCGTTCGTCCCTATGTCCATGTATTCTTGTGAACAAAATGCAGGTCGCATTTATTATCCGATTGAGAAAAAATTTTCCAAACAACATTTGTTTGGCCCAAGGACAAACCCTATTGAAATTGGAGATAATCGGTAAAAATTTAGATATAGCTCCCATATATATCTTCGTCCGATTTGCCTATTATTGTGCACCAAACGTGTAATATCAGCCCGCATAGTAGGGTATTTCGCACTTACAACCAAATTGGGCCTGATAATAAGTATGCCAAATTTGATCGAAATCGGTTCAGATATAGCTATAGCTCCCATATATATTGTTCATCAGATTTGTTATTTTTGTCCTCCGCAGCCGTAATTTGCACTCTGTAACAACAGTATCTGGGGAAATATATCAAATACAGCTCAGAAATACATATGCTAAATTTTATCGAGATCGGTTCAGATTTGGATATAGCTCCCATATATATTGTTCATCCGGTTTATTTTATTATTGTGCACCAAACGTCTAATATTTGTCCAAATGGGATGGAATTTGGCACATACGACCGAAATGAGTCTAGAAGGTAGTACGCCAAATTTGGTGAAGATCGGTTCAGATATAGCTGTAGCTCCTATACATACTGTTCATCCGATTTGTTATATTTGTTACCCACAGCCGTAATATGCACTCCGTAACAACGATATTCAGGGAAATATATCAAATACAGCTCAGAAATATCTTTGCCAAATTTTATCGAGATCGGTTCAGATTTGGATATAGCTCTCATATATATCTTTACCTGATTTCAAATTAATTGTGCACCAAATGGGCAATACAAGTCCGAATTTAAAAGATACAAATGCTTCGGCATATTTAGTCCTTTGAACTTTTAATTATAATTATAATCATAGCGTGTATGATTGAATTCTAGCTTAAAAACTTTTAATAGTTATGTGGAGCTCAACTAAATTAGCAAATTGGTTTAGGGCATCATAAAATCAGCCCCGCCCGACTTTAGGACTTTCTTTACTGGTTTCTAGATATATCAACACCCTAATCGAGAATTTTTAAATTATATTTTTGGAAGGGTCATCAAAGACACTTTCGTAGATTTAAATAATTTTATAACTTAGAGAGCCATAATCAAGTCCGTGATTTTGGATTTTTTGAAGGTCTCTTAGACCCAACATTGTGGCTATTAAAATTAGAATTTTGACTACCAAAGCCATAATCGTAGATTTTTAAATAGAATTATTTAAGGGCTAACAACGCATAATTGTAGATTTTTATATCATACCTCTTTAAGGACCATCAAAGCCACATTCGTGGATTTTCTAAATATTATTTATGGCCTACCAAAGACATAATTGTAAAATATTTATATATATACTTATTTTTACAAGGAACCTCTAGGCCATAAGCGTGGATTTTTAAATAACATATTTTTTCATAAGAGTTTTTATATGTATTTTTTCAAAAACTCTCAACGCCATTTTTTTGTTAAAAAAAATAATTTTGAAGATCTTCTTATATATTTTTACAGTGACTTATTTTATTATTATTATTATTATTATTATTATTATTATTATTATTATTATTATTATTATTATTATTATTATATTATTATTATTATTATTATTATTATTATTATTATTATTATTATTATTATTATTATTATTATTATTATTATTATTATTATTATTATTATTATTATTATTATTATTATTATTATTATTATTATTATTATTATTATTATTATTATTATATTATTATTATTATTATATTATTATTATTATTATTATTATTATTATTATTATTATTATTATTATTATTATTATTATTATTATTATTCTTATTATTATTATTATTATTATTATTATTATTATTATTATTATTATTATTATTATTATTATTATTATTATTATTATTATTATTATTATTATTATTATTATTATTATTATTATTATTATTATTATTATTATTATTATTATTATTATTATTATTATTATTATTATTATTATTATTATTATTATTATTATTATTATTATTATTATTATTATTATTATTATTATTATTATTATTTTAGCAAATCTCTCTATGCCACCGAGAATTTTAAAATTTTTCATTTTCAAGGATTTTTATAAATCGTATTTTTCAAGAACTTTCAAAGCTATAATGGAGGATTTTTAAATAAAATTGTTAAGGACATAAAATGCATAGTTCTGGATTATTGAATAATATTTTTTAAAGGCTATGAAGGCCATAGTCCTAGAATTTAAAATAATAATTTTCTAAGGCCTATCAAAGTCATAATTTACGATTTTAAAATAATATTTTTAAAGACTATGACATGTACATTCTCGGATTTGTTTCAATTATTTTTTTGGCCTATCAAAGCCATATAATTTTACAAGGCCTCTCAAGGCCATAATGGTCTATTTTTTTAGTAATATTTTTTACAGGACTATCAGGGCCATATTCGAGAAATATTCATATACGGGGTGAGATGAAGAAACCGCAACCAATATCAGATTACTGTCATTTTTAAGGCACTCGTCCGACAGCTGTTAAATGTATTCCAGTGACAGCTCATTATATTGTTAACAAGCATACAAAAGCATTTTGGTGAGAAATTTCTAGAACAGAAGTTATTCGTGATGGAATTCAAGCGTGATAGTGTGATTTCTTTATATTTGGCTGGAAAACTACAGGTGGCTATAGTTAGAGCACTCCAGCCTTTAAATGTGAATAAATCTTTTGTGTCTCGTGCCATCGCTCGTTACCATGATACTGGTAGGGTAGCCCGACATCAATTAAATGGACGAAAGAAAGAAGCAACATCACCAGAAATGGTTCGAAAAGTAAAGGAGCGACTTGATCGAAACCCGCGTCGAAGTGGCCGAAAAATGGCTCGTGAGCTGAACATATCGCAATATTCCATTCGGCAAATATTGTTAAATGAGCTCGGGGTGAAACCATTGAAGTTCCAAAAAGCGCAAGAACTTACACAGCAACAGAAAGGAAATAGACTCAAAAGAGCTAAAGAGTTGCTTCGATTGGCCGAAAGAAAAGATGAACTGCCGAACCTGGTTTTCTCCGTCCCCGATGAGAAAACATCCGTTGCCCAGCAGATTGTTAACAAACAAAATGATCTTGTTTACTTGCCGAAGAGGTCAGCTGAAAATGTGCAACTTCGGTTGGACGGCCACCAGAACTCATGCGCCGGTCATTGTGATGGTGTGGGCGGCCATAACAACCGATGATCGCTGTCCGCTCGTATTAATCGACCGTGGCATCAGAATAAATGCCGAATATTATCGCGAACATATTCTGGAAGGTGTATTAAAGCCATGGGTACGCCAACATTTTGGCCGGCATGTTTAGCTTCCATTCAATAAAATTTAAAAAAAATGTAAAAATTATGGCGTTTGACTCTATTTATTGTGAGGGTATTGACTTTGAGAAGCTAGGAATAAATATTTTAAATCTATTATCTATCAAATTTCAGAATATTTTGAAATATATCTCAAAATATAGGGGTCGCTAAAAAAAACGAGTAAAAAAGCAGTTAAGTTGGGTCAGGCCAAACTTTTTACACCCTTCACCATTAGGAGAAATTTTAAAATTTTCAAAAAAAAAAAAAAAAATAAATAAAACGTCGAAAAATACCTCTCAAATGAATATGTTGGCGCTAAACGAAGACGTGGTGCTGCATGAGTAATTTTTTTTCGTACACTGTAGTAACGATTCCGAACTACAAATACAAAATTTGAAACAACTCCGGTGAAAAATGTCTTTAATATCATCAAAATACCGAATAAATACCGGGAGGGAGTTGTATGGGGGTTGTAGTATCCATTACGAACTTCAAATACGAAATAACAATTCCGGTTAATAAAGTCGCTAAAATCATGGAAATACCGAATATCAGGGGGTACCGTTTCTATACTAAAACCCGCACCTATATAAACAATTCTCTTCCAGGGGTTAAAATACCCAGAGGGAACTCCTTGTGTGGATTTTCAGACAAATCCATTGAAAAATTTGGCTACAATTATCAAAATTCCGAATATCAACCCTTATGTAAGGGATATACAATATCGTGGACATATATAGTACTCCCATGGAACTCCTTGTGTAGAATTTCAGACGATTTCAATAAAAAATGTGGCTAAAATCGTCAAAATACGGAATATTATACCGTTACCGCAGACATTAGATCAATGCAAAATTTGCAAAGCTTCCTACATTTATTCGTTTTGACTTTGACAGGCGAATGTGTTAAACCATCTTAGAATTTTACGCCGATCAATAATATATATATATACTTTGTTGGGTCTAAATTTATTATTTCGATGAGCTACAAACGGAATGACGAATTTAATACATCTTCCATACTATGTATGGCGGAGGACATAACAATTAATTGTGTCGAAAAGTGTTATCAATTAATAATATTCGTGTGCTTCGGAATCTCAAATTCTAATTTTTTTCAATATAATTTTGTAATTGTCAGACAAAAACCAAGGAAACTGATAAGGGTTGGTGGCTCTTTCCGCAATGCCATTTTTTGTTTTTTATAAAGACAACAATAATGGGATTAAGCCTAACTACTTTGCAACAACAAAATTATTTTTATTTTTTTACACAGTTCTTTTTCTTACCAAAACATCAAATCCACAAAGTTTATTAACTTCTAAGCTTCTATGTGTCTGTCTAACTATTCTCCGTTCTAGGCGGAATTCTCATTCAATACTTCCTGAATATTATTAAATTAATTTTGACAAGTTTTCCTACTACTCTCCTAATTTAATTTACCTAAAGTTACAACGGAACAAAGTCAAGTGCCATGAAAACAAGTTTCCACACCACCTTTTTTGTTTACGTTTGTAATTTTAATTACAAAACAAGTCAAAGACGTAGAAAATAAGCAGCATAGCTCAGCTTTTATTTAATAAAAACAAAAGAAAACACACTAGCGACATACATACATTCATACAAACACACAAAATGTCACACTTAATAAAGAAAAACAGGCCATGTGACAAAACTACTTTGACAATATGTTGCCGACTCGTTTGCGAATGGTAAAGTCAGTGCTTGCTATTCGGGAAATGAGGAATAAACTTGAAAATGATTTAGTAGGTCAGTTACACTTCAGTGATGTGTGTATGTGAGAGTGACTGCGTGTGTGTATTTATGCTGGCAATGTACAGCCTAATGCTCACTCAGACATTCACACACACATACATACTTACATACATGTGGCTACCCTATTCTAAATTACATCTTGTTTTGACACAACTGTAAACATTAGTGACATTAGTACAAAAATTATAAAGATATGGCTGAGAAGAATTTTGGTTTAATAAAAAGAGAAAGAGAGATAAAAATATTTCTCTCATCTCAAATAAATTTTTTGGGAATTTATCTTCATCAAATGTTTCCCTGTGGATAGCTTGTTGTAATAATGGTGTGTTTGTGCTCTTGTTGTTTTTAGTCAACATAAAAGGAGAGCGGTAGGAAGAGAGCGAGGCAGAGAGTTCTAAAGGAAGAGAAAGACATTTTAGCACATCGTAAATTCTGTTATCTACATTTCTCTTCTTACACAGCATCCATGAAAATAAGCTTTTATTTTTGTGGCAAGTTCTAAAAAAGCTTTACCATAAAACACCAGAATTACATTTTTGGATTTTATGCTACTCTTTCTCTATTTCTCCCGCGCTCTCTTTTAGAACCGATGTGAACAAACTTATCTTTATTTTTGTGCAGTAAATGTAAACAACAACGTGCTTATGTAGTTGTGACTTTGGAAAATTAAATTTTCTCATTACTTGTGACTGAGAGAGAGAGTCACATGCTGCTGGGATGCTGGGAGGTATTTCTATTGCGTTGCAACTTTGTATTTTTAGTACAAGCATATTTATATTTACAAGAAGGCCTTTAGTTTATATTTCAAGTTAAGACAGAGAAATAAACATTTCATTAAAAATTCAAATAAAATATTAATTATAAAATTTATATAGCTTTAGTGAGTTTAAAAGAGTAAACATATTTCAATTTGTCATAATTCTCACTCAAATTTACATACACACTTCCAAGTTCTCTCTCATATTCAGAGAGAGTTTAACAATTCCACACATTATTTTACAAAGAATTCGTTTAGTCTTCCTCGGAATACTGAATGACGAGGTGAGGCTTGTTATTGTTACCGGCAGCTGATGCGAGCAGTCCAATATTCAGGATTCGTAAGAAATTAATTGCACATTCCTCCATTCAAAAAAAAAAAAATATATTTATATGTCAAGGAGTGAATATGGGACAGTTCTCTGGAATATATTCAAATATTAAAACAAAAAAATTAAAATTCTATACTAATATTTAACATTTCAAATGAATAATTATAAAATCATATAAATTTTTAGGAAAGTAGGCATCGTTAGATAAAACACATGTTTCAATTTTCTTTTTTATACCCTCAGTCATATGGCTACAGAGGGCACATTTGATGCGACCAACACGTGTCTCATCAAAATGATGGTTTAGACCCTAAGTCACTTCGGACCAAATCCATTCCAGAACATTTGGAATCGATCTAGAGGTGTCCGATGTCTGTCTGTGTGTCTCAAAGACACCCATTACAATTTATCCCTCAAATATTATATTCTTCTATTCATTTGTACGTTTCTCAAAGGGAGTATTCGATTTGGCCCAAACTTAGTACATCGTAATATTTTTATCAAACTTAGATCGAGTTCGGAGATGGGTAATATCGCTCCACTTCCTCCCCCACAAAAGGTTAAAATTTTAACAGAAAATTATTTATCTAATAGAACAAGAAAATATCATTCAATTTTTTTTTAAACTTTGCAAATCTCAATATTCAGTTCTATGCCAGGTGCGAAAATGGACAATATTGGCTCACTCCACCAAGTACCAACATCCCAAAGGGTAAAAATTGTATAAAATATCAATTAAAAGTCTGATTGTCTTCATATTTCTCACATCTCAATATTTCTACTAAAACAAGATCTGGTATCACGATGGGATATATCGATCTAGTCCTTTTGGTATTTCCCACACAACGGGTCAAAATTTTGAATAATTATATCTCTCACAAAATGCCAAATAAGCATCTGATTCACTCTAAATTTCATACATTCTAATATTCCATGATATCTCAGGCATATTTCAAGTTTTATAAAAATGATCATATGTCTCATAAAATATAAAGTGGTCGGTATAGCCCACATCAGGCAGTTTGTAATATCCATATTAAGCTTATGTCAGGCTCATGTCCATTGCTTCGGAACATTTACAAAAAAGTTCAACATTATCATAAGATATGGCTAAGGGTATACATATATCGGCAAAACTAACTGATACTTTTTAACCTCTTTAAAAAAATAAAAACAATAAAACAAAGTTGTAATTGGATCTATGAGGCCTATAAATTTTGAGAATTAAGGACATGGAGTCTTCAATAGGCTGAACATGTTTCTTATTAATTGGAAAATAACTGACAAGGCAAAAAAGAGACAAAAATAAAAATATACAACTTAATAATAATAATGATAGTTGAATTTTTGGTTACCTCTGAGCGATAAAACTAACTTATCCTCTTTGGACTAAAGAAATTAGTAGGGAAAGGTTCGAAGTGGAAAGGAGGATATTGTTAATTTCTATACGACTAAATATAAATTAATTTGAAATGAATTTGACAGATAAGGATCAATTTTAAGCAAAATGCAAGGTGGGATAAAAAAACAAAGTCAAACGCCATAATTTTTACATTTTTTTTTTAATTTGAATTAAAATAAAGGAAAAATGTCAACAAAAAAGCCTAAAATTTTAGAATAAGTTAGGTTTGTTCGATTTGGTCACCCATGGCACGAATTACGGCCTTCAAACGGCCAACGAAACCGTCACACACTGCCCGATTGTTGTTCTGCGTTATTTCGGCCCATTCCCGGCGAAGAGCTTGCTTGAGGTGATCGCCACTTTGGTATTTTTTAGTGCCAACCTTGCTTTCCAAAATACTCCACACTCAATGTTCCAACGGATTGTTATCCGGAGATTTTGGTGGCCATTGTGCGCTCGAAATGAAGCGATGAACCTCATTTTGTAACCATTCTTGGTTGGCGCGTGCTGAGTGCAATGGTGCTAAGTTCATCCTGTTGGAATGTCCAAGGTCTGCGGCCAAAATGTTTGCATGCCCAAGGCTTTAATATTCCCCCAGAATATTTTCGGGATAATATTCGGCATTTATTCTGATGTCACGGTCGATTAATACGAGCGGAGAGCGACCATCGGCTGTTATGGCGGTCCTCACCCTCACCATGGGCGGCGCTTTAGTTCTGGTGGCCAACCGAAGGTGCACATTTTCAACTGACCTCTTTGACAAGTAAACACGATCATTTTGGTTGTTTACAAACTGCTGGACAACGAATGTTTTCCCATCGGATAAAATCAAATTCGGCAGTTCACCATTTTCGGCCAAGCGAAGCAACTCGTTAGCTCTTTTGAGTCTATTTTCTTTCTGTAGAGGTGTAAGTTCTTGCACTTTTTGGAATTTCAATCTCTTTTAGCCCGAGCTCATTTTTCAATATTTGCCGAATGGAATATTGCGATATGTTCAGCTCACGAGCCATTTTTCGGCCACTGCGAAGCGGGTTTCGATCAAGTCGCTTCTTTACTTTTCGAACCATTTCTGCTGATATTGCTGTTTTCTTCCCTCCACTTCCTTGATGTCGGGCTACGCTAGGAATGTGATGGTAACGAGCGATGGTACGAGACCCAAAAGATTTATTCACATTTGAATGCTGGAGTGCTCTAACGATAGCCACTTGCGGTATTCAAGCCAAATATAAAGAAATCACACTATCACGATTGAATTTCGTCACGAATAACTTTTTTTTCTGAAAAATTCTCACCAAAATGCCTTTGTGCGTTTGTAAAAAATTTAATGAGCTGTCACTGGAATAATTTTAAAAGCTGTCGGACGAACCTATGTCTATGGAGGTTCACGCTTTCGTATAGCCCCTATTTATCCTTTGAGCGATATTTTTCGACAGATTTTTATACCCTACACCACAAGGTGGTCAGGGTATTATGTCTTTTTGCATTTGTTTGTAACAGGCAAAAGGAAACGAGATAGTTCCTTTTAATGGTCTGCATAGAATCACATTCTGATTCGATTTATGCATGTCCGTCCGTCCGTCCGTCTATCTTTGTATTTTTGTAAACAAAGTACAATTCGCATTCACTGTCCTATCGAGATGAAATTTTGCACAAATCATTTGTTTGGTTCGAGGACGAACCTATTGAAATTTGAGATAATCGGTAAAAATTTAGATATAGCTCCCATATATATATTCGTCTGATTTGCTTTTATTGTGCACCAGACGTGTAATATCAGCCCGAATAGTATGGAATTTTGCACATACGACCAAATTAAGCCTGAAAATAATTATGCGAAATAATTTGAACGAAATCGGTTCAGATATACCTATATCTCCCATATATATTGTTCATCCGATTTGTTATTTTTGTCCTCCGCAGCCGTAATATGCACCCTGTAGCAACAGTATTTGGGGAAATATATCAAATGCAGCTCAGAAATACCTTTGCTAAATTTTATCGAGATCGGTTCAGATTTGGATATATCTTCCATATATAACTTCGTCCGATTTACTTTTTATTGTACATCAAACGTCTAATATTTGCCCAAATGGGGCAAATGTCGGCACGTCGGCACATGTGACCGAATTGAGTCTAGAAGCTAGTATGTCAAATTTGGTGAAGATCGGTTCAGGTATAGCTATAGCTCCCATATATATTGTTCATCCGATTTGTTATATTTGTTACCCACAGTCGTAATATGCGCTCCGTAACAACGATATTCAGGGAAATATATCAAATACAGCTCAGAAATATCTTTGCCAAATTTTCGATAAAATTCGGTTCAGATTTGGATATAGCTCCCAGATATATCTTTATCTGATTTCAAATTAATTTTGCATCAAATTGGCAATACAAATCCGAATTTAAAAGATACAGATGCTTCGGCATAGTGTGTCCTTTGGACTTTAAATTATAATAATAATCATGATTGAATTCTCCCATAAAAACTTTGAATTGTTATGCGGAGCTCTACTAAATTAGCAAAGTGGCGTAGGGTATCATAAAGTCGGCCCCACCCGACATTAAGAATTTCTTTACTGGTTTTTTATTTATTTATTTATGTATTTATTTTTTTTTTTTTGGGAAAATGTTCAAGTTCTTTCAAAATGGTGGAGGGTATTAGAAGCTCGGCACGGCCGAACTTGGCTGTTTTTTATTCTTGTTCAACTTCTATTGTCATAGTTTTTTATATTATAATGTGGTCCTTACCTTGCAACCGGGTCAGATTCGAACTAGTTATTTTTTACGCCATTATTATTCTCAATTTTAATACTGATTTCTTACCCTGTAAAAGTTGTTACCTTACAAAAATTCCCTACATTTATTCCTTTCATTCTGCAATATTTCGCAATGGAATAAATATTCCAAACACACTTCCAGCACTCACTAATATTTACCCATTATAAGCTATCCCTCAAATATAATATTCTTCTATTCATTGTATATTGCTCTATGCCGCACACACCCACACACAACTGCTGATGCTGCTGCTGCTGCCACAGCAGAACAATAATACCTCTTCATTCATTCATTTTTATTGACATTCAATGATCAATGAATAATTAAAATTGTAATGCAAACTATTGTAAACAACAATTCAACTATAATAATTTCCCATTTGAATCACAGACACCCTCACACACACACATTGTGATGTGTGTTCGTGTGTGTGTGCGAGTTTTTGCAACAATGTTAATTTGATGAAATTGTCAATACAGATATTGAATGTTGTTAAATTGATATTTTATAATTAATTCAGCAGCTACTCAATGGACTAGATGATATTGACATATTTGTTACAGATTGTTAGTGTTGTGATTTTTCTCTAAATGATTCGAATGGATGTGTTTTTTTTTTTGTTGCAGACAAAACAACGCTCACTGCTCGAATGCCAGGACATCAATCAAATATTGTATTTAATTAATTAAATGATGCATAGTTTTTGAGGCAGGCAAATGAATGAATGGATTTTAATACGGATTTTTTTCTTTAATATGCAGTGTTTTGACAAATATTGTACGGCATATTCCAGAATATGTGGAGGTCCAGAATATGATTAACATAGAAACGTATACATGGTGTGTTGGGGGTATTATAAGTTTCATTGGGCCAAAAAATGTGTAACGTTTCGAGGTATCGGTCCTAGACCCATTATGTTATGTATTGATCTGCCTATCTCGCCGGGGTGAGTCGATTATATTGAGATGTGCTTAGCTTGGTCAATGTTAAATTGTAATCACGCTACAAGTCGCAATTATGGCCCTATCCTCAAGAAATTTTTTATGGAGTCAGAATTATTGGGCGAGATGAAAGCAAAATATTTATGGGTTCAAATGAACCAAAACATAATTTCTTTCTTATTTTGTAGTAGATCTACTGTCCATACTTATAGACCAATCGACTTGGAATTTTGTACGGGATAAGCGTATATATCCGAGCAGAAGCCTTCCTATTTGAATGGTTATCTGATAATGTTTAGAGGGTGAAATGGACCTTAAATTTTGTGTTAAAAAATACCAATAACATAAAGTACAGCAGGACATATTTTTACTATTCTCACCAATTTACTACGGGCTTTGACAGAACAGGATAAAATAAAAAATGCATATGGCAATAAATCTGAAAATATTTTTATACCCTCATCAATATGGCAATAATGTGCATTATCAAAATAACGGTTTTAGACGCTAGGTCACTTTGGTCCAAATCCGTTTCTGACTGGCAAGTAAGACAGAAATTTTTTAAGGGTGTATCCGACTTGAACCATACTTGGTACATCCCAATGTTATTGTCAAACTTAGATCGAGTTCTGAGATGGGCAACATTGCTCCTCCACAAAAAGTCTAGATTTTGAAAAATATATGGTCCGAATTTGCTTCAATTTTGCAAATCCAAATATTGTCATCGGTTCTAGGTCAGGTGCGAAAATGGACAATATCGGTCCACTTTATCAAGTACCTCCCCCACAAAGGGTCAACATTTTGAATAAAGTCAAAATAAGAATAATTATCTTCAAATTAGAACATCACAAAATTTTTATCTTCCCAAGGTCTGGTATGAAGATGGAACATAAAGGTCCTTCTGGTACCTTCCCACAAAGGATCAACATTTTAAATATCCATGAAGCTCATAACATCCGATTCCATTGAGATTTGGCACATCTCAATATTTCTATCAATACAAGATCTGTTTTAAAGATGGTAGAGTTCAGAACATTCTTTCTGCTACATCCCTCAAAGGGTAAAAGTTTTGAATAACCAAAACGGTCATAAAATCTGAAATAAGCATAATGTTCTCCTAATATTTCACACATACCATTATTTCTACAAACACAATATCTGCTGTGAAGATGGGATATATCGGCCCACCCCTTCTGTTACCTCCCCCACAAAACCGATCTTAAGTCTAAGATAACAATGGGGAGATTAAAATTTGGACCCCTTGTGGGGGAGGCACAAGAATTGTAGGCCCATACCTATCATTTTCACACCAGAACTTGCATTAGTAAAGATATTGGGATATATGAACATTTATGATTATAATTATTCAAAATGTTGACCCGCCGTGGGGGAGGTAACATCAGATCTGGTGTTGATAGAAATATTGAGATGTGCTTAGCTTGATAATAATCGAATGCTCATGACGCGTTCTATGAGCAGCATGGTTTTTCAAAATATTGACCCATTTGTAGGAAAGGTACCAGAAGGGGTGGACAGACATTTTCAAATCAAATCTGTTGTTAATAAAAATATCCATATTTGTGAAATTTAAAGATACCTGTTGTGGGGGAGATATCAGAAAGAATGCACCGATTCTGGCCATCTCCCAACACGATCTAAGTTTGACAATTATATGGCGATATACCAAGTTAAGCTCAAATTGAGAGCTATCGTGCACACCAGCAAGACAGACGGACGGACACCCCTGCATCGACTCCAAATATCCTGAAACGAGTTTTGTCCAAAGAGACCAAAGGGTATAAAACCGTTATTATGATGCGGCACGTTTTGGTCGTATCCAAAGATATACACTTCTGTAGACATCTGTAGACATCAAGCTGAGGTAATAGGAAAGTATTAAAAATCCTCGCTGATGGCTACAATTATCAAACCAAAATAATTCTCGTATTGTTTTCAATAATATTGACCTCAAGATTGACATTAAAAAAAAACAGTAAGGAAAGGTCAAAATCGGTCGAGGCTGACTACATGATACCCTGCATAACTATATGATACCATGCGTATTTAGTAGAGCTTCCGTAACAAAAATGTTTATATTTGGAATTAATGTGAAGTAGATAGCAGATCACACCAACAATGTTCAAACAACATTGCCATTCGATAAGAATTATATAAAAAATACCTGATATCGGATAAAGATACAGGGTGCGATAAAAAACTGCAACAATGTCAAACGCAATCATTTTTACCTCTTTTTTAATTTTATTGAATGAAAGCAAAATATTTCGGAAATAGCAACAAATTTTAAAATAAGTTTAGATTTTTTCGAATTGGTCACCTCTGGCACGAATTATGGACTGACCGTAGAGCACACGCTGCCCGAATTTTGCTCTGCGGTATTATGGCCCATTTCCGGCGAGGTGCTTGCTTGAGGTGATCGACAATTTTGTATTTTTTAGTGCTAAACTTGCTTTCCAAAATACTCCAGACACAATAGTCCAACGGATTGGCAACCGAAGATTTTGGTGGCCATTGTGCGCTGGAAATGAAGCGAGGAACCTCATTTTGTAACCATTCTTGGGAGGCGCGTGTTGAGTGCAATGGTGCTGACGCCTATTGGAATGTCCAAGGTCTGCGGCCAAAATGTTTGCGTGCCAAGGCTTTGAAACACCCTCCAGAATATTTTCACGATAATATTCGGCATTTATTCTGATGTCACGGTCAATTAATGCGAGCGGAGAGCGACCATCGGCTGTTATGGCGGCCCACACCATCACCATGGCCTGCACTCGAGTTCTGGTAGCCAACCGAAGGTGCACATTTTCAGCTGACCTCTTTGGCAAGGAAACACTATCATTTTGTTTGTTTACAAACTACTGGACAATGAATGTTTTCTCATCGGAGACAGAGAAAACCAAATTTGGCAGTTCACCACTTTTGGCCAAGCAAAGCAACTCTTTAGCACTTTTGAATCTATTTTCTTTCTGTTGCGGTGTAAGTTCTTGTAGTTTCAATGGCATTGAATTTCCATTGCTTTACCCGGAGCTGGTTTTTCAATATTTGCCGAATGGAATATTGTGATATGTTCAGTTCACGAGCCATTTTTCGGCCACTGCGACGCGGAATTCGATCAAGTTGCTTCCTTACTTTTCGAACCATTTCTGCTGATGTTGCTGTTTTCTTCCGTCCACTACGCTACCAGTATCACGTTTACGAGCGATGTTTCGAGACACAAACGATTTATTCACATTTAAATGCTGGAGTGCTCAAACGATAGCCACTTGTGGTTTTCCAGCCAAATATAAAGAAATCACACTATCACGCTTGAATTCCATCACGTATAACTTCTTTTCTGGAAAATTCTCACCAAAATGCTTTAGTACACTTGTAAATAATATAATGAGCTGTCACTGTAATAATTTAAACAGCTGTCGGACGAATGGCTTAGAAATGACAGCAGTCTGAAGTTGGTTGCAGTTTTTTCATCTCACCCTGTTTATGGTTCAGGTTTACATCTCCTTTACTCCGTAATATGCTTTTACAGACAATGGCATTGAGTAGCAGTCTTTGACGAGTAATGATACAGAATTTAATATTATTTTAATACTCTCAACCTTTGACCTTTTCATTATCCTCCGCCACTGGTAATACTGTCAGATATAAAAACATTTTCCCAGAAAACCACACCGAATGGGCATGTGTTCTTTAAGATATCATTCTTGGAAACACCTTTCTCTGGTCAGCAAACCAATTACACCAAACCCTCTTTGTGGCTATCATTTTAATACTAATTTTTACGAACAATTCCTTGAAACTATACCAGCAAATACGTATCTTCAATATTTCCCACTTAAATTGGATATTTCCCAGGGACACACACACGCTTACACATTTTCACATAACCATTTTCTTCGGTGTACACAAAAGTTTAATAAATTGTTATGTGAATTCAATAAATTTACCAGATTTGTCCTCAAGGCGTTGGGAAAATATTTTGTTTATCTTGTTTTTGTTTTTTCTTTCCTTGTTGTTTAGTTGTTGTCTTTTTTATCTCCCTTGTTATCTTCTTATTTGCCTCCTTCGAAATTCGATGAAGAAGACGAAGTTGAGGAAGAAGAAGAAGAAAAAAAACTATTTTACCCCTAAAGGAGATCTCTGGAAGAAATTATATTTTATTTTGTGTGTTAAAAAGAAACTGTTATTTTGTTGTTGTTGTTATTGTTGTTTATTTTGTATACTTCCCCAAATACGGGTGCTACTGATGTAGCATGCTGCTCCTGCCGCTGTTGCAAAGAAACAAAATTTTTATAAAACTTTATTCGAAATAAAATAAACTCCACACTTAGCTTCGGGCAATGCAGATAATCGTCAGTTGTTTATCGTTTTGTATTGACACTCCATTTTGGGTTGTGAAGCTGCCGATGGCCATTTCAATATCGTTCATTAATAAATGTATATATTTTTTGAAGATTTCTGTTTAGTTAAAGACTATTTTTTGTAAGAGGACATCGAAATTAGGAAAAATATATTACTGTGTAGCTGGTGAGGTACACAGGTCTACCGATGTCAACTATACTTCTCTTAAGGTCACCTTTTTTTAAAACTGTGAGCAGGTCACTTCCCAGCTTAAGTCTTCAATTATAAGAAACACTTGGACCATTCTTTATTACATTAAATATCCTTGCCTGCCTCAGGAAAATCTTAAAAGTTTGTTGGAAAAAAATGGTCAGAAAGCTTTTTAAATAACATCAGACTCACGGTTTTTAAAAGGGAGTCAATTTTCTAAGGAATTATTTTTGGCTATAGAAGAGAAGACCTTACCAAATCCACAAAATATTGCCAAGTTTAGGCTTTTATGATTTTTTAGCAGAAATTTCTTGAATACATATACATTCTCGAAGGTACTTGTCCTTAGAAAAAAATTCCTAAGAAATTAATTTTTGACACGGATATTTTTTTAAAAAAATATATGCTGTTGCAATTCTGTTCAGGAGAAATTTTTTGAATTCCGCCACATTTTTTGTAATTTCATCTCCTTTGGAAAACATGCCTAAAATTTCATTTTTGACAAGGAAGTTTCTTAAAAATCTCGATTTTTGGCAGTAATTCTTACAGCCTTTTTTAAAAAAAGGATTTTTCTAAGGATGTCCTTGAAAATTTTTTCTTAAAAAAATTTTTTTACTTTTGCTTGGGATGATGTTGAAGAAGATTCTGAACTCCATATTTAGGATGCCTTTTAAAGAGATCTATTTTTTAATTACACTATTTGTTGTCCAGGATTCGTTTAAAAGTCCACCATTCTGGAATAGGAAGTCTAAATAGAGATTAAAAATCAAGATTTTTGGTCTGGACGTACTTTTAAATGTTCCGATTTTTTTTGAAATTCTGAAAATTTTTTATTCTACCGTTTTTTTAATTCTAACTTTTTTGTCGTTACAATTTTGTTCTTTACTTGCCGAGAAAGTCCTTTTTTTTCGATCCGGAAGTCCTCGAAAATATTTTCTTGTTCAGAATGTCCTACAGAAGCTTTTGTAATAACCAATTGTTAGTCATTTGTTTAAAAAATAAATTCTCCATTTTTAGTCAGGATGTCATTGAAAATGTTTTCTTAATAAAAATATATTTTTGATCAGGTTTTCATAGAAGCATATTTTCTAAAAAATTGCTATCTGCAGTTAGAAGGTCCTTGAAAAATTGTCTTGTCCTTTTAGATCTGTCTTTGCCAATGAATTCTTTAAACATTTACGACTTTGGGTCAGGATGTTCTTGTCTTTTAAAGCCCACGATCTCTGAAAAATTAGAAAAAAAATCCGGACTCTTTTAAGGACATTTTTTTGCCCAGGAAGACTTAAAATCCAGGATTTTGGGTCAGGAGGTCCTTGAAAATGTTTCATCAGGTATTCATGTTTCATAGAATATTTTCTAAAAAATTCAGATTCTTAGTCAGAAGGTTCTTTAAAATTTTTCTTGTACAGGATTTTCTTTTAGAACATTTTTGCCCATGAAGTCTTTAAAAGTTCACGATTTTGGGTTGGGAGGTTAATGAACATTTTTTTCTTGTTCAGAATTTCCTACAAAATATTTTTTAATTCCAAATTTTTGGTCAATTGTTCTAACAAGTTCTCGATTTTTTGTCAGAATGTCGTTGAACAACTTTTCTTTAAAAAAATCTCTATTTCTCGTCAGATTTTTATAAAAAAAAATTTTCTAAACATTTCCTAATAGTAGTCAGAAGGTCCATGAAAAATGTTTTTGTCCAGAAAATACTTTTAGGACGCTTTTTCTTGCCCAGGACGTTTTTTCTTTTGGGTCTGCAGAGCTTTTTTAATTCCCAATTTTTATTCATTTGAGTAAAAAAAGGTTTCAATTCTGGTCTGGATGTTTTTGAACAACTTTTCTTAAAAATGATCTCTATTTTCCTTCGGGTTTCCATAAAAGAATATAAAGTACCGATGTTTCCGAAATTTTAGAAGGTCCTTGAAAGATGTTCTGGTCCTGGATGTCCTTCTTCTTTTTTGCCAGAAAGTCTTTAAAAGTCCACGATTTTGGGTGAGGAAGTCCTTGATGAATTAAAAAAAAGATCAGTTTTTAGGACGTGTTTTTTGCCAAGGAAGTCTTTAAAAGTTTTGGGTCAGGACGTCCTAGAACATTTCTCTTGTTCAGTTTTTCAAATTCACAATTTTTGGTCATATGTATTAAACAAATTTCAATTCTCACTTAGGATGTCTTTGAACAAGATCTTTTGTCAGAAGGTCCTTGAAATATGTTTTTTTTTTTGCACGATATCCATTCGGGAGGTTTTTCTGCTAAGGATGTCCTTTTTGGATGTTTTTGTCTTTCCCTGGATTTTGGGCCAGGATTTCTTTGAAAATTTATTATTTGTTCAGATTGTAGGATATTGCTGTTTTAATTCCGAATTCTTGGACATTTATATTAAAAAAATCTTCAATTTCTTCAGGAAGTCTTTTAAAGTCCACGATTTTGCTTCAGAAGGACCTTGTCTTACAAAAACTTCTTTAATTCCTAAATTTTGGACATTTTGCTAAAAAATCCCCGATTTTTGGTCAGGATATCCTTGAACAACTTTTCTTTCAAACGTTGCTATTTTCCATCAGATTTTCATAAAAGAATATTTTTTTAATTTCCTATTTGTAGCCAAAAGTCCTTGAAGAACGTTCAGCAAGACTTAGTCCACAATTATGGTTAGGAGGTCTTGACATTTTTTTTTTTTTTTTGGGTTCAGAATGTCTTACAAAAATTTTTTTAATTCACAAGTTTTAGCCATTTGTTTTAAAAATGTTTCGATTTTTTTGTCAGGATGTCCTTGAAAAACTTTTCTTTAAAAAGATCTCTATTTTAAGGTTTTCATAAAAAATATTTTCTAAAAATTTCTGAATAGTAGTCAGAAGGTGCTTGTCCAAAATGTGCTTGAAAAAGGTTTTCTTGAATCAATTCCATATATTTTATCCAGACGTCATTAAAAAGATTTTGAAAAAATTGTCTTTGAAAACTGCCCTATTTTTGAAGAAGTTAGGAGGCACCATCAAAAATCCTAGATTATTGAATTGACAACATTATAAGAATTGTTATTTCAAATTCATGAATTGGTGTCTGCAGATCAATTTTCCATTTTGCTTAAAATTCAAGAAATATTCTTAAAATCTCCTTTCTTCCAATGGAAACCTTGTAATAATTTCTTAAAAGCTGTGGTTTTGAGGGAGGCCTCTGAAAAAATGTTTTTAAACCATTCGTATTATTGGTCAGGACCTCAAAAAAATCTTCAAAGTTTCAGGGCTTTCAGCAGGTCGGATTAAAAGTTTCTTAAAAATTCCATGATTTTGACCAAGAGGTCCTCGGAAATGTTCATCAGTGCTCGATAAAATTCAAAATAAAACTCTCCTTTTTTGGTTTCTGGACATCCAACAAAAAAAAAAAAAAAAAAAAAAAAAAAAAAAATCAGAATTCCAGGGTTTCCAGAAGATCGAATTAATAACTTCTTAAAAATTCTATGAAATTTGTCTAAGAGGTTTATGAAAAGTTTCCTCGGTGCTCAATAAATCTAAAAGTAACATTCTCTGTTTTTTGGTTTGGAGGTGCAAGTTGTCCAGTATTTTTTATACTCGCCACCATAGTATGGGGGGTATATTAAGTTTGTCATTCCGTTTGTAACACATCAAAATATACACTTTAGGTCTCACGAAGCATATATGTTTTTGATCAGCATAAAATTTTATGTCGATTTAACAATGTCCGTCCATCTGTCCGTCTGTGGAAATCACTTTAGCTTCCGAACGAAATGAAGTAAGTTAATAAAAATTTACTCAAATGTGTATCATGTCTCCAGGACTTTTAGTATTGAAAATGGGCCACAACTTCGTATAGCCCCCATATAACGGTACCTCCCGATATGCGGTATTTTGATGATTTTAGCGACATTATTTACCGGAATTGTTTCAAAATTGGTATTTGAAGTTCGTAATGGATACTACAGCCTATGCCAGAAAATTGAAATTATGACAAAAGCTGCGCATGCGGTCCACGTCGTCGTGTGGACCTTAATATACGGCTACATTCGGCATTTTTAAGATTTCAACAGAATTTTTAATGGATTTTAATTTTTTGAAAATTGCCAAAGTTGTGGGTATTCAAAGTTCGACCTGGCCGAACTTATAGCTTATACAAAATGTCATCGCAAAAATTTTCTTTTAAAAATTCACTAAATAGGTAACTAAGAACATTTTTATGATTGTTTTTTGGCCAGGAAACGTATTTTTAAAACCCCGTCAAAATATCTTTACAATGGATTTCTTAAATAATACAGAATTGCTAAGAAGACCTTAAAACATATATAAATAATAACTTAACTTTTTTTGACCGAAATTACTTAAAAATATATTTTTTTGAAAATTTTTGACCATACCTTAATACAGAATTCAAGGCCTATAGTTCAAATTTTGAACCATGAATTCTTAAAAATTATTATTTTTGCAATTGTTCAAAGTTTGATAGAAATCAATGTCTAATGAAGACATTCTATCACCCATTCTTCATTTCCTTGTAATGTCCTTTCCAATAGTTATTTTCTTTTTATTTGTTTATTTGCAAATATTTTCAAATATTTATCACCATTTAATATTTGCCAAATGCAATAGAAATATTTTAACAAACAATTATTCTCCATCCATTACAATATCTCGTCGGACAGTTTCGAGTTCCCTCCAGTCGTTGCCCACTCCGGCTGTTCGGTTGTTTTGACTTCTCTAATGGCTCCTGTTGTAGGCACTAGGCAATGACAATGGTAAAGATGAAAGATAAAAGTGTAACTTATCTGGCAGACAATTTATTTTTATGTGCTAAAAACTCAATTAGAATTTAATAGCTATAAAAATATATTACGAAATATCGAAAAGAAGACGAAGAAGGAGAAGCTGAAGTAAAAGAATGTAGTTGAGAAAAATTACTTAAATTATGGAGGGAATCTCGTGCCAAGAAAACGTTGCCAATAGTCTATGACTATTTGAAATTTAAAAGTTTATATTGAGATACTGCAATAATTTGGAAAAGTTTAGAGCTCACACTTTAATTTAGTTAACTTTAATTATTTGAAATAAATTTTAGGGAGAAGATTATGTTAATTAGATTATTGGCTTTTTGTGAGTAATCAAAAAAAGTTGAAAATAGTCCCTAATTTTCCCAAATATTTCTAATATTTCCAAAAAAATAATATAAAATTCTTTTGGTACATTACCTACCACAAGTCTTGCATTTTAAATAATTTCAATGGAACAGAATTGCGGTTTAGAAAAATAATCAAAGACTTCCTTATCGAACAAATTGTCAATAATTTTCTGCACAAGAACAAAAGATTTTCAATTGTTGTAGAACTTTAAAAAAAAATTAAGGATCTCAAAATCTCTAAGGAACTCTAATGGGCAAAAAAATTTAATTTTTATAATCTGCAACACTACGGGTGAGATAAAAAATAATT
The DNA here is from genome assembly GCF_030504385.1 of Musca domestica. NCBI lineage: Eukaryota > Metazoa > Arthropoda > Insecta > Diptera > Muscidae > Musca > Musca domestica. Next base: position 6,750,886 of record NW_026712207.1, on the reverse strand, counting down.
TCTATTTTTTTTTAAATTTATTGAATAAAAGCAAAAAAGTCGGAAATAGCTTCAAATTTTAGAATAAGCTTAGATTTGTCCGAATTGGTCACCTTTGACATGAAACGGCCAATGAAATTGTCACACCCTGACCGAATGTTGCTCTGCGGTATTTTGGTCCATTTCCGGCTAAGCCCTTGTTTGAGGTGATCGACACTTTGGTATTTTTTAGTGCCAACCATGCATTCCAGATACAATAGTCCAACCAATTGGAATACGGAGATTTTGGTGGCCATTATGCGCTGAAAATGAAGCGAGGAACCTCATTTTGTAATAATTCTTGGGTGGCGTGCTGAGTCCTGTTGGAATGTCAAAAGCCTGCGGCTAAAATGTTCGGGTGCCAAAGGTTTTAATACACCCTCCAGAATATTTTCGCGATAGTATTTGGCATTTATTCTGATGCCACAGTCGATTGATACGAGCGGAAAGCGACCATCGGCTGTTATAGCGGGCCACACCATCACCATGGACGGCGCCAACCGAAGGTGCAAATTTTCAGCTGATATCTTTGGCAAGTAAACGCTTTCATTTCGTTCGATCGGGTTTCGATCAAGTCGCTTCTTTACTCTGCGAACCATTTCTGCTGATGTTTCTGTTTTCTTCTGTTTACTTCCTTGACGTCCGGCTACGCTACCAGTATCAATGTAAAGAGCAATGGTACGAGACGCAAAATCACATTTAAATGCTGGAGTGCTCTAACGGGTGTTAATTTGTAATCAAGCTACAGGTCGCAATTATGGACGGATTCTTACAAAATGGAAAATGGAGGTGGGGTAGGGTCAGAATAGGACCCTCTAGTTTTTGGAGATGATTGCAAAATGTTTAGGGGTTAAAATGGACCAAAAATTTTCTTGATTTTGCAGTTGCCCTATAGGTCACAATTATAAACCAATCGACGCGGAAGTTTATATGGAGTTAGAGTATAGGACTGGGCAGATGCCTACCAATTTGGGCGGCCGTCGGACAATATTTTAGAAAATAGGAAATTTTCCACTAAACCTTGAATATTTTTAATCCCAGCTAAATCACAAATACATTTAAATCGGATATATAGCAAAATAGGTAATATATATATGTAAAAGAATAGATCTTATTTATTCTGCTTATAAGTCAAGAACCGCTGGGCCGATTTTCACATATCCCACCAATTTGGAATGGTCTCTTGCCAAATCAGGATAAAATCTAAGAGAATCGAGGAAAAATATAGCAATAAAAAGGGAATATTTTTTGTTCCATTTTTTCAATTTTTATCGCATGCGATTTTTTCAATTTGACTTACAATTTTGAATTGTAAATTTTCTAAATTTTTACACCCCGCAAAACTACGTTTTGAGGGTATTATATAAATGTCGCAATTATCATTCGATCCTTACGAAATTTTGTATGGGATAGGGTTTGGCTCAGGGTCAGAATTGAAGCCTATTGTTCTTTAAATGTGCATTTAGGGGTTCAAATGGATTCAAAAATTTAAATTTTTCTAATTTTGTAGTCGCTCTATAGACCCCAATTTAAAACTAATTGACACGGAATTCCGCATTAGAGAAGAGTTAAGTACAGGGGCATTATTTTTGACATTATTTAAAAAAATACAAAAGAAATGGTATTTCCAAAATGGTTTTGGACATAAGGTCAAAGTGCCTTAACAATACATATTGTATTGTTGTAGGATATCACATGGTCGATCCCGCATGACTATAGACTTTGCTTACTTGTTTAAAAAAAAATTTTAAGGATTTTTTTTATAAATTTTCACAATTTTTCAAAGAAAAACAATTTTTAAATGGAGATTTTCAGATACTTCCTGGCAAAAATTGCGATTGTGTTTAAGAAAAATTGTCATGGATCTGCAGACAAAAATCGCGAATATTTAAAGTATAATTTTTAAAAACCCATCCGATCAATAATCGGGAATTTTTATAAATTTTTTTTAATGCCCTGCTGTGAAATTGTAGTGAATTTGTTAAATAAAATATTTAAAGACCCCTCAATTTTTAAAAATCAATTTAAAAAATAACGTTGCCCTGCCACGCATTTTGACCTAATATAGTGGATTTTTCAAAGAAATAATTTTTAAGGACTTTGAATTTTTAAGATAAATATTGAACAGACAATTTTTCAATGATATAAAAATAGCCAAAGACCTAATATTTGAATAAAAATCGTGGAAATTTTTGAAGACAAAATGTTGTCGATTAAAAAAAAAAATCCAAAGACCAAATAATAGTGATATTTATAAGAAAATTCTTCAGGATTACAGACTGAAATACTACATTTCTGAGGAGAAAGAACCGTGAATTTTTTAAAGAAAAAAATTAAAAATCGCAAATTTTTAATAATATTTAATTGAAGTTACTTTTTTTTAGTCGATATTTTTAAGAAACGTTTTCACGGATATCCTACCTAAAAATCGTTGATTTTGCAAATTATTTTTTTACAATATTAATCGTATTCTCTGTTGAAATTTTTTAAAAACTACTTGGACTAAAGTTAGCAAATCTAGCATTTTTTTAGGAATGTAAGATTTCCATAAAATTATGGTCAGTGTATTTTTAGGTATGTAAAGTGCTATATGATGAGGGTACATATCTGTCACTAAAACTCTATAATTCTTATAACACTAAAAACCGAATACGTCCAGAATATCCAAAATTTCTATATTAAACATTTCAAAAAAAAAAAAAAAAAAATTGCATAATATTGTAGTCTACATTTAAATAATTTTGAATATGTATCTAATCGACCTCCTTGGTTTCCCCAAATGGTAAACTGTTAGAGTTAAAGTTCTAACTATTTTTCATACAATTTTTGAAGTAGGGACTGCCACCAGCCAGTCCTGTGTCTGGATTCTTGGTCTATGAAAATATGAAATAAAAAATTTTTCATTTGATATTTCTTTCCTTTATAAAAGTTTTCAATTCACATTTTCATAGAACAAGAATTGAGGCCGTGGTCTCACCTTGTCTTACTTATTGAAAAAATCGTTTTAACATTTCACATTATTGAAGTCTTATAGAAGTATTTTTGTTGAGGAACTGGTTGGCCAGATGCATTTTGTATTATTTTTTCACAATTTTTTCGGGAAAGCCTCCTGATATTCGGCTCTATAGCATTGACTGAACTGCCGTCATCTCAAAGAAATTTATCACAAAGACCACAAATATATATCTGCAAAATATTTATTATCAAACAGAAACAGACTGGCTCAACATTCGAACCCTCCGCCGAAAGGTTTTTCACACAATAACCGTTGTTGATTACAATCCGCCACACATGTTCTTCCCTTCGCTTTTACAGCTCGAACATCAATGTTATCAAGTAAATGCAATTTTGTCCTTTACCTCCCATTTTGCGTTACCATTTGACCAACAGCACTCCTCAAATCGTATAGCCCTTTTTCCTTTTTTTGGTCTTTTCTCTTTTTGTGGTTCTCAACAATCCCACTCTTTACATCTGTAAACATTTCAAAAATGCATCGAAAAATGTTGAACAAAATATTTATTTATTTTTCTTCATTTCAGGTTTTTTTTCTTCTGTTTTTGGGATGCCCGATCTTCCATTGAAAATAATGTTTATATTTCATACAAACATTAACATATACCACCGGTTTGGATATAAACCCCAACACTCTCCCACACATACAGACCATACGGGAAGTTGGAATGAATTTTTTGGTGGTTGGTTGTTTTACGGGGGGGGGGGGGGGGGGGGAGAACTAATGGCTTGTATCGGAATATTTGCATTGTAATTGCATTGAAGTAAGGTACATTTTTGTGACGGTTATAAGGGGCCTTTCAAAATATAATTTGTGAAAGGATTAAATATGTCAGTTTTTATAACCTACACCACAAGGTGGTCAGGGTATTATGTCTTTGTGCATTTGTTTGTAACAGGCAAAAGGAAACGAGATAGACCCATAGTTCCTTTTGATGATCTGCATAGAATCACATTCTGAGTCGATTTATGCATGTCCGTCCGTCCGTCTGTCCATGTATTTTTGTAAACAATGTACAGGTCGCATTTATTGCCCGATCAAGATGAAATTTTGCACAGATCCAAGGACGAACCCTATTGAAATTGGAAATAATCGGTCAAAATTTAGATATAGCTCCCATATATATCTTCGTACGATTTGCCTTTTATTGTGCACCAAACGTGTAATATCAGCCCGAATTGTATGGAATATACACCCAAATTAGGCCTAAAAATAAGTGTGCCAAATTTGAACGAAATCGGTTCATATATAGCTGTAGCTCCCATATATATTGTTCATCCGATTTGTTATTTTTGTCCTTCGCAGCCGTAATATGCACTCTGTTACAACAATATTTTTGGAAAATATATCAAATACAGCCCAGAAATACATGTGCAAATTTTATCGAGATCGGTTCAGATTTGGATATAGCTCCCATATATAACTTCGTCCGATTAACCTTATATTGTGCACCAAACGTCTAATATATGTCCAAATGGGATGGAATTTGGCACTTAGGACCGAATTTAGTCTAGAAGCTAGTGTGTCAAATTTGGTGAAGATCGGTTCAGATATAGCTATAGCTGCCATATATACTGTTCATCCCATTTGTTATATTTGATACCCACAGCCGTAATATGCACTCCGTAACAACGATATTCAGGGACATATATCAAATACAACTCAGAAATATCTTTGCGAAATTTTATGGAGATCGGTTCCGATTTGGATATAGCTCCCATATATATCTTTATCCGATTTCAAATTAATTGTACACCAAATGGACAATACAAGTCCGAATTTAAAAAGTACAAATGCTTCGGCATATTTAGTCCTTTGAACTTTAAATTATAATTTTAATCATAGCGTGTATGATTAAATTCTCCCATAAAAACTTTTAATTTAATACAGTGGTGTAGGGTATCATAAAGTCGGCCCCGCCCGACTTTAAGACTTTCTTTACTGGTTTAAGATAGAACAGATCAGATCCATTTTGCCAGGAGATTTTAAAAAATATATTTTTTGAATATCGCTATTACCGCTCTTGAGGTCCTTAAAAATTTAATTAAAAAATCGTCTTCGTTCCCTGATTTTTTAGCAGAAAGACTTGGTCAAAATACTATCGAAATATGGATAGATACGATTTTAGCCAAAAATATATTAAACATTTCCCGAATAGTTTTTATTTATACACGGTCTATACATTCAAGAAGCATTCTTGGCAAAGAAGATTTTCAAATGTTTTTTTAAAGTCCACTTTTTTGGTCAGAAATCCTTAAAAAAATATTTTAGCTAAAAAAACTTTTTCCTTAAAACACTGTAAAAAATTTTAAAACCTGGCCAAGTTTTGAAAAATATAAGGAAAAGGGCGAAACAATTAAATAAAAAATTAATTAAACCTTGGATAAGAAGTCCTTCAAAAAGTCGGAAAACACAATTCTTACTTTACAATTTTGTCTAAGAAATCTTAAAAACATTAAAGACAAGTTTAAAAGTAGGAATCGGTTTTTCCGACAGATGCATTATTTAAAAATATCTTGACTTCAAGTGTCATTATTCAAATTGTTGACGCTCTATGGAGAAGGTTCCGAATTAAAGAGCCAATATTGTCCATTTCGGATCGGACATAAATAAATATGATAGAAATATTTATAGACGCCGGGTTTGGACCATATTGGTTACTTATTTCATTTTATATGAGTTACGTGATCATTTTTCGAAGAGAAAATTTAATTTTATGCGAAATCCTAGATTCCATATTCATCTCAGGTTTCTGGTTGAGAGAAATATTTATATTTAATATTGACTCGTTTCGTTTCAAGTTATGACAGATGAAAGAATTGAAAATTGTTACCCTTTGTGGGTGAGGAACCAGGAGGGGTTTGCAGATATATATCATCTTCACAACAGATCTTTTGTTAGCAAAAATGTTTGTATGTTTGGAATTTGAAGAGAGTTAGATTCTTACTTCGCTTTCTTTGAGTGCTTTGTTACAGATCTTGTGTTGATGGAAAAATTAAGATGTACCAAGTCTGAATGAAATCGTTAGTAATGTTAGCTTCGAGTTTTATAAGATTCATGAATATTCAAAATTTTGACCCTTTGAGAGGGAGGTACTAGAAGGAGAGGACCGATGTATAACATTATCATAGCAGATCTTGTGTTTGAAGAAATAATGAAATGTGTGAAATATGAAGAGAACCGGATGATAATTTCTGATTCTATGGTCGTTTTGGTTATTCAAAATGTTGACCCTTTGGGGGAGGTATCAGATGAAATGGTCCGATCTCTACCATCTTTATAACAGATATTGTCTTGATGGGAAATACTTGGATGTACCATGTTTGAATTGAATCGGATATTAATTTGACGTTTTATGAGCTTCATGGATTTTCAAAAGTTTGACCCTTTATGTGGGAGGTACCAGAAAGAGTAGACCGATTTATTCCACCTTAACACCAAATCTTTTCTTTAATTATTGGGATGAGTGAAATTTAAAGACAATCAGATTCTTACATCACATTTTATAACCGTTATAAATATTAAAAATGTTGACTCCTTGTTGGGGAGGCACTTGATGGAGAGGACCGATATTATCTATTTTTTCACCTGACCTAAAACTGGCGCAAATATTAGGATTTGCAAAGTTGGAAAAAACTCGGATTATTGCTTCTCTTTCTGTGCAGAAAATACACATTTTTTTTTTTTGAAAATTTCGACATTTCGGCTTTCCATCTTTACACCAGACCTTGGTTTAATAAAATTATTTGGATGTGTGAGATTTTAAGACAATCGGACTGTTACAGCACATTTTGTAATTATTCAAAATGTTGTCCCTTTGTGGGGGAGGCACTTAATGGAGTGGATCGATTTGTTCATTTTCGCACCTGGCATGGAACTGATGGAAGTATTAGGATTTGCAAAGTTAGAGCAAAATCTGATCGTCCTTTCTCTTTCTTTGCAGAAAATATTTGTTGGAAAATGTCCACCTTTTGTGGGGAGGTACAAGAAGGAGTAGGCCGATATTGCCGATCTCCGAATTCAATCTTATTTTCATAATAATATCACGATGTACACGATGTACGGGTACTCCATCCGAGAATTATCGTGTGCAACAGCCTGCAGACAGTCTAAAATCGTTATTTCGACTAGGCACGTGTTGGCCGTATCAAATGATATATAACCTCTGTAGCCATATGACGGAGGGTATGATAACAATGACAGAAAAGGCGATGATGAAAAACAAAATTGCGGAGATCAATTTAAGTTGCCAGAAGGCAAGTTCAAAGGGGATATATGAGAATTTCAGCATGAAAACTCCCCTAGCCTTAATCTAGAAAGAGTTTCATGTTTTTTTTTTTAGTTTTTGCCTTCAAAAACTAGCTTATTGTGAGATGGGTGACAATCTGAGTAGCTAAATATTATCAACTAAAAATGGTCCGTTTTCAGAAAAATTCACAATTCTGTAAAAAGTTTTTTGTACAGAATATTAGCTATTTTTTCTCAGAACATCCGTATAAAATCGAAATATATTATTTGGACAGCCCAATTTGTCGCTAGACAATCTTGAAAGAAATCTAAAAAAATTTCATTTTCCAGTAAAATGCGATTTTGATCCAAATGTTACCATGATTCTGTAAAAAGTTGTAAAGAACTATTGGCAATTTTTTCTCATAACAATCGAATAAAAAATCGAGATTTATAAATCCGGACAGTCCGATTTTCGCCAGATAATCTTGAAAAAAAAAAAAAAAACAAAGAAAAGGTCCATTTCCAGAATAATTCTCGATTTATTTAACCAGACATACAAATTCTTCGCCAGATAATCTTGAAAAAAGGTCAATTTAGAGAAAAATTCATGATTCTTGTTAGATGTTACCCCGATTCTGTAAAAAGTTATAAAAAAATATTTGAAATGTTTTGTCAAAACAATTTATTAAAAAATCGACATTTATTTATCTGGAGAGACCTCAAAAAATATTTTTATACAATCCACTATCATTGGTCTGGAAGTCCTTGAAGACCTTGAAGACTTGAAGAATAGAAAAGAACATTTTTTCCAGAAAGGCCTTAAGAAACACATGGTATTTGCAAAGAAGTACTGCCAAGATATTCTTAAAGATTTTTCTTCTTGCAAAATGGTCAGGTTTAATCTTATTATTGTGGAGAACGATGGTAATGTTTACCAGGGGGTAATGTAGGGCCTAGTTTTTCCCTACATTACCTCCTGGTAAAAAGCCCTTAGACGGGAACTGATGAAGATTGGTGGCTCTTTCCGAAACCTAGGTATTCCCTGCCTTACGTACTATACGGTATCCCGAACAAACACGCCAACACTGTTCTATTCTTAAAGATTTTAGAACAGTATATCCACTTTTAATTGTTTACACCTTTGACCCTATTAATTTTTTTGGAGAAGATGACAAAATACACTTATGTCTTGCTTGGGTTAAGTCGATTAAGTTTTCGCACTCAACCAAGTCTTCTATAAACATTGCCAATTTTCAAGTTTGGAACATATTAAGCGGTCCTTTAGTTAATATTTTGAAAAATGTCTCATTTCATGTCTGAAAAAATTGGGTGTTCTCTTTGAAAACTATTGTGCTCATGTCCTTACTACAAACAGAGACAGGCGGACATCCTTGATCGACTAATCGACTAAAAATGATCTTAAATGGATTTCGTCGCACAAAATCGAGAATTACGAAATTATTACAAAAGGTAAATTTTGGATATATCCATTAAATATATCAGCTGAAGTCATAGGTTTAAGAAAATAAAAATATTTTTTTACAACTAAAAAAGTTTCCCTTTTATTTAAATCCAATTTGAGGCCCCAACTCCACCATCCATTTGCCTATTTACTTACCGTCCAAAACTGCAACACCAAAGTAGTTAAACGAGAGCGGCCAATAACTAACCGAGTAGTCAGTAAAGCTTATATGCTCACTCGCACGCTCGCTCTGTCGCTCGCTAGTTGGCCGACTCATCCATTTGTACGGTTGATTGTTACTCTTAAGCTTCTGGATATTTACAAGCTACAATTTCACCTCTACAAACTACCAATCTGAAAAGTAATTTTCAAAACTATTGGATGAGTTTGAATGTTGGCTATTGGCCATCGTTGGAGTGAGTCGAGTGGGTCGATAGGTGTTTTTCGAAACTAGTATTGTTTTGTGCGGAATAATGTAAACGAGCATTCAATAAAGATTTATGGCCAGATATTCTCATAAAATATACAATTTTATGGTGTTTCGTAGTGCCATTGATAAAGAACATTATTATCCTTGGAAAGTAACCGCTCACTGGCAAAGCAGAGACGATAGGGTTTTTTTTGCGAGTTACCGGTACGATTTGTGTTTGTTGGAATTTTTGGGGAAAATTAATGACAATATCAAATGTCGAACATGGAAAATTAACGTTTCTATGGAAATTTTTGGTCGGGACATGTTTATTATGGGTGTTGTTTAGGAAGAAAGGGGGGTGGGGGGTGGGGAGTATGGAGGACAAAATTCCATGGGTAAGGTTTTAGGGGAGTTTTTTTAAGTTGAAATAATTTCAATTTTTCTAATTCTTCTTCAATATTTGGTATTGTGTTTTATCTAGTTGTGGATACACGTGTTGTGGATTATTTATAAGATTCCTTGCCGGTGCTAGCTTTAAGTTTCCGACCAGATATGTTGCCAGACTGGACTCGAGGTGTATCTGTATTAATAAATACAGATACTGTATTAATAAAAGAGTAAAGTAGTTGACTGACCGACAGATTGACTTAAGGGTTCATCAATGATCAGACGAAACGTCGGAAGCTTGAATCTTGAAATTTTGGGTGAGGGTCACTCTTGGTCCAAAGGTCAGTTAAAGCTGGGTTTCTGAAATTTGTACTAGAACGGTACTAAAAGTATTAAAAGGTACTGAATATGGTACCCTTTGTATTTGAGGAAGCAGTAAAGCTAGAACTCTTAAATTTGTAACGAGGGTCACTGATGGAGTGAATGATAGATGTATCAAAGAGTTTCTGGAAATTCGTACAATTAGTGTACGAAAAGTACTGAATTGTACTACATTTTGTAAAACTTTCTATCATGAGAACGGTTAGAGCCAGAATCTTGGATTTGGAATGGGAAGGTTTTGGAAGAGCGGACTCCAGTACTAAATTTAGTGCAATTTGAATCTGGAGGAACGGATGGAGCTGAAATCCTGAAATTTGAAAATACCATTACTGGCGGAGTGTAGGATTTTGATATGAAACAAATTTGTACTTATGTGCACGAAAAGTACTAAATTTGGTACAATTTTGATTTGGGTGAACCCATGGAGCTGGAATTTTGAAATTTAGAAATAAGATTACTATTCCATTCTAGGACTGAGAAATTTAGGTAGTCTCGGCAATGGTACTAAATTTGGTACCATTTAAAATTTGGGAGACCTAATAGAGTTGGAATCCTGAAAATTGGAGAAAATACTATTGGAATGTAGGACTGATGTAGGTAGTTTTAGAAATTTGTAAGTAAACGGTACTAACTTTGGTACAATCTGGATTTGGGTGAAACAATAGAGCTGGTATCCGAAAAATTGAAAATAAGATTACCGTCGGAGTGTAGGACAGGGATATGTAGGTAGTTCTGGAAATTTATACATATACTAGCTGAACCCGGTGCGCTTCGCTACCCCTTTTGATTTTATATGCATTCAAAATTTTATTTACGAATATATGTTGGATAAAGAAAAACAAATTTAAAAATTAAAAAAAATATATATTGCACTAATTTAATGCGTTAATAAACAAAATCATTACAAAAGCAGTAACATGACATGCATACACGAAGGGTTTGTCCTTTGGATTTATTTATTTCATAGCAAATACCAAGCGTGCAGGAAACTGCAATTTTTTTAAGTAGAGTGGCATTTCTATTGCAATTAGTGAATTCGAGATAGCAACATACATCGCCGTAATAAGCGTATTTCTAATAAATTGTTGTGTTGTTTTTTAGTGTTAGCCTAAGACGTTGTGGGTCAATGGTTCTTATTAAAATCATATCCCAATCTGATCCGATTTAAATATAATTTTAAAAAAATTACTTTTACACCAAACTCCGCCACACCTTTCATATTTCATTGAAATTGGTGCGTCAAATAGGTGAAATCGGCCGAGAATATATATATGGGAGCTATATCCAAATCTTAACTAATTTCCAATTAATTTATCACATTTATTATTATAACCAAATTCCGCCACACATTCTGAATTTCATTGGAATCGGTCATATATATCGTGTTTGGTGCATAATATGTATGAAATCGGCCGAAATATATATGTTAGCTATATCCAAACCTCAACTGATTTCAATATAATTTGGCAATTTTTGCTAGTGCCAGATTTTGTCTCTCTCGTTTTGGGTGCATCAAATATGTGAAATCGGCTGAGTATATATATGGGAGCTATAATCACATCTGAGCGTATTTGAATATAATTTGTCAAATTTATTTTTGTACCAAATTTAGCCACTCATGCCGAATTTCGTTGGAATCGGAAATACGTATCGTGTTTTGTGCATCAAATATGTGAAATCGGCGGATATGGGAGCTATATCCAAATCTGAACCGATTTTAAAATAATTTGACTAATTTATTGTCTAATCAAAATCCCGTTACATATTCCAAATTTCTTTGGAATTGAACATACATATCGTGTATGGTGCATAAAATACATGAAATCGGTCGAAAATATACATGAGAGCTATATTCAAATCTGAACCGATTTCAATTTAATTTGACAAATTCATTTTGGCTCCCAATTCCGTTACTTATTTTAAATTTCATTACAATTGGAAATACATGTCGTGTTTGGTCCACCAAATACATGAAATCGGCCGAAAATGTATATGGGAGCTATATCCAAATCTGAACCGATTTCAATATAATTTGGGAAATCAATTTTTTAGATAAAATCTATCACACGATTCAAATTTCATTGAAATTGGGGATACATAGCGTGTTTGGTGCATCAAATGCTTGAAATCGGCCGAAAATATATATGGGAACTATATCCAAATCTGAATCGATTTCAGTATAATTTGACAAATTTATTTTCGGATTAAATCCCGTCACACATTCCAAATTTCATTGGAATCGAACATTCATGTTGTGTTTGAGCCATCAAATGAACGAAATCGGTCGAAAATATATATGGGAGCTATATCCAAATATGAACCGATTACAATATAATTAGGCAAACTTATTTTTGTTCCAAATTTCGTTACGTATTCCAAATTTGGAGACTGTATCTTCAACCAATCAATAGATATGTGCATATAAAATCTAAATTTTTGGGAGGTACCTCCGATTCTGATGCTATATCTCCAGTTCCAAGTGGAAATTCAAAAATGTATATAGCCGATGTTACTTTCAGGCGATGTTGCAGTATATATGGAAATTTTCAGGAAAATCTATTCAGCGGTTTTCGAGTCCATAAATTACAAACAAACAAACAAACATACAAACATTTTCCTCTTTTATAGATATAGAAGATGTACTTAAATGTACTAAATAAATTACTTTTTGTTTTTGAGCGAACCAACAGAGGTGGTACCCTTAAATTTAGAATTGGGATTACTGTGAAAGGGTAGAATTAGGGTATGTCGAAAGCTTTAGAGATTCATACCTAAGCGTACTAAATGACACTAAATTTGGTACAAATTGGAATTGTGAAGAACCAATGGAAAGTTGCAATGAGAGACACTCATGAAGTGTCTGGAGGACACTTAACTCATGGAGCTAAGAAGGTAAAGTCATTTCAAATAAGCATTCCCATCTTTGCATTTTCTGTAACTGACCTTGTCAAATTTTACTGCATAGAAAGCAAGTTCCCATCTCTGATTTGTGTATGTACAATGGATTTATAAATAAACTTTTTGACAATGAGATGTTGTTAAATTAATAATTTTGAAAAAAAAATGTAAAAATATGATTGCATGACTTTACCTTCTTAATTTTACCATGGATAAATGCTTCGGACTTTAAATTTAGGTAAAGTTCTAAAATGTTACTAAACCTCTAAAATTGTACCATTTGGTATTACGAAAACGGATAAGCCTAAAAACTTAAAATTTCTTATGAGAACCAGGATTGGAAAGTAAGTTTGACATATGAAGGTGGTTTTGGAAATATGTACTAAGTGTGTGAAGTGTACCAAATGTTACTAAATTTTGAAAAGTTTGGTTTAAAAGTTTTATATATAGTTTAGAATTCCAGTTAATAACAGGATAAAAATCCAAGAGAAACTTCTTTAGAAATACCAGAAAAAAAAAAACAAATAAAACAGAGAACAAGATCAAAATAAATTTACCGCAAAATCAGTTGACTATTTTCACCATTTTTTAAATTAAACAAAAACGGCAAAAGGGCACGAGTTTTTTGATGATTATGAAAGATGACATTCCATACTAAAATACAAAATTAAAATTTTAAAACCTTCTCGCTATAATTTACTACCTGAATTCGATGTTTCAATTTTAAAATAATAATTTTTGATGAAAAAAAACTAAATTATTGCTTTAAAAAAAAAGCAAAGACAAATTTTTCCTTCTTCTTGCGAAAAAGTGAAATATTTCTTAACTTTGCCACTGTGTAATTAAAAAACTAAACAACGTATGACTTTGAAATTTTCGGCACTGAAGCAGAATTTAGTGTTCTATAATAGTTTAAAAACATTTATTTCAAAACACGAATTTCATTTTTCAATTAATCTCCGTGTTTTGTGATTTCACCCCACTGTGCGACGTCAAGAAAAGGGACGGAAAAAAACAGCAACATCAGCAGAAATGGTTCGAAAAGTAAAGAAGCGACTTGATCGAAACCCGCGTCGCAGTGGCCGAAAAATGGCTCGTGAGCTGAACATATCGCAATATTCCATTCGGCAAGTATTGAAAAATGAGCTCGGGGTAAAGCCATTGAAATTCAAAAAAGGGCAAGAACTTACACCGCAACAGAAAGATAATAGACTCAAACGAGCTAAAAAGTTGCTTCGCTTGGCCGAAAGTGGTGAACTGCCGAATTAAGAATTTGATTCTCTTCGCTGAGAAAACATTCGTTTTCCAGCAGTTTGTAAACAAACAAACAAAATGATCGTGTTTACTTGCCAAGGAGGTCAGCTGAAAATGTGCACCCTCGGCTGGCCACCAGAACTCAAGAGCCGGCCAAGGTGATGGTGTGGGCCGCCATAACAGCCGATGGTCGATCTCTGCTCGTATTACTCGACCGTGGCATCAGAATAAATGCCGAATATTATCGCAAAAATATTCTGGAGGGTGTATTAAAGCCTTGGGCACGCAAACATATTGGACATTTCAACAGGACTCAGCACCATCGCACTCAGCACGCGCCACCCAAGAATGGCAATGGTTACAAAATGAGGTTCCTCGCCTTATTTCCAGCTCACAAAGGCCACCAAAATCTCCGGATACCAATCCGTTGGACTATTGTGTCTGGAGTATTTTGGAAAGCAAAGTTGGCACTAACAGATACCAAAGTGTCGATCACCTCAAGCAAGCGCTTCGCCGGGAATGGGACTAAATACCGCAGAGCAACATTCGGGCAGCGTGTGACGGTTTCATTGTCCGTTTGAAGGCCATAATTTATGCCAAAGGTGACCAATTCGAACAAATCTAAACTTATTATTTCCGACATTTTTTGCTTTCATTAAAAAAAAAATAAAAAAAATTGTGGCGTTTGACTTTGTAGCAGTTTTTATTCCCTCCACCTTGGAAAGTAACAGTAGAATACATTAACTCTGTCATTCCGGTTTGTCTTCTAATTGGTATTTTGGTCATAATGGATTCTAGCTCCGGTGGTGAAACATAGCATATATAGGTCCACGTTTTGTTACAGCCCCCATATAACGGTACCTCCCGATATTCGGTATTTTTATGAGTTTTGTCACATGTTTTCCCGAGTTTGTCTAAAAATTGATATTTGTGTGTCCTAATGGGTTCTAGCTCCGTTGGCGAAACATTGCATGTAAAGGTTAACGTTTTTGTATAGCCCCATATAACGGTGATCGAATAATATTTATTCAAAAACTGAAAAAATCCTGATTTTGCAGTTTCTCTACAGGTCGCTATTATAGACAAATCAAAGCGGAAGTAAGCATGGGGCTAGAGATTAGGGCTAGGCAGAAGCCTTCCAATTTTGATTGTCATCGGGTAATATTTAGTGGGTGAAACTGACCATAACATTTGTGTTAAATAAAAGTCAAATTTTCCATTAAACCGCGAATATTTTTAATCCCGGCGAAATCACAAATAGACGAACAGGTCAATTCTGATAATTACGTATATGCAGATAGTAAATACATCGGTTATATATAGCGAAAAATATACAATGTATATATACAAAGGAAGGGGATGTTAGTTAGAATGATTATATCTCAAGAATGGCTGGACCGATTTTGACATATTTTGTCAATTCAAAATGCCCTCTTGACATAAAAGTATAAAATCTGAAAAAAAATTCCAGAAAAATATGCCAATAATATTGTTAATATAGATTTTGTTGTATTTTTTTTTATTTTTTCAAAATTTTTATCGCATGCGATTTTTTAACTTGACTTTTAATATTGAAGTGTATATTTTGTAATATTTTTTCATATTATAACACAGGTTGGGGCTGTTATATACAGATTGCAATTATTATCCGATCCTCACGAAAATTGTGATAAGGGAAGGGTTAGTGGCCTCAGAAGGGCTAGGCCTATTGTTTTTAAAGAAGTCCGCAATACATTTAGGCGATGAAATGGATCAACAACTAAAAAGTTTCCTGATTTTGCAGCCGTTATAAAGGTCACACAAAAAAAAAAAAAAAAACCAAAGGACACGAAGTCTTGCATGAAGTTAGAGTTTAGGACAGCGGGTTTAATGGACCACTACTTTTGTGTGACAAAATACCAACCGAAACGTTAAAAATAACTTACACGCCATATCCAAAATACACAAAAAGGCAAACTTCTGGCTTTTTATGCTGATTTCGCTGACACAGATAGTC
This sequence comes from Musca domestica, assembly GCF_030504385.1. Taxonomy (NCBI): domain Eukaryota; kingdom Metazoa; phylum Arthropoda; class Insecta; order Diptera; family Muscidae; genus Musca; species Musca domestica. Next base: position 6,734,835 of record NW_026712207.1, on the reverse strand, counting down.
AAATATCGTAGACAAGCAAATCATACACATGTGTCTAAATTTGGAGATACAGAGGGGCCTCTTGCTTTTGGAGATGATTGCAAAGTATTTATTGGTTCAAATGAACCAAAAACAGAAACAATTTCCTGATTACACAATTGAAGCCAATCAACACGTCTGAGAAAAGAGTTAAGGGCAGGGAAGAATTCTAGCATTTTGGTTGTCCATTGGATTATACGTATTTACCGCAATAACTAACAGCACGACGGAGTGTGTAAATATTGGGTAAATGTCACTGGTCAAAAAGCTAAGGGTAGTATCTGGTCAGTGCTACGTGACATAGTTTTCAAAGCGAAATCTTCCAAAATGGATTTGGACATAAGGGGGGCTTCTAACATATTGTAGTGTTGTAGAGTATAACATGGTCGGCCCTGCACGACTATAGCCTTTGCTTACTTGTTTTCTTATCCACTTCTCCCAACTCGGTTTGTTACTTACCCCAAATAAGTCATTACTATTATTAATTGTAGGATGTATTTCCAAACAAATATTCGCCTTCATCGATTCCTTATTTAAATGTATCTTTCAAAACAAATGAATCACCCACATACATACATATACATACACACTAATTAAATCCATTAAGTAGGTGTGACCTTCTGTAGCAGTTTAAGTCTTGTAAAAGTACTTAATAGATAACATTGAGAAAAATTAAGCTTTACAAAATTGTATTTCGCATTGCAAAATGTTTTTTTTCCTGTGAAAGATGAATAATTTGTATGGCACACACACACACAAAGTCCTTATAAATATTTATGTATTTATGTGTAAACGTGTGTGTGTGTGTTGTGTGTTGTTTCCGTGTATCTTACATTTATTTTTCTGTGTTATTTTACATAATAAATTTAAATATGACATTTTGCATACATTTTTAAAAATGCAAGAATATAAAATGATTTCGGTTTTGTTTACGGGTGCTCCGGATGACGATGATGATGATGTGGACAACGACCATGATGTCGATGATGAAAATTCATCATCTCTGTATACCACAAATATCCACAATGTCCGTCCAACGCTCAATTTATCCTATTAAAATATTGATGATGCTTGTCGACATATCACAACTACAACAGGAAAGGCAACAGACGACAATTTTCACATGGCTCACTCATACATATGCAATGTGCGGCACTGTGTCAGCATCATCCTCATCATCATCAGTGTGCATTGCAACTGTACACGGGCAGCTGCAGTGGTAGCAATGGAAGCGGTGGTGGTGTGGGTTCCGGCTGCTGGTATTATTATAAAAATTTAATTGGCAGTCTGCTGGTGCGGTTATTAAAGAAATCTTTATGGTCAGTTGTTATCAACGGCTTGTTACCGTTTCGCTCTTCGGTGCAGATGTTAAGATTTATTACATTTATTTTTGTTAAGAATGGCTACAATTTGTCCTATCCCTACCCCCTCCCCCCCTCCGATTGTCACTTGGGGGATGTGGATGGACAAATGGAATAATATATCCTTTTTGAATGAAATCAGTTGCATTTTTCAAAGAAAACGAAAACGAAGAAAAAATCGCATCGTAAAACATTCGAATAGCATTTTGCAAAAAAGTTTTTTTGGTTTCGAGTATTGTCAACATTTTACACAATAATATTTTGTGTTTTTTTATTAATAGTTCGACAAATGAAAGAGGCGAAAAAAAGTGCAGAACTTTTGCATTGCAATGGCCATGTGATATATTTCCCAGATAGCATGTGTGTGTGTGTGTGCGCTCTGGGTGTTTACATGCCAATGACAATATTATGTGCCTGTTAGAGAAATAAACACAACCAAACAGACATAAATATATGAGCCGCAGAAGCCATACAACACACAAACACACACACACAGAGTAAGAAAATTGCAACAATATGGTCGGTAAGCCGTATTGAAAATAAATAAATGTAAGCACAAGAATGCTCACCGCATATTGGACGAATAACAGGGAATTTTTGGCTGTTTTTTTTTTTTTTTTTTGGAATGGAATGGTTTTATTGAATTTTGAATTCAATAATGTCGTTTTGATAAAAATAGAGAATATGGAATGATTTGAAACTCCGAAAACAGTAACCAATACTGTTTTTAAAATTCACTTCTGGTAATAATAAATATTTGAAAAATTAAATCAATGTTTAGTAAAGAAAAATTTTCTAGACACCTTGAGTCTTCCCAATATTTAAATAAAAAAATGTCATTTAAAGACCTCACGGTTTTTTTTTTTTTTTTAAAACTTAAAAACTCGATATTATTGCATCCAAAAAATCTATACCAAAAATTAAGATTATGCATTTCCCTGACATTCAATAATAATATTCAAGAGGTTCAGATAAAAATATAACCAGTAATGAAAAGTCAAAATTTGGGCGGGATCGACTATATAATTCCCCTCACCACTATGCATATGTAGTAGAGCTTCCTTCCTATTTTGGTTTCAGAAGTAACTAGTATACAGGAGGCATTTTTCAATTCTAAATCAATTTTCACTTAATTTTACGGAGATATTTTTATCTTTTTATACCCTACAACACTATGTGTTGGGGGTATTATAAGTTTGATTGTGCCAAAAATTATATAACACCTCGAAATATTGGTTTCTCACATAGGAAAGTGTATATGAATCTTCCTATCTCGCCGAGCTGATTCGATCGAGCTATGTATGTCCGACCGTCCATGTCCATGTTAATTTGTAATCAAGCTATATGTCGCAATTATGGTCCGATCCTCACGAAATTGAAAATGGAGGTGGGGTTAGGGTCAGAATAAAACCCTATTGTTGGAGATAATTGCAAAGTATTTAGCGGCTGAAATTTAGTCCATTTCAACCCCTAACAGAAAAATTTCTTGATTTTGCACATGTTCTGTAGGCCAAAATTATGAGCCAAACGACGCGGAAATTAACATGGAGTTAGAGTTTAGGACTAAGCAGAAGTCTATCAATTTGGGCGGCCATCGAAAAATATTAAGCGGGTAAAATACGACCAAACGTTTGTGTAAGGAAATAGGAAAATTTCCATTAAGCCGCGAATATTTTAAAACCCAGCCAAATCGCAAATACATTAAAAGGTCACTTCTTACCATTAAAGCGATGCTGATAGCCAAGAAATCGGATATATAGCATATTGGACGAATAACAGGGAATTTTTGGGTTGGTTTTCTGGAACGGAATGGTGTTATTGAATTCAGAATTCAATAATGTCGTTTTAATAAATATAGAGAAAATGGAATGATTTGAAGCTCGGAATTGAGACATGTAATTTTCTTGTAATTTTGAATAGCAAAGAAATTAGAATGATGCACATAACAAGTTAAAAATATCCGAGGGGTTTACAGATAGACAGATGTATACCCTCAGCCAATGTACGATTATTTAAAAATATATTTAGACTTCCGTTATGATTATGCAAATGTATAAGCCCCTTTGGAGTAGGTTCCGAAGGAATGGCCCAATATTGAGCATTTCGTATCGGACCTAAATAATTATGATACTAATATTGCAACGTACCAGGTTTGGACTACAGGGTTAGATAAAAACAAGTGAAACATGTAAGCAAAGGCTATAGTCGTGCGGGGCCGACTATTTGATAACCTACAACACTACAATATGTTAGAACCCCCCTTATGTCCAAATCCTTATTGGAAGATTTCGCTTTTGAAATTAGGATTTTGACTAGGGACATTTGCCCAACATTTATGCACTCCGTCGAGCTGTTAGTTGTTGTAGTCCATTTTACAGTTAAATATAATCCAATGGTCATCCAAAATGCTAGAATTCTTCCCTGTCCTTAACTCTTTTCTCAGACGTGTCGATTGGCTTCAATTGTGTGATCAGGAAATTGTTTCTGTTTTTGGTTCATTTGAACCAATAAATACTTTGCAATCATCTCCAAAAGCAAGAGGCCCCTCTGTATCTCCAAATTTAGACACATGTGTATGACTTGCTTGTCTACGATATTTGGCTATCTGCGTCAGCGAAATCAGCATAAAAAGCCAGAAGTTTATCTTTTTGTGTATTCTGGATATCGGGTGTAATTTATTTTTAACGTTTCGGTTGGTATGTTTTCACACAAAAGTAGTGGTCCATTAAACCCGCTGTCCTAAACTCTAACTTCATGAAAGACTTCGTGTCCTTTGGTTTTTTTTTTTTTTGATATTTATAACGGCTGCAAAATCAAGAAACTTTTTAGTTGTTGATCCATTTCATCGCCTAAATGTATTGCGGACTACTTTAAAGACAATAGGCCTAGCCCTTCTGCGGCTACTAACCCTTCTCTTATGACAATTTTCGTGAGGATCGGATAATAATTGCAACCTGTGTTATAATATGAAAAAATATTACAAAATATACACTTCAATATTAAAAGTCAAGTTAAAAAATCGCATGCGATAAAAAATATGAAAAAATAAAAAATATACAACAAAATCTATATTAACATCATTATTGGCATCTTTTTATACGATTTTTTTTTAAATTTTATAATTTTATGACAAGAGGGCATGCTGAATTGACAAAATTTGTCAAAATCAGTCCCGCCATTCTTGAGATATAAGCATTCTAGCTAACATCCCTTTTCTTTATATATACACATTGTATATATTTCGCTATATATATCCAATATATTTACTATCGGCATTTATATAACGGACAGAATTGACCTTTTCGTCTATTTGTGATTTGATGAAGATCCATATATACTTTCCTGTGTAGGTGTTACATAATTTTTGGCCCAATCAAACTTATAATTCCCCCAACACATAGTGTTGTAGGGTATAAAAATAAGTCGATAGAACCTAAAATATGACAGCTCGAAATATTGATACCCGACATAGGAAATTATATATGGATCTTTCTATCTCGCCGAGCTGAGTCGATCTAGCTATGTATGTTAGTACGTCCGCCTGTCAATGTTAATTTGTAATAAAGCTTCAGGTCGAAATTATAACCCGATTCTAACGAAATTGAATATTGGGGTGGGGTTAGAGTCAGACCAATTTTTTTTTTTTTTTTTTTGTATTGATGACTTCAAAATATTTTGGGGTTGAAATGGATTTATGTATGTTTGCTGTTGACCTTCAAGCCACAATCATAGACCAATCGACATAATTTTGCATGGCGTAAGAGTTTAGATTGTCAACTTTCATGTAAAAAATACGAAAATTAAAAACGCGATTTTTTAAATTCTGGTGAAACCACCCTCCACCACTTGGAACAAATTTGGAAATTTTCAAAAAAATAAAATTCGTTAAAAGTTCCGTTAAAATTTTAAAAATACCGAATATAGCCGCTATATTGGGGTCTATACGACATAGACCTACAAAGGCATTGTTTGTCATAAGCCATTACCATATTCAAATTCGAAACGTGAAATAATGTAGCTAAAATCATCAACATACTGTATATTGGGAGGTTATATCGAAACTATGCGAAGACCTGGACCTGCATAGACTACTCTCTTTCACAGACATCCATTACGAACTTCCACTACGCATCTCAAACAATTTTGGTGAGTATTGTACCTAAAATCGTCAACATACCGAATGTAGGGACGTACTGATATATGGGGCCTATACGAAGATCTGGACCTACATAGACAATTTTCTGTCAAAGACTGTAGTTCCCATTACGAACTCTAAATACGTAATATGAAACTACTCCGTCGAATAATGACGCTAAATCATCAAAATAACTAATATTGGGAGGTACCGTTATATGGGGGCTATACGATGACCCGGATCTGCATAGACAATTTTCTGTCTTAGGCTGTAGTGTCCATTTTGAACTTCAATTACCAAATTTGAAACAATTCCGGTGAATAATGTCGCTAAAATCATCAAAATACCCAATATAGGTAGGAACCGTTATATAAGAGCTATACGAAAACGTGGACCTACATAACCTGCCTACTGGCAAAATAAACACGAGTGCCAAATTGTAGCCTTCTATCTTAATTCGTTCGAAAGATAGCGTGATTACAACAGACAGACGGATAGACAGCCAGACAGATAGAGGGACGGGCATCTCTAAATCGATTTAGAATTTTACGCTGATCAAGAATATATATACTTTATTGGGTCTGACATGAATATCTCGAGGAGTTACAAACGAATGACAAAGTTAATATACCCTCCATAGTATTGTGGAGGGTATAAAAATGTCGGAAATAGCATCAAATTTAAGAATACATTTAGATTTGTTCAAATTGGTCACCTTTGGTCACCGAATTATGGCCTTCAACCGCCAATGAAACTGTCACATGCTGCCCGAATGTTACTCTGCGGTATTTTGGCCCATTCCGGCGAAGCGCTTGCTTGAGGTGATCGACACTTTGATATTTTTTAGTGCCAATCTAGCTTTTCAAAATACTCCAGACACAATAGTCCAACGGATTGGTATCTGGAGATTTTGTTGGCCATTATGCGCTGGAAATGAAGCGAGGAACCTTATTTTGTAACCATTCATGGTTGGCGCGTACTGAGTGCGATGGTGCTGAGTCCTGTTGGAATGTCCAAGGTCAATGGCTTTACCCCGAGCTCATTTTTCAATATTTGGAAAATAATGGAATGGAATATTGTGATATATTCAGCTTGATTTAGGCTAATACGACGCGGGTTTCGATCAAGTCACTTCTTTACTTTTCGAACTTTTATGCTGCTGTTGCTGTTTTCTTCCGTCCACATCCTTGACGTCGGGGTACGCTACCAGTATCACGGCAACGAGTGATGGTATGAGACACAAAAGATTTATTCACATTTAAATGTTGGAGTGCTCTAACGATAGTCACCTGTGATTTCCCTGTCAAATATAAAGAAATCACACTACCACGCTTGAATTCCATCACGAATAACTTTTTTTCTGATGTATTCACACCAAAATGATTTTGTACACTTGTAAACAATATAATGAGCTGTCACTGGAATAATTTTAGCAGCTGTCGGACGAGTGTCTTAGAAATGACAGCAGCCTGAAGTTGGTTGCAGTTTTTTTCATCACACCCTTTATATTCTTGATAAGCATAAAATTCTATGTCATGTCCGTCCGTCTATCCGTCTGTGGAAATCACTCTAGCTTCCGAACGGAATAAAGTATATTGAAAAAATTTTGCTCAAATGTTTATTATATCTGCAGGATTTTTGGTATTTTGTGATTTTTCGTTTCGGTATATTTGTGATTTAACCAACAATATTCGCCGGAAATGTTTCAAATTTGGTATTTGAAGTTCGTAATGGATAATACAGCTTAAGACATAAAATTGTCTGTGTTGGTCCACGTTTTCGTATAGCCCCCGTATAAGGTTACTTCAAGATATTCGGAACTTTGATGATTTTAGCGACATTATTCATTATTTTATTTTATTATAATTTTAATGTTTTTTATATTTTTTTTTCAAATTTCGGATTTGAATATTGTAATGGTTTATAACAAAAGTTGCCTATGCAGGTCCACGACGTCGTATAGACCCTAATAAAACTTTTACGATTTTAACAGAATTTTTAACGGATTTTATTTTTTTTTGAAAATTGCCAAATTTTTTCCAAATGGTGGAGGGTATTCAAAGATCGGCCCAGCCGAACTTGCAGCTTATTTACTTGTTTTTTTTTTTTTTTTTTTTTTTTAAATAATTCCTTTTCTATTATTTGTAATCGATCCATTCGTACGTATATTTGATGGCTTATACTAATGTCTTTATAGTATATGAGTCCGCTAAATCTTCGAAAACAATTTATCTCTCATTTGCTCCCAAAATGGTTTTCAAAACTAAAAATTGAATTAAACAATTCAGCATTTTGCACAGTAAAATATTCACCCCTTTTTCTCGCATATTTATAATTTCACACTTTATACTTTAGTTTGTTTCCCCATTCTGGCATTGTGGTTTTGATAGTAAGGAGCGTGAATAACATTTGAAGTGGTTTGCCTTTTCTTCGCTGTTTGCACTAGGTGTGGTTGATTGTCCCCCACCCTCGCCCAGTTACTGGGAGCTAATGCTGCATTCTTTGTTGAAAATCTAAAAATTCAAACTGACAAAGGCAGCTGTGCAGCACGACAGTAAAGTTGAAATAAAGTCTCACTGGTGGTGCAACCCGAGGACCATTGTGGTTATTTTTACTTAGTTTGTTGCTATTGTTTTGGTTTCATTACTGTGCCAGAGTCGGCGGCGATGGCGGCGTTGGTGGCGGTGGTACTTCTGTTTATTGGCTAAGCTATAATTCTAAGTTTGTGTTTTTGTTTGCTGCGTTGTTGTTGTTGTTTTTCTCTTCCGCCCTGAAAAGCAAACAAATAAACCAAGATTTTTTTGCTTTGCCGCATATTAAATATTGTTGGGTTGGTGGCGCACTTGTTTGCGACATTGTTTTATGGCCACTGCACTCCAAATGTAGTTCCATGAATTATAAATCTGAAGCTTTGAAGGTTTTTTTTTCGTAAGAGAACACTTTGTGCCATAAAGTACGCCAATTATGAAGTAATACGCTTAGTACTGTTGTTTTTCTTTTTTCTGTGTGTGCTCCTAGACTTTGATTTCATTTTGTAATTTTTTATTGCTGCCTGGGCATGCGTTACTGGGGAGTGGGGGTTTTGTATGTGGGCTCATTAGTATGCCTTATTGGTACTGGAGATATAATAGAATTATACACATTACATTGAACAAAATATTTTGTAATGGCATTTGACCCCAAGGAATTAGAAAGCTAAGGCCATTATATATCATTAGCAATGCTGAATGGCTGGGGGGTGGTGGGCCATAATGTATATCACAATTTTAAATATCAATTCAAATTTTCAAATGATGCGAAATAGATTTTGTCACGTTTCAATGATTTTTCGTTGTAATTGTTTTGCAGAAATTTCAGGGGGAATTGTTTAAAATGTTGGGGAAGGTAATGTTTTTATTCACATGCGTTGTATTTGATTGGTGTTTATTACGAAACTTTTGCTTTGTATTTTAATTTTCAAAAGAAAAAAATAAGCAAAGGCTATAGTCGTGCGGGGCCGACTATGTTATACCCTACAACACTACAATATGTTAGAAGCCCCCTTATGTCCAACTCCATATTGGAAGTTTTCGCTTTTGAAATTAGGATTTTGACTAGGGACATTTGCCCAATATTTATGCACTCCGTCGGGCTGTTAGTTGTTGTAGTCCATTTTACAGTTAAATATAATCCAATGGTCATCCAAAATGCTAGAATTCTTCCCTGTCCTTAACTCTCCTCACACAAAATAAGTGGTCTTCAGTACCCGTTGTCCTAAACTCTAACTTTATGCGAGATTTCGTGCCCTATGGTTTCTATTTGTGACCTTTATAACGGCTGCAAAATCAGGAAAATTTTTAGTTGTTGGTCAATTTCAACCCCTAATATATTGCGGACATCTTTGAAAACAATAGGCCTAGCCCTTCAGAGCCCAACCCTACGCTTGTGAAAATTTTCGTGAGGATCGGACGATATTTTCAATCCCTTAATAATACCCCAACCTGTGTTGTAAGGTGAAAAAAAGTCAAATTGAAAAAATCGCATGCGATAAAAAATATGAAAAAATAAAAATATGTCACAAAACACTACAAAATCTATATTAACAACATTATTGGCATATTTTTCTGCGATTTTTTTAGATTTTAAACTTTTTATGTCAAAAAGGCATTCCGAATTGACAAAATTTGTCAAAATCGGTCCAGCCATTCTTGAGATATAAGCATTCTAACTAACATCCCCTTCCTTGTATATACATATTGTATATATTTCGCTATATATAACCGATATATATACTATCGGCATCTACACAACGGTCAGGAATGACCTGTTCGTCTTTTTATAATTTCGCCGGGATTAAAATATTCACGGATTAATGGAAAATTTGATTTTTATTTAACACAAATGTTATGCTTTATTTCACTAAATATTACCCGATGACCACCAAAATTGGAAGGCTTCTGCCCAGCCCTCCACCTCGATTGGTCCATAATTGCGTCTTGTAGAGCAACTGCAAAATCAGGAAAGTTTTCAATTTTTGGTCCATTTCAACCCCTAAATATTATGCGATCATCTCCAAAGCAACATACTTCTATTCTGACCCTAGTCCCACCTCCATTCTAAAATTCCTGAAGATCGGGCCATAATTGCGACCTGTAGAGTGATTACAAATTAACATGGACAGACGGACGGACGGACGTATATAGCTAGATCGACTCCACTCGGCGAGATTGGAAGATCCATATATTCTTTCCTATGTGGGAAATCAATACTTCGAGGTGTTTTTGGCCCAATCAAACTTATAATACCCCCAACACGAAGTGTTGTAGGGTATAAAAATTGGACGCCATATTCTCTCAGCTCATTTTGAGTTCGAAAATGGCAATACCGTTCCACTATTCTTGGAATCTACAAGAAAACTACAATTACATTTTGGAACCCCAAAAAAAATTATTAGCTACAGGTCCACTAATTGGTATAGCCCCCATATAACGGCATCTCCCGTTTATCGGCATTTTCAAAGTTTCTGCCAAAATTTCCAACCGAACTAGATGAAACTTGACAATGACCTCTCCTACTCTTTTCTTTCCTATTTCTTCAGCCATATGGCTAGAGAGGGTATATATCATTTAATACGAACAAAACGTGCCTCATCGAAATAGCAGTTTTAGACGTTAGGTCTCTTTGGGCCAGATATGTTTCAAGACATTTAGAGTCATTCTAAGGAACCCTTCCGACCGTCCGATTTTTTTCTTTGCATTTGACACATCTCAATATATCTATTAGCATTAAATGAAGTGTATTACATATTTCAAACTTTTCGAAAATTATCAAGGGTCTTATACAAAGTGAAGGAAGTAGTCGACATAAAATTCAAATATGACATGTTTTAATATTTATATCAGAGTCAAATTCGTAATGGACAATATTATCCCACCCCCCTCCGAAATCTCTCCTATGAAGGGTCAACAGCATAAATAATCATAACTCAAGTTTAAATATATTTAAATAACCGAACATTGGTTGAGGGTATTCAGCTATCTACAATACAGACTGATTACATTTGAATTTGTATGCCCTCCACCACAGTATGGAAGGTATATTAAGTTTATCATTCCGTTTGTAACACTTCGAGTATACTTTTTAGATCCCACAAAGTATACGAAACGAAACTAAATAAATTAAGCAGAATAATAAAATTTTACTCAAATATATATTATGTCTGCAGGACTTTTGGTATTGAAAATGGGCCACGTTGGTCCATGTCTCAGTATAACCCCCATATAACGGTACCTCCCGATTTTCGATATTTTGATGATTTTAGCGACATTATTCATCGGAATTGCTTCAAATTTGGTATTTGAAGTTCCTAATGGATACTACATTCTAAAACAGAAAATTGTGTATGTAGGTCTACGACTTCATATAGCCACAATATATAAGTACCTCCCGATATTCGGTATTTTGATGATTTTTGCGACATAATTTACCAGAATTGTTTCAAATTTAGTAGTTGGAGTTTGTAAGAGATACCTCAGCCTATGACGGGAGATTGTCTGTGCAGGTCCACGTCTTCGTATAGCCCCCCCATATAACGGTACCTTCCTTTATTCGGTATTTTGATTATTTTATCGACATTATTCATGGGAATTTTTTGAAATTCGGTATTTGAAGTTCGTAATGGATACGGCAGCCTAATGCAGAAAATTGTCTGTTCAGCTCCACATTTTGTTATAGCCCCCATATAATAGTACCTCCCTATATTGATGATTTTAGCTACATTTTTCACCGAATTTTTTTTTCAAGTTTCGCTTTTGAATATTTTAATGGCTTATGACAAAAATTGCCCATGCAAGTCCACGTCGTCGACCCTCATATGACGGTTACATTTGATATTTTTAAGATTTTAACAGAATTTTTAACGGATTTAATTTTTTTCAAAATTTCCAAATTCGTTCCAAATGGTGGTGGCCTGCCGAACTTACAGCTATTTTACTTTTTTATGTTAAAATTATACTTCATTTCACCACCTACATATTAGCCGATCACCATCCAAAACCGTAGACCTCTGACCAGTTCTAAAATCTATATGCCCAAAACAAGAGGCCGTATTCTGATCCAAATCCTAACTCTATGTAAAATTGATGTAGCTGGATCGGCCTCGGACCAATAGTTCGAGGTGTTTCTTTTAGCCCAATCAGCTTGATAATACCATCAACATAGATATTAAAATATTAAAAATGTTCATGGACTACCAATAGAATTTTGCTGTATATTCTTTTTTTTACCTAAACCACAGGAAGATGCAAAAGGCAGCAGTGATACTTCCGTATCACTTAGCGATGTAAATAAGTTTTTACTTTGCAGCAAAAAATAACAATCAAATTAAATAATTCTGTGAAAGTTGTAGGTTAAAGAAGTTTTGCGTCCTTCGGGGCGTATACTTTATACAAAAAGTGCTGATATTCATCATACGCAGTGGCGTCATTAGAAATCAAGTGAAAAAGCAGTAAGTGTGCTATGGGATATGGCACTCATTGGGAACTTCAGATTCCAAAATTCAAAAATTTCCAGTGAAAAATATGATTCACATTATAAAACAAGTAAGCAAAGACAATAGTCGAGCGGACCCGATCATGTGATATCCTACAACAGTACAATATATTGGAAGCCCTCTTATGTCTACATTTATTTTGGAAGATTTCGTTATGAAGCCATAGAGCCCTGCCCAGATTTACGCACTCCGCCGTGTTGTTATATATTCGAAATAAATTCACGCGAAAGTTGTGATCTATTTTACAGCTAAATATAATCCTATGGGTATCCACAATGCTTAACATCTTCTCAGTCCTTAACTCTCCTCACGTAAAATTCAAAAAAATTTTAATTTTTTTGGTCTATTTGAACCCCTAAATCTACATCTCTATAACAATTCTGACACTAACCGTACCACCACGCAAATATTTCGTGAGGATCGGACGATAATTGCCACCTGTATAAAACAACCTTAACAAATAGTTTTGCGGAGTGTAAAAAATATTTTGAAAATTTACAATTCTAAATTGTAAGTCAAACTGAAAAATCTTATGGCATGCGAAAATATGACAAAAATTAAAAAAAAAATCACAAAAAATATGGGATTTTTATTGTCCTATTTTTACGCGATTTCCTTAGATTTTATCCTTTTCTGGCAAAATACCATTCCGAATTGATAGGAATTGTGAAAGTAAGTTCAGGGGTTCATGACTTATAAGCGGTATAACTAAGATTTATTTTTTTGCATGTATTGTAACTATTTGGCTATATATCCGATTTCTTGGCTATCAGCATCACTTTAATGGTCAGAAGTTACCTTTTAATGTATTTGTGATTTGGCTGGGACTAAATATATTCGCGGTTTAGTGGAAAATTTCGTATTTTCTTACATAAAAGTTATGGTTTATTTTACCCGCCAAACTTTGTCTGATGGCCGCCCAATTTGGTAGGCTTTTCCCTGTCCTAAATGCAAATATCCGCGTCGATTGGCTCCTAATTGTGGCATATGGTGCAATTGCAAAATCAGGAACATTTCCTGTTTTTGGTCAATTTCAACCCCTAAGTACTTTACAATCATCGACAAAAACAATAGTCTTCTATTCTGATCTTAACTTCACCTCCATTTTTAATTTTGTGAGAATCGGGCCATGATTGCGACCTGTAGCTTGATTACAAATTAACATGGACAGACGAACGGAATATACATAGCTAGATCGACTCAGTTCGACGATCAGTATTCATCAACGACGATCAATATTTCGAGGTGTTCCATAATTTTTGGCCCAATCAAACTTATAATACCCCTAAAACATAGCGTTGTAGGGCATAAATGGTGTGCTAGATTTCTTTACATACAATTATATGGACTCTATCCCAATTTCAACAGAAGGTTATAAGTTAAATCGACAGATTAAATACCTATTTCGAGGTATTGCAAACGATATCAAAATGTTGGGGGAATACAAAACCCCATTAGGGTTAGATTCTCCAATTTTGGCACAAAAAAATTAACAGATATTAGATATTTTAATGCTAAGGCAAATTTAATGTGTCTTCATTTTTAAGAGGCATTTTCCAGATCACATTATTCCAGTAATCCTTGCAATTGCAATTATTCCCAAGAAAATCATTTCGTCAAATCTTCGCATCAAAAATATCATAAAAATAATCGATTCAATCGCATTTACCTTTTATTTCAGCAATCAAATTTCAAACCCTTTTTAGGAACTCCAGCAGATTTCAGCACTCCTTTTTGGCCCTTTTTTAAGTATAGCATTTTTTTTTTTGTAAAAAAAAAAATTCAAGTTGAATCTGGAAGTTATGGCTTTCATTGTCATTCAATTTCCTTTTTGGATAAAATTTAATAACTCTATCTGCAAAAAATTGCCCCAAGACAAATATAACTTCGTATCAGTTGGAATATCTTTAAGGGTTCGTTTGTTGCAAAACGATACACAATAAAGTAATAATGCCGAATGTAATATCCAAAGGTACACAGAAATATTCTGTCTTTTGAAAATTCTCTACACCCTGTGTCGATAAAATCCATAATGAGTTTCCTCCGTTTGTTTTTTGTTTTTTTTTTTTTTTTTTCAAATCTATGACAATTTAGCCCTGCCACCTTTTGCAAGAAGGAAATTAGACCAAGTGAATTACGCACCCAGAGTCACAGCAGAAACAAACAATCAGTAACTTCAAAGACTGGACAATACAACAACAAAACGAAGAAGAAAAAAACAACAAAATTTCAATTACTGATAAAGCATGAGGAAGAAAAAAAAACACAGAAGAAGAAAACAAAGTAGAAGAGTAAATAGATTCAATAGAGTCAATTCGGCAAAAAAAAAAAATGAAAAGATATTCATTATTTTCATACTGAGCTTTGTGTTCAAAAGAGGAGGACGAAAAAAAAAAATAAATGAAAATTACGTTTTCCTACGAATTGTAATTTAAAGCAGAAGACAAATGACAAAGATAACCCAAAACAATCATTGATATTTTTGACTTTATTTATTTTTGTGTCATATTTGTTGTTGTTTTTGACTTCACAGTCGGCAAGGGCAAGAGATGCTTTGTTGTGTGTTTGTGTTCGAATCGAAAGATAATCGAAAAAAAATGCGATGCGATATGTTGCAATAAAATTTAAAGAGCGTCCTCCAATTAGTAGTAACTTTGTTGAGATAATAGATACAATGCCGATATTTATGAGAAAAATAGGATTTAAAGGGTACAACTATATCAGGATAGGTTGGGTTAAAGGACGCGCGGTTACCATATGGCACTCTCGGAGACCTATAGGTCCATTGTGTTCATCCTAAAAGAATGTTAAGAAAAGAGGAAAAATTGATTGGTAGAAGAGGTGAAGATAAAAGATAAAGTTGTAGAATGTGATCTACGCCTGAGGAGTTTGCCGTGTCGTCTTTAGCCACTTGAATCTTCTGGCTTATTGAAGGTTTACTATAGGGTCAGTGTTAGAACAAGAAGATAGGTCATGTGACATTAGTTCTCCCACTAGCCTGTGTCTCACATTAATGAGTGCTGGGCAGTGGCAGATCAAGTGTTCGACTGTCTCGATTTCTTCTTCATCTTGACAGATCCTACAGTAGTTGGTCCGTCCCTCACTCCATGCATTTCTGTGAACAAAATGCAGATCGCATTTATTATCCGATTGAGATGAAATTTTCCAAACAGTATTTGTTTGGCCGAAAAACCCCTATTGAAATTTAAATATATCTCCCATATATCTTCAATCGATTTCGGGTTATTGTGCACCAAATGGCCAATATTAGTCCAAATGACCTGTATTTCGGAACATCTCACCGAATTCATTCTAGAAGCATCAAATATGGAGAAAATCAGTTAAGATATAGCTATAGCTCCCATATATATGTGTTTCATCCGATTTGGGGTATTGGGGATTAGGGGTCCCTAACATGTGTAATATGCACTCCACAAGAATGATATTTGGTACAGGACATCAGATATCGCTCGAAAATACCTCAGTCAAATTTTATAGAGATCGGTTCAGATTAGGATATAGCTCCCATATATATCTTTACAGCCGAAATTAACGAAATTTTGACAACTAAGACTGAATTCAACTTAGAAACTAGTTCTTCAAATTTGGTTCGGTTCAGATATAGCTATAGCTCCCGTATATATATATATATTTTATCCGATTTGGGGTTTAAAGTCCCTCACATTCCAGAGCAATGATCTTTGGTACCAGATATCAGATACAGCTCTGAAATAAGTCTATCAAATTGTAACAAGATTGGTTCAGATTTGAATATAGCTCCCATATATATCCTCAACCGATTTCGGGTTAATTGTGCAGCAATTGCCCAATATCAGTTCAAAAAATCTGAATTTTAGTATATCCGACCGATTTCAGTCTAGAAGCAAGTACATGGAAATATAGCAATGGCTCGTATATATTTTTCATCCGATTTGGAGTCTAAGCGTCTCACATTCGTAATATGCATTCGACTACAATTATATTTGGAATCAGATATTTTATAGAGCTCTGAAACAGCTTTGCCAAATTTTATCGAGGACGGCTTAGATTTGGATATAGGTCTCATATATATCCTTAATCCTATTTCAGGTTTATTGTGCAACTAATGTCTAATATCAGCCCAGTGAATTTCGGGACGTATGAAGATATGAAGACAACAGGATACTTATTTCGGATTTTATAATCGTTTTGGTGGATTGATATTGTTCATTTTCGCACTTGACTGATACAACTATTAGGATTTGCAAAGTTGGAGTAAAATCGGATTATCCGTTTTGTTTCTGTCATTAAAATATTTTTTTTTTAATTTAGACCATTTGTGGGAGAGGTACCCGAAGGATTGGACTGATATTGTCCATCTCCCAACTCGATCTAAGTTTGATAAAAATATTAAGACGTTCTACGTTTGGACCAAATCGGAAATTCCCTTCTAGCATTATCGTTTGCACCTGCCATCCAGACGGATGGTCGTAAGCACGTCGCTAGATCGGTTCAAAATATCCTAAAACTGATTTGGTTCAAAGAGACCTACGGTCCAAAACCGTCATTTCGAAGAGGCACGTTTTGGCCGTATCAAATGATATATATAATGATATTTTGTGCTGGTTAAGAATATATATTTTGTGGTGTATAAAATTAATATTTCAATCCATACTATGGTCCAGACTATGAAAATTATCAGTCCACTTCTTTCTGTACCTTTCTCAGAAATTAATTAGTTCGTAATTATTATAACTCTCATAAAGATATAATTAATTTTTAATTTTCCCTAAGCGTAAAGGACGAAAGGAAATAAAGGATCTTTTCTGCTGGTATTTCCATTATGACATATGTTGAATTCGTTATAAGGTGCAGGAAGTAAACGTATTGGTACGAATTTATTTTAATTTCATTCGAAATCAATTATAAGTAAATCTATCCTTTAACATTCTTCATAAACGGAAATTTTTATACACTACAACACTATGTGTTGGGAGTATTATAAGTTTGATTGGACCAAAAATTATGTAAGACCTCGAAATATTGGTTTCCCACATAGGAAAGTATATATGGATCTTCCTATCTCGCCGAGCTGAGTCGATCTAGCTAAGCATGTCCGTCCATCCGTCTGTCCATGTTAATTTGTAATCACTATACAGGTCACAATTATGGCTCGATCTTCACGAAATTTAGAATATAGGTGGGGCTAGAACCAGAATAAAACC
The DNA here is from genome assembly GCF_030504385.1 of Musca domestica. Lineage (NCBI taxonomy): Eukaryota > Metazoa > Arthropoda > Insecta > Diptera > Muscidae > Musca > Musca domestica. Next base: position 6,717,087 of record NW_026712207.1, on the reverse strand, counting down.
CTATTGTTTTTGGAGATGATCGTAAAATATTTAGGGGTTGAAATGAACCAAAAACAGAAAAAATAATTGATTTTGCAGTTGCTCCATAGGCCACAATAATAGACCAATTGGAAATCGAAATTTTTCAGTTAGAGTTTAGGACTGGACAGAGGCGTACAAATTTTGATGGTAATCGGACCAAATTTAGGGGTTAAAATAGACCATAACTTTTTTATAAAAATACGAAATTTTCCACTAAACCGCGAATATTCTTTATCCTGGCGAAATTATAAATACACGGAAATGTCACTTCTGACCGTTACATTGATGCTCATATCCAAAATCTCGCATATATAGCAAAATATATACAATCTTATATATCAAAGAATGGAATGTTAATTAGATCGTTGATAAGTCAACAACCGCTGGACTGATTTTCACAATTCTCATCTATTCGAAATGGCCTCTTGACAGAAAAGGATAACATCAAAGAAAATCGCGTAAAAATATGCCAATAAAAAGGTTAATATTGTTTGTTAAATTGTTTGCAATTGTTGTCATATTTTTATCGCATGCGATTTTTTCAATTTGACTTACAATTTTGATTTGTAATTTTTTAAGGTTTTTTTTACACCCCCAACACTTTGTGTTGAAGGTATTGTATATAGGTTGCAATTATCGTCCGATCCTCACAAAATTTTCCGTGGAATAGAGTTAGGGTGAGAATTAAGGCCTATTGTTATGGAGATTTAAATTCATAGGTTTAAATGGACCAAATAAAACATTTTCCTGTAAGAAGAAAAAAGTCGAACATATTGGATGACCATTGGATTATATTAAGCTGTAAAATCGACCATGGCTATTGTGATTTTTTTTTCGAATACATAACAGCACGGCGCAGGGTAACATAAGGGTAACACCTTGGCAGGCCTCTATGACATTATTTCAATATCGAAATCTTCCAAAATGGATTTGGACACAAGGGGGCTTCTAACATATTGTAGTGTTGTAGGGTATCGCATGGTCGGCTCCGCACGACTGTAGCCTTTGCTTACTGTTTTGTAATATTTTCAACATAAATTGTTAACAATAAAACATTAACTATTTTTCATAAATCTCGCGCAATTGTCTTTTGTTTCTTGTGTCTTCTAATAATTAATGAAAGCCTCTGCATATCTAGGCGCTTTAACTGGATATCTCAAAAGTGCAAAATTCGGAAAAATTATAATAATAAATGAAGAGCAAACCGGAAAAGACTTAATATACTTTTATTTCTCAAATAGCAAAAAATTACGTATAGAACAGTGAGTCTCGATACCGATGATCTGCTTAATTTTATAAAAGGGCAGAAAAAGAAGAGAAATTAATGCCCGAGGATTTCATATATTCAGGTATTCATAGAAAGTGAAAAAATATTCTCTTAATTATGATCCTTGCGTACCATATCGAATTTTTAACCGCTAGGTGGATAGTTATATGTCACAAAAATGTAGTGTACTTCCAACGTCAAGTTCCACTATTTCTGTCATTTTTATACCCTACACCACATAGTGGTAAGGGTATTATGTCTTTGTGCATTTGTTTGTAACAGACAAAAGGAAACGAGATAGACCTATAGTTCCTTTTGATGATCTGCATAGAATCACATTCTGAGTCGATTTATGCATGTCCATCGGTCGGTCCGTCTGTCCATGTATTTTTGTGAACAAAGTACAATTCGCATAAATAACCCGATCCAGATGAAATTTTGCACAACTTATTTGTTTGGTCCAAGGACGAACCCTATTGAAATTGCAGATAATCGGTCAAAATTTATATATAGCTCCCATATATATCTTCGTCCTATTTGCCTTTTATTGTGCACCAAACGTGTAATGGCGCGAATAGTATGGAATTTAGCACATCCAGCCAAATTAGGCCTGAAAATAAGTATGCCAAATTTGATCGAAATCGGTTCAGATACAGCTATAGCTCCAATATATATAGCTCATCCGATTTGTTATTTTAGTCCTCCGCAGCCTTAATATGCCAACAATATTTGGGGAAATATATGAAATGCAGCTATGAGATACCTTTGGTAAATTTTATCGAAATCGGTTCAGATTTCAATATAGCTCCCATATAAAACTTCGTCCGATTTACCTTTTATTGTCCACCAAACGTCTAATACTTGCCCAAATACGATGGAATTTGGCACATGCGACCGAATTGAGTCTAGAAGCTAGTATGGCAAAGTTGGTGAAGATCGGTTCAGATATAGCTATAGCTCCCATATATATTGTTCATCCGATTTGTTGTACTTGTTACCCACAGCCGTAATATGCACTCCGTAATACCGATATTCAGGAAAATATATCAAATACAGCTCAGAAATATCTTTGCCAAATTTTATCGAGATCGGTTCAGATTTGGATATAGCTCCCATAAATATCTATATATGATTTTGCACCAAATGGGCAATAAAATTCCGAATTTAAAATATACAAATGCTCGCCCGGCTTTAGTTCTTTCTTTACTGGTTTCAGATTGAGACATTTCAAAATGCATTCAAACTTTTTAAATATTTCATATTTCCTAGTTAGATTATTCGCCTAACCTTTAAATCTGTTTCTCTTTTTTACCTGTGTCCTGCATACAAAATACTCTCTGTAATTAAGTTGCTTTCGTTACTTTTCAGTGTCTCCCACTTTGTTGTTGTTGTTGTTATTGTTTTTGTTTTTCACTGATTTATCATCTCTGAAGATTATTTTGTAATGACCTATTTGTCCATTGACTTGTATCACTCTGTTCGAGATTTTTAAGGAAAATTACTCTGCTCAGGATACACAAACAGTCAGTTGGTTAGTCAGTCAGTCAGTCACAGGGTTCATGTTCTAGTTCTAGTTGTCGTCGAATGTGTTTTTCCTTAGATGTGTTGGTGCTGCTACCTCTTCTTGTGTTTTTGTTGCTGCTGTTGTTGTTATTATAGTTTCGACGGCTATGCCATTCATCCGTCTGTTTTGCATTTCCTTTAACCTCATTGTGAATGGAATTGCTAACGCCATCCTTAATGGGAAGTGGGTTATTGACAGAATGTTTGAATGCTTGAAATAAGATTCGTGTCAGAGTGACGTAATGTTGCAATTACTAAAGTCACATGCAGATATCTGATTTCCTATTTTTCTGTTCGTTTTTTTTGTACTTTCTTTAAATTGCCAAACATCATCATCACCGTCGTCGTTGTCGTTGTCGTTTCCATCATCATCTGAGCTGAATAAGTGGAATGGAAAGTAGATGCAAAAAAATGAGTAACAAGTCTAACAAGGGAAATGGACCACATCATTAACCAAACAACTCTATTTGAATGAAAGTGCATTACCTAATTTATGTAGGATACATAAAGAAAGAGAGAGAGACAGAGAGAATGAAAGAGATTTGAAATTTTGAAGAGTACATATTTTAAGTAAACTTTTTTTGAAAAGTAGGAAATAAGTTAAAGGTTTCGTGTTCAAGACTTTAAATACACAATCCATATCTACAGGGTGAGATAAAAAAAACTGCAACAAAGTCAAACGCCATATTTTTTAAATTTTATTGAATGAAAGCAAGAAATTTCGAAAAAAAAGCATCAGATTTTAGAATGAGTTCAGATTTTTCGAATTGGTCACCTTTGGCACGAATTATGGCCTTCAAACGGCCAATGAAACCGTCACACGCTGACCGAATGTTGCTCTGCGGTATTTTGGCTCATTCCCAGCGGAGCGCTTGTTTGAGGTGATCGACACTTTGACATTTTTTAGTGCCAACCTTGCTTTCCAAAATACTCCAGGCACAAAAGCCTAACGGATTGGTATTCCGAGATTTTGGTGGCCATTGTGCTTTGGAAATTAAGCGAGGAACCTCATTTTGTAACCATTCTTGGGTGGCGCATGCTAAGTGCGATGGTGCTGAGTCCTGTTGAAATTTCCAAGGTCAGTGGTCAAAATATTTGCGTGCCCAAGGCTACAATACATCCTCCAGAATATTTTCGCGATAATATTCGCCATTTATTCTGATGGCACGGTCAATTAATATGAGCGGAGAGCGACCATCGGCTGTTATGGCGGCCCATGCCATCACCATGACCGGCGCTTGAGTTCTGGTGGCCGGCCAACCGAAGGTGCACATTTTCAGCTGACTTCTTCGGCAAGTTGACACGATCATTTTGTTTGTTAACAATCTGCTGGACAACGAATGTTTTCTCATCGGAGAAAACCAAATTCAGCAATTCACCACTTTCGGCCAAGCGAAGCAACTCTTTAGCTCTTTCGGGTCTATTTTTTTTCTGTGGCGGTGTAAGTTCTTGCACTTTTTGGAATTTCAATGGTTCATTTTTCAATATTTGCTGAATGGAATGTTGCGATACGTTCAGCTCATGAGCCCTTTTTCGGCCACTGCGACGCGGGTTTCGGCCAATTCGATTCTTTACTTTTCGAACCATTTCTGCTGATGTTGCTGTTTTCTTTTGTCCACTTCCTTGAGGTCGGGCAACGCTACCAGTATCTCGGTAACAAGCGATGGTAGGAGACACAAAAGATTTATTGACATTTCAATGCTTGAGTGCTCTAACGATCGCCACTTGAGGTTTTCCAGCCAAATATAAAGAAATTACCTCTATCACGCTTGAATTCCATCACGAATAACATTTTTTTTGTTTTGAAAATTCTCACCAAAATGATTTTGTTCGATTGTAATCAACATAATAAGCTGTCACTGGAATAATTTTAACAGCTGTCGGACGAGTGGCTTAGGAAGACAGCTGTCTGAAATTGATTGCAGTTTTTTAATCTCACCCTGTATTGCTTGAAGTTTGAAATTGGATATTGAGTTCGCTGTTCCAGTATATCCTAGTCCCATGAAGGTGTTATCTTTGTTGGTATCTGCGATTGAGGTATGGAGTCGGTTTTGGAAATGTGTGCTAAGTGTGTGAACTGTACCAAAAGGTACTAAATTTGGAATAGTTTGGTTTGGGTAAACGGGTGAAGCTGGAATTTTAAAAATTTTATTGAAGTCCCTGTTGGTGGTGAGTTTTTGATTAAGAGGCGGTTCTGAAAACGAGTACAACAAGTGCACGAAAAGTCCTAAATAGTACTATATTTGGTACAATTTACAACTGGGTGAATAGATAGTGTTTGAAATCTGAAATTTGGTACCAGGATCGCTGTTCATGTGTTGCCTGGACATGTGGAGGTAGTTTTGAAAATATGTATTATAATTGTTCGAATAGTATAAAATAGTGCTATACTTGGTAACAATTGGTAAAGGGTGAATGGATAGTGCTTGAAATCTGAAATTTGGTATTGTGGTAGCTGTTCTTGTGTCGCCTGGACATATGGAGGTGGTTTCGGAAATATGTACTATAATTGTACAAAAAGCACTGAATGGTACTGAATTTGGTATTGTATTGTATATCGTATTTACCTTATTTGAAATATAGCGGTGGTTTGGAAATGCGTCCTATATTTGTACGAAAAGTACTAAATGGTTCTAAATTTGGTATTGTATGAAGGGATGGAGGTGGAATCCCAAAATTTGATATTGGGATCTCTGTTGGCATCTGGAATCGATATGTGTAGGTGGTTTTGGATATTCGTCTTATATTCCTACGAAAAGTATTAATTGGTGCTAAATTTGGTATTGGGTGAATGAAATAAAACTGGATTCCAGAAATTTGATATGGAGATGGTAGGTTTGGGACGTTGTACTTTAATTGTTCGGAAAGTACTAAATTAGGAATTGGGGGTAGAAATAGAGCTAGAATCCCAAAATTCGATATTAATGTTTTTGTTGATATCTGGAATTGAGATATGGAGGTAGTTTTGGAAATGTGTACTCAAATTGTACGAAAAATACTAAATGGTACTAAATTTAATATTGGGTGAAAGGATATAGCTGCAATCTCAAAATTCAATATTAAGGTCTCTGTTGATAGCTCGAATTGAGATATGAAGATGGTTTTGGAAATCTGTACCATAATTGTTCCGGAAGTACTAAGTGGTACTAAATTGGGAATTGAAGGAAGAAATAGAGCTAGAACCCCAAAAATTGATATTGAGATCTCTGTTGGTATCTGAGTTTTGAGATATGGAGGTGGTTTCGGAAATGTGTACTTTAATTGTTCGAAAAGTACTAAATAGTACTATATTTGGTTATGTGTGAAACAATAGAGATAATATTCTATTATTTGATATTTAGATTACTGGTGGTATATGTGCTTAAGATTTGGCGGTGGTTCAGAAATGCGTCCTATACTTTTACGAAAATTACTAAATGGTACTAAATTTAGTGACGGGATATAGCTGAAATCCCAAAATTCAATGTTAAGGTCTCAGTTGATGTCTGAAATTGATATATGAAGGTGGTTTTAAAAATGTGTACCATAATTATTCGGAAAGTACTAAGCGGTACTAAATTTTGTATTGAGTGATGGAATAGAGCTGGAATCACGAAATGTGGTATTGAGGTCTCTGTTGATATCTGGTATTAATATAGGGAGGTGGCTTTGGAAATGTGCACTCTATTTTTTCGAAAAGTACTAAATGGTACCAAATTTGGTTTCGGGTAAAGGTAATATAACTGAAATCCTCAAATTTGATATTAAGGTCTCTGTTGGTATCTGGGATTGAGATTTGGCCGTAGGTATGGGAATGTGTTCTATAATTGTTACTGAGGGGTACTAAATTGGAAATTGGGGAAAAGGAGCTAGAATCCTGAAATTCGATATTAATGTCTCTGTTGATATCTGGAATTTTGATATGGAGGTGGTGTTGAAAATGTGTGCTATTATTGTACGAAAAGTACTTAATTGTACTAAATAGGGCATTGGATGAAAGAATAGAGTTGTTATCCCCAAAATTGATATTGAGGTCACTGTTGGTATATGGTGTTGAGATATGAGGTGGATGGAGGGAAATGTGTAATATAATTGTACGAAAAGTACTAAATGGTACTATATATTTGGAATTGGTAAAGGAATAGAGCTAGAATCGCGGAAATTGATATTCAGGTCTCTCTTGGTATCTGAGATTGATATATTGAGGTGATTGTGGAAACGTGTACTATAATTGCTCGGAAGGTACTAAGTGGTACAAATTGGGCATTGTGTGGAGGAATTGTGCTCGAATCCCGAAATTTCCTATTGAGGTCTTCGTTGGTATCTGAAATTGAGATATGGAGGTGATTTTGGAAATACATACTATGACTGAGTCCTTCAGAGTGGATTTTTAAAGAATATATTTCAAAAACTCCGCTTTGCTACATTCATTGATTTTTCAAGACTTTTTTCACAGATTTATGAAAATATATTTTTAAAACCCCTCAGAGCCAAAGAAATTCATTTTTCGGAATATTTTAGAGGAGTTAAAGGCATAGAAGAGCATTAAAAAATATAAAAAAAAATAAGATAGCAATTTTATGGAATAATTTCAATCATAATTTTTTAAAATACCCACAACTAAAGTCCGTATTACTGTAGAAACTTTTTCCTGAAAGTCCACAATTGTTGTTTTCAAATTCGAATTTATATGGTTCAATTAATACACGTTGACCCCTCCCCTCTCCTTATTTTTAATGACTAATCAATATATATTTTAGTTCATATTTCCCTCCCTGCCCACATTATTATTCAAATCACTCAAAATTTTAACAACAAATACACATATAAATGTTTACACACACACACAAACAAGAGTTCATTGGTATCAATTAATATAATTGAAATCACACATAATGTCAAGAATGTAGCAACACGTAACACAATCCGAATTAATACCTCAAGGCAAGCCTAATTCCAAATACAATGTCGAAAAGCACACTAACGCACACTCGGCCACCCACACCCTAATCAATGCCTGCGTTTGTGTGTGTGTGTGAAGAAAGGAAATTAAGATAAATCAATTATTGTGTTATTGCCTCATAAATGAGTTCATTATTTATAGAGGTTTCCATAATTGCCTGCGGCAGTCAATGCGATTATGTGCAAATTACTTATTTAATTCTCAAGATAAATTAATTATTCACAATTGAGGCCATCCAGCAAAATCTTGAATAAATTGGGGAAAATTATAAATTTTAAGTAATTAAACAAAAGATGACCCAAATTGTGAAAGTAGTGTTGAGCTGAACATTGTTCTTCTTCATATTTTTACTGTTAATAAGTAATAACCGAAGGTTGAAAATTTGTCTCGGAAATCAAGACACTAACCTTTAAAAGTCTGACATCTTCTTCTAAATTAGAAGTGTCTATAGTAGACTATAGGCTCAAAATCTCAGATAAATACCGAAACTTATTTGAAAATTAAATTAAGCCTCCTGTTGAATGCTAGCTAGAAAGCAAGGGAAGGTCCGTACGATATCTAGAAGATTTAGTACTAAATAATAAATTATAAACATAATTTTGCTCAGCGGCAGAAGAAGGTCAGTAATTCGTTCAAGAGAATCCGGACCACATAATTTTATGTAAAACAGGTCATAACTCTTATAAAAAACCAGGTGCACCTAAGAAGTTCTTTGCAGTTTTCGGCCTTTTTTTGAAAAAAAAAAAAAAATAAATAAATAAATAAATAAATAAAATAGAAGGGTATATTAAGTTTGTCATTCCGTATATAAAACCTCGTAACCAATTCCATGTCAATGTGGCAATGACCGTTCGTCTGTAGAAATCACTCTACTTAGATTACTGATGGTATCTGTGTTTGAGTGGCTTAGAAATTAGTAGGAAAAATACCAAATAGAATCTAGTATAGCTTTGATGAAGGGATAGGACTGGAATTCTCCAATTTGATGTTGGTGTCTCTATTGGTATCTGGAATTAAGACACGCGGGTTGTTTTGGAAATGTATAATATAATTGTACGAAAAGTATTAAATAGTGCTATATTTAGCTTTGGTGAAAGGATTCCAGCCCTATTCTCATAATCAGTTTTTTTTTTTGTATCTAAAATTGAGATGTGGTGGTGGTTTTGGTAAATTTAGTCCCATTTAGTACTTTTGGTACAATTACTTTAAATATTTGCAAAACTGGGTATTCGGCGAAAGTTTACAGCTGGAGTCCCAAAAATTGATATTGATGTCTCTATTGGTATCTGGGGCTTTGGAAATGTATACTATAATTTTAAGAAAAGTACTAAATGGTACTAAATTTGGTAATGGGTGAAGGGATAGTACTAGAATCTTCAAAATTTGATATTGAGGTCTCTGTTGGTATCTGCAATTGTGATATGGAGGTAGTTTGGGAAATGTGTAAGATAGTAGTACGAAATGTACTAAATAGGACTTAATTTAGCTTTGGTGAATGGATTCCATCCACATCCCTAAAGTTGATATTCAGGTCTCTCTCTTGGTATCTGAAATTGAGATATAGTGGTGGTTTTGGAGTTGTGTAATATAATTATACGAAAAGTACTAAATTTAGTATAATTTGGTACTTTTGGTACAATTATATTACACATTTGCCAAATTGGGTGTTCGGTCTATCTTGATATCTGAGCTTGAGATGTGGAGGCGGTTTTTTGAAATATGTGATATAATTGTACGAAAATTACTAAATGGTATCAAATTTAATTTTTGTAAAGGAATAGGGCTGGAATTCCAAAAATTGATATTGAGGTATCTCTTGGTATCTGAGATTTAGATATGGACATGGTTTTGGAAATCTATACTATAATTGTTCGGTAATGATTAAGTGGCATTAGATTGGGTATTGAGTGGTGGAATATAACTGAAATCTCGAAATTCGATATTAAGGTCTCTGTTGATATCTGGTGTTGAGATATGGAGGTGGCCTTTTAAATATGTTATATATATATTTTTAAGAAAATTACTAAGTGGTACAATATTTGGTATTGGGTGAAGGGATAGAGCTGGAACCTCGAAAATTGATATTGGGGTTTCTGTTGGTATCTTGTGTTGATATATTGCGCTGCTTTTGGAAATGAGTAATATAATTGTACGAAAAGTACAGCATGGTACAATAATTGGTATTGGGTGAAGGGATAGAGCTGGAATTTCGAAAATTGATATTGGGGTCTCTGTTGGTATCTTGTGTTGAGATATGGAGGTGGCTTTGAAAATGTGCTCTTAATTTTTGGGAAGTGGTACTCAATTTGGTATTGGTTGAAGGAATAGAGCTGGAATCCCGAAAATTGATATTGGGTTCGGTGTTGGTATCTTGTGTTGAGATATGGAGGTGGTTTAAAAAATGTGCCCCTCGTTTTTGGGAATAGTTTTAAGTGGTTCTCAATTTGGTATTGGGTGACGGGCTGGAATTACGAAAATTGATATTGCGGTCTCTGTTATTATCTGAGATTGAAATATGGAGATGGTTTTGGAAATGTGTAATATAATTAAATAATTGTGCTGGCAGTGTCTGTAAATTGTTTTGTATATACGTACTAAATGTTACTAAGTTTTATACTGGGTGAAGATAAACAGCTTAAATCCTGAAATTTGATATTGAGGTCACTTTTGCTTTTAGAGTTTACATTTGGAGACGTTGAATATTTAATAGTTATAAAATTGTGTGTCGCTTTGACGATGTCCGTCCATCTGGGGAAATCACTCGACCTTCCAATCGATCGGTATCGAAAATGGACTATATAGGTCTAAGTTTTTGCATAGTCCTCATATGACGGGATCGATAGATTTAAGGCTTTTCGGGTGTTTCTGTCAAAACTTCAAATCTAATTTTTTTGTTAATTGGGAAGATGTGTTCCCAGTATGTAGTAATCATTCTTGCAGAGAATTGTACCTATAGGTCCAAGTTTTGGTATAGTCCCATGTGACTTTACCTCTATAAATATTCGGTATTTTGATGTCATTAGTGTGGCAATTTTCACCAGAATGGTTTAAGTTTTGGTATTTAAAGTTTGTGATGAGTACTACTTACTATGAACTACTTACTACTACTTACTTACTATGAAATAAAATTCCCTGTACAAGTCTTTGTATAGCCCCCTACATTATTCTCCGAATTTTTTTTCATATTTCGTATTTTCACTTTGATATGGTTGCCACAGGCTGTGACAGAAAATTTCCTATGTAGGTCCACATCTTAGTATTGACTCCCTATATTCTTATTATTTTTTTATGTTTTAAACAGAATTTTTAACGGATTCTATTTTTTATTTATTTATTACACCCTTCACCGTAGTATGGAGGGTATATTAAGTTTGACATTCCGTTTGTAACACCTCGAAACATACATTGTAAACCCCACAAAGTATATATATTCTTGATCAGCATAAAATTCTATGTCGATTTAGTGATGTCCGTCCGTCTGTACGTCTGTGGAAATCACTCTAGCTTCCGAACGAAATGAAATAGGTTGATAAAATTTTACTCAAATGTATATTATTTCTGCAGGACTTTTGGTATTGAAAATGTTTGATGTAGATCTACGTTTTGGTATAGTCCACGTTTTCGCATAGCCCCCATATAACGGTACCTCCCTATATTCGGAATTTTGATGATTTTAGCTACATTATTAACCGAATTTTTTTATTCAAGTTTCGCATTTGAATATTGTAATGGTTTATGAAAATGTTCCCTATGCAGATCCACGTCGTCGTATAGACCCTAATATTACGGCTACATTCGGCATTTTTAAGATTTTATCAGAATTTTTAACGGATTTTATTTTTTTTTTTTTTTTTAGAAAATTGCCAAAATTGTTTCGAATGTTGGAGGACATTCAAAGATCGGCCCGGCCGAACTTACTACTTTGTTACTTGATTTTTTTTTTTTTTTTTAAATTTTTAAATTCTTTCCAATTGGTGGAGGGTATTTGAAGTTCGGCCTAACTTACTAACTAACTTAACAACTGCTTTTTAAATTGTTTTCTATAGAGAACATAATTTTTTCATTAACATTTAGACATCTTCTATGTCGTAGAATCGTTTAAACATTTATTCATTTGATCCATGACCATGTTTATATAACCCCCTATTAAATACCCACTTTCCCTTTAAGAAAGCCAATGCTTTTCAAAACGTTCATTCCACATAAAAATATATGCATATTTTCAAAAATAATACAAATGCCATAAACGAAAAACCATCAGCTATGCATCATCTTGTGGTTGAAATATTTCCAGTGAAACGATATCGTAACGGCATCCTTACATACGATGGTAGAATGCAAGGAAATGCTGCATATGATACCGTTTGAGTTAAAATGGGTTAACACAAAAAAAAGTAAATTTGGCACAAAAAAAAATAATAATAATAATTAAAAAAAAAACAAGACAAAGAAGATTTCTTGCTTCTGGAAATCTCCGGGCTTTTTAGTAGCCGCATAGGAAATGAAATATCAGATGGTCAATTTGAACTATCATCGATTGAGTTATTTTTCTGATTCGAGCTGGCATACTAAGCTTTTAAGCATATATATTACATCTGCTTCAAATTCTGGAACTGTATCACTATTTTCAATAGCGTTCGTCTCTCAACTCAAGAAAATATTGTCTCAAACGGACCTCTATTTGGATTAGGAAATTTATAATGAATTAAAACAGACGGATGGACACCCACAAATCGATGTAATTCTGTGATGATCTTAAAAAATAACTTTTACAAACAAATGTACGGGTAATATGCCGTGAAACGTAGCGTGTTCTAGGATTTAAACAAAGAGTTCGCATATCATTGAGTTAAATATAAAAACAGTTCTAACAAGTAAAAAAACATTAAGTTCGGTCGGGCAAAACTTTTAATACCCTCCACCTTAGGGTAAAAGAAACATTAGAAGAAATGTAGCAAAAAACATTAAAATGTCGAATATCGGGAGGTACCGTTATATGGGGGCTACACCAAAACGTGGACCTATAATTACAATGTTTCGTCACACGAACAAGGACCCATTACGATCTACAACTACCAATTTTCAGAGAAATTCTTGAAAAAATGTGTCAAAAATCATCAAAATACCGAATATTGGGAGGTACCGTTATATGGGGACTATATCAAATCGTGGACCCATGCATGCAATGTTTTACCACTGGAGCTGGAACCCATTATGGCCAACAAATACCAATTTTCAGACAAATCCGTGAAAAATGTGGCAAAAATCATCAAATTACCGAATATCGGGAGGTACCGTTATATGGGTGCTATACCAAAACGTGGACCTATAATTACAATGTTTCGCCACACGAACTAGGACCCATTATGACTAACAAATAACAAATTTCAGACAAATCCGTGAAAAAATGTGGCAAAAAACATCAAATTACCGAATATCGGGAGGTACCGTTATATGGGAGTTATACCACAACGTGGACCTATACATGCAATGTTTTGCCACACGCTCAGGGACCCGTTGTGACCTACCAATACCAATTTCCAGACAAATCCGTAAAAAATGTGGCATAAATCATCAAAATACCGAATATCGGGAGGTACCGTTATATGGGGACTATACCAGAAGGTGGACCGATATATCTCATTTTCAATACCAACCATTCTAGACACAATGCAAATTGCTCTGCTAAATTTTGGCGCTCTGCGTCAAATAATGTGGGCTGTATCGTGATTTCAACAGACGGACATAGTTAAATCGAATTAGAATTTTATGCTGATTATGAATATATATACTTTATGGGGTCTAAGACGAATATTTAAGGGTGTTACAAACGGAATGACAAAGTTAATATACCCTCCTTTCCAAGGTGGAGGGTATAAAAATAAAAAAAGTTCTAATATTAATTGTATTTTTTTTAAACAAAGAGATAACAGCGTTCATTTCAAGAAATTGGAAATTTTCCTGAATATTGTCTAGTGTCCTTCAACTTCAAAATGAAGGAATGTCACTTTCCCCTGCTGATATATAAAAGGGAATATTATAGCTTCAGTGGACTTAAGTTAGTTGCATTCTCATCACCATCCCATTTATTTCCATACGAATGAAATATGCACGCAAGAAATTCTCTTGTCATACATATCATTTTTGAAGAAGTTAAAAGAGGAGGGACATGTTTGTTTTGTTCTTCCCATGAATCACCATGACAAGTTACAAATATTATGCTTGCATCTGACAGAGTTGGTTATTAAGCTTTTTAAATTTAAATAAACTAAAAATACCAATTTAATGTTATGCAATAGATTAAATAATGAGTTCAAGTTTAGTGGGCCCTGAAATATAATCACTAACAGAAAGGATGTGATGCTAAGGAAAGTAATTCCCCAAATTGTTTTCAAATTTCAACCGCCTTGCTAGGAATTCGACAGTCGTAGATTAAATTGCCACAATCTGCGATAAAATTGCTGATCTGGAATATTTCATTTAAACTGCCTGAGAGATTAAATCGGCTGGTGTACGTGTTACCACCAAAGGGTCGTCCTAACATTTTTGGAAATAAAAAAAATTTAAGGTAAAGATAATTTGGTGATAAGGAGGTCTTGTGTCCATCTAAAACTCAAAATTTAAAAAAACGCATATAAATTCTTTTGAAAATCGCCAATACCTATGAGCCATACTGAAAGTTCCTTAAGTTTAAATGGAAGTTGAGCCACAAATGAGAAGTGTGCCAAAAAATGTGGCATAGACTTCGAGTACATACTAAGAGCCCCAACTATGAAAATGTTGAAACATAAATTTAAAATTGCGACACAATCCTGAAAAAAATTCATTTTAATGGGTGCGATTATATGGAGACCGACACCATTTAACATTAAATATTAATTGTAATCCCCATGTCTAGAATTTGGTATTTGGCCCATGTCTAATTTAAAACTTTTAATCTCATTTTTAGACCCTCCACCATATTATGACGGTATATTAAGTTTGTCATTTAATTTGTAACACCTCGAAATAAACATTTTAGATCCGTCAAAATATTTATATTCTTAATCAACCTACAATTTGGAGATGCCCGTCCGTCTGTGGAAATAACTCTAACTTCCGAACGAAATTAAGTAGACTGATAAAATTTTACTAAAATGCATATTATGTCTGCAGGACTTTTGTTTTGAAAATGGGCCAGGTAGGTCCACGTTTTGGTATAGCCTCCCTATAATGGTATCTCACTATTTTCGGTATTTTGGTGAATTAAGCTAAAGGTTACTAGAGTCTATGACAGAAAATTGTCCATTCAGGTCCAGGCCTTCGTGTAGTCTCCATATTCGGTCTTTTTCTCATTTCTACGGAATTGATTCAATTTTCATGTTTGCACTTCTTAATGGGTAATACAGCCTGTGACAGAAAATTTCTTATGCAGGTTCACGTCTCCGTATTGACTTCAAAACAGCGGTAACTCCCTATATTTGGTATTTTAAAGATTTGAACAAAATTTTTAACGGATTTTATTTTTATACCCCCCTCCTTGGAAAGGAGGGTACATTAACTTCGTTATTCCATTTGTAACATCCCTAAATATTCATCATAGACCCCATACGGTGTATATATTTATAATCAGCATAAAATTCTAAGTCGATTTAACGATGTCCGTCTGTTGAAATCACCATACACCCAACATTTTTTAAAGAAGACCTTCTAAATTTGGCAGAGCAATTTCTATTGCATCTAGGGTGGTTGGTATTGAAAATGAGATATATCGGTCCACGTTTTGGTATAGCCGCTATTTAATGGTATCTTCCGATATTTTTTCGCGGATTTGTCTCAAAATTGGTTTTTGTAGATCATAATATCCATATAACGGTACCTCCCGCTATTCGGTATTTTGACGATTTTTGACACATTTTCCAAAGGATTTATCTAAAAATCGGAATTTGTAGGGTATAATGGGTCCTAGCTCGTGTGGCGAAACATTGCATGTATAGGTCCACGTTTTGGTATAGTCCCCATATATCGATCCCTCCCCATATACGGTATTTTGATGTCATATTTTTTCCACGGATTTGTCTATAAATTGGTATATGTAGGTCATAATAGGTTCTAGTTTCACAGGCGGAACATTGAATTTATACGTGCAGGTTTTCGTATAGCCCACATATTCGGTATTTTGTTTGGATTTGGATTTGTCTAATAATTGGTATTTATAGGTCATAATGTGTTCTAGCTGGTGTGCCGAAAAATTGTATGCATAGGTCCGCATTTTTGTATAGCCCACATATAACGGTACCTCCCGATATTCCGTATTTTAATGATTTTTGCCCATTTTTTTCTCGGTTTTTTTCTAAAAATTGGAATTTATAGGGTATAATGGGTTCTAGCTCGTGTGACGAAACATTGTATGTATATAACGGTACCTCCGAATATTCGGTATTTTGATGATTTTTGCCACATTTTTCATGGATTTGTCTAAAAATTGGAATTTGTATCTCATGTGGCGAAACATTGAAGGTATAGGTCCACGCTATGGTATAGACCCCATACAACGGTTCCTCCCAATATTCGATATTTTGTTAAAAATTGTTATTTGCAGTTCGTAATGGGTCCTAGCCCAGTGGCAGAACTTTGAATATTTAGTTTTACGTTTTCGTAAAGCACATATATAACAATACCCACTGATATTCGGAATTCCTAATTGTTTCAAAGTTGGTATTTTAGAAGATTTGATCGTTGACAAACCTTGAAGTATAAAATTGCCTATAGAGGTTACCGTTTTGGTATGGCCCCATATAACGGCCTCACTCACTTTATGCAAACGGTCTTACTGGTATATGAAATTTAAAGTGAAACCCCCTTGAATTCATATACTTTTATATAAAAATGTTTCCTCTACCCTAAGGAGGGTATTGAAATTTCGGCCGGGCCAAACTTAATATTTTTGTACCTGTTTTTATTTTATGAGACTTACAATTATTCAAAATATTGACGAGTTGTGGAAGATATAAAGAGGAGTAGGCCCATAAATTCTATATTCACATTAGATCTCTATGAAAAATATTGAAATATACCACGTATGTGAAAATAATCGCTGAAGTGTATTTTGTTTTACAAGAGTTATAATTATACAAAATTTATAATTTATAATAACTAGCTATATCCTCTCTTTCGAACAGATCTTGTGATGCTAGAAATATTCAAATGTGCAAAGCTTGATAACAATTGGGCCATTATTTCACATTTTATAAGAGAGGACTAGAAGCAGTTGGCAGATATTACTCATCCATTCTAGAGTTATTGTGCACAAAGCCCAGACGAACTGACACAGCTTCATCGATTTCAAAATTTGAAAAAAATCTAAAATAAAAGTGATTTAGTCCAAAGATACTTTTGGTTAAACCACGTTTTTTTTAATGAGAGACATTTTGACCGCAGCTTTGTTGCCATATGACTAATGCTATACAAACAAAAGCTTTGTGAATCTCCTAACTTCCCTAATACTTCGCTTCCTTTCAATTTTATCTTATTTTATTCAACGCCATGACTTGATGCGAATTTCTGAGCAGTTCTAATCTCTCCCTCTCTCTCTCTCTCTCTCTCTCTCTCTAAACTAATTTGTAATCCTTTTATTTTAATTTATCCTCTAAACCATGCCACAACTGCGTACTTAGCCATCTAACCCAATCATTATTTATCTACCAAGTACCAACTAAGATGATGCATTTTTGGCTACATCATAAAACGCTTAAAATCTCTTCCACTTCATCTTTCAATGGCCACAAAATGGTATAAAAACAGCTTCTAAATATAAATTTTGATTTAGAGTGTTTGCGCAAAAAAAAAAAAAAAACAAACAAACGCAAAAAGAGATCATAATATTTAAGCAGCAACTGTGTTTCGTTTCACTTCGTTGTGTTTGTATGTGTCCGTAGCAATGCAACAAGGCGAACGAGTTAATCTCAACAGACATGACATCAAATGATAGCTGGTGCACCAGTGATGTTGGTTGGCCGGCTTGGTTTTTCTCCTCATCGCTTCGCCTTCTTTCTGGAACCAACAACGGCACTGGAAAAAAAGTGTAAAACATTCACGTTAATTCGGAAGCTGCCTGTAACCACAAAGCAAGGGGGAATGGAAAATATTTTCCGGTTTTAAGTACCACAACAGCAGGCATTTAACGCTCTGGCCAACGGAAATTATTTCAGTGTGTTTGACTCTGTTTTTTTTTTTTGAGTTGTACTTAAGTGTGTATTGTATGTTTGTCTATGTGTGTGTGTGTTTTAAGCATGCAAGGTAACAAAAAAACGTCTGTGTTAACAGTAACTAAAATAATATTTACGTACCTTTTGAATTCATTGCATCCCAGACAAGGGAGTTAATTAGAAAATATTTCCCAACAAAACTACACTTCAGAGTAATTAGGAAATTAAAGTCTAAGGGAAAAGGCAAAAAAGGAACATTTTTAAGCATTCGGATAATGAAGTTACTATTGCGGAGTATTGACAAATAAGTCAATGGATAATGGGCTTGGGTTGTATCAAAAAAACCAAAAATAAAAACTACCCGCAATTCAAAATTACCTTTGAGACAATTAACTCTGTTTCAAAAATTACGATAAAAATCAGATATTCTAACAGAACGGCTACATTTTCCAACTGAAGGGTAGGGGTAGTTAAAGCAACACTACAGCAGCCTGAAAGAGGGCACTTCTAACTAAATTCATGCAAAATATATTCATAGTAGCTTCTGTCTTTTATAAGTTCTGTTTCATTGACAATTCGACTTAATTTTTAGTACTTATGGAAATTTAAAAGCATACATAACGTGTATTTAAGCCTATATTAAGGAGATTTCCCAAATTCAGAGTATTTTCAAGAAAATATAAAACAAAACATTGATCATGGTGCGGTAACGATCTCCATTGACCGTAACGCTAGCTCCGGCCTCATTTTTGAAGAAATAAAGTCCGATAATGCCACCAGCGTGTCGATTGGTTTCAATTGTGTGTTAGGAACCTCTGTATATTTTGCTATCATCTCCAAAAGCAAGAGGCCCCACCCTATCTCCATATTTAGGCTCATTTATATGATTTGTTTGTGTACGATATTTGGATAAATTCGTCAACGAAATCGCCTGTAAGTTATTTTCAGCGTTTCAGTTAAATGGAAATGTTGGTATTTTTTTCACACAAAAGTAGTGGTTCATTCTACTCGCAGTCCTAAACTCTAACTTTGTGCGAGATTTTGTTTTTCCCTTATAACGACTGCAAAATCAAGGACATTTTTAGTTGTTGGTCCATTTCAACCCCTAAATATATTGCGGACATCTTTGAAAACAATAGGCCTAGTCTTTCTGAGCCTACCTCTACCCTTATGAAAATGTTCGTGAGGATCGGACGATAATTGCAATCTGTATATAATAACCCCAACCTGTGTTGTAAGGTGAAAAAAAAAAATATTACAAAATTTACACTTCAATATTATAAGTCAAATTGCAAAAATCGCATGCGATAAAAAATATGAAAAAAACAAATCTATATTAACATCATTATTGTCATCTTTTTAGATTTTATTCTTTAATGCCATGAGGGCATTCTGAATTGACAAAAGTTGTCAAAATCGGTGAAGCCGTTCTTGAGATATAGGCATTCTGGTTAACATCCCCTTCCATTGTATGTACACATTGTTCAGGGTGAGAAAAAAACTGCAACAAAGCCAAACGCCATAATTTTTATTTATTTTTTTTTTTTTTAATTTTATCGAATAAAAGCAAAAAGGTCGGAAATAGCATCAGATTTTAGAATAAGATTAGATTTGTTCGAATTGGTCAGCATTGGCAAGAATTACGGCCTTCAAACGGCCAATGGAACCATCACACGCTGCCCGAATGTCGCTCTGCGGTAGTTTGGCTTATTTCCCGCTTGAGGTGATCGACATTTTGGTATTTTTTTAGTGCCAACTTTGCTTTCAAAAATAATCTAGACACAAAAGTCCAACAGATTGGTATCCGGAAAGTTTGCCGGCCATTGCGCGCTGGAAATAAAGCGAGGAACCTCATTTTGTAACCATTCTTGGGAGGGTCGTGCTAAGTGCGACGGTTCTGGGTCCTGCTGAAATGTCCAAGGTCTTGGGCCTAAATGTCTGCGTACCCAAGACTTTAATATTTACCCAAGACCAGCATATTTCACGACAATATTCGGCACTTATTCTGATGCCACGGTCGCTTAATACGAATGGAGAGCAACCATCGGCTGTTATGGCGGCCGACACCATTACCATGGCCGGCGCTCGGGTTCAGGTAGCCAACCGAAGGTGCACATTTTCAGCTGACCTCTTTGGCAAATAAACACGATAATTTTGTTTGTTTACAAACTGCTGGACAACGAATGTTTTCTCAACGGAGAAAACCAAATTCGGCAGTTTACCACTTTGGGAGAAGCGAAGCCACTCTTTGGTTCTTTTGAGTCGTTTTTCTTTCTGTTGCGGTGTAAGTTTGAATTTTCAATGGCTTTACATCGAGCTCATTTTTCAATATTTGCCAAATGGAATATTGCGATATGTTTAGCTCACTAGCCATTTTTCGGTCACTGCGACATGGGTTTCGATCTAGTCGCTTCTCTACTTTTCGAACCATTTCTGCTGATGTTGTTGTTTTCTTCCTAAATACTTCCTTGGCGTTGGGCTACGCTACCAGTATCACTGTAACGAACGATGGTACGAGACACAAAAGTTTTATTTACATTTAAATGCTAGAGTGCTCTAACGATAGCCACTTGAGGTTTTCCAGTCAAATATAAAGAAATCACACTATCACGCTTGAATTCCATCACGATTTTTTTCTGGACAATTCTCACCAAAATGCTTTTGTACGCTGGTAAAAAATATAATCAGCTGTCACTGGAATAATTTTAACAGCTGTCTGACGAGAGGCTTAGAAATGACTGTAGTCTGAAATTGGTTGCAGTTTTTTCATCTTAACCTGTAAGTCAAATTAAAAAATTGCATGCTATAAAAAATATGAAAAAATAAAAAAATGACAGAAAGTATAACAAAATCTATATTATTATGTACATTCTTATTTTGTCATTTCAGAAAGTCCTCTTGGCATGGCTTTTTGAATTGACAAAATTTATCAAAATCGGTCCAGCCACTCTTTTAGATATAAGCGTTCTAGCTAACATCCCCTTCCATTGTATACACACATTGTATATATTTCGCTATATATACCCGATATATTTACTATCGGCATCTACGTAACGGTCAGAATTGACCTGTTCGTCTATTTGTCATTTCGCCGGGACTAAAAAAATTTGCGGTTTAATGGAAAATTTGACTTTTATTTAACACAAAATCTATGGAATATTTCACCAACCAAATGCTACCCGATTACCATCAAAATTGGAAGACTCCTGCCCAGCCCTAATCTCTAGCCTCATGCTAACTTCCGCTTCGACTGGTCTATAATTGCGACCTGTAGAACAACTGCAAAATCAGGATTGTTTTGGTTATTGTTCCATTTCAACTCCTAAATATTATGCGATCATCTCCAAAAGCAATAGGCTTCTATTCGTAAAATGGCCGAAAAATGGTTTGTGAGCTGTACATATGGCAATATTCCATTCGGCAAACATTGAAAAATGAGCTCGGGGCAAAGCCATTGAAATTCCAAAAAGTATAAGAATTTACACCGCCACAGAAAGAAAATAGACTCAAAAGAGCAAATGAGTTGCTTTGCTTGGCCGAAAGTGGTGAACTGCCGAATTTGCTTTTCTCCGTCTCCGATGACAAAACATTCGTCGTCCAGCAGTTTGTAAACAAACAAAATGATCGTGATTACTTGCCAAAGAGGTCAGCCTAAAAATGTGCACTTTCGGTTGGCCACCAGGACTCAAGCGCCGGCCATGGCGCTTTCCGCTTGTATTAATCGACCGTGGCATCAGGAAAAATTGCCAAATATTATCTCGAAAATATTCTGGAGCGCGTATTAATGCCTTGGGCACGCAAAAATTTTGGCCGCAAACTTTGTACATTCCAAGAGAACTCAGCCCCATTAATGGCCTCAGCAGTCAAGAATGGTTATAAAATGAAGTTCCTCGCTTCATATCCAGCGAACACTGCCCACCAAAATCTCCGGATACCAATCCGTTGGACTATTGTGTCTGGAGTATTTTGGAAAGCAAGGTTGGCACTAAAAAATACCAAAGTGTCGATCACCCCAAGCAAGCGCTTCACCGGGAAGAAGACCATAATTTTTTGAAGACCATAATTCGTGGCAAAGGTGACAAATTCGAACGAATATAACTTTTTCTAAAATTTGATGCTATTTCCGACATTTTTTGCTCGCTCGTATTAATCGACCGTGGAATATGAATAAATGCCGAACATTATCGGGAAAATATTCTGGAGGGTGTATTAAAGCCGTTGGACCAAAATCTCCGGATACCAATCCGTTGGACTATTGTGTCTGGGGTATTTTGAAAAGCAAGGGTGGCACTAAATAATACTAAAGTGTCGATTACCTCAAGCAAGCGCTTCGCCGGGATTGGGCCAAAATACCGCAGAGCATTATTCGGGCAGCGTTTCACTGGTCTTTTGAAGACCATAATTCGTACCAAAAGGTGACCAATTCGAACAAATATAGACTTATTCTAAAATTGGGTGCTATTTCCGACATTTTTTCAATAACATTAAAAAAAGTAAAAATTGTGGCGTTTGACTTTGTTACAGTTTTTCTTATCTCACCCTGTATATATATTATTATCATTAATAATTGAATAAAGTGCAAAACCACCTCCCAAACTGTGATGTTTTTTCAAGTTATAATAATTGCTTTAATATCAAACTTAAAAATCAGAAATGCCTGTGGGCCTCTTAAAAGTTGTAAATATTCCCGCACTTCAAAAAAAATTCATAATAATTTCACGAAAAAAGGTAATATTGCATTATTCATACTTATATTTTGTTGGCTGCCAACAATTTCATATTTGATCTCATCACCTTCGGTGAAATCCATTATGCAAATGGGCTCACTATAGGTTCACCTTATCACCTGCTTTGATAGCGAAATAGGGAGTGAGAGAGACCAAGTGCAGGAAAAAAAAGAAGAAGAACACTAGTTGTGGAAGTCTTTTCACAGGGGATGGGTTGGGTGGTTGGTGCTGGTTGCGGGTTGCAAGCAACGGAAACATGGTGTGAAGAAAGCCACGCAAAATAGTATTACTCACAACGTCCTTTTACATTAAAACGCCCAAAGGTATAATTACAACTTTCGGTTGGCTCAAACTTGCAATGAATTTATTTTTTTTCCTTTTTTGGTGACTGACAATTTACTCGCTGCTGTGTCGCTGTTGTTGATGGGGCCCCTGTTGATGGGTGGATGGAGGTAAGTGATGATGAAAAGTTCGGCGTACAAATGAAAAATAAGAAGAGAAAAAAACATTTTTTGATATTCGTGACGTAAATTTACGCAAATGAGAACTTGTATACATTTCTATAATTTATATGCAAACATCGGGACAATAGAAGTCGTTTTCATTATTCGCCTGGCGTTCACTTCGTTTTCAACTATTACCGTTATTACCATTGCACTTGCCTGCCACTTTCTTTCATTTTGGTGTATAAAAATATAAATATATATATTTCAAGGCAAACGGAAATATAAGTGGCTGAGCCAAGGAAGGAAGTTAAATGGCAAAAGTTTTCTTTTCGTCCGTCGTTGACTTTTTGAGTTTTTGGGCCTGCTGCTGTTATTTTCGTTTATTTTTTGCACACTTCCCCAACAAAGATGTCCCTCGAAAGAAAGAAATATTGCCCGTACAATTGTATGAAATTATTAAAGATGTTACTCATGGGTGATGGAAAGCAAGTTATTAAAAGTTATTAGCTTTTGAATTTCATTTAGGCCTTTAGCTGGCAAATAAAGGAATTTATATAATAATGGCCATTTCCCAATAGGGAATTATTAAACTAAACCAGTAAAGAAAGTTCTAAAGTCAGGCGGGCCGACTTTATGATAACCTACACCACTTTCCTAATTAAGTAAAGATCCACATAACAATTAAAAGTTTTTATGGGAGAATTCAATCATACACGCTTTTGTAATTATTATTTAAAGTTCAAAGGACACCACATTGCTAATTTAGTAGAGCTCCACATAACAATTAAAAGTTTTTATGGGAGAATTCAATCATACACGCTTTTGTAATTATTATTTAAAGTTCAAAGGACACCACATTGCTAATTTAGTAGAGCTCCACATAACAATTAAAAGTTTTTATGGGAGAATTCAATCATACACGCTTTTGTAATTATTATTTAAAGATCAAAGGACTAAATATGCCGAAGCATTCGGGCTTGTATTGCCCATTTGGTGCAAAATTAATTTGAAATCAAATAAAGATATATATGGGAGATATATCCAATCTGAACCGATCTCGATAAAATTTGGCAAAAATACTTCTGAGCTGTATTTGATATATTTCCCTGAATATCGTTGTTACGGAGTGCATATTACGGCTGTGGAGGACAAAATAACAAATCGGATGAACAATATATATGGGAGCTATAGCTATATCTGAACCGATATTCACCAAATTTGGCATAATAACTTTTAGACTCAATTCGGTCGCATAGGCCAAATTCCATCCCATTTGGGCAAATATTAGTTTGGTGTACAATAAAATGTAAATCGGACGAAGTTATATGTGGGAGCTATATCCAAATCTAAACTGATCTCGATAAAATTTGGCAAAGTTACTTCTGAGCTGCATTTGATATATTTCCCCAAATATTGATGTTACAGAGTGCATATTGCGGCTGCGGAGGACAAAATAACAAATCGGATGAACAATATATATGGGAGCTATAGCTATATCTGAACCGAATTCTAATAATTATTTTTAGGCCTAATTTGGTTGTATGTGCAAAATTCCATACTATTCGGGCTGATATTACACGTTTGGTGCACAATAAAAAGCAAATCGGACGAAGATATATATGGGATCTATATCTAAATTTTGACCGATTATCTCCAATTTCAATAAGGTTCGTCCTTGGGCCAAACAAATGTTGTTTGGAAAATTTCATCGCAATCGGATAATAAATACGACCTGCATTTTGTTCACAAGAATACATGGAAAGACGGACGGACAGACAGACTGATATGTATAAATCAACTCAGAAAGTGATTCTATGGAAATCCTCAAAACTATGATTCTATGGAAATCCCGCTTCCTTCCCCGTGTTACAAACAAATGCACAAAGACATAATACCCTTACCACTATGTGGTGTAGGGTAAAAAAAATCATGAATACTTTTCAATTTTGTGTTTTTTATTTTCTCCACCCAAAGAGAGTCGTACTAAGAGTTTATGGCCTTAATGGGAGAATAGTTAATCCAAAAGTTTGTTATTTGGGGATTATGTGGGCATTTATTAATGGTCAAGGTATTGGATTTATTCCAAATGGGAAAGGGAATTTGTATTTCAAACATGTAGTTTTGGACATTGTTTTGTTGACACAAATAAAAAAATGAAATAAAAAAATCGGCCTCCAACTATGGAAAAAATAACACAAAACAACACAAACATTTGCAGACCAAAACAAGAAAAAAAGTAATATAGTTTGGCCATTCCGAATTTTTAATGTCCTCCACCATTTAAAATTTAACTTGAAAAATTTTAAATCAATTTAAAAAGAATCAGTCGGTTCAGCCGACAGATGTATACGCTCAGACAATTTTCGATTATTTAAATATAATTTTTACTTCTGTTATGATTATTCACATGTTTAACGCTTTATGGAGTAGGTTCTGCATGAATGGGCCAATATTGGCTATTTCGTATCGGACCTAAATATTTAGCATATAAATATTGCGACGTGCCAGGTTTGGAATATATCGACTACTTCCTTCACTTTCACATGATAAATGTGCGTGAGGTACTAGATATAGTCGACTGAAGTATTCCATTTTCGTACTTCATACAGATAAAAGAATTGGTATGGGCAAAATTAGAAAAAAAAAATCGAACATGTATATCCAATTTTATTCGAAATCATACATTCATAAAGGGATCAATATTTGGGTATAGCAAGTTGTAAAGACTTGTGTTGCAAGTTATGACGGATAAAAGTATTGAAAATTGTGACCCTTTGTGGGTGAGGTACCAAAAAGGGTTTTGTAGATATATGTCATCTTCACACCAGATCTTGAGTAAGCTTTTTTTGAGCGTTTTATTTTTTAATATCTTGAATCCCAAGATGAGATTCACCAGATGTTGTGTTAACAGAAATATTGGTATTTGCCAAGTTTGACAAAAATCGGATGCTCCTTTCGCGTTTTATAAGCTTCATAGTTATTCAAAAATTTGACCCCTTTCTAGAGGAGGTACCAGATAGTGTGGACCGATATATCCCATCTCCACACATGATTATGTATCGATATAAACATTGGGATGGGTGAAATTCGAAGAGAATCGAATATCGAAGAATCGAATCCCCCTTTGTGGGGGAGGTGCCAAAGGGTGTGGTCCTATATATTCCATCTTTACACCAAATCTTGCTCTAGTAGAAATATTGAATTTCGCGGAAAAAATTTTATGCTTGATTCATGATTTATAATCGTTTTGGTTTTCAAATTTTTACCCTTTGTGAGGGAAACACCAGAAGGAATAATCCCATCTCATCCACCTTCATAACAAATCTTGTGTTGATAGAGATATTGAAATGTGCCGAGTTTGAAAGGAATCGGATGCTCATTTCGCGTTTTACCAGCTTCGTAGGTATTCAAGATTTTGACCATTTGTGGGAGAGTTACCAGAAGGAGTCGACGGATATACCCCATTTGCACACCAGATGGGGTATATCGTAAACATCAATTATTTATTTCGATGTTTATGCTAAAAATTAATCAAAATTTAAAACTTTTGTTTAGGATCACATGAGTTCCCCAGACATAAAGTCTTTGAAAAAAAAATCCGACAAAATTATGACTTTTTGTGATGGAGATATCAGAAGGAATGATCCCATCTCATCCACCTTCACAACAGATCTTGTGTTGATGGAAATATTGATATGTGTCGAGTTTGAAAGTAATCGGATGCCCATTTCGCATTTTACCAGCTTCGTGGGTATTCAAAATGTTGGCCCTTTTGTGGGGGATGTGCCAGAATGAGTCGACCGATATACTCCACTTTCACACCAGATATTGTGTCATAAAATTTTTCGAATATGAGAAATTTTAAGACAATTGGTCTCTTATTTCTCAGGTTTATGAGAGATATATATTCAAATTTTGACATTTTGTGCGGGAGGTGTCAGAAGCAGAGGTCATATATTTTTCAACTTCACAACAGATCTTGTTTTAGCAGAAAAATTGGGATGTGTGACATTTTAAGAGAATCAGATGCTCAATTCGCTTTTTATGATTGTGTTGGTTATTCAAAATGTTGACCCTTTGAGGGGAGGTACCGATATCTACCATATTCACAATAGATCTGGTTTTGGTAGAAATATTGAGATATGCCGAGTTTGAAAGCAATCGGACACTCATTTCGCGTTTTATGAGCATCACGCTTATTCAAAATATTAACCCTTTGTAGGAGGAGATATCAGAAGAAGTGGACCGATACATATCATTATCGCACCAGATCTTGTTTAAATAAAAAGATTGAGATGTGCGAAATTTGATAATAATTGGACTCTTATTTCATATATTCTACTACTCATAATTATTCAAAATTTTAACCCTCTGTGGGAGAGGTACGTGATATAGTGGACCGATGTTGTTAATTTTTTTATTGGCTCTTTACTGACAAAAATATTTTGATTTTGAAAATTTTCACAAAATCGAATGATCATTTCACTTTCTATGAAGTAAATTATGTTCTTTCAAATTGTTGACCTTTTGAGTGGGAGGTACCAGAAGGAGTAGACCGATGTTGTCCATTTTCGAAATTGATATAAGTTAGACATTATTATTACTCTGTACGAAGTTTGGACCAAATCGAATAATCGCTTCCAAAGTTTTCGAGCGCATCAGCCAGATAGGTGAACGGACGGACATCCCTAGGTCGACTCCAAATGTCATAAAACCGTATTTTACAGCCATGCAATTTTTAACCACAGACCAAACTTGTAGACTAGACAATATTGAGCTAAAGGACCTTATCAATATGGCCAGAATACTACTTAGAAAGTTTGGAGAGATAGGATGCCGGTTAAAGTTATTCTATACCACGGAGACATTTTAATGTTCTTGTATAGATAGCAGACTCTTTGCAGGTCTAATAATATTCAGGTCCCTAATATGTGGGAGAAGACTAGTTACAGCACTTCTATGGACGGAAGATCTTTTACCGCTCTTCTTTGGACAGAAGATACCTTTTACAGCTCTTCTATGGAGAAAAGGCCTTTTACGGCTCTTCTATGGCCAGAAGGCCTTCCCTGCTCTTCTTTGGCCAGAAGACCTTTTACAGCTTTTCTATGGCCAGAAGACCTTTTACAGCTCTTCTATAGCCAGAAGAGCTTTTACAGCACTTCTATGACCAAAAGACCTTTTACGGCTCTTCTATGGCCAGAAGACCTTTTACAGCTCTTCTATGGCCAGAAGACCTTTTACAGCTCTTCTATGGCCAGAAGACCTTTTACAGCTTTTCTATGGCCAGAAGACCTTTTACAGCTCTTCTATGGCCAGAAGACCTTTGACAGCTCTTGTTTGGCCAGAAGACCTTTTACAGCTCTTCTATGAAGAAAAGACCTTTTACAGCTCCTCTATGGAGAGAAGACCTTTTACAGCTCCCCTATGGAGAGAAGACCTATTACAGCTCTTTCACTACTTCTTGAACCCCCAAAAGCTCAAAATGTTGAATGATAATAGCTCACAATTACAATTTATTCGGAGTTCTTCTTCAAACGACATCCCTACCTCACTCTCTTTCACCCACAATACCCAATCCACATTTTCACCGATATTTTTCTGCCTCCCCAGTTCACGCAATTCCCAACAAAGAATGCAGAATATGCAATAATAATGGGTTGCCTGCTTGCCTGCCAGCCTGTATAGGTGTTGGTTGGTATTTTGTTTTGTTTTTTTTGCTGCTGCACTCTCTCTCTCTTTCGCTGCTACTGCAGCTTTGCTAAGTGCCGATGCCTGGTGGTTATGGATGCATTTGCATATTTCCAATATACAATTTTGCGATAAATATAAACGGAATGCATTCATTTAGGGATCGTTTGCAAACAATTTATGTAAATATTCAATTGGCTCACATCGAAACCTCAACAAGTCGACCATTATATAATTGTAGGAGAAAATTATATAAATATATACTTTAAAAATATGTAGGGGTATTTAATGTTTCGTGTTGGCAGGGGATATTAGATGACTTGGTTTCAATGAATGGTTTAAATTATATGTCAGCTAATTTTACGATGATAAGTATATGTTTTTTCTTATGTAACTAGAGTTGTGTCAATCTAGTTTATATTTCCGTACACCCATTATTAAACGTATGAGTGATTTCAAAAATTTCATATCACTCATACGCGTTGTTTTCATACAAGTGAAGTCCACGAAACTAGATAAGGCCTAGTTCAAACTAAATTTGCACAGCTCTAAGTTCAAAACGTTCCAATCGTATAAGCTACTTCATAATATAAAATGTCAATTACACGCAGAGGTTTCATACATAATTTTTCAAGAGAATTTTTTTCGAAAGTCAAAAAATCGAAAATTAAAAAAAAACATATTTTTAAGGCGAAAAAATCGAAGATTAAAAAAACATATTTTTATCATAATATATTCGAGAAACAATGATAGCGGACTTTCAAAAACCAAAACTTTAAGGAGCAATAACCATAATTTTTTAAACATATTTTAAAGGAAAATATTTGTGAATTTTCATAATATTTTAGAATTATTGATAAAATATATAATTTCTTAAGAATATTTTCAAGATTTATCAAGGATTATAATTTTGCATTTTTAAGGGTCTTGGATTGATTTCGTGGATTTTTAAAGGGTATTTCCATATAGTGCACATTTAAAGAATATTTTCAAGGATCATTTCAAGCGATTTTCAAGGACCATAAAGTGTTTTGGTTAAAAATATGTTCAAGTATTAAAAATTGTTAATTTTTGAAAAAAAAAAAATTAAAGATAATAATCGAGATTATACTAGACTGAGGTGGAAGGAAAAAACTGCAACCAAATTCAGACTGCTGTCATTTCTAAGCCACTCGTCCGATAGCTGTCAAAATTATTCCTGTGACAGCTCATTATGTTGTTTACAAGTGTACAAAAGCATTTTGGTGAGAATTTTCTAGAAAAAAAGTTATCCGTGATAGTGTGATTTCTTTATATTTGGCTGGAAAACCACAAGTGGCTATCGTTAGAGCACTCCAGCATTTAAATGTGAATAAATCTTTTGTGTCTCGTACCATAGCTCGTTGCCTGGTGATACTGGTAGCGTAGCCTGACGTTTGAGAAGTGGACGTAAGAAAACAGCCACATAAGCAGAAATGATTCGAAAAATAAATAAGCGACTTGATCGAAACCCGCAGTGGCCGAAAAACGGCTCGTGAGCTGAACATATCGCAATATTCCATTCGGCAAATATTGAAAAATGAGCTCGAGGTAAAGCCATGGAAATTCCAATAAGTGCAAGAACTTACACCGCAACAGAAAGAAAATAGACTCAAAAGAGCTAAGGAGTTGCTTCGCATGGCCGAAAGTGGTGAACTGCCGAATTTGGTTTTCTCCGTCTCCGATGAGAAAACAGCAGTTTGTAAACAAACAAAATAATTCTGCTTACTTGCCAAAGAGGTCAGCAACAAATGTGCTCTTTCTGTTGGCCACTAGAACTCAAGCGCCGGCCATGGTGATGGTATGGGCCGCCATAACAGCCGATGGTCACTCTCCGCTCGTATCGTCGACCGAATATTAGAATCAGAATAATTGCCGAATATTATTGCGAAAATATTCTGGAGGGTGTTTTAAAACCTTGGGCACGCCAACATTTTGGCAGCAGACTTTGAACATTCCAACAGGACTCAGCACCATCGCACTCAACATGCGCCACCCATAAATGGCTACAAAATAAGGTTCTTCTCTTCATTTCCGGCGCACAATGGCCACCAAAATCACCGGATACCAATCCGTTGGACTATTGTGTCTGGAGTATTTTAGAACGCAAAGTTCGTACTAAAAAGTACCAACGTGTCGATTAACTCAAGCAAGCCCCTCGCCCGGAATGGGTCAAAATACCGCAGAGCACCATTCGGGCAGCGTGTGACGGTTTCATTGGCCGTTTGAAGGTCATAATTCGTGCCAAAGGTGACCAATTCGAAAATTCTAATTTTATTTTAAAATTTGATGCTACTTCCGACATTTTTTGATTTTATTCAATAAAATTTAAAAAAGTAAAAATTATGGCTTTTGACTTTGTTGCAGTTTTTTTTTTTAACTCTCCCAGTATTACTGTAGTAACTTGCGAATTATGCCAGTGATAATTATACCCTACAAAACTATGTGGTGGGGGTATTATAAGTTTGATTGGGCCAAAAATTATGTAACACCTCGAAATATTGGTTTCCCACATAGGAAAGTATATCTGGATCTTCCTATCTCGCCGAGATGAGTCGATCTAGCTATGTATGTCCGTCCATCCGTCCATGTTAATTTTTAATCAAGCTACAGGTCGCAATTATGAACCGAACCTCACGAAATTGAAAATGGAGGTGGGGTAATGGTCAGAATAGAACCCTATTGTTTTTGGAGATTATCGCACGATATTTAGGGGTTGAAATGGACCAAAAGCAGAAAAATTTCCTGATTTTGCAGTTGCTCTGTAGGCCACAATTATGAACCAATCGACGCGAAAATTTATATGGAGTTAGAGTTTAGGAGTGGACAGAAACCTACCAATTTGGGTGGCCATCGGACAATAATTAGCGGGTAAAATAGACTCTAACTTTTATGTAAGAAAATAGGAAATTTCCACTAAACCGCGAATATTTTCAACACCAGCCAAATCACAAATACATTAAAATGTCACTCCTGCCCATTAAAGCGATGCTGATAGCCAAGAAATCGGATATATAGCAAAATAGGAACAATATATATGTAAAAGAAAGGTATCTTATTTATTCTGCCTTTAAGTCAAGAACAGCTGTGCCGGTGTGAATATTTTTTGTTCCATTTTTTTCAATTCTTGTCAAACTTTTTATCGCAAGCGATTTTTTCAATTTGACTTACAATTTTGAATTGTAAATTTTCTATTGTTACACCCTTCAACACTACGGTTTGAGGGTATTATATGCATGTCGCAATTATCGTCGGATCCTCACGAAATTTGGCATAGGGGTAGGGTTAGGGTCAGAACTAAATCTTATTGTTCTTAAGATGTACATTTAGAGGTGCAAATAGACTAAAAAATTTTAATTTTTGTTGTTGCAAAATGGTCAGGCTTTACCCCTTTATTGTTGTTTTTATAAAACAACCTTTGTTTATTAGTGGAGAATGATGGTAATGTTTACCAGGGGGTAAGGCAGGGAATACCTAGGTTGCGGAAAGAGCCACCAATCATCATCAGTTCCTTTGCTTTTTGTCTGGGATATTCTCCCCAGAAGTTATTTTAAAAAATAACTTCTATAACAAAAAAAAAAAATTTACCCAAGTGACGAGATCGTAAGATCAGCTGTCAAAACCGGCTTATATTTCTATACCCTCCACCATACATAGTTTGGAGGCTACATTAAGTTCTTCATTCCGTTTCTAACTCATCGAAATAATAATTTAATGATCAGCGTAAAACTCTAACACGATTTAGCCTTTTCCGACCGTCTGTCCATCTGTTGTAACCACGCTAGAGTCAAAACGAATAAAAATATTAAGCTAAAATTTTGCACAGATCACACTTTTGTCTGAAGCCAGGTCAAGTTCGAAGATGGGCTATATCGGTCCACGATATCGTATAGCCCCCATATAACGGTCCTCCCCCCCCCCTATATTCGGTATTTTGATAATTTTAGCAACATTTTTCGATGGAATTGGCTGAAATTCTACACAAGGAGTTCCTTTTGAGTACTTTACCCTCTGATAGATTTGTCTATATATGTCCAAAATATCGTTTATCCCCCATTCATCGGCACTTTTCGATATTCGGTATTTTTCAGAGTTTCAGAGAATTTTGAATGGATATTATTTTTTAAAAATTTCCTATTTCTTCTCAAATGGTGGAGGGTATTCTAAGTTCAGCCCGGCCGAATTTATTGCTTTTTTACTTGTTTAATTTAATGAGAATTATGGAATACTGTCAAAGCTCAAAAACCTGTTACCTTAAAGAATTTTGTACAATGGGTTTTAAACACATATTTTGCAGAGGCTTGCTTCCATTAAAAAAGCATGGAAGCTTGACAAACATTATTATGGGCTAACATTTTTATCGTGGTAGATTTTCAAAACTATTGGTCAATATTTGTGGACTTTTAATGAATATTTTTATTAAAAATGTTTAGAACATTTTTTCAGGCTCCTTTCTCTCTTAGTGTCTACAATTCAGAGAATGTCTATGGGGTATCTGCCTCAGTTCAAAACCTCTGAAAAATTTTCTATCCAAAATTGATTTTAAAAATCGTACATACATTCGAAATTCCTTTAATATTGAAATATATTAACCACCTCTTTTCAACATCATAAAAATTACATTAATAATTAATTTTTCTCCCCTGAACATTAAGCTGAAGCAAGGGCATATACCTACCCTTCCAGGGCTACCCGATAAAGCCTTACACATTAAAGTCGACATAAATTGCATTTAATTCATTGTATATTGGACTTCTTATGATGACATTTTCTGTGTTCGGTCTGATAATAGCATTTAATCGTGGCTTTTCATTAAAAATGAATATATTTTCATCGAATTGGAGAGTTTTGTGAAGCGGTAGCTATAGGTGAATGTAAAGCAGACTACTGGCATTGATTTAACAATTTTCACACACACAACACATGCATGCAGACAATGACCAACATAAATTCTCTTAAATCTATTCATTGAGGGCTTTAATTCGGTTTTTCATTACGAAAATTTCATTAAAGCAATCTTGAGCAAATGTGTATGGCAGACACACATACATACACACACACACACACCACCACACATTTATATTGTTAATGTATTTTTAATGGCCTCTTAACCCTTTGTCCACAACAATTCAAACAAATAACCAGTTTTGAGCTTGATGAAATGAGTTCGTTTACAATAAAAATTATAAAATGACCTCGCATTGCTCAACCGAACGAACGAACCAACATTCCCATGAAACTTTATTGTCTATCCTGTGCAATTGCTGCTGCTGCAGGAGAAGGTGTTTGCTGCTATTGTTGTTGTTGTTATATTGTCCTCACCGTCGATGCTGATGCTGTCACGAAAATAGTTGAATGCCATTATGGCTAATTAAAAACACCACACATTGTGCAAAGCTGCACGTGAAACAAAATGACAAAATTAGTCCTGTGACCCTGTCGAAACCGCAAGGCTAGATAATTTGCTTAATGAGAATGTTTTTGTTGATATGTTTTTATGTCGAACACCACTAAATGGCGAAGTTTGTTGGCGATGGACTAAACATTTTTGTGTTGGATGATAGTGAGATATGGGTCAAGCCCTTAGGGCTGATGGCAGGGGATTGAATACTTGTTTTACATTTCGGGGCTAATGTGGATTTCCCAAGGATATATGTTTTCAAGGACCAAATATCAATAAACGTGGATTTTTTAACGAATATTTTTCAATGACCAATAAACGAGGATTTTTTAAAGAATATTTTTTCAAGGACCAATAAACGTGGATTTTTAAAGAATATTTTTTCAAGGACCAATAAACGTGGTTTTTTAAAGAATATTTTTTCAAGGACCAATAAACGTGGATTTTTTTAAGAAAAATTTTATTGAAGGACCAATAAACGTGGGTTTTTTAAAGAATATTTTTTCAAGGGTCAATAAACGTGGATTTTTTAAAGAATATTTTTTCAAGGACCATAACGTGTTTTAGAAGTATTTTCAAGGACCAATAAACGTGGGATTTTTAAAGAATATTTTTTCAAGGACCAATAAACGTGGATTTTTAAAGAATATTTTTTCAAGGACCAATAAACGTGGATTTTTAAAGAATATTTTTTCAAGGACCAATAAACGTGGATTTTTAAAGAATATTTTTTCAAGGACCAATAAACGTGGATTTTTAAAGAATATTTTTTCAAGGACCAATAAACGTGGATTTTTAAAGAATATTTTTTCAAGGAACAATAAACGGAATTTTTAAAGAATATTTTTCAAGGACCAATAAACGTGGATTTTTAAAGAATATTTTTTCAAGGACCAATAAACGTGGATTTTAAAGAATATTTTTTCAAGGACCCATAAACGTGGATTTTTAAAGAATATTTTTTCAAGGACCAATAAACGTGGATTTTTAAAGAATATTTTTTCAAGGACCAATAACGTGGATTTTTAAAGAATATTTTTTCAAGGACCAATAAACGTGGATTTTTAAAGAATATTTTTTCAAGGACCAATAACCGTGGATTTTTAAAGAATATTTTTTCAAGGACCAATAAACGTGGATTTTTAAAGAATATTTTTTCAAGGACCAATAAACGTGGATTTTTAAAGAATATTTTTTCAAGGACCAATAAACGTGGATTTTTAAAGAATATTTTTTCAAGGACCAATAAACGTGGATTTTTAAAGAATATTTTTCAAGGACCAATAAACGTGGATTTTTAAAGAATATTTTTCAAGGACCAATAAACGTGGATTTTTAAAGAATATTTTTTCAAGGACCAATAAACGTGGATTTTTAAAGAATATTTTTTCAAGGACCAATAACGTGGATTTTTAAAGAATATTTTTTCAAGGACCAATAAACGTGGATTTTTAAAGAATATTTTTTCAAGGACCAATAAACGTGGATTTTTAAAGAATATTTTTTCAAGGACCAATAAACGTGGATTTTTAAAGAATATTTTTTCAAGGACCAATAACGTGGATTTTTAAAGAATATTTTTTCAAGGACCAATAAACGTGGATTTTTAAAGAATATTTTTTCAAGGACCAATAAACGTGGATTTTTAAAGAATATTTTTTCAAGGACCAATAAACGTGGATTTTTAAAGAATATTTTTTCAAGGACCAATAAACGTGGATTTTTAAAGAATATTTTTTCAAGGACCAATAAACGTGGATTTTTAAAGAATATTTTTTCAAGGACCAATAAACGTGGATTTTTAAAGAATATTTTTTCAAGGACCAATAACGTGGATTTTTAAAGAATATTTTTTCAAGGACCAATAAACGTGGATTTTTAAAGAATATTTTTTCAAGGACCAATAAACGTGGATTTTTAAAGAATATTTTTCAAGGACCAATAAACGTGGATTTTTAAAGAATATTTTTTCAAGGACCAATAAACGTGGATTTTTAAAGAATATTTTTTCAAGGACCAATAAACGTGGATTTTTAAAGAATATTTTTTCAAGGACCAATAAACGTGGATTTTTAAAGAATATTTTTCAAGGACCAATAAACGTGGATTTTTAAAGAATATTTTTTCAAGGACCAATAAACGTGGATTTTTAAAGAATATTTTTTCAAGGACCAATAAACGTGGATTTTTAAAGAATATTTTTTCAAGGACCAATAAACGTGGATTTTTAAAGAATATTTTTTCAAGGACCAATAAACGTGGATTTTTAAAGAATATTTTTTCAAGGACCAATAAACGTGGATTTTTAAAGAATATTTTTCAAGGACCAATAAACGTGGATTTTTAAAGAATATTTTTTCAAGGACCAATAAACGTGGATTTTTAAAGAATATTTTTTCAAGGACCAATAAACGTGGATTTTTAAAGAATATTTTTTCAAGGACCAATAAACGTGGATTTTTAAAGAATATTTTTTCAAGGACCAATAAACGTGGATTTTTAAAGAATATTTTTTCAAGGACCAATAAACGTGGATTTTTAAAGAATATTTTTTCAAGGACCAATAAACGTGGATTTTTAAAGAATATTTTTTCAAGGACCAATAAACGTGGATTTTTAAAGAATATTTTTTCAAGGACCAATAAACGTGGATTTTTAAAGAATATTTTTTCAAGGACCAATAAACGTGGATTTTTAAAGAATATTTTTTCAAGGACCAATAACGTGGATTTTAAAGAATATTTTTCAAGGACCAATAAACGTGGATTTAAGAATATTTTTTCAAGGACCAATAACGTGGATTTTTAAAGAATATTTTTTCAAGGACCAATAAACGTGGATTTTTAAAGAATATTTTTTCAAGGACCAATAAACGTGGATTTTTAAAGAATATTTTTTCAAGGACCAATAAACGTGGATTTTTAAAGAATATTTTTTCAAGGACCAATAAACGTGGATTTTTTAAAGAATATTTTTTCAAGGACCAATAAACGTGGATTTTTAAAGAATATTTTTCAAGGACCAATAAACGTGGATTTTTAAAGAATATTTTTTCAAGGACCAATAAACGTGGATTTTTAAAGAATATTTTTTCAAGGACCAATAAACGTGGATTTTTAAAGAATATTTTTTCAAGGACCAATAAACGTGGATTTTTAAAGAATATTTTTTCAAGGACCAATAAACGTGGATTTTTAAAGAATATTTTTTCAAGGACCAATAAACGTGGATTTTTAAAGAATATTTTTTCAAGGACCAATAAACGTGGATTTTTTAAAGAATATTTTTTCAAGGACAATAAACGTGGATTTTTAAAGAATATTTTTTCAAGGACCAATAAACGTGGATTTTTAAAGAATATTTTTTCAAGGACCAATAAACGTGGATTTTTAAAGAATATTTTTTCAAGGACCAATAAACGTGGATTTTTAAAGAATATTTTTCAAGGACCAATAAACGTGGATTTTTAAAGAATATTTTTTCAAGGACCAATAAACGTGGATTTTTAAAGAATATTTTTTCAAGGACCAATAAACGTGGATTTTTAAAGAATATTTTTTCAAGGACCAATAAACGTGGATTTTTAAAGAATATTTTTTCAAGGACCAATAAACGTGGATTTTTAAAGAATATTTTTTCAAGGACCAATAAACGTGGATTTTTAAAGAATATTTTTTCAAGGACCAATAAACGTGGATTTTTAAAGAATATTTTTTCAAGGACCAATAAACGTGGATTTTTAAAGAATATTTTTTCAAGGACCAATAAACGTGGATTTTTAAAGAATATTTTTTCAAGGACCAATAACGTGGATTTTTAAAGATATTTTTTCAAGGACCAATAAACGTGGATTTTTAAAGAATATTTTTTCAAGGACCAATAAACGTGGATTTTTAAAGAATATTTTTTCAAGGACCAATAAACGTGGATTTTTAAAGAATATTTTTTCAAGGACCAATAAACGTGGATTTTTAAAGAATATTTTTTCAAGGACCAATAACGTGGATTTTTAAAGAATATTTTTCAAGGACCAATAAACGTGGATTTTTAAAGAATATTTTTTCAAGGACCAATAAACGTGGATTTTTAAAGAATATTTTTTCAAGGACCAATAAACGTGGATTTTTAAAGAATATTTTTTCAAGGACCAATAAACGTGGATTTTTAAAGAATATTTTTTCAAGGACCAATAAACGTGGATTTTTAAAGAATATTTTTTCAAGGACCAATAAACGTGGATTTTAAAGAATATTTTTTCAAGGACCAATAAACGTGGATTTTTAAAGAATATTTTTCAAGGACCAATAAACGTGGATTTTTAAAGAATATTTTTTCAAGGACCATAAACGTGGATTTTTAAAGAATATTTTTTCAAGGACCAATAAACGTGGATTTTTAAAGAATATTTTTTCAAGGACCAATAAACGTGGATTTTTAAAGAATATTTTTTCAAGGACCAATAAACGTGGATTTTTAAAGAATATTTTTTCAAGGACCAATAAACGTGGATTTTTAAAGAATATTTTTTCAAGGACCAATAAACGTGGATTTTAAAGAATATTTTTTCAAGGACCAATAAACGTGGATTTTTAAAGAATATTTTTTCAAGGACCAATAAACGTGGATTTTTAAAGAATATTTTTTCAAGGACCAATAAACGTGGATTTTTAAAGAATATTTTTTCAAGGACCAATAAACGTGGATTTTTAAAGAATATTTTTTCAAGGACCAATAACGTGGATTTTTAAAGAATATTTTTTCAAGGACCAATAAACGTGGATTTTTAAAGAATATTTTTTCAAGGACCAATAAACGTGGATTTTTAAAGAATATTTTTTCAAGGACCAATAAACGTGGATTTTTAAAGAATATTTTTTCAAGGACCAATAAACGTGGATTTTTAAAGAATATTTTTTCAAGGACCAATAAACGTGGATTTTTAAAGAATATTTTTTCAAGGACCAATAAACGTGGATTTTTAAAGAATATTTTTTCAAGGACCAATAAACGTGGATTTTTTAAAGAATATTTTTTCAAGGACCAATAAACGTGGATTTTTAAAGAATATTTTTTCAAGGACCAATAACGTGGATTTTTAAAGAATATTTTTTCAAGGACCAATAAACGTGGATTTTTAAAGAATATTTTTTCAAGGACCAATAAACGTGGATTTTTAAAGAATATTTTTTCAAGGACCAATAACGTGGATTTTTAAAGAATATTTTTTCAAGGACCAATAAACGTGGATTTTTAAAGAATATTTTTTCAAGGACCAATAAACGTGGATTTTTAAAGAATATTTTTTCAAGGACCAATAAACGTGGATTTTAAAGAATATTTTTTCAAGGACCAATAAACGTGGATTTTTAAAGAATATTTTTTCAAGGACCAATAAACGTGGATTTTTAAAGAATATTTTTTCAAGGACCAATAAACGTGGATTTTTAAAGAATATTTTTTCAAGGACCAATAAACGTGGATTTTTAAAGAATATTTTTTCAAGGACCAATAAACGTGGATTTTAAAGAATATTTTTTCAAGGACCAATAAACGTGGATTTTTAAAGAATATTTTTTCAAGGACCAATAAACGTGGATTTTAAAGAATATTTTTTCAAGGACCAATAAACGTGGATTTTTAAAGAATATTTTTTCAAGGACCAATAAACGTGGATTTTTAAAGAATATTTTTTCAAGGACCAATAAACGTGGATTTTTAAAGAATATTTTTTCAAGGACCAATAAACTTGGATTTTTAAAGAATATTTTTTCAAGGACCAATAAACGTGGATTGTTAAAGAATATTTTTTCAAGGACCAATAAACGTGGATTTTTAAAGAATATTTTTTCAAGGACCAATAAACGTGGATTTTTAAAGAATATTTTTCAAGGACCAATAAACGTGGATTTTTAAAGAATATTTTTTCAAGGACCAATAAACGTGGATTTTTAAAGAATATTTTTTCAAGGACCAATAAACGTGGATTTTTAAAGAATATTTTTTCAAGGACCAATAAACGTGGATTTTTAAAGAATATTTTTTCAAGGACCAATAAACGTGGATTTTTAAAGAATATTTTTTCAAGGACCAATAAACGTGGATTTTTTAAAGAATATTTTTTCAAGGACCAATAAACGTGGATTTTTAAAGAATATTTTTTCAAGGACCAATAAACGTGGATTTTTTAAAGAATATTTTTTCAAGGACCAATAAACGTGGATTTTTAAAGAATATTTTTCAAGGACAATAAACGTGGATTTTTAAAGAATATTTTTTCAAGGACCAATAAACGTGGATTTTTAAAGAATATTTTTTCAAGGACCAATAAACGTGGATTTTTAAAGAATATTTTTTCAAGGACCAATAAACGTGGATTTTTAAAGAATATTTTTTCAAGGACCAATAAACGTGGATTTTTAAAGAATATTTTTTCAAGGACCAATAAACGTGGATTTTTAAAGAATATTTTTTCAAGGACCAATAAACGTGGATTTTTAAGAATATTTTTTCAAGGACCAATAAACGTGGATTTTTAAAGAATATTTTTTCAAGGACCAATAAACGTGGATTTTTAAAGAATATTTTTTCAAGGACCAATAAACGTGGATTTTTAAAGAATATTTTTTCAAGGACCAATAAACGTGGATTTTTAAAGAATATTTTTTCAAGGACCAATAAACGTGGATTTTTAAAGAATATTTTTTTAGAGGATCCTTGGGCTAATAGACGTGGATTTTTAAAAATATTTTTTTAGAGGATCCTTGGGCTAATATACGTGGATTTTTAAAAATATTTTTTTAGAGGATCCTTGGGCTAATATACGTGGATTTTTAAAAATATTTTTTTAGGGGATCCTTGGGCTAATATACGTGGATTTTTAAAAATATTTTTTATAGGACCCTTGGGCTAATAGACGTGGATTTTTAAAAATATTTTTTTAGAGGATCCTTGGACCAAAAGAGTGGATTTTTAAAAATATTTTTTTAGAGGATCCTTGGGCTAATAGACATGGATTTTTAAAAATATTTTTTTACAGGATCCTTGGCCAATAGACGTGGATTTTTAAAAATATTTTTTTGGGAGGACCGTTAGGCTAATAGACCTTGATTTTTTAAAAAAATATTTTTTAGAGCATCCTTGGGCCAATAGACGTGGATTTTTAAAAATATTTTTTTGGAGCATCCTAGTTTTAGAAATATTTGTTTAGAGCATCCTTGGTCCAATAGACGTGGATTTTTAAAAATATTTTTTTAGTGCATTCTTGGGCCAATAGACGTGGATTTTTAAAAATATTTTTTTGGAGCATCCTAGTTTTAGAAATATTTGTTTAGAGCATCCTTGGGCCAATAGACGTGGATTTTTAAAAATATTTTTTTGGAGCATCCTAGTTTTAGAAATATTTGTTTAGAGCATCCTTGGGCCAATAGACGTGGATTTTTAAAAATATTTTTTTAGAGCATCCTGGGGCCAATAGACGTGGAGTTTTAAAAATATTTGTTTAGAGCATCCTTGGGCCAATAGACGTGGATTTTTAAAAATATTTTTTTAGAGCATCCTTGGGCTAATAGACGTGGATTTTTAAAAATATTTTTTTAGAGCATCCTTGGGCTAATAGACGTGGATTTTTAAAAATATTTTTTTAGAGGAGCCATAGACCCATAAACGTGGGTTTTTAACGAATATTTTTTTAGAGGAGCCATAGACCCATAAACGTGGATTTTTAACGAATAGTCTTAGAGGAGCTATAGACCCATAGACGTGGATTTTAAAAAATATTTTTTTAGAGGATCCTTGGGCTAATAGTCGTGGATTTTTAAAAATATTTTTTTTGGAGGACCGTTGGGCTAATAGACGTGGATTTTTAAAAATATTTTTTAGAGGATCCTTGGGCTAATAGACGTGGATTTTCAAAAATATTTTTTTACAGGATCCTTGGGCTAATAGACGTGGATTTAAAAAAATTTCTTTAGAGGATCCTTGGGCAATTAGACGTGGATTTTAAAAATATTTTTTAGAGGATCCTTGGGCTAATTGACTTGGATCGTTAGAAATATTTTTTTCAGAGGATCCTTGGGCTAATAGATTTGGATTTTTAAAGAATATTTTTAGAGCATTCTTGGGCTAATAAATGTGGATTTTTAAAAATATTTTTTTAGAGGATCCATGGGCTAATAGATTTGGATTTTTAATATAGATTTTTTTTAATCTCTCTAAGGCCGAACAAAATTAAAAATTTTGAATAATATGAATTTCCAATCTGTTATTATCTCTAGCTTTATTTCTCCCTTTTTAAGTCTTCTCAAT
This sequence comes from Musca domestica, assembly GCF_030504385.1. Classification (NCBI taxonomy): domain Eukaryota; kingdom Metazoa; phylum Arthropoda; class Insecta; order Diptera; family Muscidae; genus Musca; species Musca domestica. The sequence goes on along the minus strand of NW_026712207.1, from coordinate 6,674,523 downwards.
TCTTTTAATATTAACCATTCCGTGATGACCTCAAAAACGTCTTTACTAAAACGAGAAAGATGTACATCTTTAATAACAACTTTCTTTTACAATCTTAAGTTTGTTGGTTGTTTTTCTTCTGCATTTTGTTGCGAACACAGAACCATAAAGAAGAAAATATGACGAATACATTGGGGGCCAAGGGTGCACAAAACAAAGTGCAGTAACTGATTTTTCGAGGGGGAAAACTTTTAGTGCAACAAAAAATATCAAACTTTTTTATAGTTTATGTAAACGGACAATGTACGCAGAATATCAACAATTATGATTTAAGGAAGTGCAACAGCAACATCAACTTTAAACGGATGTCCATTATTGTTGTCGTTTCAAAATTTTTAAAATTAGAGAATTTTTTGAAACTTTAAAAAAATTAAATTTTATAAAATTTATTTTTTTTGTTTGACCTCGACATTTTCTTCGGATAGTTTGCAAGTCATTTGAATCTCAAATCAATGAAAAGGAATGACTTTGTATTAATGTGGCCTCTCAGCTGTCGCCTTGTTATACATCCTCAAGGAAAGCAATGAGATTGTCCTTATTTCATGATGACCTATATATCAAGTGAATTGTATCCATTCCAGAACATTTGTATTTATGCACACACAAAAAAGAGTGTGTGTTTGTGTCCGTTAGTATGTCATCCATTCTTGGCAGTTTTGCATTTTTGTTGATCTCATTTAATGCACTACTTGTAGGCAGTTATATGAAGAATATATATATTTTAGGTTTATTCTTCTAGCACTGTGCAACATTTTTTAATCATTCAACTTTTATTTAATTTTTTTAACCATTTCGAGATTTTAGACCCAAGTTTAAATTTTAGCGATTTTAGTGATTAAGATTCCATAGGAATTTAATAATGATAAAAAAACTGCAGCCAATTTCAGACTGCTGCCATTTCTAAGCCACTTGCCCGACAGCTGTTAAAATTATTCTAGTGACAGCTTATTATATTGTTTATAACCGTACAAAAGCACTTTGGTGAGAATTTTTCAGAATTCAAACGTGATAGTGTGATTACTTTATATTTGGCTCGAAAACCACAAGTAGCTATCATTAGAGCACTCCACACTATCATTAGAGCACTCCAGCATTTAAATGTGATTAATCTTTTGTGTCTCGTACCATCGCTCGTTGCCGTGATATTGGTGGCATAGGCCGACGTCAAGGAAGTGGAAGGAAGAAAACAGCAACATCAGCAGCAATGGTTCGAAAAATAACCGAAATCGAAACCTGCGTCGCAGTGGCCAAAAAATGGCTTGTGAGCTGAACATATCACAATATTCCATTCTGCAAATATTGAAAAATGAGCTCGAGGTTAAGGCCATAGAAATTCGAAAAAGTGCAAAAGCTGACATCGCAACCGAAGGAAAGTAGACCCAAAAGAGCTAAAGAGTTGCTTGGACGTGTTTACTTGCCAAAGAGATCAACTAAAAATGTGCACCTTCGGTTGGCCACCAGAACTCAAGCGCCGGCCACGGTGATGGTGTGGGCCGTGGCATCAGAATAAATGCCGAATTTTATCGCGAAAATATTGTGGAGGGTGTATTGAAGCCTTGGGCACGCAAAACTTTTTGGCTGCAGACCTTGGACATTCCAACAGGACTCAGCAACATCGCACTCAGCACGCGCCTCCAGAACTCAAGCGCCGGCCATAGTGATGGTATGGGCCGCCATAATAGCCGATGGTCGCTCTCCGCTCGTATTATTCGACCGTGGCATCCGAATAAATGCCGAATATTATCGCGAAAATATTCTGGAGGGTGTATTGAAGCCTTGGGCCCGCAAAACTTTTTGGCTGCAGACCTTGGACATTCCAACAGGACTCAGCAACATCACATTCAGCACGCGCCTCCAGAACTCAAGCGCCGGCCATAGTGATGGTATGGGCCGCCATAATAGCCGATGGTAGCTCCCTTTCGTATTAATCGACTGTGGCATCAGAATAAATGCCGAGTATTATCGCGAAAATATTTTGGAGGTTGTATTAGAACCTTGGGCACGCAAAAATTTTGCCGCTGACCTTGCACATTCCAACAAGACTCAGCACCACCGCATTCAGCACGTGCCACCCAAGAATGGTTACAAAATGAGGTTCATCGCTTCATTTCCAGTGCATAATGGCTACCAAAATTTCCGGATACCAATCCGTTGGACTATTGTGTCCGGAGTATTTTGGAAAGTAAGGTTGGCGTTAAAGAATACCAAAGTGTCGATCACCTGAAGCAAGCGCTTCGCCGGGAATGAGCCAAAATACCGGAGAGCAATATTCGGACTCAGCACCAGCCACCCAAGAATGGTGACAAAATGAGGTTCCTTGCTTCATTTCCAGCCCACAATGGTCACCAAAATCTCCGGATCCCAATACGTTGGACTATTGTGTCCGGAGTATTTTGAAAATTAAGGTTGGCGCTAAAGAATACCAAAGTGTCGGTCACCTCAAGCAAGCGCTTCGCCGGATATGGACCAAAATACTGCAGAGCAATATTCGGACAGCGTGTGACGGTTTCATTGTAAGTTTGAAAGCCATTATTCGTGCCAAATGTGACCAATTCGAGCAAATCTAAGCTTAATCTAAAATTTGATGCTATGTCCTGCGTTTTTTGCTTTCATTCAATAAAATTAAAAAAATAAAAATTATGGCGTTTGACTGTGTTGCAGTTTTTTATCTTACCCTGTATATTATCCATCCTTGGCATTTCTGCATTTTTATTTATCTCATTTAATGCACTATTTGTATGCTGTTATATGAAGGAGATTTGTGTTGTAGATTTATGCTTTTAACACTGGGTAACATACTTGAATCATTCAACTTTCATTAAATCTTTTATTAAACATTTCGAGACTTTAGACTCAAGTTTGATTTTTTTGTCGATTTTAGTGATTTAGATTCCATAGGATTTTTTTTTTTTTCGGCTATAAATATAGAATATTAAAGCTTCCTTCAGCCGTTCCTAACATATTTCAAAATATGCATTAATAAATAAATTGTAGAACTTGTAATAGCCGCACATGGACATTGGTTTATTTTTATTCTTAACATGTTGATCCAATAATTAAAACCTATCCACATATCCCCATGTTTGTTAGAAAAAAACCAAAATTCCCTGTCATGCTTTCTTCCCCATTTCAATACAAGAATTTATTACATCCTCTTCTATTCTCTGTACATATCCTCTTACAACAAAACATGGCTCTGAATGCTTTACACATAATCGTAATGCAATGCCATTATCTTTTAAAAATACTCCATATTCTTATGCAAGTTTTCATTTTATTTTTTTTACTTCTTTGGGTTGGCACGAATTCCACAGCCATAAATTACAATCTTTCATAATAAAATTAAACTTGTTGCCAAAAAATAGAGCAAGAGTGAGAGAAAACCCGGAAATATGGGCAGACATATAAAAAGCTATGCAAGTTGGTCGCTGTGTATGTTTGCATCTGAACACAATCAACAGAATCTCGAATTTAAGAAAATTTTATTTTATTTGGAGATTTTGTATCATTTTGTTCCGAAAATTAAGTTACAAAGATTTAAGTGAAGTCATTCAAGAGTTATGTATTATTTTGAAAGGAATTATAAAACTTGGAAGAAAACCCTATTAAATTTAACACGAAAATTTTATTTCAATTAGCATACTTCCATAATATCAATTTCTAGAGGGGAACGATGGTTTAAGATTGCAAACGAGATTTGAAACATAAACTGTAATTCCATTTGTGCACATGGCAGTGCCACATATTCTCTAGATAAGGGTATCTTTAGATATCATCTTTATTAAAAACACTAGTTGTAACTTCTAATAAATCTGACAGTACGAACTAAAAATTGCCTACATATAAATAGAAAATATTTTGAAATTTAAGGCTGCCAATCAGGAAATCTCTAAAAATGTCTACAAAATTTTAATGATTTATACGAGGTACTTAACAAATCTTATGGAATTAATGATATTTTGAAATATAATCTTAAAAAATTATTTATTTTTTTTTAAATAGATATTTGAGAAATTCTAATTTTGTTCCAACAATTCCTTTAAACAAGTAAGCAAAAGCTATAGCCGTGCGGGGCCGACTATGTGATACCTTTCAACACAACGATATGTTAGAAGCCATTTATATCCAAATCCATTTTGGAAAATTTCGCTTTTGAAATTAAGTCACGGAACACTGTCCAGATATTACCCTTAGCATTTTGGCCAAGGACATTTGCCCAATTTGTGGTCCATTTTACAGCTAAATATTATCCAATGGTCATCCAAAATGCTCGAATTCTTTCCTGTCCTTAACTCTCTACTCATGCAAAATTCCGCGTAGATTTTCTTACAATTTTGAACTGTAGAGCGACCGCAAAATCAGGAAATTTGTTTTTTTTTTTTTTTTTTTGTCTTTTTGAACCCCCTAAATGTACATAGGTTTTAATTCTGACCCCCAACCCTACCCCATGCATAATTTAGTGTTGCGGACTCGAATTAATATTTCGAGATGTTACATTATTTACGGCCCAATCTAACTTATAATACCGCCAACTCATAGTGTTGTAAGGCATACAAATATTATGAATTTGTGTTGTTTTAAAAAATTATTTTTGGCACTTTTTTTTATCGAATTTGCCTCTAATTATACCCTCCACCTTGAAAAGTAGGTTATATTATATTTTCATTCCCTTTGCAACATCCGTCGTAGATCCCATAAAGTATATGTATTCATGATCAACATAAAATTTTGAGACGAAATAACGACATCCGTCTTCGTCCCTCTGTCTGTTGAAATCACAATACAGTTCACATTATTCGCCGTAGAGCTTTAAATTTTGGCAGAACAAATTGTATTCTGTCTAGGATGGTTGGTAGTATAAATTAATGAAATTGGTCCACATTTGGTATAGCCGCCATATAACGTTACCTCCCGATATTGGGTATTTTAAAAACTTTTCCACGGATTTGTCTAAAAATTGGAATTTGTAGTTCATAATGGGTTCTAGCTACGGTGGCGTATAGGTCCACGTTTTGGTATAGCCGTCATATCACGGTACCTTCAGATATTCGGTATTTTGATGATTTTGCACACTTTTCCACGGATTTGTCTAAAAATTGGTATTTGTAGTTATAATAAGTTCAAGCTCCAGTGGCGGAACAACATATATATAGGTCCTCGTTATACCCTCCACCTTGAAAAGTAGGGCACTTTATCTTTGTCATTCCCTTTTGTAACATCTCTAAACATTCGTCGTAGATCCAATAAAGTATATATATTCATGATCAACATAAAATTCTTAGTCGATTTAACGATATTCGTCTGTCCATCCGTCTGTTTGTTGAAATCATGATACAGCTCACGTTATTCGACGTAGAGCTGTAAATTTTGGCAGAACAAATTGCATTCTGTCTAGGATGGTTGGTAGTAAAAATTAATGAAATGGGTCCACATTTTGGTATAGCCGCCATATAACGTTACCTCCCAATATTGGTTACTTTGATAAATTTTGCCGCACTTTTCCACGGATTTGTCCAAAATTTTATATATGTAGTTTGTAATGGGTTCTACCTCCGTTAGCGAAACATTGTATGTATAAGTCCACGTTTTGGTATAGCCGCCATATTACGGTACCTTCGGATATTCGGTATTTTGATGATTTTTATCACATTTTCCAAGGATTTTTCTAAAAATTGGAATTTGTAGTTAATAACGGGTTCCAGATCTGGTGGTGGAACAAGGTACATACAGGTCTATGTTTTCGTATAGCCCCCACATACTTCCGGATATTTAGCATTTTGATTATTTTTTCCACATTTTCCCACGGATTTGTCTACAAAGTGGTATTTATAGTTCATAATGGGTTCTAGCTTCAATTACGGAATATAGTATATACAGGTCGACGTTTTCCCATAGCTCCCATATAACGATACCTCCCTATATTTGTTATTTTGATGATTTTTGCCACATTTTTTCAAGGAGTCGGTATTTTGATAATCCTAGTGATATTTACACTCCAAATTGTTTCAAATTTGTTTTTAAAAAAATTTAGTAGATGACAACCCTTGAAGTAGAAAATGGTTCTCGTTTTGGAATGGCCCCCATATAAAAGCCTCATCCACTTTATGGTGTTTGAAAAGGTTAACAGCATTATCCAAAGTGGAACACCTTTGTTTCATATACTTTTATATAAAAATGTTTTCTTTATCCAATGGTGGAGGATATTGAAAGTTCGGTCTGTCCAAATTTAAGGTTTTTCTTTATTTGTTTTCTTATAATTTCACTATTCAGGAGCCAATCTGAGCTGTAGAAAATTCCATCTCAATGGGGTAGTACTCTGTTTGTAGGCAAACACCCCAAAGGGGTTTGAGGTTCTTAAGCAAAACTTCTTGTGGTACTTTTTTATAGCGTTGTCCATACAAAAATGACCCCAATATATTGAAAAAAAAGGTTATACTACCTCTTTGGATTATTTCGTGAATCTTTGGCTCCAAAGGTGTCTCATGTTGCACCACTTTTGTTTTATAAAAATAAAACCCGAATTATATTTGTTACATTTTAGTAATATATTTGTTACATTTTAGTAATATTTTCCATTTCACTTTTTTTAAATATCTGTTATTTTCAGATTTTTAGTTATTGCGATAGTCTTGTCTTGGCGTTTCCAATCGATTTAGTTTTAGCATGGTTTCTTTGCGGTAAAACACACTTGTTTCCAATTTCAAAAAAAAAAAAAAACCAATTCTCATTTGTTGATTTTTATGCTTAAAATATTTCATATTACTTGAATAACTAAATATTTTGATAATATATGAATTAGGGGTACACTATGACGTATGATGTACGGTTAGAAGCATAAACAAAACTCATACGCCAGGAATATTTTATAATCATTGAAACTAAATCACTAGCAAACAAAAACGCATTGAAAATTGCGTTTCAAAGACTTAGAGAATGGGTACACCAGAAGGTGGTGTTAAATGCTAAATCTTGCATTAAAAAATAATCAAAATCTCTTGGTATAAATTTTCCTTCTTATTTTATTTTTTATTGCATGGCAATTGGTCACCGGGTAATAATCACCAATTTGTAAATCTTTTTATTTCTTTCACTATCTTCGCTTTCCATTTAATGTGGAAATTCTTTACGATAAAATTACCATAAAATTTCTGCGGAATCTTCTACCATTGAAGGTTTTTTCTATATGAAAAACAGCAACATAAATAAACTGAAACATTAAATCGTAATTTGAATTCAAACTTTGTAGTCGCATACATTGAGTAATTTTTAGCTGGTAATGAGTTTTTAATTACCATTGGATATTTGCCACTTATTCTCCGAAGGAAATACAAACACACACGCACACACAAACCCACAGAAAAATATATACAACGGACAAATATATATGTGACCGCAATAATTATTTAAGGGCAACAATATGTTTGCTTTATGGTCCTTAGAGGCTTTTAACTTTCTATGTTCACTTTTTTTTCTTTTTTTTTTAGAAAAACATTATCTAATTTAAATTACAACAATTATAAAATTTTTTGGGGAAATTAATGGCATCAATTAGTTAACCTAATTTTTCTAAGGATCTTTGAACCTCCGTTGTATTTATAAGAGGAAATATATACTATTTGGGGGTGCTTACATCGGACTGAGTATTTTATTGCGGCCATAGCAGGGCTTCAGGAGTACGAAGAAGGTTGGCAAGCTTTAATTTGGAAGCTGGAGTTGGAAGCAAAATTATACTTTACCTTCCACTTTAAGGAAGAGAGGAAAACCAGTAAGAAAAGGCAAAAGTCGGGCGGTGCCGACTCTGTGATACCCTACACCACTATGCGTATTTGGTAGAGCTCCAGTAAAAAAGTTTATATTGGGGACTTATGTGAAATAGATCATACCAACTTTGAACCTTATTTGAATGCGTATCATTGCTTGGAAACTATATCAACTCTGAATCGATTTCGAACAAATTTGACGTAGGCTTTAGTTCCCCTAGAAGCAAATAACATTGCTACATAGTGCATGATATGACTTCGGTACATTAAAACATATTTATTGGAGCGATAGATAAACCGGACCGAGTTTCACCAATTGCCAAAATTTGGTTGAATATAAAAAAATCTATTTGATTTGGCCTGGATGAAGATGTATACCGAAGCTTTATAAAAATACGAAACGATCTCGATAGAATTTGGTAGAGGTATTTTCTAGCTGCATCTGATGTCCCGTACCAAAGATCATTGTTGTGGAGTGCATATTACGTATGTGAGGAATTTAAACATCAAATCGGATGAAACACATATATGGGAGCTATAGCTACATCTGAATCGATTTTCACAAAATTTTAAGCAATTGTTTCTGGGATGAATTCAGTCGGAATTACCAAGATACAGTTCGATTGGGCTGAAATTAGATATTTGGTGCGCAAAAAAAACTGTATTTGTACAAAGATATATATGGGAGCTACAGGGTAAGACAAAAAAACTGCAACGAAGTCAAACGCCATACTTTTTACATTTTTTTTAATTTTATTGAATGAAAGCAAAAGATGTCGGAAATACCATCAAATTTTAGAATATGTTTAGATTTGTTCGAATTGGTCAGCTTTTGCACGAATTATGGCCTTCAAACGGCCAATGAAACCGCCACACGCTGCCCGAATATTGCTCTGCGGTATTTTGGCCCATTCCCAGAAAAGCGTTGCTTAAGGTGATGGACACTTTGGTATTTCTTAGTGCCAACTTTGCTTTCCAAAATACTACAGACACAATAGTCCAACGGATTGGTATCCGGAGATTTTGCTGGCCATTGTGCGCTGGAAATGAAGCGAGGAACCTAATTTTGTAACCATTCTTGGGTGGCGCGTGCTGAGTGCGATGGTGCTAAGTCCTGTAGGAACGTCGTAGGCCTGCGGACAAAATGTTTGCGTGCCCAAGAATTTAATAAACCCTCCAAAATATTTTCGCGGTAATATTCGGCATTTATTCTAATGCCATGGTCGATTAATGCGAGCGGAGAACGAACATCGGCTGTTATGAGCAACGGAAGGTGTACATTTTCAGCTGACCTCTTTAGCAAGTAAACACGATCATTTTGCTTCTTTACAAACTGCTGGATAACGAATATTTTCTCATCGGAAACGGAGAAACCCAAATTAGACAGTTCACCACTTTCGGCCAAGCGAAGCAACTCTTTTGCTCTTTTGAGTCTATTTTCTTTATCCCGAGTTCATTTTTCAATATTTGCCGAATAGAATATTGCGATATTTTCAGCTCATTTTTCCCCCACTGCGACGCGGGTTTCGATCAAGTCGCTTCATTACCTTTCGAACCATTTCTGCAGATGTTGCTGTTTTCTTCCATCCACTTCCCTGAAGTCGAGCTACGCTACCAGTATCACGGTAACGAGCGATGGTACGAGACACAAAAGATCTATTCATGCTGGAGTGCTCTAACGATAGTCACTTGTAGTTTTCCAGCCAAATATAAACAAATCACATAATCGCGCTGGCACTCCATCACGAATAATTTTTTTCTGGAAAATTCCCACCAAAATGCTTTTGTACGCTTGTAAACAATATAATGAGCTGTCACTGGAATAATTTGAACAGCTGTCGAACGAGTGGCTTAGAAATGACAGCAGTATGAATTTGGATGCAGTCTTTTCATCTCAGTTTTTTCATTTCATCTAAAGCATATCGTCGCTCTTTGGTGTTCCATACAAAAAAACTTTGATATTTTTGTGGTACGGAATAATACATGAATTATTTTTAGAAAATTCCAGATGCATGCTTCTTGGAATAAAACTGGTTAAATTACAAATATTAAAATTTTGTTGCTCCCACACACAAAAACGGACATATTTACAAATAAATTCTTTCTAAGCAGCAGCTTTCTAACATATATGTGTACAAAAATACATTTTACGATTATTGCACATCTGCCATTGATGAAAAATTCTTCCAGACACTATAATGACATTCCTTTCACACACACACATACACTCAATTTCATCACCGTATGAAATAAATGTTCGGCCATCATTCTCTGGTCATTTTATTAATAGCCATTCGTTTTAAGGGGGACTAAAATATTATTGCATGAGCTAACAAGGCAAATGACCAATAAATGTTGACCTTGGCCGAAACACATAACTGTTATATATATTCACATAAATTTCGAGTGGAGTATGTATCTGTGTTTGATTTCTCCTTTTAGGCTCTGTTGTGATTTTCAATTTAAATTCAAATTTACATTTCGGTTGAATATTTTAACAGCAACGAATGGCTGCAAGAGAGAATTTATTATGAAGCCTGTCAGACTTTGTGTGCCTGTGATTTTATTAAATTGCGCCAGGCGATTCTGAATACCTCAAAATGTATCCCAATACAATAAATCAATAGCAATAAATATGCATATTTCTAACAAATTATTAATGGTTTTCTAAGTTATTGTATATCAAATCACATAATTGATTTTGGTCTAGACCATTAAATTGTATAGAAGAGTCAATTATGAAATTTATTCATAAATAAATGAGAATTATTAGAAAGGGGTTTTTAAGGAACACGCAAATTTACCTGGCTCATTTTCTAAGTTTTATACCCTACACCACAAAGTGGTAAGGATATTATGTCTATGTGCATTTGTTTGTAACATGGAGAAGGAAGCGATATAGACCCATAGTTACTTCTGAGGATCTTCATAGAATCACTTTCTGAGTCGATTTCTGCATGTCAGTCCGTCTGTCCGTCCATCCAAGTATTTTTGTGAACAAAATGCAGGTCGCATTTATTATCCGATTGAGATGAAATTTTTCAAACAATATTTGTATGTCCCAAGGCCGAGTCCTATTGAAATTGGTGAGAATCGCTTTAAATGCAGATATAGCTCCCATATATATCTTCAACCGATTTCGGGTTTGTTGGTCAATATCAGTCCATATGGCCTGAATTTTAACACATCCGACCGAATTCGGTCTAGAAGTAAGTACATCAAATTTGGTGCAATTCGGTTCAAATGTAGCTAGAGAAATACAGAAGTCGTAAATACCTCTATCAAATTGTATTGAGATAGGATCAGATTTGGTTATAGCTCCCATATACATTTTCAACCGATATCAGGTTGATTTTGCACCAAATGGCTAATATCAGCCCAAATTACCTGAATTTTGGCAATTCCGAATGAATTCATTCCAGAAACAATTTCTTCAAATTTGCTGAAAATCGCTTCAGATGTCGGCTTGAGTCCCGTGTTGAATCCCTCATATGCGTAATATACACTCCACAACAATGATATTTGGTACCGGACATCAGGCACAGCTCGAAAATACCTTTGCCAAATTCTATTGAGATCGGTTCAGATTTTTATTAGCTTCGATATACACCTTTATCCGATTTTACGGTTATTGATCACCATATATTTAATTTCAGCTCAAAATGAATATAATTTTTCATATTCAGCCGAATTTTACAATTTGGTGAAATTCGGTTCGGTATATCTTTTGCTCCAATAATTATTATACCCTACAACACTATGTGTTGGGGGTATTATAAGTTTGATTGGGCCAAAAATTATGTAACACCACGAAATATTGATTTCCCACATAGGAAAGTATATATGGATCTTCCTATCTCGCCGAGCTGAGTCGATCTAGCTATGTATGTCCGTCCGTCCGTCTGTCCGTCTGTCCATGTTAATTTGTAATCACTCTACAGGTCGCAATTATGGTCCGATCTTCACGAAATTTAAAATGGAGGTGGGGCTAGGGTCAGAATAGAACCCTATTTCTTTTGGTGATGATCGCATAATATTTAGGGGTTGAAATGGACCAAAAACTGAAAAAAATCCTGATTTTGCACTTGCTCTACAGGTCGCAATTATAGACCAATCGACGCGGAATTTCGCATGTAGCTAGAGTTTAGGGCTGGCAAGAAGCCTACCCATTTGGGTGGTCATCGGATAATATTTAACGGGTAAAATAGACCATATCTTTTTTGTTGAAAAAATTCAACATTTTTCATTAAACCGCGAATATTTTAAATCCCAGCGAAATCACAAAGCCATGACAAGGTTACTTCTGATCTTTACATTGATATTAACATCCAAAAAATCGGATATATAGCAAAATATGTGCGATATATATGTCTATCAAAAAAGATATGCTTGAAAGATCTCTTATATGTCGAGAACGGCTGAACTGATTTCGACAGTTCTCATTAATTCAGAATTGTCTCTTGGCAGGAAAGAAAAAAACGTCTAAAAAAATCACATAACAATATCTCTCTAAAGATGAAAATATTGATTTTGTAACATTTTCTCATATTTTTTCAATTTTGTCATATTTTTGGCATATTTTCATTTTGAATTAAACATTTGGTAATATTTCTACAGCTAACAAAACTAAGTAGTTAGGATATCAGGATATCATATACAGATCGCATTTATGGCCCGATCCTTACGAAATTTTGCATAGAGATAAGATGAGGGTCAGAATAAAAGCCTATTCTTTTTGGAGATGATCGCCATATATTTAAGGGATGAAATGGACCAAAAAACTGCAAAATTGTCAGCCGGTCGTAATTATGGCCCGATACTCACGCACATTTGAATGGGGGTTACCGGACATTGCAAAAGCCAAGCAGTTTTGGATGGCCATCCAAAAATATTCAATGTGCGAAATAGTTTGCCAACTTTTGTAGACAAAATACGAAAATGACAATTCCAGTGATTTTTTTGGAGAATTCTCAAATACAGGAAAGACACACTTCTGACGCTGATTTCGTTGAAGAATATAGTCAAATATCTGTATCTCATATAGATGCGTTTCATTCAAAAACCAATAATAAATGTTAATCTTTTGCCAATTCTGAGAGATTATAGGTCTTTGGGAAATATTTACGTGCAACATCTTCCAATGAATTGGAATGAGCAAATTAGTTAAAGTTGCTATTATTCGAAAATTTGAGAACGAAACCTGATGGTTTTCTTTTATTATTTGTCATAATATCTTGTGGAATTCTTTCGAGTATCTCGCCTATATAAACTGTATCGTTTATTATAGTGTTGTAGGGTATTCAACTGTCGGCCCCGCTCGACTGTAGCCTTTGCTTACTTGTTTTTAATTTTTTTTTCTAAATTTTAAAAATAAAATCTTGGTTCGAATACATTGCCACTTTTGAGTACAACTTTTTTTTTAACAATGCGACTTTTTTGGCAATTTCCATCGATCCCTTTCCTTCTCTTATATTATAGAAATTCAAAATAAATTCTTAAGTATCCAATTAAAAATACCACAAAACACATGGTAATTTCTCGTTTGACAAAATTCCCAATAATGCCAACAACAAAGACCAAAAAAAGGACTACACAAATCCCAAATAAAATCAAATACAAATATCGACTAAACAAATATCGGGCCCACCAACAAAGCAGACCACTTACATCTCTTGTTCACGAAATATTCTTTTAGTTTTATTTGCCATTCAGGAGGAGGCTTAACAAATAAAAAATTTTCGGTTATTTATTTTGTAAAGGTTCTCATGAACGATATATTCTGCAACTGTGACCATATAACCCAATACCCCGTTCTTGGTAAATAATACCATTTTTAGTTTTGAAGTTGAAGATATTTACTTTGTGTAGTACAAGAATTTTACCAAGTCCTTTTTGAAAGTTTCCAAGTAGTAGCGAGTGGAAGACAACTGAAGTTAGTTTTCGCACCATGAACCGGCAACAATAGTCTTTAATAAAGACTAAAACTACTTCCGTTTCCCGGATTTTCATATCAAACAATTTTAGTGAAATTCACAAAACATTTACCCAGAACGAATAACAGCGAGCGATTATGAACTACAACATGTTGCCAGTAGCTGGTGGTATGAGTGTGATACTCTGCAGTTGTAGGCAGAAAAAGCACACACACACACATGTGTGTATGAAGTTTCATGAATGTGGGGATATAATGTATAAAAGGGTGCATCGTTGAAGTTATAAATTCATGCATGGGAGCATCGACATGCCCAGAAATGCATTTGAAAAAACTGATCAAAACCTTTTTTTCCAATTTATCAATTACTTGTTGTGGACTGGAAGCCCTCATGTCTATATCCTTCGTATATTGGTAAATGGAAGACTTCTTGAAGTCGGGAATTAGACAGATTGCAAAGAGAAATTGGATTTAGCTGTGAAAGACAAAAGTCGATTTTTCTGTGATTGGAGTTTATCTATGGCAACCTCAATAGGAATATTAATATTGCCAATTGTGAGCATTTAAATTGAAACCAGTAAGGAATGGTAAAAAGTCGGGCGGGACCGATTATATGATACCATATACCACTATACCCAGGGTGAGATAAAAAAAACTGCAACAAAGTCAAACGCCATAATATTTACATTTTTATACCCTGCAACACCATGTGTTGGGGGTATTATAAGTTTGATTGGGCAAAAATTATGTAACACCTCGAAATATTGGTTTCCCACATAGGAAAGTATTATGGATCTTCCTATCTCGCCGAGCTGAGTCGATCTAGCGATGTATGTCTGTCTGTCCGTCCGTCTGTCCATGTAAATTTGTAATCACTCTACAGGTCGCAATTATGGCCAATCTTCACGAAATATAGAATAGATGTGGGTCTGGGGCCAGAATAGAAGCCTATTGCTTTTGGAGATGATCGCATAATATTAAGGGGTTTAAATGGACCAACAATTTTCCTGATTTTGCAGTTGCTAGAGTTTAGGAGAGCGAGTAGAATGGACCACAACTTTTGTGTGAAAAAAATTCTAAAATTACTTACAGATGATATCCGAAATACACAAACGGCGAACTTCTGGCTTTTTTATTATGATTTTGTTAACGAATATAGCCAAATATCGTAGACAAGCAAATCATATAGATGAGTCTAAATTTGGAGATACAGAAAGGCCTTTTGCTTTTGGAGATGATCGCAAAATATTTGGCGGTTCAAATGAATCAAAAACAGAAAAAAAATCTTGATCACACAATTGAAGCCAGTCGACACGCCTGCGAAGAAAGTTAAGGGCATTGAAGAATTCTAGCATTTTGGATGACCATCGGATTATATTTAGCTGTAAAATGGACCACAAGAACTTACAGCATGACGGAGTATGTAAATATTGGGTGTTCCTGGTCAAAATGCTAATATCTGGGCAGTACTCCGTTACATCATTTCAAAAGCGAAATCTTCCAAAATGGATTTGGGCATAAAGGGGCTTCTAATATATCGTAGGGTATCACATGATCGGCCTTACTTGTTTCTTTTTAAAATTTTTTTGAATAAAAGCAAAAAAGGTTGGAAATAGCATCAAATTTTAGAATAAGTTTAGATTCGTTCGAATTGGTCACCTATGGCACGAATAATGACCTTCAAACGGCCAATGAAACCGTCACGCGCTGCCCGAATGTTGCTCTGCGGTATTTTGGCCCATTCCCGGCAAAGCGCTTGATTGAGGTGATCGACACTTTGGTATTTTTTAGTGTCAGCCTTGCTTTCCAAAATACTCCAGACACAATAGTCCAATGGATTGACATCCGGAGATTTTGGTGGTCATTGTGCGCTGCAAATGAAGCGAGGAACCTCATTTTGCAACCATTCTTGGGTGGCGCAAACTGAGTGCGATGGTGCTGACTCTTGTTGGAATGTCCAGGGTCTGCGGCCAAAATGTTTGAATGCCCAAAGCTTTAATAGACCCTCCAGAATATGTTCTGATGTCACGGTCGACTAATACCAGCGTAGAGCGACCATCGGCTCACACCATCACCATGGCCGGCGCTTGAGTTCTGTGTGCTGGAAATGAAGCGAGGAACCTCATTTTGCAACCATTCTTGGGTGGTGCGTACTGAGTGCGATGGTGTTGAGTTCTGTTGGAATGTCCAAGGTCTCCGGTCAAAATGTTTGCGTGCCCAAAGTTTTAATACACCCTCCAGAATATTTTCTGATGCCACGGTCGACTAATACCAGCATAGAGCGACCATCGGCAGTTATGGCGGCCCACACCATCACCATGGCAGGAGCTTGAGTTCTGGTGGCCAACCGAAGGTGCACATTTTCAGCTGATCTCTTTGGCAAGTAAACACGATCATTTTGTTTTCTTTACAAACTGCTGGACAACGAATATTTGCTCATCGGAGAAAACCAAATTCGGCAGTACACCACTTTCGGCCAAGCGAAGTACCTCTTTAACTCTTTTGAGTCTATTTTCTGTCTGTTGCGGTGTAAATTTTTGCACTTTTTGGAATTTCAATGGCTTTACCCCGAGTTCATTTTTCAATATTTGCCGAATGGAATATTGCGATGTGTTCAGCTCACGAGCCATTTTTCGGCTACTGCGATGTGGGTTTCGATCAAGTCGCTTCGTTACTTTTTGAATCTTTTCTGCTGATGTTGCTGTCTTCTTCCGGGCTACCTAACAGTATCACGGTAAGGAGCGATGGTACGAGACACAAAAGATTTATTCACATTTAAATGCTGGAGTGCTCTAACGCCGCACCTGTGTTTTTCCAGCCAAATATAAGGAAATCACACCCTTGAATTCCATCACGAATAACTTTTTTTCTGGAAAGTTCTCACCAAAATGCTTGTGTACGCTTATAAACAGTATAATGTGCTGTTACTGGAATAATTTTAACAGCTGTCGGACGAGTGGCTTAGAAATGACAGCAGTCTGAAATTTGTTGCAGTTTTTTTATCTCACCCTGTATATCTAAACCGATTCCGGCTGAATTTCGTCGAAAGTGCCAAAATTCGGTCCATTTGGGCGGATATTAGCCATTTGATGCACAATAAACATTATATCGAATAAATTTATATATTTGGAAGCTATATCCTAATCTGATTCAATATCGATAAAATTTGACAAAGGTATTTTTGAGCTCCATAAGTTATCTGGTACCAAATATCATTCTTGTGGAGTGCATATTTCTCGTGTGGGGGACTTGAAACCCGAAGTCGGAATATACCTATATCTGAACCGATTTTCCCCAAATTTGATGTACTTGCTTCTAGACTGGATTTGGATTTGAAAAAGCGATTCTATGAAGATCCCCAAAAGTAATTAAGGGTATATCTAGCTTCCTTCTCCACGTTACAAACAAATGCACAAAGACATAATACCCATACCTCCATGTGATGTAGCGTATAAAAAATATTTTTCGGCTTTCGTTCCACCCTAATAGCCCCTATGCTTTGAGTGACGCTATAATAATATTTGTCCTGCCAAAGAGGGAAAGAGAAAACTTGCACTTTTGTGTGTTCTCAGAAACTACCATTACGGCTGGAAAATATTCCATAAGATTCAATATTTATCATTGCCGAGCGTGTTCAGTGCAGGAAATTGCGTCTATATTGCCATTTTTTTTTTTTTGTTCGTTATTCATTTTGTTCCTTTACTACCAACGCGGACCAGGCGCTCCCTTAAGCTAAGACTTAATGATTGTAATATAAACTCATAAAATATAAACTGGATTCAAGTGAGACTACACATGCGGAAGGTATATAGTTGCTGAGTGTTTCAATGGGTAGGATGACTGACTGAATGTTTGCTGAAGGTCCTGCTAACAGAAAATATCATGTTTTGGACAATAAAATGTTGACTGCAGGGCACTACCGTAACGATGACGATATTAAATTTTTTTTACATATTTATTTCCATGTAAACTTAATAATGAACATATATATGCGATTTTAATGGAAGGATATTATTGTGAAACCGGCGGAAGTGCAGCATCTCCGCAGCAAATGACAAATAATTGCACAGTGAAACAAGATTATGCGGCACGAAAATTCGCTTGGAGAATCGGTCGATGTTGCCGACAGATGCAAACCCTCAGCCAATATTCGGTTATGTACATTTTCTTCGCCTTGCGTTATAATAAATCAACTGTTGTCTCTTCATAGGAGAGGTTCCGAAGAGGTACATTTCGTATCTGACATAAGTTTGATATAAATATTAAAATGTGTCATATTTGGACAATATAGACTATTCCCATCAATTTATATGAGACATTTGATATTTTTTCTTCGAATATTTTGAAATGTGCGTAAGGTACCACACATAGCAGACCGAAGTAATCTATTTCATATAATGGTAATAGAAATATTGAAATGTGCAAAATTTTAAATAAAATCGAACATTTAACATCCAATATAATAATAATTGTATCGCAAGTTACGATAGATATAAGTATTGAAACTTTTAACTCTTTTTGGGAGAGATATCAGAAGAAGTGGGTCGTTATCTATCACCTTCACACAAGATCTTGTTTTGAACGAAATATTAAAATGTGTGAAGTTTACAAAAATATCGTATGTTTATTTCGCACTTTATGAGCAAATTGTTATTCAAAATGTTGACCTCTCTGTAGGTGAGGTACCACAAGGATTGCGGCGATATCTATTATTTTTACACCAGAAATTATTATTTGATAGAAACATTAGGATATGAGGAGTTTAAGTGGAGGAGGAAGTGGATGCTCATGTCGCTTTTTATAAGCTTCGTGGCTATTCAAAATTTTACCCGTTGTGGGGGGATGTACCAGGAGGTGTAGATATAGCCCACATAAGATACTGTGCTGATAAAAATATTATAAAAATTAAATTTATTATAATAATAATTATTCAAAATTTTGACCATTTATGAGGAGGATGAAGTGGGTCGATATTGTTAACTTCCACGCCTAATCTAGAGTATATGAAAATGTTAGAACTTGCAAAGTAGAAGTAAAATCGGATGATAATTTCTCTTTCTAAGAAGCAAGATATATTATTTGATAATTTCGAAATTTTGTGGGGGTTGTACCAGAATGAGTGGACCGTTATTGCCCAAATCCTAACTCAATCTAAGTTGGATTATAATATTACGATGTACGAAATTGGACCAAAGTGGATACTCCCTTCGATAGTTATCGTGAACACCAGGCAGACGGATAGACAAACAAACGGATGGACGGGCACCCTTAGATCGACTCCCAATATCCTGAAATGGATTTTGTCCAAGGTATCTAGGGTCCGAAACGTTTTGCATTTTGAATATAAGAAACAAGAAACAGCTATGCGCTGAATTGAAATTTAGGGTCTTAACTTCGTGCAGAGAGGGACAGAGGGTTTTCTCATAAAAGGCTAAAAGGTTTTCATTAAAATACCGAATATCGGGAGGTACCGTTATATGGGGGCTGTACCAAAAGAAACAGCTATGCGCTGAATTGAAATTTAGGGTCGTAACTTCGTGCAGAGAGGGACAGAGGGTTTTCTCATAAAAGGCTAATGCCATGTTTACGTTAGAACTTTTTGTAGGGTTAACCTACTTTGAGAGGATTTATTTGAAATAAAAGTAATGGATATGAAAATTTAAATCCAAACCCAGTAGGTTAACCCTCATATATATAAACGTACTGTAAAAGGTTTTCCCAAAGAAGACAAGGAGGTCTTCTCAAATAAGATGGAAAGGTGTTCTAAAAAAGGTATTTACAAAAAGACTAAAATATCTTCTTAGAGAAGACGGAACGGTTTTTCCCTAAAGGCGGGAAGGTCAACCGAAAGAAGACGGGAGTTCTTTTCGAAGAAGGCGGGAAGGTTTCTCATGTTAGACAGAAAGGAATTTGCAAAGAAGATGGTAAGGTTTTCAAATAGAAGACACCAAGGTCTTCTAATAGAAGACCCGAAGATCTTCTCATAGAAGACCCAAAGGTCTTCTCATAGAAGACCCAAAGGTCTTCTCATAGAAGACCCAAAGGTCTTCTCATAGAAGACCAGAAGGTCGTCTCATAGAAGACCAGAAGGTCATCTCATAGAAGACCAGAAGGTCATCTCATAGAAGACCTGAAGGTCGTCTCATGGAAGACTAGAAGGTCTTCTCATAGAAGACCGGAAGGTCTTCTCATAGAATATCACATATCATAGAATATCACATATCATAGAATATCACGAGGTTTTCTCATAGAAGACCATAAGGTCTTCTCATAGAAGACGAGAAGGTCTTATCATAGAAGACGAGAAGGTCTTATCATAGAAGACGAGAAGGTCTTCTCAAGGAAGACAAGAAGGTCTTCTCACAGAAGGCCTACAGCCTGGCCTTTACGAACTTCAAATACCAAATTTGAAACAATTCCGGTGAATGATGTCGCCAAAAACATCAAAATACCGAATATCGCGAAATACCGTTATATGGGGGCTATACGAAAACGTGGATCTGCACAGATAATTTTCTGTCTTAGATTGTAGTATCCATTACGAACTTCAAATACTAAATTTGAACAATTCCGGTGAATAATGTCGTCATCAAAATACCGAATATCGGGAGGGTCAGTTATATGACGGCTATACGAAGACCTGCACAGACAATCTTCTGTCATAGACTATAGCATTCATTACGAACATCAAATTTAAATGTATTCCGGTGAATATTGTCGCTAAAATCATTAAAATACCGAATATCGGGAGGTACCGTTATATGGGGGCTGTACCAAAACGTTGACCTACATGGCCCATTTTCAATGCCAAAAGTCCTGCAGAAATAACGTACATTTGAGTAAAATTTTATCAACTTACTTCATTTCGTTCGGAAGCTAGAGTGATTTCCACAGACGGACAGACGGATAGACGGACGGACATCGCTTATTCGACATAGAGTTTTATGCTGATCAAGAATATATATACTTTGTGGGGTCTGAAATATATATTTCGAGATGTTAGAAACGGAATGATAAATTTAATATACCCTCCATACTATGGTGGAGGGTATTACAAATATAAAAAAATCGTCCCAAGTTGCTGTCATGGGAGACGCCGAATACAGTAAAAATAAGTAACTGCAGTTGAAAAATGTGGTTAGGATCTTCAAAATACCCATAGTTGGGAAGCTAATCTCCTAAAGGGGGCTTTATGAGGATATTTTTAAAATATCAGTAAAAACTTCATGGGCTGGTAGTTATAATAACTCAGCAAAAATCTCTTTTGCCACCATCAGCTATTTACAAAGCTACATAATCCTTTATTTTTAGATGGTAATGTCATAGGAAAGTAAGTACTTACCAAATTCTCAGCAAAACCCACTCTTCAAAACCTAGTGCAGTCGTTGAATTTTCAGAACACAAGTGTTGAATATGTGTGGATGAACACTTCGAAAAAATACGATATAAGATTCCCTTTAAACAAATCAATATTTGTCTACTTCCTTGAGGTTTTCTAAAGGTCAACTTTTCCTATTTATTTCGAAATTATATGTATGTTGTTCGAATATCCAAAAATAGTAACCGAGGTAAATGGAGCAAAATTACCCTCATATCGATTTCCGTACATATTGGTTTTGTGTTATTTTCGTACTTATTCTCGGAATTTCTTCCTTTAATTGGATATCCTGTCCTGTTCTGCCACGCACAAACAAACTTGCAAACAAAAAAAAAATTCTTTTGCGGTATTTGTGGCATAAGTTTCCACGAAAAATAAACATAACAACAATGGCTTTACTAATACAACAAAAATATTCCAATTCATTTGCAATAAATTTAAAATCCAATTACGCGCTCCATTTGCTTGAATATCTTACAATTGTTGGTAGTTCTGTGCAAATATGTGTGTGTGTGACTTTGTGTGTGTTTCCTCTGCTGAGCACAATAAAACCAAAACCGGGCCATCGGATGCCATTCAAGCTACGTGCATTGTTATTTGGGCTAATAATCTTAAGAGTTTTATGCTACATTTGCCATAATGTCAAGGGTTTGCTGCCAGCCCCAGTCACTCAGTCAGCCAGCCAACTATCCGGCTGCCATATTTGCAGTGTGCATGACTTTTGTGACGGGCATTTAAGTTTAATGAGGACTAAATTAGCGATTTTGAAATAATTTTATCGATTACCATCTGAGCTATTAACGTAATTCGAATATAATTACATGGATTTTAAATTTTTTTAATTATAATCCTGAAAAATAAGAAAGTACTTCATGGAGGAATTCCTTTCATATTGATGTGGAATAGTTTATAGGAATATAAACAAGTAAAACAAGTATAAAAGCTGTAAGTTCGGCCGGGCCGAACTTTTAATACCCTCCACCACTTGGTACAAATTTGGCAATTTCCACAAAAAAAAAAAAAAAAAAATAAAATAAATAAATAAATAAATAAAATCTGTTAAAAATTCTGTTAAAATCTTAAAAATACCGAATACCTATACGACGACGTGGACCTGCATAGGCAACTGTTGTGATAAGTTATCACAATATTTAAATGCGAAACTTGAAGAAAAATCTGTTTATATGCACAGACAATTTTCTGGCATGGGCTGAAGTATCCATTACGAACTTAACATGCGAAATTTGAAACAATCCCGGTAAATAGTGTCGCTAAAATCATCAAAATACCGAATATCTGGGGGCTATATGAAGACGTAGACCTACATGGCCCATTCTCTGATTTATGCTGCAGTATCTATTGCGAACTTCAAATACCAAATTTGGAACAATTCCGGGGAATAATGTCGCTAAAATCATCAAAATACCGAATTTCGGGGGGTACCGTTAAATGGGGACTATATGAAGACGTGGACCTACATGGCTCATTTTTTGACTTAGGATGTAGTATCCATTACAAACTTCAAATGCCAAATTTGAAACGATTCTGGTAAACAATGTCGCTAAAATCAATAAAATCCCGAATATCGGGGGGTACCGTTATATAGGGACTATATGAAGACGTGGACCTACATGGCTCATTTTTTGACTTAGGATGTAGTATCCATTACAAACTTCAAATGCCAAATTTGAAACAATTCCGATGAATAATGTCGCTAAAATCATCAAAATACCTAATATCGGGAGGTACCGTTATATGGGGGCTATATGATAACTTGGACCTACATGGTCCATTTACGAACTTAACCTGCCTACTGGCAAAATATACATGTGTGCAAAATTTTAGCCTTCTATCTCAATTTGTTCGAAAGATAGCGTGATTACAACAGACAGACAGACGGACATGGCTAAATCGTCTTAGAATTTTACGCTGATCAAGAATATATATACTTTGTTGGGTCTGACATGAGTATTTCGAGGAGTTACAAACGGAATGACAAAATTAATATACCCTCCATAGTATGGTGGAGGGTATAAAAAATATATAAACAAGTACAATAGTGTCAGTTCGTTTTACCGACAGATATATACTCTTAGCCTATGTTCGATTACTCAAATATATTTTAAAGTGTGTTATAATTATTCAACTATTGACTATTTCCCTCACTTTGTGTGACCTTTTGTGGGTGAGGTACCAGAAGGGGTTCACAGATATATATCAATTTCATAATAGATTTTGTGTAAGCAAAAACAAAACGGATGAACAATATATATGGGAGCTATAGCTTTATCTGAACCGATCTTCACCAACTTTGCCATACTAGCTTCTAGACTCAATTCGGTCGCATGTGCCAAATTCCATCCCATTTGGGCAAATATTAGACGTTTGGTGTACAATAAAAGGTAAATCGGACGAAGTTATATATGGGAGCTATATCCAAATCTAAACCGATCTCGATAAAAATTTAGCAAATGTATTTCTGAGCTGCATTTGATATATTTCCCCAAATATTGTTGTTACAGAGTGCATATTACGGCTACGGAGGACAAAAATAACAAATCGGATGAACAATATATATGGGAGCTATAGCTATATCTGAACCGATTTCGATCAAATTTGGCATACTTATTTTTAGGCCTAATTTGGTTATTTGTGCAACATTCCATACTATTCGGGCTGATATTACACGTTTAGTGCACAATAAAAGGCAATTTGGACGAATATATATATGAGAGCTATATATAAATTTTGACCGATTATCTCCAATTTCAATAGGGTTCGTCCTTGAGCCAAACAAATGATTTGTACAAAATTTCATGTGGATCGGGCAATAAATGCGAACTGTACTTTGTTCACAAAAATACATGGACAGACGGACGGACATGCATAAATCGACTCAGAATGTGATTCTATGCAGAACATCGAAAGGAACTGTCGGTTTATCTCGTTTCCTTTCACCTGTTACAAACAAATGCACAGAGACATAATACCCTGACCAACTTGTGGTGTAGGGTATAAAAAAATGTAAAAATTCGCATTTGCCAATATTCCACCTGGACCTGCACAGACAATTTTCTGCTATAGGCTGTAATATCCATTACGAACTTCGAATACCAAATTTGAAACGATTCCGGTCAATAATATCGTTAAAATCATCGTGGGGGCTATAGGTGTCTATAGGTGGAGGCTATATGTAGCCTATAGGTATAGGCTATATACGAAGGCAATTTTTTGTCATAGGGTGTAGTATCCATTACGAACTTCAAATACCATACTTGGAACATTTCCGCTGAATAATGTCGCTTAACTCACCAAAAGGCCGAAATAGGGAAGTGTCATTATATGGGGAGGTGTCATTATATGGTGGCTATAAACGTGGACCTATATGGTCCATTTTCAATACCAAAAGTCCCGCGGACATAATATAGATTTGAGTAAAACTTTATGAACCTACTTCATGTCGTTCGGAAGCTGGAGTGATTTCCATAGACGGATAGACGGACGGACATCATTAAATCGACAAAGCTGATGAAGAATATACAGGGTGAGATAAAAAAACGGCAACAAAGTCAAATGCCATAATTTTAACATTTTTTAAATATTTTAAATGAAAGCAAAAAATGTCGGAAATAGCATCAAATTTTAGAATAACTATAGATTTGTTCGAATTGGTCACCTTTGGCCTTCAAACGGCCAAAGAAAGCGTCACATGCTGCCCGAATGTTGCTCTGCGGTATTTTGGCCCATTCCCGGCGAAGCGCTTGCTTGAGGTGATCGACACTTTGGTATTTTTTACTGCCAAACTTGCTTTCCGAAATACTCCAGACAAATTTTTATTTTTTTAAAGATGTACATTTATATTAATTTTAATGTTGCTCTACAGGTCACAAAAGAAAACCAATCGAAATGGAGTTTTCCATGAGAAGAGAATTAAGGATAGGGAAGAAGTTTCATATTTTGGTCATTGGATTATTTTTAGCTGTAAAATGAACCATAACTCTCGTGTGAATTTGTTTTCAATATCTAAGAACACGCGGGAGTAAATATTGGACAAATTCCCCAACATCTGAGGGTAATATCTGGGCAGTGCTCCGTGACATAATTTCTAAAACGAAATCTTCCAAACTCGAATTTGACATAAGGGGGCTTTTAAAAATTTTAGTGTTGCAGGGTAGGCCTCGCACAACTGTAGCCTTTGCTTACTTGTTTTCAAAATGGTTATGTTCAGTTAACAAATGTAAGGAAGCTGATCCTCATCAGTTGTTCATTTCGAAACCACGCAATACCCCTTAGAAAATGGGGTCACATTTCTTACAAATGCTGATGTTTTTTTTTTTTTTTTTTTTTTTTTTTTTTTTTTGAATATCAACCACGATTAGTTCGAAGTAGTGTATTTTGAAATAAGAAAACTGATACTGCTAAACCTATTCTCTATGCAACTGATTTTTTTTCTAACGAGCTTTCATTGATTTCTTGTTTCTCGCAAAAAATGCTGTAGATCTGGAATATAAACATTTTCATTATTTTTTTCAATTTTTCATTGCTTTTAATTTTGTTCAACAAAATTTCCAATGGACTTAGAATACGATTACATTTTGTTATATTACATTTTAAATATATTTCATCCCTCTGAAATAGAAAGAAAAAACTCCAACGTTTATTCTGCGAAAATCCTCCAGCAACAATATTTCAAACATTATGATTTATAGACAACTTTTAATTTTTCTCGCAAGCCATTACTTAACATAAAAGTTTAAACAATAAAACTTTCCTCTAATAACATAAGAGGCTTAAAATGTTGCAACATTTTTGCTTTTCTTCTTTTTTTTTTTTTGGGTTGTGGGAATTGGTTGGTGTTCGCGTTGTTACACATCCGACCAATGTGTTTTCTTTGTTGTAATAATTTTGGTGCTGTTGTTGTTGCTACTGCTGCTGTTGGTGTTGTATTATTTTAAGCCATTAGTTTCGCAAAGGCTCCCGTGCAAATAGCCAACGATACGGCATGGCTCTCGCTTTGACTCGTGTGCAAGCCATTTGATTTTTAGCCAACATTAAGAGAGGTACGGGGTTGTAAGTGCAGTGATCATTTAGTTTTATTACCGTTGGACAATTTTTGCCTTTTAAGTAAGCCTTTAAACAATAACAACAACAACGGTAGCAGCAGCAACAATATCGATGTTAGATGAAATTTTCGGTTACAATGGCATGGGTGAAAGGCAAAGGGGACTAAGTGATATTAATAGAATTGATGTAATAAACCTAAGAGCCGAATTTAAAATACGACTAAATGTTAAGAAAATAATAGATCTAGACATATTTCGTCATATATTTTCGTTATCATATCCGAATTTATGCAAACGCAGCGAAAAGGTCTTAACTTTACGATAAAATAATAGTTTACAGAGAGGGATAAAAAAACTGCAACAAAGTCAAACCCCGTAAAATTTACTCATTTTTAATTTTATTGAATGAAAGCAGAAAATGTCGGAAGTAGCATCAAATTTTAAGTTTAGACTTTTTTTCGAATTGGTCACTTTTGGCACGAATTATGGCCTTCAAACGGCAAACCAAACCGTTAACCCGTCACACGCTGCCCGAATGTTGCTCTGCTCAAGTGCTTGCTTGAGGTGATCCACACTTTAGCATTTTTAGTGCCAACCTTGCTTTCCAAAATACTCCAGACACAATAGTCCAACGGATTGATATCCGGAGATATTGGTAGCCATTGTGAAAATGAAGCGAGGAACCTCATTTTGTTACCATTCTTAGGTGGCGCGTGCTGAGTGCGATGGTGCTGAGTGCGATGGTGCTGAGTCCTGTTGGAATGTCCAAGGTCTGCGCCCAAAATGTTTGCATGCCCTAGGCTTTAATACACCCTCCTAAATATTTTCGCGTTAATACTCGACATTTATTCTGATGCCACGGTCGATAAATACGAGTGGATAGCGACCATCGGCTGTTATGGCGACCATCGGCTGTTATGGCTGTTTGTTTGTTTACAAACTGCTGGAAAAAGAGTGTTCCTCATCGGAGACCGAGAAAACCAAATTCGGCAGTTCAACACTTTCGGCCAAGCGAAGCAACTCTTTAGCTCTTTTGAGACTATTTTCTTTCTGTTGTGGTGTAAGTTCTTGCACTTTTTGCAATTTCAATGGCTTTACCCCGAGCTCACTTGTCAATATTTGCCGAATGGAATGTCGCGTTGTGTTCAGCTCACGAGCCATTTTTCGGTCACTGCGACGCGGGTTTCGATCAAGTCGCTTCTTTACTTTTCGAACAATTTCTGCTGATGTTGCTGTTTTCTTCCATCCACTTCCTTGACGTCGGGCTACGCTACCAGTACCACGGTAACGAGTGAGGGTACGAGACACAAAAAATTTATTCACATTTAAATGCTGGAATGCTCTAACGATAGCCACTTGTGGTTTTCCAGCCAAATATAAATAAATCACATTATCAAGTTTGAATGTCATCACGAATTTTTTCTGGAAAATTCTCACCAAAATGCTTTTGTATGCTTATAAACAATATAATGAGCTGTCACTGGAATAATTTTAACAGCTGTCGGACGAGTGGCTTAGAAAAGATAGTAGTCTGAAGTTGGTTGCAGTTTTTTCATCTCACCCTGTAGCTCAGTCCTACAGTGTCGGTTCACCCAAATCGAATTTAGTACCAATTTTGTACTATTCGTACACATAAGTTTGAATTTCAAAAAATTCCTCCAAATCCCGATCCTATAATGTATAATGTTAATTTCAAATTTAAGGATTCCAACTTCATCCGTTCTTCCAAATTCAAATTGTACTAAAATTAGTACCGTTTAGTACTTTTCGTATACCTGAATGCACACTCCCATCACTACCTCCTTACATCGACTATACTCCTCAACTTTGATTTCCATTCCACATTTCAAATTTTTAGCTCTAACCGTTGAGATGATACGAAATGGTACCAAATATAGTAGATTTTTGTACTTTTCGTACCGTTCTAGTACGAATTTCCAAAAACCCAGCCATATGTGAATTTCCAAAAACCCTTTGGTACATTTATCATACACTCCATCTATGACCCTGAAATTCCAATTTTTTAGCTCCAGCCGTTTAGTTAATACGAAATATGGTACCTTTTAGTACATTTCGTACCGTTCTAGTACGAATTTCCAAAAACTCAGCCTTATCTGACCTCTTCGGACAAAGTGTGATCCTCACCCAAAAATTCCAAGATTCCAGCTTCAGCCGTTTTGTCCGGGCGTTGATAAATCGTAAAGTCAGTCATTTAATCAGTCATTCTGTCAGTCAATTACTTTACTCTGTTATTACTTTACTGTCTGATTTCAAGTAGAGCAATGAAATTTTGGATTTGCTAGGACCTGTTCATGATCTCCCTCACATGAAAAAAATATTTTAAAAAAGTCTAACTTATCCCCCTTTGCACCTCACCTAAACGATGTTTACATCACCATGGTTCTGCATAACATGGATTTTACTGGACTCTTTGCTTTTTTCGGTTGTTATTGTTGTTGTTGTTTTTGTCTAAACCATAAAACAAACTATTGTTTTTCTACAATGCCACAGGAGGTGAAACCATCAATTGCTGTCACCTGCCTCCGTTTACTGTTGTCAGGCTTCGAGAGCTTGATAATGGCTGCAGCCAGGACTTTTCTAAAGCTGTTGTTCAACAACTTTGCTTGTTTTGTGCATGGCTTTTTGTTGTTGTTGCCGTTACTGTTGATGCTGTTGTTTTTGCCGTTCATCAGCCATAAATGTTCTCAGCCAAAAAGTTGTTAAATACCTAATTCAGTTCACATGGGTGTGTCGTTGTGTGTGTGTGTGTGTCTCTCCATGAGTTCAGAGATAGTTGTGCCCATGTGGGAATGCAAAGGGATGTGTTTTCGTGTGTGTGTGTGAGTGTGAGTGAGCATTATATGGTTTCCTTCTCTGCATACCATTCCAAAAAGCTATGGAATATAAATGTTGTTTTCCTAAGCGCTTAATTGGTTCGAAAAACATTCATGCACATAAACAATGAATGTAATTCTTGGGATTTAAAACAATTTTGTGAAAAATTGAAATAGGATTTGTATAATATCACCAACGACAACAACAACAACAACAGCAGCAGCAATATTTTAGTTTTTCGAAAAAAGAAAATGATTTGAAATGGTAGTCTTAAAAAATTTAGAAAATATTGAAAGGTTAAAAATTGCCATGATACTCATGTGAAATATGGAACTCTTGCAATGAAGGGTGAATTTGCATGCGATTTGAAAGAAAAATAGAAAGAAAAAAACAAGTTAAGAAGTATTTTAACATATCGTTCTACACATATATGTGTATATTTTATATTGCTGCACACAATAAGTTAAAAGCTGATGGAATCAGATAATACCGACCTTGATATTCAGCCTCAAAAAAAAAAAAAAATAATAATAATAATAATAATAATAACTTTGGGATATGGTGATGCTCCGGTATTCAAATGGTTAATTAGTTTATTCACAACACAGTGCTATGGGTCTGCTGGGACAACTTTAGCTCAGACTTGTGGCGCAATAAAACAAAACTGAACAATCATTGTGGCTACCATAATAAAATGCTACAGGTACATGTGCCGGACCAAAATTTGATTGAACAATTTTATGAAAGTGGAGCTAAAAATTAAAGAAGGAAAGATCCCTAAACATCCATATCTTTTCAAATTTTCGGATAAAATCCCCTTACATATTCTTGGGCAATTTTATTGATAATGCCACAGTGAGAATTTTAACGAGAATTTCAGCCTTCTAGGGAGGCCTATTTGGTCCGTCTTTTCCGCCCTATTGGGCCAAAAAATTATGTAACACCTCGAAGTTTTGGGCCTTAACATATAGTCATCCTATACATGTATATCCATGTTAATTAGAACAAGTTATAAAGCAGTAAGTTCGGCATGGCCGAACTTTGAATACCCTCCACCATTTGGAATGAATTTTGAAATTTTCAAAAAATAAAATCCTTAAAAAATTCTGTTAAAATTTTAAAATACCAAATATAGCCGTTATTTCGGGGTTTATACGACGTGGACATACACTGGTGGCCAAAACTAAAGCAACTTAAATCGCAAAGACAATAAATATGCTGTAACTTCTACAAAAATAAACAAATCGTAATTATTTTTCCAGTTTTAAATGCGGGGTTTAATTCTCTTTTAAGAAACTAAAAATAAAAATACAAAAATAATTTTGAACGAAAAATAATATGTGGAAAACTAAAATGACCCAATTTTTGCTTGGTCAAAACTAAAGCAACTTTTGATTTTCTATTTTAAAATAATTAAATTTTGGCTAGTAGTCGATAGCATAACCATTATTTTTGATAGTAGCTGCACACCTAAGAGGCATTGAATCTATAACACGCTCAATTTGATCATTGGGTGTGCTTTCCCAGGCACCCCGAATTCTTTAGAAAATGTTGTGCTTATTTATTTCCGAATCTCTCTTGATCTTCCTATCTACGATACTCCAAAGGTTTTCTAAGGAGTTTAGGTCAGGTGATTGTGCCGGCCATAACAAAACATGAATTTTTGACTCCCGCAACCAATATTTGACAAGTTTTGATACAAGTTTGCGATCATTGTCATGCTGAAACACCCAAATCAGCCGAATATTTTACTCAGAGTAAGGGAACAACGTGATGTCCAACACATCTTTGTAAACAAACCGATCCACAACTTCCTTTATTTTATGGATAGGCTCAAGTCCATAGAAAGAAAAACAGCGCCACGCCATTTTTGACCCTCCCTCATGCTTCACTGTACCTTTGCAACACTGGGGCTTGAGTCCTTCATTTTGTGGTCTTCTCACCGTACAATTTTATACGTCTGAGCCTTTAATATTAAACGTAGACTCATCCCAGAAATAATGTTTTTTTCATTGAGCTTGATTCCACTTAATATTATCGTTTCCGAAAGCCTTTTTGATTTTTTCAGATATAAATGTTTTTTTTTTGATGTCTTACGGGCATGCAGACCAGCTGCCACTACTCGTCTACGCACTGATCTCGAGCTAATATCCAATGATTGCTCTCCCACCAATCCTGTTGAACTCTTAAATGGTTGTTTTTTTATTTCTCTCACAATTTGTGGATCAGTACGGGCTGAAGTTTTTCACGGCCTTCATCCGTTATAGACTGTTACTACTGATCCAGTTTCAAAAAACCGACTTAGTATACAGAAATAATTATGAAATCACATAAATATTTATCAAATATTTCTCGCAAATCATTTTCTGTGATATGTTGTTTTGATAGTCACTGATAATTTGCTGTTTTATTCAGGTACTGTATTTGCTTCTAACCATTTAAAAAAATTTTTTGGGCAGTACTTAAAAACGAAAAGAAAAACACATACTGTTGTAAAAAACTTCTCAAAAAGGATTTATGACAAGCGAAATTGTCGAAGGAAGCAAAAAGCGATAAATATCACAGTAAAAACAACTGAAATTGCAGCGGTTATATGAATGTACAACAGAGTGGCTTTTGTTTTGTCCAAGCCAAAATCGAGTTAATTGACTTTACCAAACATTATTTTTTATATAAAAATTAATTTTGGTTTTATGTTTTAGGTTTTTAAAAAGTGAATAAAGTACCTAATTTAAAACAAAAAAAACTTTCTCATTTTCTTAATTTTTGAAAAAGTTACAGGGCATTCATTCTCCTTGTAATTTCAGTTGCTTTAGTTTTGGCCACCAGTGTACATGGGCATTGTTTGTCATAAGTCATTACCATATTCAAATTCGAAACTTGAAATAAACGGTGAAAATGTAGCTAAAATCATCAAAATACCGTATATAGGGAGGTACCGTTATATCGGAGCTGTGCGAAGACCTAGATCTGCATAGACAATTTTCTGTCACAGGCTGTAGCATCCATTGCGAACTTCAAATACGACATCTGAAACAATTTCGATGGGTATTGTACGTAAAATCGTCAAAATATCGAGGTACTGATATATGGGGCCTATACGAGAACCTGGACCTGCATAGACAATTTTCTGTCACAGCCTGTAGTTCCCATTAACGAACTCTAAATACGTAATTTGACACAATTCTGGTGAATAATGACGCTAAAATCATCAAAATAGCGAATATCGGGAGGTACCGTTATATGGGGCTATAGGAAGACGTGGACCAGCACAGACAATTTTCTGTTTTAGAATGTAGTATCTATTTCGAACTTCAAATACCAAATTTGAAACCATTCCG
Organism: Musca domestica; assembly: GCF_030504385.1. Lineage (NCBI taxonomy): Eukaryota > Metazoa > Arthropoda > Insecta > Diptera > Muscidae > Musca > Musca domestica. The sequence goes on along the minus strand of NW_026712207.1, from coordinate 6,642,175 downwards.
TGATAATGACTTCTTTATATTTGGCTGGAAAACCACAAGTGGCTATCGTTAGAGCACTTCAGCATTTAAATGCGAATAAATATTTTGTGTCTCGTATCATCGCTCGTTACCGTGATACTGGTAGCGTAGACCGACGTCAAGGAAGTGGACGGGAGAAAACAGCAACATCAGCAGAAGTGGTTCGAAAAGTAAAGAAGCGACTTGATCGAAACATATCACAATATTACATTCGGCAAATATTGAAAAATGAGCTCAAGACAAAACCATTGAAGTTCCAAAAAGTGCAAGAACTTAGACCGCAACAGAAAGAAAATAGACTCAAAAGAGCTAAAGGGTTGCTTCGCTTGGCCGAAAGTGGTGAATTGCCAAATTTAGTTCTCTCCGATGAGAAAACATTCGTTGTTGAGCAGTTTGTAAACAAACATGCCATGGTGATGGTGTGGGCCGCCATAACAGCCGATGGTCGCTCTCCGCTCTTATTAATCGACCGTGGCATCAGAATAAATGCAGAATATTATCGCGAAATCATAAATTCCATATTCACCTCAGGTTTCTGGTTGAGAGAAATATTAAGATGTAATAAGTTTGTAAATAATTCGCAAATTATGACCGATAAAATTATTGAATATTATGACAGTTTATGGGCGAGGCACCGCAAGAAGTTCGCAGATATATATCTCCATCACAACGGGTGTCACCAAATATGTTTGTATGTATGAAATTTGAAGAGAGTTGGATGCTTATTTCGGTTACTTGGAACGTTTTGTTTTTCAAAATCTTGAACCCTTTGTGGGGGAGGTACCAGAGGAAATGATCCAACCCCTACCATATTTATGACAGATCTTGCATTGATAGAAATATTGAGATGTGCCAAGACTAAAAGAAATCAGATGTTAATTTCAAGTTTTATGAGCTTCATGGGTATTTAAAATGTTGACCCTATGTGGGGGAGGCTGATATATTCGATCTTCACCACAGACCCTGGGTTAATAAGAATATAATTTAAAGATAATCGGACTTTTACATCACATTTTATAAGAGTTATAATTGTTCAAAATGTTGACCCTTTTTGGGGTAATTTTGCCGATGGCCATCGCTTTCGCCCTGTCTTTCTCCATTCAAAATTCCACGTCGATCGGTCTATAATTGTGACTTGTAGGGCAACTGTAAAAATCTGGAAAATTTCCCATTTCCCATTTTTAGTCCAGTCCGCGATATATGTGTTTTTTTCTTCGATCTACTCTCAAAATCTTTAAATCTGTTATTATTTTGTTTGTTTCACAGTGTTAGTAGTATTTGTATTGTCATAGCAGTTATTACTGCCATAGACGTTAATTTCATTGTAAAAGATCTATGCCTAAATTAGTTACATTTTCATAATCACTTCTTAAAATTTAAATTCATTGCAAAACTATGCGATTATAAAAATTCCCCAAAAACTGTTATTCAGCATTTTCAACGATTATGGCTAAAACTTTATTACTTTCGGAAATATGAATTTTAAGTCTGGCAAAATGTAGCTCTCCTTAATCATGTGTCAGTCTGTGTCGTTTAAACAAATTTTCAGTTAAATCCATTTGTGGTTTTTGGAAACATCATCAGCAGTGGGGAAAAACTTTCAATGCAGAAACCAAAAAAATAGTAGAAGAGCAGAGCAGTGCACAGAAGACGACACATTCCGTCTGGCACCACAATGTAAAACTTAATGATCTTTTCAATTATGTCTGCCTTTTCTCTGGTCAGCCAACATTTAGACACTTTGTCCTTAATGTCATTGTGTTGTAACCATTTTTGTTGTATTTTTTTTTGTCTTTGGTTAGATGGGCGTTTTCAAATCTGCACAAGCATACGCAATGATTGCCATCAAAACGGAACGAATGGAGTTGCCATATTTATTTGATAGACATTTGAATAATAATTAAAATAATGAAGATAATTAGAATAATAATAACAATAGTAATAATAATAATATCTATATATATAAATGTAAGTTGTGTTAGTTACTACGCTTATAACTTAAGAACCGCTGGATTAATTTTAACGATTCACACAAATTCGGAGTTGTCTACTCTCCGAAAAGGATAATATCCAAAAAAATCGCGTAAAAATGTGATATATTAACATTTTCATTTTGACTTTTCAAATGTACAATAGTAATGTTTTATTTTGCATGATTTTTTTCCATTTTGACTTACTTTTTCTAATGTACATTTGTAGTGTTTTTTTATATTTTATTTTTGAATTCGAATATTTATACCAATTTATTTAATTGATTTGATTTCTTGAGAACTGAAATTGATGGCGGGTTACATGGAAGTGTAGTAGCGAATTATGTGGTGGCGAAACGGAATAGATGATATCGAAATAATTTAACGCGGTCACACCAAAGTGAAAAGTCATGAAAAAGAGATCTCATTGCAAAAATCAAAAAAACATTTTCAATGGAATCGAATTTTAAAGTAATAGTACATTCTATTGACAAACTTTGTAAGGAAGGATCTTAAAACATTTGCTGTAAAAAATCAGCGAAAAAGTTGAAGACTTTTTCAATTTGTTATTCTTTTTTTTGTCAATTTTTTTTGTGAACAAAATAAGAATAATTTTTCACTAAAAAAATTGAATAAGTGCGAAATAGGATGTTAACTGACATCTACCTTTCAACTCCAGGGTCTACATCGTGGGTTAGCTGGAAGATGCGAACACGTTTAAACAAACAAAAATGACCGAAAAAGCTTAATGGGGCTCATTTCAAAGCGTGACAATGATCCGTCCAATGAGAGCTCAAAATGCAAAATTCTTTGGGAGAATAATAAGTAATATACCAATATTGAAATAAAAGGTGCAAAATAGTAGAGCGAATGGGACTTTTAGTAAGAAAAGGTTTTATATCCTTCCAGAAATTCTTCCCAAACATTCAAAATACCTAAAATCACTTTTGCAGGTCTTTATATCGATCATAACTCATGGATAAGGGAACAACCCGATTTCATATTTATATAACCATCTATGATTTAAGTTATTTTTGGGGTCTTGGCCGGCCACTTTTTCATTTTTTGGCCCTTATTTGACATTTTTGTTTCTAAGGGGGTAGATAACCTCTTCGCATAAAATTTGAAATTTTCAGAGTAGGGCATATATTGGTATTGACCACATTCACCAATTGATTTGGCTGAAAAATTGTATTTATGCTACCCTGGGGTAGGGAACC